>NW_025814897.1:70922500-71522500 GCF_022079265.1 Lynx rufus | reverse complement strand
ATAATGAGATAGCTAACAAAACACACCCCTTCTAATTTTTTTGGCTTTCCTATATTTTCTAAATTTTCTATATTATTGCAATTTTATAATTACAAAAAGAAGTTATTGAATTTTTAAAAATAAACCTTTAATTTTTTTAATTTTTTTTTCAACGTTTATTTATTTTTTTGGGACAGAGAGAGACGGAGCATGAACGGGGGAAGAGCAGAGAGAGAGGGAGACACAGAATCGGAAACAGGCTCCAGGCTCCGAGCCATCAGCCCAGAGCCTGATGCGGGGCTCGAACTCGCGGACCGCGAGATCGTGACCTGGCTGAAGTCGGACGCTTAACCGACTGCGCCACCCAGGCGCCCCTAACCTTTAATTTTAAAAGTTTTAAATGTATAGAAAAATTTCAAGGATAGTACAAAGACTGTACTTTGCTCCCCCTATTGTTAACAGCTTGCATTGGTATGACATACTTGTTACACTTATCGAACCATTATTGATACATTATTATTAACTAAATCCCATATTATTCATATTTCCTTAGATTTCACTGAATGCCTTCTTCTGTTGTAGGATCCCATCCAGGATACCATGTTACATTTAATTGTCATGTCTCCTTAGGCTCCTCTTGGTAATTTTTTTAATTAAACATTTTTTTTAATTAAAAAAAAAAAACCTGCCAACTCTTCCACATTGAATTCAATACTAACTCCTCCATAAAACCTCCTTAATTTTGTCTTCACCCACTCCCCCAACTCCAGCCAGGAGATCTCTATGTGTCCTCTGAGCTCCAACAAAATTTTGAAATAACAAATCTTAGAAAAGACAGGCTCAGGAAGAAGACCAGTCCTGTGTCAGAATGCAGGATGCCAGTTCATGCCCTTGATGGCCCCCACTCCCACCATTCTGCCATCTCTGCCCCAGCCAGTGTCCTTTGAGGGAAATAAGAAGGCAACAAAATGGGCTTCACTATGGCTGCCCTTTTCTTAGTCCCTAGTTGTCTCGGGAAAGGCCCCTAGACAAGGAGAAACTTCTAGTCTCCTTCCTCTCTAAAGACTACCATCTAAGGACCACCTCAGAATCCTGAGTGCCTTCATCAGGATGTTGACGAAGACATCATTATTCCAAATTTACAGATCAGAAAACCAAGGCCCAGAGACAGGAAGAATAAGAGGTGAATCTGGGAGACCAGCTGGATAGACTGGTTGGAGGGGGTCCTGGCAAAGTAAACCTTAAGTGCCTGCTTCGTGCGCCCTCTGGTGGAGAAGGGGCTGCTTCGCGTTCGGAGGGAGGGACTGGGGGAGACGGTATTTTAAGATGCTCCTAGGCCTCTATACTTTTATTGTTGACATCCTAACCCTACATCATATTAAAATGTACCTGTATATCACATTAAATATAATTTATATACAACTACACAAGAGTTGAGTTGAGTTGAAGTAGACCAATGGACATGTAGACATTTAAATAAACATGATTTTTTAACCTATTTTAAATTTTCATATTTTGAAGCCAATCACTTTGGAAAACTCAAACTTTTTCATGGATTCTTAAAAATTTTTTAGGCCTTTAGCTCATCATTTTGGTGTCTGAGTGATAAGAAGTTCAGATCCTTTGTCCAGTAGTTAACAGCTCAGGTTTGGGATCTCAAGGAAGCAGCAGCAGGGACCAGAACTCGACCACAGTCTGGTTGGTGAAGTCCCACACAGATGGGATGAGGTTCCAGGCATGGCCTCAGTTGTACATGGAAAGGTATGGTATATATTCATGCTTCTCACTAAATTTTACTTCCTCATTCTGCATTCCCAATGCAAATACCCCACTCATCAAGAGAAAGTAGACTATGGCTTCCCCTTTAAAAAAAAAAAAATAAAGTCTTCTCTCTATATGGCTTCTCCAGCTCATTCAGAGCACAGGCTCTTCTTTTTAGACAGCCATCTGAGACTGTCCAGAACTTTCACAGATTTTATTGAACCCAGATGGAGAACAACAGGTAAATAAAACCTGAAGGAATAAGAAGTCTGGCTTTACCGTCAAGGCTGAGGTTACCACAAGGAGTTCATTCCCATGGCTCAAAGGCCAGTAACATTTTACTTCCATACTAGGGAAATTACTATCAACCAGCTTCAAAAGATTGCCCACCTTCCCTGGGCCCCTGCCTTCTCAGCTCCCTGTCTACCAGTGTCATCTTAACAGCCATCACCAGTGAACTTCCTTCTAGCCATCCTAACATCCCTTCCCTGAAATCAAGACCAAAGACAAGATCAATTCCTTTCCGGTTACTTGGGACTCTTCTCCCTATTACTAGTTTTATCTGAGAAGCAGCCCTGTCCCCCAGATAACTGGAACAAGGAATAAGCTTACCCTATAGGAGAGACCTTATCTCCTACAGAAGGGCTCTGGCTTTATCCTCTACTGTCATATCCCTATAGGTGAGCTTCATGCACAATATTCACTGGATAAGAATTAAAAGTTACACAAGTAGAATATCATTTCCTGACACAAGACATACCAAACATTGGAAATTTTGTCTCTTTATCTGCAACGGATCAACACATAATGACTTCTACTATCTTTCTAGAGACTTGGATCTGTGGCAACTGAAGAATCACAAATGGATGCCATTATTTAGAAAGGATTGTTATTCCCCAAAAGAAACTCTGAAAGACACTTGTTACATTTGCAAATTCCAGTGGCTGCCATATCTAATTATTCAGCATAGGGCAATAAGAGCTATAGATTGTGTTAGTCGCTTAGAAGTCCTCAACTCTACATGACTATATAGAATATTGTCTATTGACTAATGTGTCTAATGTCTTTTTTGAGTGGGAGGGGAGACATCTAGCTTTAAACAGTTCTTTCCTTTTAGTATCTTGACCTCCTGTTTGAAGAATTCCTTGTTACGTGTAGCCTTGGTGGAGGGTTGTGGTTGCTTCTCAGAATGGAAGCTGAATGTCTCCTTAACGCATCACAGTGGGGATGCAAGCACATGCAGCGGGTTCAGAAATCTCTCACGTTTCTAAATCATCAGTGAATGACCCAACAACGTAGAATGACTGAAGGTCATATTTATCGCAGTGGCAACAACATAAAGATCTCTGTTCCCACTTTGTGACATTTTCTGAAGTTTTACTGGCTGGCGCTCAAGAGCATCCCTATTTTCTTCCTGTTTCCCAGCTTTGTCCTCCACTTCCATTGTAGTAGGAAGCCTCCAAGATGGCCCCCAATGGTCCTGCTCCTAGTATACATGCCTTTGTGTAATTCCTCCCCACATTGTACTTGGAATGGTCTGTGTGATGAGCAGAATACACAGAAGTAATTCAAATATAAGAGACACTGCAGCTTCCATCTTGCACTCTCATTGTCTCTCCCCACCCAGCTATCTTCCTCCTCCAATTAATTGCTCTGGGGTAAATCAGCACATGAACAACCTTATGAAGAGGTCAGCCAACATGACAAGAAATTGAAACCTGTCAACTGTCACATGGGTGAGGCTAAAGAAGACCCTCCAGCCCCATTCAAGTCTTTGGAGACTGCAGCTCTGCTTGACACCTTGACCACAGCCTCGTGAGAGACCCTGAGCCGGAGCCACTCAGCTAAGCCATCTCCACGTTCTGAGAATTCAAGAATTCAGTGAGGTTCCAATATTCTTCCAAAAATACTGCTTTCCTGCACAACAGAACCCAAGTCCATTTCTATTGCTTGCAGCCAAGAACTTTCGCTGATGCCGTGAGTGGAATGCAGGAGACAGATACTCAGGGAAATGTTCATAATAGGGAAATTTAGGATATTTATTTAGCTGATACGTGGTGAATAGCATAAAAGCCCATTGTACTCCATAACAGAAATCCAGCAACTACGACATGCAGTAAAAAAACTGATTACCTGGAATCAAGTTCCCATAAAGTGTAAATATCTGGAGAATCCAAGGACCTCAGGGTGGAGGTGGATGCTTGTGTCCCTAAAAATCCCAACATTCTCAAGCTCAGGACTTTCCACGATAGTGCTAAAGAAACTTATCAGTTGTAGGGCCACGATGACCAAAATCCAAACTTGAAGTTTGAGCCTGCCTTTATGGAATTATATCAAATGATCACCAGGTTTCTTACATGAAATGAAGACATTAATCAAAAATGAAGATACTCCTGAGAGTTTTGAAAGGAGATATTTGAATAGATTCAAGAGGATTTAAATATTTTAAATCTCTACTCCTCTATTGAGGCTCCTATACCTCAGAAATAAAGTCTCCCATATCCAGGTGAGAGGCTGTTTTTCCCTTGCTGGAAGATACTTTTACTTTGTAAGAGAAGGCCTGTTTCCCTCATATCTACTATATATGATGGTAGGTAGGTAGGTAGGTTGGTAGGCAGATCGATCGATAGATAGATGATAGATAGGCAGATAATCTCTATAAATAGGAATACAATGCTATTCTTTATTGACTATATGTGTGGCAAATACCTCTACTAGTTTGCCAATTGTTTTTTCAATCTCTTTATTACATCCTTTTAAAAAAAACATCCTTTTAATTTATTGACTTTTTCTTCTATGGTTAACACTGTTGAGGTTGTTTAAGATGACTTCTTTACTCTTATATTTTCTCCTAAAAGTTCTAAATATCAGCATTTCACAGTAGAATCTTTAACCCATCTTGAATTAATATTTTTCAAGGTGTGAGATAGGATCCAAGTTCATTTTTTCTCCCCACAGGCATAGCCAACCTCCCAAACACCATTTGTTGAGTAGTTCCTCTGTCATAGGCCAAACTTTTACATATACATGGCTCTATTTCTGGGATCTTGATGATTTTCCATTGGCTAATTGCTGAATCAATACTTCTTTATCTTAATGACTATAGGTTTATAGGGCAAGCAATCCTCCAAAAATTTTATTATTTTTCAGAAGCATTTGCCTGTTCTTAACCGTTTCCTTTTCTTTTTCCTTATATTGAGAGGAAGAGAGAGTACACATGTGGGTGGGGGAGAAAGGCAGGGGGGGATCTCAAGCAGACTCCATGCTCAGGGCGGAGCCAAATGCAGGGCTTGATTCCACAACACTGGGATTATGACCTGAGCCAAAATCAAGAGTCAGATGCTCAACCGACTGAGCCAGCCAGGCACCCCATCATTTTCTTTTCTAAATAATTTTAGACTCAACTTGCCAGAGTCTAAGGAAAACCCTATTGAGATATGTATTGAATTTGCATTGAGTTTAATTAGGAAATATTTGACACCTTTTAAATACTGAGTTTTTTCAGTCATGCATATAGCATGTTTCTCCTATTATTTATTTTTTAGTGTCTCTCAGTAAAAGTCTGATGATTTCCCAACACATATTTTGTTAATTTATCCCTAGATTCTTTTTATATTTTTTAGTTAGTTAGTTAGTTAGTTAGTTAGTTAGTTAGTTAGTTTAGAGAGAACAAGCAGGAAGGGGCAGAGAGAGAGGGGAATAGAGGATCTGAAACAGGCTCTGTGCCGACAGCAGAGAGCCCAATGTGGGGCTCGAACTCACAAACTGTCAGATCATGACCTGAGGTGAAGTCAGACACTTAACTGACTGAGCCACACAGGCGCCCCTTTATATACATATATATTTTTTTGCTATTGTCATTGGTATCTCTTATTTACTAGATTTTCAAATACATTTACTATAAATCAGTCTATTTAAGGTTTATTGATCTCATAGCCAGCCATTTTATAAATATTCTTATTTAATTCTAATAATTTTATTTGTATACTATTTGGGAAATTCAGTATATAAAATTATGAAAACTTTTTCCCTTTACCTTTAAACCTTCTTTTCTCTTTCTTATTTTAGTGAACTAGCTAGAACCTGGTGTGAATTGCTGAATAGAAGCAATGATAGTTGACTTCTTTACTTTTTACCTAATTGTAAAGGGATTGTTTCTAATGTTTATTCCCTAAGATTGATTAATTGTTGCAGATCTTGATAGATACTTATAATCAGGTTAAGAATGTTCCTTTCCAGGGGTGCCTGGTTGGCTCAGTCGGTTCAGTGTCTGTCTGACTCTTGATTTGGGCTCAGGTAATGATATCACAGTTTGTGGGTTCGAGACCCACATAGGGCTCCACAGTTGGTAGTGCAGAGCCTGCTTGAGATTCTGTCTCTCTCTCTCTTTCTCTGCTCCTCCCCCGCTTGCATTCTCTCTCTCTCTCAAAATAAATAAAACTAAAAGAAAAAAAAACCCCAGATTTTTCCTTTCCATTGCATGATTACTCTGAGGTTTTCTCAGATGATTTTATCTACTGAGCTAATCATAATATTACTAAATTTATTAATTTTTTATGGATTAATGGATTTTCAAATGTCAGACCACTCTTATGTTTGAGGAGCAAGCAATTACTGGTCATGATGCATTGTTTTATGTATACTGTTATACTTTGTTTGCCATCATTTTGTCTAGGATAGTTGCATCTATGTTCATGAGTGAAATGGAACTGAATTTTTTTCTTTCTCATAAACTTATTTCCTGGCCTTATTATGTTTGTCACACTAGCCTCCTAAAATGAATTAGGTCATAGTTCCTCTTTTTTATTTTGGGGGAAATTCTGTATATAAGTGGAATTGGTTCCGTGAATATTTGGGAGAATTTATCTATAATTCCAACAATACTATACTGTCATTGTGATAAGATTTTACAAAACTGATTCAATATATTACAGTTATATACCTATTCAGGATTTCCATTCCTACTCAAGTGAGTTTTAGGACCTTTATATTTTCTAGAAATTTACCCATTTCATCTACATTATAAAACCTATTGGCATATAGTTGTAGTATTCTTTTACTATCATTTCATCTCTGCTGTATCTATGGGCAAGTTCTCTGTTTTAGTCTTGATATTCTTTGTGTCTGCTCTCTTTTTTTCCTGATCAACCTCACTAGAGGTTTCCCAATTTCATTAGTCTTCAAATAACAAAGTTTTGCCTTTGCTGATTCTCTTTGTTTAATCCTCATCTTATAGATAATCAACGTCTGTTTTATTATCTCCTTTTCAAATTCTTTGAGTTTTCTCCATTTTTCTTTTCTAATTTCTCAAATTGAACACTTCAATTTAGGTGTGCAATTGAAAATTCAAAATTTGGTTCATTACAAAAACAACCACAAAACAAGTAATAAAATGGCAATAAACGCATACTTATCAATAATAACTTTGAATGTAAATGGACTAAACACTCCAATCAAAAGGCCTAGGGTGAAAGAGTGGATAAAAAAACAAATGCCATCTATATGTTGCCTACAAGAGACTCTTTTCAGACCTAAAGACACCTGCAGATTAAAAGTGAGGGGATGAAGAAACTTGTATCACGCAAACGGATGTCAAAAGAAAGTTGGAGTGGCAATACTTATATCGGACAAAATAGACTTTAAAACACAGACTGTAATAAGAAACAAAGAAATATAATCATAAAGGGGACAATCCAACAAGACATAACAATTATAAATATGTATGCACCCAACATGAAAGCACCCAAATACATAAAACAATTAATAACAAACATAAAGGAACTAATTGACAGTAATACAATAGTAGTATGGGAGGAGGGAGGAGCCAAGATGGTGGAACGGCATGGAAGTTGTTTTGCATCTGGTGTCCATGAAATGCAGCCAGATCAACACTAAACCATCCTGCACACCTAGAAAACCGATTTGAGGATTAACACAACAATCTGCACAACCTGAACCACAGAATTCAGCAGGTATGTGGTGCAGAGAGGTAGACTGGAGGAGAGAGAAGCCACAGAGGGCAGGGAGCTGTTCTTGCTTGTGGAGAGAGGATGGAGACGGGGTGGGGTGGGGGGTGGAGTACAGGAAAAGCACCCCCCCAAGTGGCTGGAGAGAAAGTGGAAGAGTGGAAACAGCCACAGGGACTCAACCAAAAAGGGAGAAAAGAGAAAGCAGAGGGTTTAAATTCCATTAAGACTCTATAAACAGGGGGAATGCAGAGTCTGAAACTCTGCAGCTCCATACCTGGCGGTGCTCTGGTGAGAAGGGTGAATCCCCAGGAACAGAGTAAGTAAGGTCCCAAGGTTCCTCAGGCCACAGGTCCCACTGGACTCTGGAGAACAACCACATTCACTGGTGCTGGAACAAGGACGATAAGGGGGAAGCCTGGCGCCAGATATGTGTTGTGATTTTCCGTAATCCCTGAAACGCTGCTGCGACATATCATGTGAACTTCTTCTGGGGCGGGCTGGCACCCAGCTGCAGTCTCTGGGCATCGGCAACAGTGAGGTCTCCCGAACGTTCCAGGGGGCGAGCTGGCACCCAGCCATTCCTGGGTGAGACCCTCCCGCAGAGAGTCAAAACGGATCAAAGCCACAGTCCCTCAGAAGTGAGGGGTCGAGAAACACTGCCGCATTTCAGATAAAACTCAGGACGGAGGTGCCACCTGGCAACCTGACGGTTTGGTCAGGGACAGTGCAAAAGCAGGGAGTGTATAGAAGCCAGAGACAAAAGAGGGGTGTGCAATTGCTGATGGGGGAGAACAGAGTTCCAATACTAGAGACTAGGTAGCTGGGTGACACCATTTTTACCTCTCCCGCGCATGTGCATACATACCTACAAGTGTCACAGCAATCCACCCCAGTAAGCTAAGCAGCGCCACCTAGTGGAGAACAGAGCTGTTACACTAAGCCCCACCCAACTGGGCCAACCTCACTCTTCAGAAACACCACAAGTCTCTCTGCCTGCTTAGTTTATGGACTATAAAGTGCTTCATAGTTTGACTTCTGGGGAAAATGATATAATTTCAATCGTATTTCAGTCTGTTCATTGGTCCACTGATTCAATTTCTTTTTCTTTTTTGTTTCCTTTTCTTGAATACAGAAAGAGAAAAAATTTATTTTTTTCAATTTTTATTAAATATTTTTCTTTAATTTTTTCTACTATATTTTTTATTTTTTGTGAATTTTTCAAATTCTATTTTACTTCCATCATTTCATTTTATTCTTTTTCATTGTATTCATTTTTACGAATTTTCAAATGTTTTCCCTTTTCCCCCCTTTTTTCTCGAATTTATCAAGCTCCTTTCAACAACCAGACCAAATGGCTTTCCAGGGGAATTCTACCAAACATTCAAAGAAAAGTTAACACCTATTCTCTTGAAGCTGTTCCAAAAAATAGAAATGGAAGGAAACATTCCAAATTCTTTCTATGAAGCCAGCATTACCTGGATTCCAAAACCAAACAAAGACCCCACTAAAAAGGAGAACTATAGGCCAATTTCCCTGATGAACATGGATGCAAAAATCCTCAACCAGATATTAGCCAACTGGACCCAACAATACATTAAAAAAAATATTCACCATGATCATGTGGGATTTATACCTGGGATTCAGGGTTGGTTCAATATCCACAAAAAATGTGATTCATCACATCAATAAAAGAAAGGACAAGAACCATATGATCCTCTCAATAGATGCAGAGAAAGCATTTGACAAAATACAGCATCCTTTCTTGTTAAGAACCCTTAAGAAAGTAGGGATAGAAGGATCATACCTCGAGATCATAAAAGCCATGTATGAAAGACCCAACACTAATGTCATCCTCAATGGGGAAAAACTGAGAGCTTTCCCCTAAGATCAAGAACAAGACAGGAATGTCCACTCTCGCCACTGTTATTCAACATACTATTGGAAGACTTAGCCTCAGCAATCAGACAACACAAAGAAATAAAAGTCCAAATCAGCCAGAAGGAGGTCAAACTTTCACTCTTGCCAGATGACATGATACTTTATATGGAAAACCCAAAATATTCCACAAAAAAATGTTAGAACTGATCCATGAATTCAGCAAAGTTGCAGGATATAAAATCAGTGCACAGAAATTGGTTGCATTCCTATACACAAATAATGAAGCAACAGAACGAGAAATCAAGGAACTGATCCCACTTACAATTGCACTAAAAACATAAAATACCTAGGAATAAATCTAACCAAAGAGGTGAAAAATCTATACACTGAAAACTGTAGAAAGCTTATGAAAGAAATCGAAGAAGACACAAAAAAATGGAAAAATATTCCATGCCCCTGGATAGGAAAAACAACTATTGTTAAAATGTCAATACTATCCCAAGCAATCTACATATTCAACGCAATCACTATCAAAGTAACACCAGCATTCTTCACAGAGCTAGAACAAACAATCCTAAAATTTGTACAGAACCAGAAAAGACTCCAAATAGCTAAAGCAATCTTGAAAAAGAAAACCAAAGCTGGAGGCATCACAATCCCAGACTTCAAGCTGTATTACAAAGCTGTAATCATCAAGACAGTATAGCACTGGCACAAAAACAAAAACAAAAACAAAAACAAAAAACACACTCATATCAATGGAACAGAACAGAGAACCCACAGAGAACAGAACAGAGAAATGGGCCCACAAACATATGGCCAAGTAATCTTTGACAAAGCAGGAAAGAATATCCAATGGAATAAAGACAGTCCCTTCAGCAAGTGGTGTTGAGAAAACTGGACAGCAACATGCGGTAGAATGAACCTGGACCACTTTCTTATACCATACACAAAAATAAACTCAAAATGGATGAAAGACCTAAATGTAAGGAAGCCATCAAAATCCTCAAGGTGAAAGCAGGCAAAAACCTCTTTGACTTTGGCCACAGCAACTTCTTACTCAACATGTCTCTGGAGGCAAGGGAAACAAAGGAAAAATGAACTATTGGGACCTCATCAAAATAAAAAGCTTCTGCACAGTGAAGGAAACAGTCCGCAAAACTAAAAGGCAACCAGTGGAATGGGACAAGATGTTTTCAAATGACCTCTCAGATAAAGGGTTGGTATCCAAAATCTATAAAGAACTTATCAAACTCAACACCCAAAAAACAAGTAATCCAGTGAAGAAATGGGCAAAAGACATGAGTAGACACTTCTCCAAAGAAGACATCCAGATGGCCAACAGACACATGAAAAAATGCTCAACATCGCTCATCATCAGGGAAATACAAATCAAAACCACAATGAGGTACCACCTGACACCTGTCAGAATGGCTAACATTAACAATTCGGGCAACAACAGATGTTGGCGAGGATGCGGAGAAAGAGGATCTCTTTTGCACTGCTTGTGGGAATGCAAACTGGTGCAGCCATTCTGGAAAACAGTATGGAGGTTCCTCAAAAAATTAAAATAGAACTACCCTACAACCCAGCAATTGCACTACTAGGTATTTATCCAAGGGATACAGGTGTGCTGTTTCGAAGCACCTGTAAACATGCACCCCCAATGTTTATAGCAGCACTATCAACAGTAGCCAAAGTATGGAAAGAGCCCAAATGTCCATCGATGGATGAATGGATGAAGATATATATACAATGGAGTATTACTCATCAAACAAAAAGAATGAAATCTTGCCATTTGCAACTATGTGGATGGAACTAGAGGGTACTATGCTAAGCGAAATTAGTCAGTCAGAGAAAGACAAATATCATATGACTTCACTCATATGAGAACTTTAAGATACAAAACAGATGAACATAAGGGAAGGGAAGCAAAAATAATATAAAAACAGGGAGGAGGACAAAACATAAGAGACTCTTAAATATGGAGAACAAACAGAGGGTTATGGCGGGGGGGAGTCATGGGAGGGAGGATGGGCTAAATGGGTAAGGGGCATTAAGGAATCTACTCCTGAAATCATTGTTGCACTATATGCTAACTAAGTTGGATATAAATTTAAAAAATAAATTAAATGATAAAAAAAAGAAAAAGAAATTACACACAAACTCAGAAAATAAAAAAAGAATAATATGGGACTTTAACAGCTCACTTAAGATCATCCAAATAGAAAATCAACAAGGAAAGAGTGGCTTTGAATGATACACTGGACTATATGGATTTGAATGATATATTCAGAACATTCCCTCCTAAGCCAGGGTAATACATATTCTTTTCAAGTGCACATGGAACATTTTCCAGAATAGATCACACATTAGGCCACAAAACAAATCTCAACAAATTCACAAAGACTGAAGTCCTACTACGCATCTTTTCTGACCACAATACTATGAAACTAGAAATCAACCACAAGAAAAAATCTGGAAAGAGCACAAATACATGGAGGTTATATCACATGCTACTAAACAATGAATGGATCAACCAAAAAATCAAAGAAATAAAAATTACATGGAAACAAATGGAAATGAAAACACAATGGTCCAAAATCTTTGAGGTGCGGCAAAAGCAGTCACAAGAGGGAAGTTTATAGCAATACAAGTACCTCAAGAAGCAAGAAAATCTCAAATAAACAACCTGACCTTACACCTACAGGAAGCTAGAAAAAGAACAAACAAAACCCCAAACCAGCAGAAGGAAGGAAATGACAAGGCTTGAACAGAAGTAAATTATAATAGTGGGGCACCTGGGTGGCTCATTTGGTTGAGTGTCCCACTTTGGCTCAGGTCATGATCTCATAGTTAGTGAGTTCAGGCCCCACATCGGGTTCTGTGCTGACAGCTCAGAGCCTGGAACCTGCTTTGAGTTCTGTGTCTCCTTCTCTCTCTGCCCCTCCCCTGCTCACACTTTGTCTTTCTCTCTCTCAAAAATAAATGAACACTAAAAATTTTTTCAAAAAGAAAGAAGTTAAATAGAAACTAAAAAAAAATACTAAAATAGATCAATTTAAAAAATAAAATGCAACTTAAATTTTACCTATTGTTCTTTTCTGACATTATTATATAGGGCTATAAAATTTTCTAAAGTTACCGCTTTCACTACATCTTCAAATTCTGATGTGAGGTATTATCATTCAGTTCTAGATATTTTAAAAAATTTAAAATTTTCCATTATGATTTCTTCTTTGATTTCTGGCTTGTTTTAAAATCTTACATAAGGGGCGCCTGGATGGCTCAGTCAGTTCAGCATCTGACTCTTGATTTTTGCTCAGTTTGTTAGTCTGACCCGTGTCAAGCTCTGGGCTTGACAACATGGAGCCTGCTTAGCATTCCCTGCCTCTCCCTCTCTCACTGCCCCTTGCCTGCGCATGCTTTCTCTCAAAAATAAATAAATAAGCATTTTTTAAAATAATAAAATAAAATCTTACATAATTTCCAAGTATTGAAATATAATAATAATAATATGCTATGCAAAATTATTATTATTATTATTATTATTATTATTATCTTAATTGCATTATGGTCAATAAATATGCTGGCCAAGATGGAGTCAGCCATTACAACCTGCCTCTCACACTAATTGCAACTAAAACCTCCAGACAGAATACAAAAAGAATCTACCTGAGAGCTCTTAAAATTAGTAGCAGGGACACCTGGGTGGCTGAGTCAGTTAAGTGTCCGACTCTTGGTTTTGGCTCAGGTCATGATCTCACAGTTTGTGAGCTCGAGCCCCATACTGGGCTCTGTGCTGACAGTGCAGAGCCCGCCTATGGTTCTCTCTCTCCCTCTGTCTCTGCCCCTCCCCTGCTCGCTCTCTCTCTCTCTCTCTCTCTCTCAAAATAAAGAAATAAACTTTAAAACAAATTAAAAAGAAAAGTAATCAGTGGCAGGTACGTTATTGGGGAGGGAGGGCAAAAGAATGGCAAAAATGCCAGTAAGTTCTCTGGGGTTTTTCTTCCCCCTCTTTTCTCTTTTACATTTAGCCCAAGTTGTCTCCATCATGGGATTGTGCAGCAAGCACAGAAAACAAAACTCTGAGAGAATCCCCCTCTTTCTGGCCAGAGCCCCTTCAATCTAGATTTTCCCTTATTTTTTATTTTCCTTTTTGCTCCCAGCTCTGTTCCAGTGCCAGCCCCAGCGTCCACGCTCCGCATCCAAAATGCACTGGCAGTGCAGGCAGCTAAAACCTGTATCTTTGACAAGGCACCGTAAAAGTGGATCTTTGAGTGCCAAAATCTGTGGGGGGGGGGTGGAGGGGGGGGGTTCTTTTTCCTCTTCCTCGCTTTTCTCTTGACACTTTGCCCAAGGGTAACTCAAGTGCCACCAACCCAGCCCGTGCAACAGCATGCTGTGTGAGGTAATAGTGAACACTCTTAAAATCAAGGAAAAGATAGCTATGATTAGCAGAGAAATAAAAACGATTTAAAAAAATGGGTGAATGGATAAATAAATGGAATGTTATTCCATGCTAAACCCAAATGAAAAAACATGGAGGAACGTTAAATGCATATTACTAAGTGAAAGAAGCCAATCTGAAAAGGCTACATATCGTATGATTCCAACTTTGTGACTTTCTGGAAAAGGTGAAACCATGGAAACAATAAAAAGATCAGTGGTTGCCAGGGGAATGAGGAACAGGCAGAGCATGGAAAAATCTTTAGGGCAGTGAAATACTCCTCATGGTTATAATGATGGAGATGTGTCATTATTCCCCAAACCCGTAAATGTGCAACACCAGAGTGAGCTCTGAGGTAAACTATGGACTTTGGGTGATTACGATGTGTCAATGTAGGTTCATCCTTGGCAATACATATATACATACTATTCTGGTGAGTGATGTTGATAATGGGAGAAGGTATGCATGTGTGGGGGCAGGGGGTATCTGGAAATCTCTGTCCCTTCCTCTCATTTTTGTTGTAAACCTAAAACTGCTCTAAAAAAATAAAGTCTTTATTTTAAAAATACAGCATAATATATACAGTACAGAACTATGTAAAATATACACATAAAGAAGGCAATAAAAAATCACAGTGCTTGAATTAAACCTATTGAAATCTTTTATTGTGTCTTGATTTTTCAAATTTTCTGTAATTTGTTTTTCTTACTTGATTAAGCAATATCATTATGTTTATTACAGCACACATAATAACAAGCAGAATACATGATATGTGTAGATTATTTGGTAGCAATAATTAAGAATGTAAATGTATATGGACAGAAATTAGAAGGTATTTATAAAAATAAAAGACCGCCAAGTAATATTCCATTGTATACATATTTTATATTACTCAGTGATCAAAAAGAATAGAATCTTGCCATTTGCAACATGGATGGAACTAGAGTGTATTATGCTAAGTGAAGTAAGTCAGTCAGAGAAAGACAAATATATGTCACTCCTATGTGGAATTTAAAAAACACAACATATGAACATAGGGGAAAGAAAGGAAAAGTAAGATAAAAAAACGTAGAAGAAAGCAAAACACAAGAGACTTAAATACAGAGAAAAAACTGAGGGTCTCTGGAGGGGTGTTGGGTGGGGGATGGGCTAAATGGGTGATGGGCATTAAGGAAGGCACTTGTTGGGATGAGTCCTGGGTGTCCTATGGAAGTGATGAATCACTGGGTTCTACTCCCGAAACCAATACTACACTGTATGTTAACTAACTTGAATTTAAATTAAAAAAATAAAATAAATTGAAAATAAAAGACTTTTTAAGGAAAAAAAATATATGTATATACTTGCCAAATGACAGCAATCCCATTCCAAGGTATTTACCTAAAAGAAATAAAAAATCATTAGTTTCCTAGGGATACTATAACAAATTACCACAAACTTAGTGGCTTCAAACAGCAGAAACTTATTCTTTCATTCTGGAGGCCAGAAGTACAAAATCTATGTGACAGCAGGGCTCTCCTCCCTCCAGAGACCCTAGGGGAAGGAATATCCACTCCATGCCTCTTATAGCTTCTGATGGTTGCAGGTTAACTTGGCTTCCTCAGCTTGTGACTCTCTGCCTCTTGTCTTCTCGTCACCTTCTGCCCTGTGTGTAACTTCTCTGTGTATCTCTTATAAGACTATATCACTGGATTTAACACCCACTTATACAATCCAAGCTGACCTCATTTTCAGATCCTTGTAAATTATATCACCAAAGACCCTTTTCCCAAAAAAGGTAACATTCACATATTCTGGGGATCAGAACATGGACATATTTGGGGGGGGCATCCAGCCCACTACACTTACTTTCACTCAAAAATCTATACACAGAAATTTATAGCAGCTGAATTCATAAATTCCAAATACTGGAAACAATCCAAGTATCCTTCAAGGGATAAATGAAGCAACCATAGTACATGCCTACAATGTAATACTGCCCAGCAATAAAAGGAAACAAATTATTCATACATGCAACAACATGGATAAATCTCAAATGCATTATGCTAAGTAAAAGACTCAAAGCTATATACTGACTTCATTTATTTGATATTCTGGAGAAGGCAAAGGGATATGAATAGACATTTTCCAAAGAAGACATACAAATGGACAACGGGAACATGAAAAGGTGCTCAACGTTACTAATCATTAGAGAAATGCAATTCACAACCATGATGAGATATTATGTCACCACTCTTAGAACGGCTATTATCAAAAAGATAAGAAATAGCAAATGTTGGCAATGATGTAGAGAAAAGGAACCCTTGTGCACTGTTTTTGGGAATGTAAATTGGTATAGCCACAATGGAAAACAGTATGGAGGTTCCTCGAAAAATTAAAAATAGAATTACCATATGATCTAGCAATTACACTTTTGAGTATTTACCTGAAGGAAATGAAATCATTATCTCAAAATGGTTTCTGCACCCCCATGTTCATTGCAGCATTATTCACAATACACAAGACATGGAAATGAAATAAGTGTCCATGGAGAGATGAAGGGTAAAGAAAATGTGATACACACACACACACACACACACACACACACACACACGTCATTTATATATACAGAGAGAGAAATATATAGATATAGGTGTAATGGAATTTTATTCACCAAAAAAAGAAGGAAATCCTGCCACTTGTTACAACATGGGTAGACCTTGAGGGTATTACACTAATTGAAATAAGTCAGAAAGAGAAAGACAAATAGTGGATGATCTCACTTATATGTGGAATTGAGAACAAAAACAAAAACAAACGCCAAATTCAGAAAGAAAGCAGATTGGCAGTTGGCAGAGGTGGGGGATGGGGGAGGTTGGCAAATTTAGTGAAGGGAATCAAAAGGTACTAACTTCCAGTTATAAGCTAAATAAGTCCTGGGGATGTAATGTACAGCATGATTACTATAGTTAATAGTATGGTACTGCATATTTGAAGGTAGCTAAGAGAGTAGATCTTAAAAGGTCTCGCTCATCACAACAAAAAATAATCGTAACAATGTGTAGTGATGGATGCTAACTCGACTTAGTGTGGTGACCATTTCATAATATCTACAAATATCAGATTATTATGTCCGACTTAGTGTGGTGACCATTTCACAATATCTACAAATATCAGATTATTATGTCGTGCACATAAAAGTAATACAATGTTATGTGTCAGTTATATCTCAATTTTAAAATATAAAAAATACACTATACAGACAGACATAACAGCTGTTTCCGGGGGATGAGCGGTGGTGCAATTGACTGCAAAGGAGAAGCATGGCAGACTTTTGAGGAGCAATGAAACTTTTGTATCTATTGAGGTGATGACGCAAGTCAATGTATTTGTGAAAGTTCACAGAACTGTGCACAGAATGGATTTTCTTTGTGCAAATTTAAAACGTTATGCCTAAATTAAAAAGAGATGCTGGAGCTGGGACTCTGCAAGCTGCATTTTCCTTCATCCGGTGGTCTGGCAGAGAGGACGTTTCCAAATTTCCAGTTTGGTTCCGTTTTCCCATACTCCTCCAACAGTTTTGTCGCACCTTTTCAAAGAGCCCACATCTGCCCACCTCTCTTCTCAGTGGTCTGAGCATCCTTCTCCAAGGTTCTAGATTGTCAGTGCTTGACCTCTTCTTATCTTTGTTCCCCCAGCCCTGAGGATAGTAGCTGCCTCCCTCACTTCCTATCTCTGCACTAACTCTTGTTCTCTTTCATCTTTTCTAAACCCTACTTAGTTTCTTTTTTTTTCCATTTTTTAAAATGTATTTATTTGTTTTGAGAGAGACAGAGACAGTGTAAGAGGGGATGGGGAGAGAGAGAGGGAGAGAGAGAGAAAATCCCAAGTAGGCTATGCACTGTCAGTGCAGAGCCCAACACAGGGCTGAGACTCACAGAACCATGAGATCATGACCTGAGCTGAAACTGAGACTCAGACACTTTTTTACTTAGCCAACTGAGCCACCCAGGTGCCCCTACTTGGCCAGTTTCTTATATTCTTTCCATTAAAATTATTGATGTGGTTTCTGTTTTACTGACTAAACGTTGAGAGGAAACCAACGTCTTTCCTATGCCCTACAAGGTCCTACATGATATGATCTTCCCTCCTCATTACTTCTCAGACCTCGCTTCCAACTTCTCTTTCTCCTCATTCACTGATTCACAACAAATAAAGCAGATAAAGAAACATGTTAAATCTCACCACAGAAATGTGGTCATCAAGGGGTGCCTGAGTGGCTCAGTCCATTAAGTGTCAAACTCTTGATTTCAGCTCAGTTCATGATCTCACAGATAGTAGGATCAAGCCCCACACTGAACTCTTCACTGACAGCACAAAGCCTGCTTGGGATTCCCTCTCTCCTTCTCTCTCTGCTCCTTCCCTGTTTTCTCTCTCTCTCTCTCTCTCTCAAAATAAATAAATAAACTTAAAAAAAAAAAGAAATGTAGTCATCAGAATTCAACGTGTGGAGAACCCCAGTGGACAAATAACTTAGTTCCTCCAACAAATAAATTGCAAAAGGGAAAAAAAATAATGGAGGGCAACGTCTAGATTAGAAGAGCCTTAAAACATATAAACCAGCAAAAACAAAAAACATATAAACCAGCAGCAATGTGGAGACCTAATCTGAGCCCTGATTTTATAGACACCAAACATACACATATATAAGATAATGGAGGAATTTGAACCATGACTGGATGTGAGATGAAGGAATTAAGAAATTAATGTTAATTTACTTTAGTTGTTAAATGGGACTGTGGTTATGTTTAAACGTCCCTCCCATATACGGGGAAATATTTATGGATCTATAGATGTTACAATACACCTGGGCGGTGTAAGAGATGGCACATAGGTGTAATAACATTGACCATAAAAGGATCATGTGTTGAAGCCAAGTGTCTTCATTAGTCCGCTGGGACGGCTGTGACAAAATGCCACAGACTAGGTGGCTTATAAACAACAAATATTTATTTCTCAGTTCTAAAGACTGGGAAATCCAAGTTCAAGGCACCAGCAGATTCACATCTGGTGGGGGCCCCTTTCCTCACAGCAGTTCTTCTCACTGTGGCCCCACATGGCAAAAGAAGCAAGGGAATTCTCTCCACCCTTATTTGAAAGGGCACTGGTCCCATTCAGGAGGGGATGACCCTTATGACCTAATCACCCCCCCAAGTTCCCACCTACCAAGACCATCACTTTGGGGCTTAGGTTTCAATATACAATTTTTTGGCTAGGCAGGGTAGGGTGGGGATGGAGGGAGCGCACACAAACTTTCCAACATGTAGCACCAAGCAATGGGTAAAAGGGATCCATTTTATTATATAAAGACTAGGTTGTTTGTATGTTTTAACACGGTCCATTTGTCTTCAAAATCTGAGGGTCTGCCATGTGAGGCAGTTAGGTCAAAGAATGGCTCACAGGTCTCTGGAACTCATCAGAAGTCATTGTCAAGAAGCATATAATGCAGTGGTTTCAACTGTAGGCTCTGGAAACCAACGCCTGAGTCTACTATTGTCTATCTCTGTGACCTTGGACTTCACTTCTCCAGGCCTCTGTTTCTTCAGAGGCAACGTGGAAATACCAATGGTATCTCCTTCGTGGAGTTGTCATAAAGATTAAATGAATTAATACGTATAAAACACTGTCTTAGAATATCAACTGTCCCAATTTGAGTAAGCACTCAAAACATGTCAACTGTTAGTGTTATTATTATTACATAGGGAAACAAGTTGAAATGAATCACCAGGGTCTCAAAACACATGTATCCAAAATATGTTTTTAATCTTGATGAAGTTCACAAATGATACAACATTGAGATTTCCTTAAATAAAGTCTACAGTCATGTTCTTAGACAACAAGGCAAAGCATCACCATTACCACATGTCCCCAGAGGCCACAAAGGCAATGACTTATTGTCCCCCTAAGGTTTGCAGAGCTGCTGTGATCAACAGGATAGCTCTCAAAGAACCAGTTTGCTACCAGATAAGCCAACGATAGATGCCACCACCACACTGACACACACAGAGTCAAATATAAAAAGGATACACGATACATATGGAATTAGCTTATTTTGCATTCACTTTCATTCCTTGTAAGTGACAAAGGTGCTTTTTTCAGTATCTGTTGGGATGCAAACATGTATATCTTCCATGGGGCCTTCCCACCAAGTGTTGTCAACAGAAATTAACAGAAGTGGTGAGTTCAGCTTCATGGTGACCTGAGATGGGAAAAAAATAAAATAAAAAAAGAAGACAAAGAAGGAAGAAGGAAGAGGAAGTAGAGAAGGAGAAGAAGGAGGTGTTGGCGAATAAGAAGGACAAGAAGGAAACAACCACAATTATTATAAAAAGAACACAAATGTACAGGAAAACAGCATTTACAACCTATAGGTATGAGATATAGACAGACTTTTATGGCAAATGACGGGAAAAAAAGCAATTATCATTTGGCAAGCATTTTATTTCTCATTTCTCTTCTCAGAGAGATGACGCTGCATGTCTGCAGCCTGTGTCAACGCTCTGATTTCAGGCTGAGTTGTGGAAGAATCTCACCACTGAGAAGGAAGCATGTAATTGGAAATAAGGGATTTGAAGACCCTTCCCAGGTCCAGTGGGTTTCATAATGTGGCTCATAACCCCCAAATCCCCTCCCTCCGACCCAACAGAAAAGGGCAGTCACCTTCTTCCTGGAGTCACCGAGCTGCTCAGGCATGAAGGTCCCTGCGGCGACGGCCAAAGGCTTCGGAGCCCACATTGGTGGGCACAAAGTTGTTCTTCACAACACCTCCAGATCTGCTCAGCAAGCCTGCCAGCCGATGGGTCACACAGGTGGCAGTGTTGCAGGATCTCTTCTGGGCAGTGATGCTGATTTGCAGGATGGAGAAAGAAGAGGTCTGTCAGTGAGAGGAGAGAGGCAGGAGCCTGCCCCTGAGGCCTTCATAAAGAGAATTTCAGCTCTTCGACATACCGCTTAAGAATAAGTGTTTCTCCTAAATGCAATTATTAAAGCTGTTAGGAGAAGTGGCCTGGCAGCTTTTGCTAGGAGCCCTGCCCAAAGACCTTCGTGAAAAAAAAACCCAGTGCCAATGTGATGAGCACTGGCTGTTGTATGGAAGTGTTGCATCACCATATCATACACGTGAAGCTAATATTATGCTGTATGTCAACTAACTGGAATTTAAATAAAAACTTAAAAAAAAAAAAAGAAAAAGAAAAAACCCCGTGTCAAGCCATGAGGCATGTACTGAAATCAGCACTTACCGTCACATACAGTCTCTTTAGAACCAGGATGAAGTGGTCACCAAAGGCCCAGCCCAATCCCAAGACATGCAAGGAGCATAGAGAAACCATAGAGCAGCCACAGGCACCATCAAAACCACTTTCCATGGGAAATGAAAATTCCCTGATGTCTTACCTGAAAGAGGCTGTGAGAAGAGGGAAACAGTGTCCTCCCCCAGAAGTGTCTACCTGTTTCTCAGCACACCTGTTCTTGACGGTGGAACTGGTTCACAAGGACCACTCACCAAGCCCTGTACCCAGCTACCCTGAGGCTAACGCTACTTTTAAGCATAGGTTCTGGGTACTCTCAAGCCTTGGACACGACCAGAGTAATGACCACCACAGTGCAAATCCTTTTAGAAAATAGGTTTATTCATCAATGATGAAACATGAAGGATGCAGCAGAAATTGGGGACTCTACCATGAAATCCTCTGGGATCTCAAGAAGCTTCCCTCACTCTTGCCTCTAACCTGGCCTATGAGTCCTGCTCTCTTCCCTTCCATCCTGAGGTCCCCCATATTCTCTGTGATAAGCAAAGCTACCAATACCAGCTTGAAGAGCGATCAAAGTGGAATCTGCATGCATTTAGTTCAAAAATGGGAGCAAGAAGGGAAATCAGGAAGGAGTGGAAGGAGTCTGGTTGCCATCCTGGGGCACCCCAAAGCAGGGTTACTGGCCCTTCTCCAAGCTGCTGGCTATGTCCCTTTTCTTGCCAGGTGTTTCAGCCCCGAAGCCGATGCCAGAGAATGTATGAAAGTTGTTCAGGTCCTTCGAGTATGCGCCCAGCACACAGGTACTCAGATTACTGCACCGCTTAGCTCGGAAGCTGTCCAGGCTGCAGGGAAAAGACATGCCAGACAATACCATGCGCCAGGCCCGCCCCTGAGGGCAGTCATGCAGAAAGTTAGACGAGGGAGGGGCACCTGGAGCAGAGGCAGGAGGGGCAGGCAGGAGGGCAGCTCACACATCCTCCATTAGGAGAACTCCGAGGCTTGCTGAGCCAGGGCAGCGTGGGGCAGGGTTGCAGCAGGGAAGGGGTGCCCTTTCCTAGCCTTCCGCATGCTTCTCAGTCCCTGCTCTGCAGAGAGGTCCTTAGGGTAGATGCAGGTACAGCACATGCCAGGCAGTGCCGGGGCCGGGCCAGGGGCTGGCGTGAGCTCCAGGCTCAGGGGACACGGGGAGGTGGGGCTGGGGAAGGGCGTCTGGCCCCATGACAACATGCACGTCTCCACAGATCCTACACATCTCAAGCCCCCAGACCTACCTCAGGTACTGCTCTACCTGACCCCACCCTCTGCAAGGCCTTTGGCTTCACCTTGCAAATGTGCAATGAAGGCTCCTTGTGGGTGTGAAAGAACAACACACACAGGTTAAATTTCTAAAACATCCTGAGATATGCTGAGTCCATCCCCTGGCTTCACACTTACCGGTCCCAAGTCAGCCAATGCTGGGAGTTTCCTTAGGGCAAGACAAATTCCCCCCAAGTAAGCGATTCCGTACCTCCCCATTTCATTTCCTAAAAGCTTTCAGGAATGTGTCTTTTTGTCTAACCACAGTCTCTTCAGCTATACCTGGACCTCTGTCTTCCTCAGAGCTTGAGAATGACCGGGCCCTAGGGCCTGATGAACAACCACAGCCTGCTGGCGCCCTGGCCAGATGTTGTATTTCCTGGGGTATATGCCAGGGCAGGGTGGGAGCCTTACCTGGAGCCCTCTGTCTCCTCCTGCTCCTGCTCCTGCTCCAGTTCATTTGTCTTCCCCTGCACATAGGCCTTCACCAGGGCAGCCAGCAGGAGGCGCCCTTCCTTCTCACTGAGTGTGGTGGGGTCTGGGAGGCTCTCCAAAGCAGACCTTCAGGGGGGAAGCAAATCCAAGAGAGGCTCTGAGCCCCTGACTGCCTCCACCCCATGACAAGTAGCAAGGCTTCCTGGTCCCTGTGACCTACCCTGAGGATGTGCCCCCTCCCCCGACTCCCAACCCACAAGGCCCAATCTGAGGTCCACCTGAGGGTCTTAATGCACCAGGAGCCTTGCTGCTGTGACCTCAGAGGCACAGAACTGCCTCAGCCCAGGGGCAGTAGAAGGGGAGTGTTCTGTGGCTTCCGGCTGTCTCACCTGAATGGTGCCGCCTGGAGGCTGCCTGCCTGGCACAGGACCAAGATGCTGAAAGCCAGAAAGGGGGAGGACTTTCCGAAGCCCATGATGCCTCTCTGTAAAGAGAGAATGATATTACCACTGCGCCAAGACCAGCCAAGGCCTGGGGCCCACAGACCTAAGTGCCTGCTCTGCCGCGCAGGTCTTGTGGCCTCAGGTTACCTCACCTCCCCATACCTCCATTCATTTGCCAGATGGGCTGCTGTGAATCTCAAAAGATACAGTGCAATGAATGGCTTTGTAGAGCAGAAACAAGTGTCTCAGGGTGTGGTGGAGTTCTGTGGAAATCGGGGAGAAGCCACAAACGAGTGCATGCATGCACACAAACCCACACCTTCCTTCCGCCCTTTGCAGAAAACACGCGGGGACCCACCCTAATGTCAATTTGTTCTCCCATTGCTCTAGTCTTCTCAGGAACTGAGAAATCTAGGACCACCTACCCCTTTCTTTTGGACTTGGCACTAACGCATGGGACAGGAAAGCAGGAAGGGTACCTTGGAAAGGAGCACTGGTCTATCCACCCAGTATCTGGGTTTGGATTCGAGGAAGATTTTAAATGTGCAGTTACCGGTGTGTCAGGGCTCTGCCGGCCCAGCCCGTCTACGCTGGAGCGCAGTTTGGCAGTGGGTGCTGGGCGCCAGCATCTGGAAGTGAGCCCCCTTGTCCTGCGCGGCTGACTGCACAGTCGCAGGTCCCCTCCGTGCCCCAGGGACGCTCGTGGGCTGGCGGCGCCTCACAAGAAAGCTCAAGGCTGCACCGTCCCGAGAATCAAACATGATCCCTCAGGACACAGACCGCGCAGGGCATTCCCAGACCAAACTCGAGCAGGATTCTGCACGCCCAGGGGTTCTAACGAAGGGGCCGCAGACCCGCCTACCTGAGCTCGCGGAGCTTCCAGCGCCCAGGCAAGCCCTGGGAATGCTTGAAGTTCCATCTGTGCTAATTAGAAGAAATTGCTCTCCTTTCAACCGCCCCCCTTCCCCTGAGCGGGACAGAGAGCTAGGAGCACCTGCCGTAGGTGGGCCGCGATGCCCGTGAGAGGCAAAGGAAAGGCAGACAGATGGAGCAAACTAGATGAACTAATCCAGAGGCAAGTTATTAGAGTGGGCAGAGTGGGGAGTTCCTCACCTGGAGACGAGTTTCTGGAGAGCGCGAGCGGCCGGTCCACCCCGTTGGACACAACGCCTGCTGCGGGCGTCTTCCCCGCGGAGCTCTCGGCTCTTATTCCAGCGACAGTGGGAGGGGGGTCCCCACGAGTCCGCGCGGCCAATCCAAAGTGGCCAGGACCGACCCAGCTCCAGTGGCGTCATTGCTCGCTCTCCCTGCACTGGTTCTCTAGGGAGGGGAACCATCCGCTCTGGCTGTCTTTTGCAATGAGGTCATTGCTTGGAGAGCGGGAGGGCAGGGAGGGGTGGAGAGCTTTCGACGACGTCCAGAAAATGAGGGCCAATGGAGGAGAGTTTGGAGTCAGCCACAGTGAGGGACCAGAGCTTCTCTCACTGTCTTGGTGCCTGAACTCTAGTCTTGAAGCCCCTCTTGCTATGCCAGTAAGGACCCCATCTGGCCACCTGGACCCCGAGGAGTCCTAGGTTCTAAAAAGGGATCTCAGCTGAAATAGCCCACTGTGAAGGAGTTGGATGGAGCAGGGAGGGGCTGGGGGAGGGAGAGAAGAGGGGCCCTGAAACATTGATCTCTTTGGACCACCTTGGGTGCCCCTGAGATAACCTCCGCACTTTCCTCACCCCCCAGGCCACCTGCGCCCCGGCACCCTGCACCCCTCAAAGTCGTTTTGCTTCTAGTCTGGCAGCCAGCCAAGCCTCCTTCGCCTCACTTCTCTGGGACCGGTAGGAGTGGTCAGGAGGACTGGGGAAGGGGCTAAGCTGCCACTGGCTACAAGTAGTGCTAGGCATTTCCCTCCTACTCCAGAAACCTCGACTGTGGGTTCAGCATGCCCCCCTCTAACCCAGGACCCTGCACTGCGGCGCCGCCGGAGTTGGTTTACACAGCTGTCCTGTGCTTCTGGCTTCTGTTTGCTAAGCTGCTGGGCTGGGACAGCCTGTGCCCAGGTTTCTGCCCGTCTCGCTCCATACCCCTGCCCCACTTCTCTGAAGCGCTTCATTGTCGAGTGGGCGCGCGTCCTGCGCGGTCCCGCAAAGGAGAGCCGGTGCTGCAAGCCTTAAGGGCAGACTTCAGACTTTCACACACGCGCCCCTCTCAGCTACAGGCCGCTGGTGAGCGCGCTCACACTGCCCGCGGGGCGCACGTCCCGGGCTCATACACTTGGTCCCCAGCCACCAGCTCTGCCTTTCGCATTCACACACGGACACTTCTGTCAATAGCCAGCACTTGCTGCAACAGACGTGCCTTCGCGAGCTGTTTGCAAGTGAGCGCGCGCGCAACAACCCAAACCAACTTCTCCCAGACCCGAAAGCAGCCCCCAGAGTTTCTGCTTTAGGAAACAGGCACGTTTTACACACACACACACACGGGTGCACACTGTTCCCCAAGCACGCACATCCGGGCGCATGGACTCAGCCTCTACCTTCTTTCTTGAGGAAAGGCAGTTTCTCGGAGTCGGCGCTGCGGGTACTCACAGCACCCGGGCGAGGGGAAAAGATCCCGGGCTCTTACGGAAAGGAGCGCAGAGTGGACTGGCAGGTAGAGGCAGTGGGGAACAAGTGAAGAAGTATCACCCACCCTCCGGACCTTAGGCTAGCCCTTTCTTGGGATGGGGGCTGTGCCTCCCCAAAGCGCCCTCGGGCCCCTCCTAACTTCGGGTAGCCTCTAGAGAAGCCTCGCCCAGAGGCTCGCGGCATCCCACCCGCTGGTGCTTCCTGCTTCTGCAGATCAGAAAGGCGCTCAGGGGCTGCCCTGTGGGTCTGTCTTTTGCTGTTGCAGGACCCTGCCTTCGGAGCGACGACGGGTTGTCCTCTAGCACCTGGGCAACAAAAACTCCACGCAACATCCCAAAGAATCCTGACCCTCAAAGCCAGCCGCTCTTGCGGGGCCTTCTTGCTACGCCAGCAGGCAGAGTGCACAGTGGCTTCATGACCCAGAGTCGCCCCTCACCCCTGAACGCAGCGTGGCACCTACAACGTGGCCCAGGGCCATAGCGGACGCGGAGGGGGGACAGGGCCCTTCCTCTTTCCAAAGCCCTGCAAATACGACAGACCTCTGGGTCGCTGTCCCCGGATTCCAGCAGGAGTGGAAAGGCACGGCTGGGAGACACTACCTAACTGACGCCTCTGCCCTCCACACCGCCTCTTTCCGGACCACTGCCACCCGTCTCTGAGGTCTGGCAGAGCATGTAGCCCGCTCTAGCATTTCGGGGTTGGACCATCCCCCACCCCCACGCCTGAGCTCTGGGGACTGGGAGAAATCGCTGGGCCCGTGTCGGGAGGAAGGTGAGGGGGGAGGGGTCGGAGAGAAGATCCGTAAGGCCCCGGACCCTAGAGCCCCAAGCTGCTTAGCTTGGACGAAGTTAGTGGCTCGCTGAGCGGGGGAAGCTGGCGAGGCGCGCGGGAGGAGTCAGGTCGGGGTTTGGCCTCCCCGGGAGGCCCACAAATATGAATCTGGGGGCAATTTGAATCCTTGGGGTTGAGGGCTGGAGAGGGCTGAACTGGGATCAGCTGCCTGCACTCTAACAGGAGTGTGCACCCGACCCAGAGGCAGATCTTAACACCAATATACCTGGATCCGCGCTTTGAACATCTTCTTGCGAGCTCCAATAGGGCCGGCTATTTTAGCTCCAAGCACCCAGAATTATTTGACATAATCTTCTTCCTCCTGTCTTTGCACAGTACCTGGCGCACAGTAGGTGTGCAGCAAATGTCCAGTGAAGGGGGAGTGAGCAAGAGGATGAATGAGTGAAGAGTTCCATGGGTTGATTACAGTAAGAGTCAGCAGTGAATTCGCAGCCAAGTTGAACTAAATAGACCCAATTTAGATCCATTAGATGGCAAAACAGATCCTTGGTCCAAAGACGCACCTCTTTATTGAATGGAAGGAATCAGTGTCCTGGAATCTGTTATGAGAGCAAGTACTGAGGGCTTCTTCTCTTCAGAAGCTCACCAGCTCGAGAAGCACACAAGGCAGTTTTCCTCACCCCATCCTTGTATTATATCAGTGAGTGAATGGAAGAAAAAGTCAATACAATAACTTGCTTTCTAAATTGAGAAAATTACATTTTGACTTCCCTGGAACTGTTCTGAGCTCCAAGGCATCTCCAATCAAACCAGCTGGCATAAAGATTTATAAAGAATAATTTCATAGAAATTTCTTGTGCTTTTAAATTGTCTCAAGTATTTTGATGCTCAGTTTAACTATCTTATGTAATTACTTTTAAATTTTGAAACTGCTAGTCTTACAATTTTTTTTTAACTTTTTTTTTCAACGTTTATTTATTTTTGGGACAGAGAGAGACAGAGCATGAACGGGAGAGGGGCAGAGAGAGAGGGAGACACAGAATCGGAAACAGGCTCCAGGCTCTGGGCCATCAGCCCAGAGCCCGACGCGGGGCTCGAACTCCCGGACCGCGAGATCGTGACCTGGCTGAAGTCGGACGCTTAACCGACTGCGCCACCCAGGCGCCCCTAGTCTTACAATTTTAGAGAGAAACAGATTCCATGTACTAACCTTCTTGAAGTTTATTTTCATTTACTTTGACCTACTCTGTGTTCTTTACAAATTTCCTAGGAGAAATATTCCTTAGAAGAAATTTTCATTCATGCTACAAATATTTATTGAGGGCCTACTATGTGCCAGACATTGTTCTAGGTACTAGCAATTCATGGTGGACAAAACAAAAACTCATGCCTTCCTGATGCTTGTATTAAAATGATGTATTTAGGGGCGCCTGGGTGGCACAGTCGGTTAAGCGTCCGACTTCAGCCAGGTCACGATCTCACGGTCCGTGGGTTCGAGCCCCGCGTCGGGCTCTGGGCTGATGGCCCAGAGCCTGGATTCTGTGTCTCCCTCTCTCTCTGCCCCTCCCCCGTTCATGCTCTGTCTCGCTCTGTCCCAAAAATAAATAAAAAACGTTAAAAAAAATGATGTATTTAACAGAAATCCTTGAATATCACCCTCTACCCAAATAAAACATATCCCTACCCTATTTACATTCTCCCAATGTGATAAGATCAGATATGCATTTGACAGAAGGATATTCAGGGTTTACATTATTAAGCCACGTAAATATGATTTATTCCCAGCTGAGGCACATAGTGTACTTTGATTATATTTCCTTATACATTTCTTTCACTTTTCATCAGGAATTCCCTCACTTTCCACTTGTTTAATTTTCTTTCTGCTCATCTCAGTTTATTCCTTTTTCCTCGATCCTATTTGTTCCTCATTCTCAGTTTCCTTTCTCACTTTGGTGGAGCACATTCACCATTATATGATAGATTTTCTGGAGATGGAATTTTAGGTTGGAAATCATTTTCACTCAGATTTTGAAAATATTGTCCATTGTTTTCTATTTTCTTTCTTTCTTTCTTTCTTTCTTTCTTTCTTTCTTTCTTTCTTCTTGGCATAGGCATTCGAGCTCTCTATCTCAGAACGTTCTCATCAATGTTCTAAAATATCATGATCATGTGCCTTGGTGTAGACCATTTTTATTTATTATGAGTACTGACAGAACACTCATAATCTGAAAATTCATGTCCTTCACTTCAAGGAAAGTTTCTTGCTTTATTTCTTTGATAATTTATTTTCTTTTTTCTTTTTTTTCTTTTTTTGGTTCAACATTCTGGTTTTTTTTTTTCAAGTTTTCATTGCCTTTTAAATTCTCGTGATCATATTTTTAATTTCCAAGAGCTTTTTCATTTTTATTCTGCGACAGTTACTTTTTATATCCTCCTGCTTTTATTTAATGGATGCAACATCTTCTCCTAGGTCTCTGAAGCTGTTAAACATAGGTTTTGTTTTTCCCTAGTGGAAATATCCCCTAAGGAATATTTCTCCTAGGAAATTTGTAAAGAAAACAGAGAGTAAGTTCAAACTTGTTTGGTGCTTCTCACATTAAAGGGTAGCTTCACATTTTTAGTTCTCCTTGACTGCTGATTTCTATTTAAGAGGAAGGTCATAAACTGCTAATCAGAATTTGGAAATGGCAGAGTTGTCCATCAGTGGGCCTGAATATAGAGTGATTAGATGGAAACAACCTCCCCATTTTATTGAGGGGGGAACCCTAAACTATGAGTAGTTATAAGATTTTCCCTTGGCTTTTGATATGTCCCAAGAGTCTTCCAATCTCCTGAATGTATCAGTGGGATGGGGGCTGAGGTAGAGTATAAGCCAATGAGTAGGAAAGGAGGCTGAGTTTTACCATTCATTATGGTAATCCTCCATTCTTCTCTGGCACCGAGGAGGGATAGTCATCTCACTGTATAGGATATAGAAAGAAATCCTGGGTCTAAGTACTCCGCTTAAAGGCTTCCAAGCACTCCAATCTTCAGCCCATCTTGTATCTCCACCAACAGAGGCAACCAACTGATCAAAGCCCTGAGTTTGTCCTGGGTCCTTTCTTCTTGATGGATTTCCCTACCCTATTAGAGTTTATACTAGAAATATATGCCTTAACAATGCTTTCTCTTCTACTAAGCCAGTTAAGAAGACTGGCTGAAGAATGGGAGATCCAGACATCTTTGCAGAGCCCTCAAATTAGACTAAATTTATTGAGCACTTGACCTCAGCTGATTCCCACTCCCCATCACAGGCCACCTGCCTAAAGGCTTTTTTCCCAAACCCCAGAAAAATGTAGATGCCAATATTTAACCCACAGAAGTCCCTTCTAGAGAATATTTTTAGAGTTGTCTGTCCCTGCCAGAGAATGAGCAAAGCATGGTGGCCCGGACCCAAGCTGGTCACTCTGAGAAGTGGACAGACTCAGTGAATGACGTCAAGGAATTACTCAGGTTGGGTTCCTCTGAGATGATTAAAATTCTCTCTTGGCTCAGACTTGCAGGACCAAAATTGACTGTCTTCTCCCTGTCTGAGAGCATTGTCCCACACTACAAAGGAAGTAGAAATACAGGTCCTTAAAACTTTCTTGTAAAGCTAATTAGAGTAAAATCTCCTGCATTCAGCACTTTCAGAAAAAATGAGAGTTTTGGTAAATTATCAGGTAAATGAAACATACTTTAATGAAAAATGAACCTTTTAAAAAGTCACTTTGGATGGAAACCCTTTTTAATGCATACATTCTCCTCTTAACCTTCTCTGGATGACTCACAGACATCATCAAAAAAAAACATCGGTCACAGTGCTGCATCTTGAGGAAGGGTCTGAGTTAGCTAGGCTATTTACCTCCATACCTGCTGACCCCAAATGCTGTGATTTTTAACTCTTGGACCATCATTTTCAGTTATTCTAGATTCATCTTAGCATGGTAGTTACTCATATTCAGTTGCCTATGAGATCCTCTTACTCAGCATCTCAGGATCATGTTTTTGATTTTTGATAGTTTCTTCCAGTCACTATTAATATATCTGCCCCGAGCCTCAGGGCCCATCTACCCAAATTTTCACCACCTGAATTTTTACCCGAATTCAACACCATCAAGAAAACAAAAGGAACAGATTCAATAGAACTGGCTGGAGCAAATCAAAAGGAGGATTAAGGGAAAGATCTGAGTATCTCTCTTATGAGTAATGCTAGAAAGCTCTAATTCATTTTCCTATCTTGTTTGGCCTCAGGTATGTCCTATATAGAGAATGTTTCTGGGTAAGTGTTTCTATGGTGTTAAAGAAATATGAGATAGGCCATAGGTATAAAAAGAGGGTCTTGCATAACAATGCTGTCCAATAGAACTTTCCACAGGAATGGAAATGTTCTATATCTGTGCTGTCCAATACAATAGCTACTAGCTACATGTGGCTCTTGAGCACATGAAATATAGCTAGTATAACCAAATAACTGAATTTTTAATTTAATTTATGTTTAATTAATTTAAATGTAAATAGCCATATTTAGCTAGTATTGGACATCACAGTTGACAGAATCGAGTAGTGGTTAAATGCATAGATTCTGGAGCCAGACTGCCTGTTGTTCAAATTCTGGCTCTCACCCTTATTAGCTGTTTGACCACAAACAAGCCTCTTGAACTCTCTGTGATCCTCCCTTGTAAAATGAGGATAATAATATTGCCTATTTCATAGGGCTGCTGTGAAGATTAAATAGGTAATAAATATAAAGTGCTAAGAAGAGTGTATGACAACTAGTAGGTGCTATATGTTAACCATTGTCTCATATTGGGTTTCTCCAGAAGCATAACCCAAGACAAGAATTTGAGTACAAAGCATTTGAGAGTTGTGTCAGTAAGGGAACGAGGAAGTGAGACAGGGAAGGGAAGATAAACCATGACAGAATATGGTAAGAAGCAGGTTACAGCTTCAGGCAACTGGGGCTTTATCCTGCTTGAGACCTTCTGGAACACTGTAGAAAGAAAGCCTCATAACTGCCCCACCCAACAAATGGTAAGTTATCTATCTGCCAACTCCAGTCCTTTATCAGTTGAAGGGTGATTTCCAGAGTACAAACTCCCCAGCACATCTAGCCAGTCCTGCATGGCCAAGCTTCTGCAGCCAGAGAAAATTCCAAGGCAGAGAGTCACAGGGGCTTGCAGTAGAAACGTATAGGTGTAAATGGACTGGTAAACAGTGGTGGGCCGCAAAGACAGTCTGCTATAATCATAATAATATTATAAAGAGTCTGCCACTGCTTAATGATCCTCCCTAGAAATGGGGAGGGATAAGTTTCTCACCCATAATATGTCGTGAGAGATTAGCAAACAGCTTTTTATATGCTGGTGTCACCCTCACCCATTTCATTTTTAAGGTCTTTTCTCAGAGTATCTAGAAAGCCCTTTGGCAGCCCCTGAGTCCTAGGACCAGTAAACATCAGTGCCCCTTTCATCAGTAGACAAACACACAGAAAAAAATCAGTGCTCTCTCTCCTCTTGCAGAAATAAATCAAACCCATACAGAAGCCTGCCATTCAAAGAAAAATATAAAGGATATGCTGTTAGAGACTTATTTGTGCTGGGTAAAGGCCAGCAGTGGCAGTGGGAGAGTGTGTGTGTGGGGGGGGGGGGGGTGGGGAGGGGGAGGCTCTCAATCATGATTTATTAGTTTTCATGGATCAAATTGTTATTTCTTGTTGAACAGACCGTATTTTCTCAAACCTCACATCTTAGAGATTTCCTTGGCCAGGAAATTACTGGAGAATTTCTTCTGCTTATTGTTGAAGATAATTTTATCAGGCTTTTTTTTTCCTTTTTTTTTTTTTTTTTTTTTGGTAAATAGGTGTTTTCAGCTCTCAACCTTGGTGGGTTAAAATTAAATTTTCACACTCACTCCTGGAAGGATGGAGGGCTATGGGAGATGGTAGGATGACTCTTAGCAATAATGCCAATTGTTAACACTTGACATTGTATTCATCAGGGTGCTTAGTGTCATATAACAGAATCCTCTCAGCTAATTTAAACAGGATGATATTTGCTACAGGGTAGTGAGTAGCTTACAGAATTTTTTCAAAGGCCAAGGAATCAGGTCTGGAGGCCACACAACCAGGAGAAACCAACCCCAGTAGGAAGTCCATTGGTGCTCACCTATAGCAGTTTTGACTCTAGGTGACTACTCTGTGAGTGCCCCCAAAATACCCTGTCCCCTCTTACACAGCCCATATCTTAAAATGCTCAAGCTTGCCTTCCCAGTGTTCATGAATGTCCACCTGTTCATGAATGATTGCCAGAACCTAAATTTTGTGTGGAACTCTAGCTGCAAGAAGACCTGAGAGGAAATGTTTTTAATTTTCTAATGTCTCAAAGAAGGCTTGCAAGAAGGATTTTGGGTAGCTATTGAGCAAGCCACATTCAGCTTCACTTGGATGTTTAATAATCCTCTCTAACTCCAACTCCAAAAAGAAATTTTAGGGTTTTTTCCTATCTGAATCTATTTCTCCCCTAGTTTTACCCAGAATAGTAAATGGCAGCACCAATAGCTTAGTGTCTTCAGCTCAAAATTTAGGTATAATCCTTAATTCCTCCTTTCTTTTCATCTATATCCAGTCCATTGGTAAGTCCTACTAAGTCTATTCTCCCCACCCCAAACACATCCCATATCCATCCATTTCCTTCCATCTCCACTAGAGTCTTAGTCTGTCTGAGTTACTATGACAAAATAGCACAGACTAGGTAGTTTATAAAACATAGAAATTTATTTTCACAGTTTTGAAAGCTGGAAGTCAAAGATGAAGGTGATAACATGACTAGAGGAGGGCCCTTTTCTGGGTTGCAGACTTCTCATTGTATCCTCACATGGCAGAAGGGGACAAGGGAGCTCTCTGAGGTCTCTTTTCCATGGGCATTAATCTTATTCATGAGGGCTCATGACTTAACCACCTCCCAAAGGCCCCATCTCCTAGTACCATCACACTGAGTGTTGGGATTTCAACATATGAACTTTGGGAGGACTCAACAATTCAGACCATAGCAACTAGGGACCCTTGTCCAAGCCACCATCATCTCTTGCCTGTACAATCCCAGGAATCTCCGAACTAGTCTCCTGGATTTGACTGTTGCCTCTGTAATCCCTTCTCCACATAACTCTCACAGTGATCTTTTAAGAGCATAGATTGTATTGAGTCATTTCTCTTTTTACAACTCCCCAGTATAATTAGAATAAAAATTTAAATACTTTTATACAGCTTTTAAAAGAGATGTGATCTACCTCCTATCTGTCTCTCTAGTATCTTCTGATGACAGTCTCCCCTCACCCACATACCCACATTGGCTTTCTGAAAAGTCCTAAGCTGACAAACCAAGAGCTTTCTCACCCTAGAGCCTTTGCATTTGCTGGTTCCTGTGCCTAGAAAAGTCTTTCTTATCTGTCAATCTTACCCTTCTATGACAACATCCACACACACACACACACACACACACACCCCACTCTTTTGATGGCCGGCTCCTTATCACTCCTTAAATATCATCCACTGAGAGAGCCAAAGCATAAGAGACTGTTAAAAACTGAGAACAAACTGAGGGTTGATGGGGGGTGGGAGGGAGGGGAGGGTGGGTGATGGGTATTGAGGAGGGCACCTTTTGGGATGAGCACTGGGTGTTGTATGGAAACCAATTTGACAATAAATTTCATATATTAAAAAAAAATAAAAAAAATAAATATCATCCACTTAAAACACCTCGCCTGCCCCCCATCTAAAGAATTCCCTTCAGTCTCTTTATGATATTAATCTGTTTTACCTCCTTTCAGAACTTGCACCTCTTTGAAATTATCCCTGAAATCTACTTATTTGTATATTACTTGTCTTTTTTCACTAGAATGTTAGCTCCTTGAGAGCAGCCTTCTTGCATATCTTGTTTGCCAGTATCTCCAGTACCTGAAAGGGCTCAGCACAAATTTTGGCCTAATAAACATCTGAAGAATCATGGAAGCATATGAATGTTGACTCTGCAAAACTTAGCAGTGTGCTAAGGGCTCTACTGAGATAATTTTACATAATCTGTATGTATTAGTCTGTGTTCTCCAGAGAAACAGAATCAATAGTAAATATTATAGCTGATTACTATAAGGAATTGACTCACATGATTATGGAATCTGAGAAGTCCAAGATCTGCAGTCAGCAAGCTGGAGACCCAGGAGAGTAGATAGTATAGTTCCAGTCTAAATCCAAGCCTGAAGGCAGGAAAATACTTGGATCAAAATGAGCCAGGCAGAGAGAAAGAATTCTTTCTTATTCAGCCTTTATTATATTCAGGTTTTAATGGATTAGATGAAGCCCACCCACACTGGGGAGGGCAATCTGCTTTACTCAGTCAACCAATTCAAATGCTAACCTCATCCAGGAACACCCCCACAGACACGCCAGGAATAATGTATGACAAACATCTGGGCAGCCTGTGGCCCAGTCAAGATGAGACATAAAATCAACCATGATACCTCACAACAACTCTATGAAGTAGATACTGTTATCCTTGCTTTCCATTTGAGAAAACCAAGGGTAGAGAAGTTAAATACTAGCCTAATGTCGCTCACATCTAATAAGCTTAAGAGCAGGATTTAAGCATAGACAGTCTGACTCCAGAGTCCACACTTTAAATATTTATGTTTATTTTCCTCTTTCATAGCAATTGTAGATATTTATGGAGTAGCAGAACGCTCCAGATAAATGGTCTTCTGAGCTCAACTAATTCAAATAGGCATGGAGATTAGAGTGAACTCTAGGCAGACCCAACTATCTCCCCAGGTACCCAGACATAATTAGTAGAGAAGGCTCTTGGGGGATCAAATTCACTCTTTTATAGACCATCACATTCCTTTGGTCATCTCTTTTCATCTTGTCAGTATATCTGAAGACCATGGCAGCACCTGTGAACTTTTCAGAGCGGGAGCCTCCAGTCCCAAGACCAGAGCCCCATCTCTCCTTAGTTGACTACTTCTCCACAGTGAATGGATTATGTGGGTCAGAGATGATGTTCATTTTTCAGAATGGAGTGAATAAATGAACTGTCAGGTATAGGAGTCAGAATTTACCAAAAATCTTGACCCAAGGGCAACAAATGTGATATTCCAATTGAAACCAGATTCTAATCCTAAGAAGGTAAAAATGCTATGCAAATTTCTGTTCAGAGATGGACCTGTTTAGAACAGTGCCTGGCACACAGTAGTCACTAGATACATATTTGTTAAAATGAAAAACAGTGGTATAGCAACTTTTTTTGCTTGTTTGTTAATTTGTTTTGTTTATCCATGATCACCAGTGCCTTGTTGGATCATCGATGTGTTTGGATATCCAAGTTTGTGATCTGAACTTAGGAAAAATGGCATTGTTTTTGCATAACAGAGAGACAAAAAAAATTGAAGTTCCCTTTGGGCAGTCTTGAAGGGATACATGAAAAGAGAAGAAACAACTCAAGCTCAGTCTCACAGGGGTAAAGAGCTAGTGAGAAAGAAACATTTCTTGATAGTTAGGGGATGAAATGAAGGACAAAATGGAGGGCAAAAAAAAGGAAAAGAACAAAAATCCTTCATATGAAAATTTAGTTATTTGGCAAGCTACGATGTGACTTCTCCCTTTACCCCTATATCTTTAATATAATTGATTATAATTTTTTTTCTGTTTGGTTGAACTGGATATTTTTTAATACCAAAGGCTTTTTATTTATTGCCAAATTGATTATTACATAATAACTTACCATATTTATATCTTGGAGATGCTTCAGAAACAGTCACTGTTTTTTTTCACAACATAAAACTTAATTTTATTTTTTTAAATTTACATCCAAATTAGTTAGCATATAGTGAACAATGATTTCAGGAGTAGATTCCTTAATGCCCTTTACCCATTTAGCCCATCCCCCCTCCCACACACCCTCCAGTAACCCTCTCTTTGTTCTCCATTATTTATGAGTCTCTTATGCTTTGTTCCCCTCCCTGTTTTTATGTTATTTTTGTTTCCCTTCCCTTATGTTCATCTGTTTTGTCTCTTAGAGTCCTCATATGAGTGAAGTCATATGATTTTTATCTTTCTCTGACTAATTTCACTTAGCATAATACCCTCCAGTTCCATCCACATAGTTGCAAATGGCAAGATTTCATTCTTTTTGATTGCTGAGAAATACTCCAGTGTGTGTGTGTGTGTGTGTGTGTGTGTGTGTGTGTGTGTATACATACCACATCTTCTTTATCCATTCATCCATCGATGGACATTTGGGCTCTTTCCACACTTTGGCTATTGTTGATAGTGCTGCTATAAACATGGGGATGCATGGGTCCCTTCAAAACGCACACCTGTATCCCTTGGATAAATGCCTAGTAGTGCAGTTACTGGGTCATAGGGTAGTTCTATTTTTAATTTTTTGAGGAACCTCCATACTGTTTTCCAGAGTGGCTGCACCAGCTTGCATTCCTATGAACTGGATATTTTTGAGGAAATCCAGGAAGAGTTTGAGTTTTATTTCAGACTCCACATGAGGAAGAATCAAAGACAGCACACATAAAAACTGAAACCTAGAGATGATGAGGATAAAATCAGGATTTGAGCTGACTCTACCTTGTAAGGGAGCTGGAACAGGTTGGTAGAGCTCATCTCACATCTGGGGCTACACCAGCATCAGGGCAGCCTTCAATGAAGAGATTTCTCAAGGTTATTGCCTTCCATTTAGTAGGAATGGGAGTCATCCCCCATCCTTCTCTCCTATGAGATCCCACTAGGAGTTGTTTACTGGAAAATCTTCATGGCCTTGCATCAACCCCCTTGGACTCGCCATGCCTGCCCCCAGCTCAGTGACTTACAAGTACCTTGTTGCAAAAGAAATCGAGTAGAGGGCAAAGCTCTCACCTTCCCTTCCCTATTAAGAGCTCCAATGTTCTCATGTGTCATTTGGTAATTGAGATTGTCAATTAGTTGCCTCATTTCTGGTCCTCATTTTCCTCTCTTTCAGCTAAACTCAACCTTCAGCCCGCACAATGGAAGTCAACAAAGTGAGGTAACAGCTTTCTATGTGAGTCACTCTGGGTGACACTGTGTTCAAAGAGCACTGTGGGGCGAGTAGACAGAGTCCTCCAGGCAAGTGTTTCAGCCATCCAAGAACTGGCATACAGCCCAAGAAACACTCTCACCTGATGACTGACTAGTGGGATGAGTCCTGGAGGAAATAGTTCCCAACAGCCAGAGAGTCTCTTGGCTCATGCACAGCAATGCTCTTCTCGATTAAAAATGTTATCATCATTCACGCTGCGATGTAAAATCCTTTTACACCGTGCTCAGATTTCTATAGGTTTCCATCTACTCTGCATATTAAAGATAGGACCCTTCCATGAAAAGGTGACATCTCTAAGTTACTATTCTGCCTGAACAGCCCTAAATAATGGACAGAAAATGGTTTGGGGCCCTCAAAGGGCAAATACAAGGAGGGAAATTTCTATGAGCTATTTCTCTTTGCTGAGCACTCAGAGGAAAATTATAAGTGGTTGGAAGAAGGCTTTGTTTTCTAAAAGACTTTCAGTCATTCCTGAGAAATCCCTCTGCTTATTCCCGGAGAGAGGTCATCTCTTAGATGCTGTCAGTCAGACAGAGATCAGCAGCAAAGGAGAGGTGCTCAGAGAGATTTCCAACTAATGCAGCCAGAGGAAAACTGCCAAAGAAGCAGGGCTCCTTAGGATAAGTAAATTGAAGGATATTTGGGGGATAAAAATAAATCCTTTTTGAAAATGAAAGATGGAAGGATGCTGTATATACAAATTGCCCTGTACATCAAATTCTGAACAACAATATCGCCATGGCTGGCCGCAGCGCAATGACGCAAATAAAGATCTTCTCAGATATGCTTGCTGGACCTTTCCTCCAAAGGTATCTATCCTGTTTCCATCTCATTCTCCTAGGACTTGCAATAGGGGGCTCTTAAAGATTTCACTTTGGCCATAATCTCAGTGGATCCAGATTGAAAACTTTAGGATAGGGACTTCTATATAGAGATTGAGGAAATAAAACCTAAATACAGAGACTGGCAGAGGAGAGGTAGGTTGTCTAGCCTAGTCAGAGAGAACACCATGCCGGATTCTTAATTCCAGAAGTAATCAGCACTATCAGATCTCATTGGTGAAACAAGTGATAAGGAACCAAAAGGGGAGGAGGGAACACTCAAAAGTCTGAAATTTTTCAAGCCACAGAGTATGGATCACACCTCAACACCCAACCAGAAATTTGGTGGAACTGGAGCTAACCTCCCCCACCCCAACCCTCTGAAGGTGAAGCTGAAAATTAGAGTATCAGAGTTGTATCCTCATGATGGAGTAGAAAGCTAGCCAGCTAATCAATGAGGATCAACATAGAAGTTCAGTACTGTGTAGGGTCATAAGAGAAGTAAGGAGAGTACTAATTAGCTACTAGAGAATCCTGAAACGCTGGCTCCTAGGTATAACAATAAATAAAAATAAAATAAATAAAATAAAATAAAATAAAATAAAATAAAATAAAATAGGGGCACTTGGATGGCTCAGTCGGTTAAGCGTCCAGCTTTGGCTCAGGTCATGATCTCATAGTTCATGGGTTCGAGCCCCATGTTGAGCTCTGTGCTGGCAGCTCGGAGACTGAAGCCTGCTTTGGATTCTGTGTCTCCCTCTCTCTCTGCCCCTCCCCTGATCGCTCACGTGCTCTCTCTCTCTCTTAAAAATAAATAAAAACATTTAATAAACCAACCAACCAACCAACAAATAAATAAAGGTGGTCTGGGGGCACCTGGTCATGAACTCACAGTTCATCGGTTCGAACCCCACATCGGGCTCTGAGCTGTGAGCTCAGAGCTTGGAGCCTGCTTCGGATTCTGTGTCTCTCTCTCTGTCCCTCCCCTGCTCATGCTGTGTCTCTCCCTGTCTCTCAAAAATAAATAAATGTTAAAAAAATTTTTTTAAATAAAAATAAAAAATAAAGGTGGCCTGAAGGAGAGGATCTAAAAGGATCCAAATAGGAACTGAGCAGCTGGCAAATAGTCTGCGGATCATGACAATTCCAGGCCCTTTAAGGTGGTAGGACAGACACTATTAAGATCTATTCTGGGGCGCCTGGGTGGTTCAGTCAGTTGAGTGCCCTACTTCAGCTCAGGTCATGATCTCACAGTTCGTGGGTTCGAGCCCCGCATCAGGCTCTGTGCTGACCACTTGCTCAGAGCCTGGAGTCTGCTTCGGATTCTGTGTCTCCTTCTGTCTCTGCCCCTCCCCCACTCATGCTTTGTCTCACTCTGTTTCTCAAAAATAAGTAAATGTAAAAACAAAAATTAAAAAACAAAAAAGATCTATTCTGCACAGCGAGACTATTCTACCAGAGAGGATTCATAATTAAAATAGGCAAACAGAAAATATAAGACAGAGGCTGACAATGGTTTTGTTGTAATTCTTAAAGAACTCAAGAACAAACCCCCAAAGACCCAAAAGGCTAAAAACGCTCCTGGTTGAATTTTAGAGCACTAAACAAGCAGTCAGGAGTTTTTATGCATTTTGTAAGTCTTGCCCACCCTTCCCTGTTCTACCCCCAATCTCTACTATTCTGTCAACCAGTTAGGCACTTGAGTCCCTGGGCTCAGCGAAGTAATGTGTAGGTTCAGTACAAAAGTGGTTCAACAGCAAAGCCCAAAGACAAACTGACTTCATTATTTCCCAGGGCACACAGTTCCTTTAAAGTAGGGCCACTTATAAAAGCAATAATAACAATGGATGTCAACATTTATTTCATAAGTTCCCACATCTAAGCTAAGGGCTAGCATTCGTTACCTATTGTGTAAATCTTTACAACAACCCTATGAGATATGTCCCATTACTGGTCCCATTTTACAGATGAGAAAAAACAGAGGCTCAGAAAAATTAAGCAACTTTCCCAAAGTCACATGGCCAGTAACTGCATGTGACATATAAAGAAAACGGGCTCATTCAGTACTCCAACTTATTTCTGGTATAACACCCAGTATCATAGAGTCTGGAAAACTAGAAACTACATTACCAGATCCCCTTGAAACTGGGCTCCATGTGCAGACTAGGTTCTCACAAGTAACACCTGGAGGCAGAAGGGACTAGGAGAGCCTCCAGGTGCAGAGATTGTATGTGGTTTCTTCGTGTGTTTCTTCCAGAGCAGCTGTGTGGAAAGTTCTGGTCCCCAATGTCATAACTGCGGCAACAGTTGAAGCAATGGGGTCCCCTAAAATAGTCCTGTGATGTGCTTGAGTATTTCTCCAAGCTGTTGTGTTCTTAGCTATGGTTCAAGCCTAGGAACTAGGCTTGGTTCCTTGGGCTCTCCAAAGTTCCTTTAACCTACATAATCTCCACTAACAAACACTTTGTGCTTAAATAGGTAAGAGTGAGTTTTGTCATCTACAGCTCAAAACCCTGAATAATCACCGTGAGAGCTAGGATTCAAACGGAGTCTCTTCTGACTTAGAGCCCAACACTTAACCTGAGTTTTACTGAGAGGCAAGGACAGCTTACATATAGGGAATTCTATCAAGCAACATTTAACTCAACTTTCTTGAATCACTTAGTTTCTGTGAACTATAAAATGCTCCACATCCAGCTAACCATACATATGCATCCTTCACATATCAGATCCCCCTCCACAAGAAGCCTTCATGATGCCCTCACTCCTGTTATTTAACCCTAAGGCACCCTTATAATTCCCCTACTCCAGCATTCACCTACTGTACCTGTTCAGTTCATTGGCCATAACACCTACTAAAGTGTAAGGTCTGGGAGGGCAGGACCCAGGCATATTTTAATCCCCTCTGTATTTCCAACACTTATCACAACCCCTGGCACAGAGTGGGCACTCAAAAAATACATATGGAGTTCTCAACACCCACCTCCCACAGAAAAATAAATAAGTATATCACTATGAGAGGTGGTGGGTGTGTTAATTAACTGGATGTGGAATCCCTTCACAATGTGTATGTATATCAAATCACCATGCTGTACACTTTAAATATCTAACAACTGTATTTGTCAATTATACCTCAATAAAGCTGAAGAAGATAGATAAATGGATAGATAGATATTGAATAAATTAATTGTGGAAACAACTCCCACACGGTGGCACATCGCTGAGGGCTTTGTCGAGCATTGGAGGGGAGGACATCTGAATCCCCATGTCCTATATTGCATACATTTGTTGCTCATAAACTCTCTGTATCAGGGGTGGAACTTTGGATAACTGCAGACAAATAGGGTGAGAGTCCTCAGTAATAAGTGGGTTATCAACAATACCAAGAAGTATGCAGTTTAGGAGGATCGGTCTAAGTTGTAGAACATGGAATAGAAATTCCTAACTTGGTTAGTGAAACAAGAAAGGACTAGAAAGAACCTGCAATTCTCAAAATTCTGGTTAAGTGCTTCACTTATGCCCTAATGAGAAGGTATTGGTGGTTGGCCCCAATATACACTGGAGGAGTGCCTAAGCAGTATTTGTAACACAAGCCAATATTTGAAATACACATAATATATATTGTTTATAATATAAACTACATATAGTATATATCATAAAGCTTATATATGCAATAAACATGTAAGTACATTCTCAAAAGTTTCCATTTTCATATAGTTCACCTTTGCCAAATAAAAATTTGTTGTCTTTATTAAGAAAAATATTTTAAGGACCTTTCAAATTGGTGTTAATAAGTAATACCTGAATGAGGTAGAACTAACTACTGTCTAATTAAGTAAACTAGGCATGTCCTTCCATGTCCATACATATCCTCACCTCTGAAAGAGTAGTGAAGATCTTTACTTAAAATGAGTTATTGCAGATGATTAGCACAGTTTAAACAATCCCAATGAGGGATTGTTTTTATTTGTTCTATTGATATATTAATTCTCAAAGGATATAACTTCCTCATGTGGGTTGAATTTCACAAAATGATAGTTCAAGCCCTTGAAATATTGACTGAAAAACTAATTTATCAATGCTGGCAAGAAATCTTAATATCTTAATTGGTTGTAATATAGGATACCCTGGTTTTAAAAAAGAAAGAATAAAAAAAAACCTTCCCCGTTTCCAAATACAAATCAATATATTTCTAGTGCTCCTTGGATTCCCTCTTATCTTCTACCATCCCTCATTCCTCATTCTTCCCTACAAACTAAACATTAAATGTACCTATTAAGCACATAATCTGAGTCAGTGGGTTTTCCTGCTTCTTTTAAATGCAAAAATAACAGCTCTACATTATAAAAGGGCATACGAATTCAAAGACCTTAAGTAGGAAACATGGCTTAAATTCCTATATGTTAAAAGGAAAAAGATAGTAAAGCTGTTCAAAAGAGGATAAAAAAATCAGTCAGTAGGTTGAGATTTAAGTTATAGAAATGAACCAGGTAATTAAATGTCTGAAACAGTGGGTTTCTTTTTTTCCATTTTCTTGACTAATATGTGCACTTTGTGAGATGCCAATTCCATAGACCAGTGAGGTAATTTGTCCACTGGATCCATCAGAAACTGGAGATGGCTTCAAAAGAACTATAAGGCTTCTAAAGCCAAATTGCCCCAAGTCTTTTATGTGGCAGGCACTTTGCTAGGAGCCCTAGTGAAAGCAAGAAGTATAAATGTTTTACAAGAATTCATGCTGGAAATGTATTCCTAATTACTCCTGTGGAATTTTCCAGTCAGATAGGAGTCTAGCAGGGTGTAGGCCTGGGGTAGATTATTATTTTCTGAAGGCACTCATACTAGACCCAGTTTATGCCTTACCCCAGATTCTTCAGGCCACACCTACTTTGCACTGCTTGTGCCCACCTCCACCCTCAACCAAGCATGCTTAACACAGTTCCTATGCTCACAAAACGTGTCACTGAAGCTTCTCCAATCCCCCACCCCACACACACAGATCAAGGGGCCCCAGACATGGGACTTATTGGGAAGGAGGGACCAGTAAAAGCTCTGCATTCCCAACAGGTGCCTGGAGAGGTGAGGCAGCACAACCCAGAAATGCAGAGGAAGTGATGCCTCCTGGAAGGCACTAGAAGACAAGACGGGAGAGAGAAAATAAATTTACCCTCCTTTCCCTTTCCTTCCCTTCCCCTGTCCAATGCCCACACCATGGACTGTTTCAAAGGTGCAGTAAAAGCTTCTTTGGCCTCTCTGAAGACATCCTATGAGGCCGAGCAATTAACTAAGTTTGTTATCCACGAGGTGGTGGCCAGCTCAGCAGCACATCCCTGGGTTTGCCATCCCTCCTTCCCCTGCCTCACATCTGTTTTCCTCTAACTTTTACTTTCCTGGGATTAAACTCTTCTCTAAAAGGTTAGGATGGACATTTTTGCCACAGAGTCTGTTTTCTAGGAAGCCCATGCTAAGACAGTCCCCGTGGCCCTGGGAAAACAACCTCACAACAGGATTTGGAGCTGGATTTTTCACTGATCTGAAGGCAACAGGGAGCCCATGGAGGCAGTAAGCAGGGTGGAAATGACTCCTGGCTTTTAGGCAATCACAATTACTGACACTTTTTTTTCGCCTGTAGTTAAATGGAAGACAGAACAGCAGGAAATCTGGTATTGAGATTATCCAGTGGCTGTTTCACTTGACTGGTATAATCTCACAGGGTTAATTTGTTTTAGGGTCTAGAGAATACTCCACATACCCTTGAGGGGGCAGCTATCTGTCTTTGCTGCAATTGAGACCTACAGAGGACAGGAGTCTGCCTTCTCCACTGAGCACCACTTCTCACGGGCTTACGAATGCTGGATCTGGGGTGCCTGGGTGGCTCAGTCAGTTAAGCGTCCAACTTGGGTTCAGGTCATGATCTCATGGTTCATGAGCTCGAGCCCCGCATCAGGCTCTCTGCTATCAGCATGGAACCCACTTCAAATCCTCTGTCCCCCTCTCTCTATGCTCCTCCCCCGCTTGTGCGCGCTCTCTCTCTTTCTCCCTCTCTCTCTCTCAAAAATAAATAAACATTTATTAAAAAAAGAAGAATGCTGGATCTATTGATATTGTGTCCCACCTAATATTCCCTGGAACTAAGAAATCCATGTTAACTCAAAGAAAATGCAGCAACTGGCTTCCCACATACCCATCTCCAAAAGTATCCAGTTTATGGAACGATGGAATGGACTGTCAAAGGCTCAGATAAGGCACCAATATCAGGGCCATTTTGCCAAGTTGGGCACTTCCTTCCGGGATACAACATATGTATTAAATCAATAATTTACATGTTGTGTTGTGTCGTGTCCTCTCACCATTTCCCCCAGTGACCTACTTATAAATTTGTGCTTCCTGTCTCTGCAACCTGAGATTCTGCTGTGGATCTCATGAAATCATGGTGAACAAACAAATAGATATTTGCAATGTCAGGAGGACAACTGGTTAAATGGAAAAAAAAAGGCAAAACTAAAGTGTACTGATCAATTGACATCAACTTGGAGAGATTTGTAGTTACATGTCTAAGGCTACATGAGCATTTGGATCAATGATTTGGATATATCTACTGAAAAACTTGCCTAACAGAAATACAAAAGTATTTAGAGGACTCTCTGGTGTCCGAAGGAATGAACATTTATCACCAGATAACAGATAGGGTTAGCACGAGCTTGAACTTTACCTTGACATTTTGGGAAGAGTATAGTGAGCAACCTGAGATCAAGGCTTTCTGTCAATATGCTTATTTTTTTAATGTTTATTTTTGAGAAAGAGAGAGCAGGGAAGGGGCAGAGAGAGAGGGAGAAAGAGAGAATCCTAAGCAGACTCCACACTGTCAGCACAGAGCCCCATGTGGGTCTCAAACCCACAAACCATGAGCTGAGATCAAGAATCAGATGCCTAACAGACAGAGCCACCCAGACCCATCAATATACTTATATTTAAAGACATTTTGAGCACCCTAATTTTTGTCTATTTGGAAAATGTATTCTTGAATTCTCTTTTTTCATTTTATTTTTTTAATGTTCATTTATTTATATTTTTAATGTCCATACCCGACAGAGACAGAGAGAGCAAGAAGGGGAGGGGCAAAGAGAGAGAGGAAGAGTGAGAATCCCAAGCAGGCTCTGCCCTGTCAGTGCAGAGCCCGACAAGGGGCTCAAACCCACAAACCATGAGATCATGACCTGAGTTGAAACCAAGAGTCAGATGCTTAAACAACTGAGCCACCCAGGTGCCCCAAATTCTCTTTTTTCAGTTTAAATACTTCACTATTCCATTATTCAAGGAATCATTTTTTTTGTAGTTATTTTAAGTGAATGATACATAGAATGCCACTGACATCTCTACTTAGAGAAAATTTATGGGTACTGTACCTATAAATTCCTAGAATATCTGAAAGACGGTCTCTGGCAAGAGTTTTAAGGAGAAAGATACATAAATCTAGTAACAAAGGAGAACCAGTGAAGTTGTTTAAAATAAAAGGAGAATTTGAAAAGTATTACTAGTAAACATTCACTACTGAAATATTCATAGAGACAGCTGTTCTAAGGACAAAGGTCTCTTTAAAATTAAAGGGTTATATTAATGCATGCAGTTCTATGGAACTTGTACTCTGAAGAATTACAGAAACCATATCTACAGCAAGATTCTGTTAATAGAATAGGAAAAAAAAAATCCAAAAGACCCAGCAAAAAGAGTGAATTGAAAGTGTCCACATTAAATGGGTTAGTGGCCAGAGAACTACCTGGATGTCTAATCTGAAATATGAATGAATGAAAACGCCTTCTGTTTAACTTGACTTAAAGTTTCCAGCCAGAATCTTTTCCCAGAGTACAGTTTCTAATTTCAGGTGCTAACCGTGCTTAGAGAGACAGGTCCTATTGGGTTCAGTGCATTGTACATAAACTCCCACTCAAAGGAGGAATACACAAATATGTTCAAACTTTCTTAAAGCTTCTAAAAACATCCACTGATTGTTGGTATGAAAAGTGTCTCCTTCAAATTAGGCTGTTATACAGACTATTTTGGTAGGTGGAATGTTGCTTTTAAAGAAATTATGAACAATCCTGAAAATACAATTCTAGTTTATGTCCCACAGCATTCAGGCACAGTTACCATGTATGCTGGCAAATATTCTATTCATGGGGTAGAGCTATTCTGTGGGTGTGGCAGGAGATAACCTGCTGTGTATATGAAAACGACACAATAAGCGGCAACTGACATGCCCATCCAGACTTGTCAAGTGAAAAGACATAGGACACATGGATATACTGGCTGGTATTGCTCTCTATATCTAAGCTCTAATTCTAAACTTTGAAGTCTAGAAGTTCAATTTTTTTTCCAGTGCACTCAGAGTCAACCAGGCCTGGGGAATTGACACCCCCTGCCCCCGTGAATTTAACTCACCAAAGGCTGATGTATATAATTTACAATGAAAGATATGCCTTTCTCTTTCCAAGGACCAAAATTTTATGTCATTTTTCTGTAGATTGATCTTCCTCATTAAGATACCTGAGGAGCTAAATTAGTTATTAGGATCTTCCTTAGCAGAAAAAATTGAGGTGTAAGAAATTTGATGGCCAACAGGGATATTTCATTTAATCATAGGCAAAACCTGGTAAGATCCTGCCTCCCAACAAAGGTCACTTCTCATTTGATCAGAGTCCTCTGCTAGATGTAGTCATATTACCCCTTGGATAATGCTGAAACAATAGTGACAAATTCTTTTTTTATTTTTTATTTAAAAAAAATTTTTTTAATGTTTATTTATTATTGAGAGACAGAGCATGAGCATGGGAGGGGCAGACAGACAGGGAGACACAGAATCCAAAGCAGGCTCCAGGCTCTGAGCTGTCAGCACAGAGCCCGCCGCGGGGCTCGAACTCACAACCTGCGAGATCATGACCTGAGCTGAAGTCGGATGCTCAACCGACTGAGCCACCCAGGTGCCCCAATAGTGACAAATTCTTATCTTCTAGTTTTCCTTTTTTATAGACTTTACAAAGGATAATCCTACAGAACACAACTTCAAAACAGTTTGTAGAATTTTTTTATTTGTGCAAATATTTATTTTTTGCGAAAATTTGCAAACCAAATACTATGTGCCCTGCCTCCAAAAAACAGGTTAATATTGTCAGTCAAAATTACAATATTTGGTGATGAGCAAATGGTGGTTGAGTGATAGGGTAAATTCTAAGATAATTCTCTGGGTATGAGATAGAACAGGTTTTTAAATTGTTTAGGTGGGTTAGGGAGAGAAGAAAGGTAGCAATCAATTAACTTTGCTGTAGAGGGATGAGCAGTGAGATTCAAGAAGTTATGTGTCGTTTAGATTTGTAGCCATATTTCCCACATCTTTGACATTCCTAAATGTTAAGACTGAATATTTGTGTCCCCCTCAAGTTCATATGTTGAAGCCCTAAGCCCCAATATGATAGATAGTAGTTGGAGCCGCAAGGAAGTAATTAGTTTTAGATGAGGTCTTAAGGGTAGGGCCCCTATCATGGGATTGGTGTCCTTATGAAAAGAAAGACCAGTACTCTCTCTCTCCATACATGAAGAACAGGTCATGTGAGCACACAGCAAGATGGTGGCAGCTACAAGCCAAGAGAAGAGGCGGCATCAGAATGAAACCTACCTTGCTAGTATCGTGATCTTGGACTTCCTAGCCTCCAGGACCGTGAAAAACAAACTTCTATTATCTAAGCCACTCAGTCTATGGTATTTTGTTATGACAACCAGAACAGACTAAGACAAATTCCATCTTCAGTAACATCACACACATGGTTACATCCACCTTCCCAGAGTGGTTTTTGAAGAATTTCTTGCTGGCCCATTTGGAACAAACAGATTAATTCTTAACCACTATACCTTGGCATGGTGAGTCGGAGGAGGATAATGCTTAAATCCACCAATAAGTCTCTTTAATGGCACCTTGGAAATCTTCCAAGAAGAAGCATAAATACCCTGGGTTCATTTATAGGTCATAATTTGTGATTTGTCTCCAGGGTTTTTAAAAAGAAGTATGTATTTATATTCAGATTGATGGCCCATCATTTTTAACCCTGATTAAATAGGTTTGGGGCAATGTACAGGCTAGTAAAATTCCTGTGGTGAGTATATTTCCTGAAAGCTTCTTTGAGTTTGCTACTCTCGGGGACTTCAGGTAGTAAATCACCGGCTCTATGGAAATTCATCAAAAAAGACTAGGCCACAGATAGAGCTGTGGAAATGTGTGCTACAGCTGAAATGTGAGATTATTGTTCTTATGATGCCATGAAAGATTTTGTCCATGTTTGTTTCCTAAAATATGCCAGGCATTTGGCAAGGTTCTTTACCACCTTTAATGTTCAAAGCCTCTGCAGTAGGTATTATTATATCTACTTTACAGTTTGGAATGTCCAGGCTAAAAGACATTAATTAACTTTCCAAAGGTATATATCTAGTATATGGTAAAGCCAAGAAGGGAACTCTTATCCTTCTGTTCTGTTTCTCTTGCCACCAAATGCAGCTGCTTCTTAAATTGACCAAAGGCTTAAAACATTATAGAAGTAGCCAACTGGACCCAAAAGGATCCATTAAATCCAAGAGTTACCCCAACACTACTAATTAACAGAAAATCTTCCCAGAAAGTAAGCTTCTCCCCCTACCGACTCACCTGGAACTGCTTGAAAAGACCCCTATAAATAGAGTGGAGGATATTTTAGTGAGAAAGTTGGTGCCCAAGAAAAGTCAACAAATAGAGCTAGAAAGGGTTGCTTGAGCCATCTTTACAAGTATTGGGTGGTTCAGTCAGTTAAGCGTATGACTTCAGCTCAGGTCATGATCTCGCCATTCGTGAGTTCGAGCCATGTTGGGCTCTGTGCTGACAGCTCAGAGCCTGGAGCCTGCTTTGGATTCTGTGTCTCCCTCTCTCTCTGCTCCTCCCCTGCTTGCACTCTGTCTCTGTCTCTCAAAAATGAATAAACGTTAAAAAATTTTTTAAAAAAACCTTGAATCTGAATTGATCTGAGAAAAAGATTGCAATAGTCTCTATATGTGCCTCAAAAGACTACTCCCAATTTTTTGAAAATTCCTAAAGTTTTCTTTTTTGTTTTGTTTTTGTTTTGTTTTGTTTTTGAACATTCCTAAATTTTTCTAAGTTATTATGAAGCTGTCAGTATGGTATAACATATGGTGTAACACGTGCTGTTGACATCCTTTGTGGAAGTTTGGAAATTGGAGTTTCTGGTTTTCTTCATGCCCCTCAATAATTTAACTCTCAAGAATCCCTTCATTTCATCCTACCCTCATACTGACAGCAGGAGCACATGATGCTTATTTGGGGTACTTTTTCAAATGTGTGGAAACATTTTGGCCTATGGACAATAAATGGGGAAACTATTAAAGATGAACCAATAAACCAAAGACTAACATGTTTAAACTTTTCATTGCTGTGTAACATTCATTCATAAAAATTCGTAAATTTCACATTTAATAAATCAGATCCAAATACACATCGTATCTCTTCTCTTCTCTCCAGCTCCCCTCCACATTCCCTCTTTGTCTTCCCCCACTAACTTGCCCCTCTCCACCACAAGAAATCAGTTTCCATATTCCCAAAGAGCAGTGTATAAAGTATAAAGGAAACTTTACAAAGCAGGCTAACATTAAAAATGAAGCTTTTGACACAATTGCCTCGTAAGCCCTACCATACAATGTCTGACTTTGGATTCCCACTTTGATTTTCATTTATGATTTCACCCTGTAACTCATGTTTTATAGGCTCTTTATCTGTTAGTAGACACCCACCCTTGCTTTCAACGATGTCCACCTGAGCATGGTATTGCCAGGACTCTGGGTGGGGGGTTTCTCACGCATGTTCACAGATAAGAAATATTAGTTACTACAGGGTATCCACCACATTCCTCTTTGGCATCCACTTGGTGATGCCTACTGCTGCAACCAATGCCCATAAATGATCTCACCCAATGGGAATCATCACCTTCTATCTGGCCAGCAGCTCTTCGGAGAACCAACTCTGGTCCATTTTCAGTCCATGTATAGTTTGGAAAATTAACCTCACATCTTGGTTGTGCAGTAAGTACATAACATAGGCCTAACCAATAGAAGCCTCTATTCTTCTTTATACAGGGATTGCTTCAGAGATGGGCTTGAGATTTAACCAGTACAATGAAAGCCATACCGGGAGTTTGCCTGGAGCCACGGGGAAAACAGAGCTCTTTTTGTTTGGGAAACATTAGCTGAAAGAAGAATGTATCCTAGGACTACTAGAATATACCTTTGCCACCACCGTGGGAAAAATCTGCTGAGCAAGCAGAGTCAAGTAGAGAAATAGTCAGTCCAATGACTTTGTTTCAATCCTGAATCCAGCCATACCTGAAGGCAGGGATGCCTTCAACTTTCTAGTTAGTCAGTAAATCTTTCCTTTTCCTTTAAACTACTCTGTCACTTTAAAATAAAAAGACTTCCTGACTAATGCACTTAAATAGTTATACCAACTTTTTGGCTTGTAAAGTCTGAAATTTAATATAAAACATGAACCTTCCTAACACTACAGCTCTATCAGAAATGAAATTTATTATACTTTAAGATCAAAATAACTTCCTTAAATGTCTTCTTCACCCAAAGAGCTTCCCTGTATTTAAGGATCTGCCCAGATCAAGAATTATTCCTCCTTTCTGGGCCTGAATACACTTTGATTTGTTAAATTGTTTTTGAGACAGAAATCTCAGGACACTAAAAGGAAAAAACAGGGCAGAAGGTTTCACGTGCCCTTTATTCCATATTAAAGTTAATGTCCAATAATCCTTTTGTATCACCTTCTTAGCATTCAACACACTGCCTGGAGGCAGGAAATGTCAATTATTCAGGCAGCCTGAACCCCAAGCTAGATTGTTCATTCGTGGTGGGGGCATATAACATTGGGTGGAATGTCTGAAGCCAGAAGCCAAGCCTCTGTGGGAAATTTCTGAGTCATTTCTACAGTACAGTAAAAGAGGTACTCTGACCTTTTATTACATTCTCTGAGATTGAAAACAGAAGGTAAATTCTACCCATAAACTCTCCTAAATTTAATGCCATCAAAACCTTGTTTGGTTGAAGTCCTCATTAGGGGAATCCAATTTGATCTTACACAAAGGTACTCACTTCCCCTAAATATATTAAGGCAACCATTCTCAATCTGCCTCAGAATCACCTAGGGCATATTTTGTTGTTCTTAAAAGTTTCAAAAATAATTTTGTCTAACTGATAACTATTTGAGGAGGGGTAGGATTATTTTGGAGTTTTGTTTGTATTTTTTATTTTACTTTTTGTTTTTAAATCATTTTAGACTCATAAGACATTGCAAAAAACAGTATGGAGAGTTCCCCTGCATCCTTCAACGGCTTCCTCCCATGACTAAACCAGGAAACTGACATCAGTACAATACTGTTAACTAAACTACACACCTTATTCAATGTCACCAGTTGTTACATGTAATCATTTCACCCAAGGCAATTTTTTTAAAACACAGGTGTCTGTTACCACCTCAGATTCCGATTCAAATGGTCTCCAGTGGAGCCTGAGCATAAATATTTTATAAAAATTTCCCTAGGCAGCTCCGTAGTGAAGGTTGGGAACCACTGAATTCAAGAGAGACATATATTCAACAAGGTGAGTTAGCAAAATTCCTAAACAAATGAACAGAATCAGGATATATTATTTATTTTTTCTCAGAGCAATCAGATATTTTACAAAGCGTATAGTGATATTTATCCTGATTTTAGGCCCTCCATAATCTAAGAATAATGACAATAAATCAATAACCTACATCCCCACGAAAAGAAAAAATCATTATGTGACAGTGCAATATGATGCTCAAACTCCCTCGGTGAAAACTTTCTCAAAGATTCCCCTGTGACATCACTACGTGATATCACCAAGTCCAGAGTGAATTGGACCAAGAATCAACAATAAATTGGACTCTTTCCTAAGAATCAAAAACAATGTGAAGACATGACTATATTTTTTTCTCCTTATTTATTTGTTTGTTTGTTTGTTTAAGAAAAAAAAAAGGCTCAGAAGGTGTGGTGTGGTCATTTTAGCCACACCTGGGTACCAGGAGCAAGCACATGGAGAGAAGCTGCCTGGGTTTCTATCTGCTTTCCAGCTCTTGGTCCGGACCTTCCCGAGGTCTGGCTGCATTCTTGCCATTTGGTTCCATTTGTCACCTTCCATCCTTTTAAGAAAATCATTTTTGTTTAAACTCAATCAAGTTGGCATCTAAGGCTTTGTCCGAAGAGCACTAGCTAATTATACAGGATTTCCTGAATGCTAAATTGATCACCATTTCTCGCACATCATCACTTCATTTTTCTGTGCCTTTGCTCACGCTCTTTCCCCTGGCCTGGGATTCAGCTATTCGGTGGGAAGGCGAGAGGGTCATTCATCTCTGATTTCCCAGAACCCAGTTTAGTGTTAGAAACAAAGCAAGTGTGGGGCGCCTGGGTGGCTCAGTCGGTTAAGCGTCCGACTTCAGCCAGGTCACGATCTCGCGGTCCGTGAGTTCGAGCCCCGCGGCAGGCTCTGAGCTGATGGCTCAGAGCCTGGAGCCTGTTTCCGATTCTGTGTCTCCCTCTCTCTCTGCCCCTCCCCCGTTCATGCTCTGTCTCTCTCTGTCCTAAAAATAAATAAACGTTGAAAAAAAAAATTAAAAAAAAAAAAAGAAACAAAGCAAGTGCTTACACACCGTGGTAGATAGAAAAAAGGCCTCTCAAAAATGTCTACATCCTATTCCTCAGAACCTATGAGTGCTGTATGTTACCTTACATAGCAAAAGGAACTTCGTGGGTGTGGCTAAATTAAAGATCTTAAGGTGAGGAGATTATCCTGGGTTATCTGTGTGGGCCCAATGCAATCACAAGCATCCTTATAAGAAGGAGGCAAGATGTTGAGAAAAAGTGAGAAAAGAGATGTGATCATGGAACCAGATGTTAGAGTGATATTCTTTGAGGATGTAGGAAAAGCCCAAGGAATACAGTTGACCTCTAGAAGCTAGAAAGCTAGGAAAGACAAGGAAACAGATTCTTCCCTGAAGCCTCCAGAGGAAACACAGCCCTTCCAACACCCTTTTAGGTTTCTGACCACCAGCACTATAAAAGAAGAAATCTATGTTATTTTAAGCCATTAAGCTCATGGTCATTTGTTATAGCAGCCATAGGAAATTAACATGCTTCCTTTTCACTGACTGGCTGATCAAATGGTTGAATGAATAAATGCATATTGCAATGCTTTCTGTAGGGCATTTTCCCACTTTGATCCCTGGTATAAGCTGAACTACCTGAGATCTACACAGCAGCCAGATCTACTGACCTCCCACCTGAGGCTTCAGTGGCTGGAGCCTGGGAGAGTTGAGCTAACCCTTAACTACTTGCAAAGAGCCAATATGCTCTCCTATGGTGGCCTATGGGCCACCTGCCACTTGCCCCTTACAAGAGGCTCCTCAACTATATCTGGGCCAGCATCAGGTAGCCTTTTGTAGACTGAAAAATAAATATCAGCTCTTTCTCTTAAGCCACAGAATAAACTGAGGTCAAATTGTGGTTATCTCAGAGAGGTGAGATTTTAGGTTATTTTTACATTCGTATTATGCTTCTCTGTGTTTTTGTAACTTTTGACATTAAGTTCATACTTTTATAATGAGTAAAATAAGTAATAAAACAGTTTTCACTCCAGAAAAAAAAAATGTCCTCTTTTGCCTAGGCTTTCAAAATGCAATTCCACATTCAGTGACAGTTTTGTTTCTGGAAAACAAGTCAACATTATATAAGAACCATCTTTCAAAGGAAATGCATGTTAAGATAAGAATGGAGTGTTGTATGGGATTAGGCTCAATGTTTTTCTCTGTCTCCTCTGATTGGAATCAGCATCCACAGTCAAATGACAGTTCTGCGTGTTATAAGCACAAGAGAAACAGAACCTGATCAGGTGATACAGGACTCTGCCCTTACCAAAGATGCCTGTGGCATTATTTCCTTATCAGTCTATTTAAGGGCTCAACAGATATTTGCTGCAAAGGGCAGATAGGAAATATTTTAGGCTCTGCCATAAAATCTCTGTCAAACTACTCAACTGTGTCATTGTAGACTGAAGGTAGCCACGCACAATATGTAAACAGTTTGAATAAAACTTTATTTATAGATACTGCAATTTGCTTTGCATGTAATTTTCATGTGTCACAAAATATTATTCATCTTTTTATTTTAACCATTTAAAAGTGAAAAACCATTTAAAAGTGAAAAACCATTCTTAGCTCACAGACCATAAGGAAACAGACAGCTGGTGAACTTGGCTCATGGACCACAGTTTGTCAACTTCTGATTTATATCATTTTTTATAAATAGCTCAAAGAGTAGACTTTTACTCTCAATTAACTATATAATATGGAATTTTATTTTTAAAAAAACATAGCTCTATTTTTTAGAAACTTGTATTAAAGCCAATGCTTAAAGTTGTTACTGTATTTATACTATGATTATGCCTAAATATTTAGAATCTTTACGTGATTAAAAGTTACTGATTGTCACTTCCAGTTTCTGGTTCAGCATATAAGGAGCTTGAAAGTTGCCACTCTACTGTAACAAGTAAAAAGCTAACCAGACTATAAAATCAACAACTCTTCTAGGATCCGTAAGACAAGTGAGGACACAGGGAAAAGTGCTGCCTCCAAAAATGGAGAGACAGACAGGCAAATATAGGAAGTCACAATTACCAGAACAGAGACTTAGCAGGGGAAACTACCTTGGGAATCGGGGCCAAGTGAGGAAAAACCTGAACTGTAGTTGATAAATTGCTGGAGGTTCCGTATGGACAACTCTGAGAGTTAAAAACTCCAGGTAGACCTAGTCATGGGGAAGGCACAATTTTGTGTGATTTACCTTCAGGAGCTTGATTAGTTTCTTAGAGTAAATATTGGCGAAAAAAAACAGAAACAAAAAACCTTGTGCTTCTGGCAAGGGAAGGGGGAAAGAACCATTTTGAAATATATCAGATCATTCTGTTTTTCTTAACATGGACTGCCCTCAGCAGAAACTAGTTAACCAGAGCCTAACCTGCTGGGGTATTGTAAGAGCCTAACTGACTTAGAAGAAGAGAAATGCCCAACTATAGTCAGCTCTAGCCTTCTATTCTAGCCACCCTTTCCCACTAAGGGGGTGAAAAAAAAAAACTAAGACACACTTCTGACATTCACAATCTAGAAGCATAGGCTCATTAAAAGTCTAAGCCTAATCATAATACTATAAAACACTTTGCTTACCCCCACACCTCACCACCACATTACTAAATTTACAGCAATTACTTTTACCTAGTACGTCACCCCAGGCTATCGAGAAAAAATTACGATGCATACTAACACGCAAAAACAAACAAACAAACAAAACCATACAATATGAGTAGACTGAGCCAACATAATAAGCAGACAAAGCAGGGATGTTGGAAGTACCAGACTGTAAATTAAAATTTTTTTAATGTTTATATATTTTTGAGAGAGACAGAGAGAGTGTGTGAGCAGGGAAGGACAAAGAGAGAGGGAGACACAGAATCCGAAGCAGGCTTCAGGCTCTGAGCTGTCAGCCCAGAGCCCCACGTGGGGTTCAAACTCACTAACAATGAGATGATGACCTGAGCCAAAGTCGGACACTTATATGACTGAGTCACCCAAGAGCCCCCCCGACTGGAAATTTAAAACAACTATGATTAATATCCTAATGGCTGTTCTAATGGATAAAGTAGACAGCATATAAGAACAGATGGGCAAAAAAAAAAAAAAAAAAAAAAAAAAAAAAAAAAAGAACAGATGGGCAATGTTAAGCAGAGAGGTAAAAATTCTAAGAACCAAAAAGAAATGCTTGAGATCAAAAAACTCTGTTACCAAAATGAAGATTGCCTTTAATAAACTTACTAGTAGACTAAACATGGCTAAAGAATCTCTAAGCTTGAGGATATGTCAACAGAAACCTCCAAAACTAAAAAGCAAAGAGAACAAAGACTGGAAAGAAAAAAGAATATCCAAGGACTGTGGAGCAGCTACAATAGGTGTAACATATGCATAATGGGAAGACCAGAAGGAGAAAAAAAAGAGAGAGACAGAAAAAATTGAGAATTTTCCCAAATTAAGATCAGATACTAAACTACAGATCGAGGAGTCCCAGAGAACACGAACCAGGATAAAACAAAACAAAACAAAACCAAGAAACCACATACACCTAAGCATATCCTTTTCAAACTACAGAAAATCAAAGATAAAGATTCTGAAAGAAGCCATAGGGGAAAAAAAAAGACTTTAGACTTTACTTCTTTTCTTTAGAAAGAACCAGGATAAGAATTACATCTGACTCCTCAGAAACCATGCAAGCAAGAAGAGAGTGGAATGAAATATTTAAAGTGTTGAGAGAAAAACAAATAAACAAAAAAAACCAAAAAACTCTGCCATCTTGAATTCTGTACCTTGCAAAATTATCCCCCAAAACTAAAGGAGAAATAAGGACTTTCCCAGTTAAAAAAAAAAAAAATTGAGAGTATTTGTTGCCAGTGGACCTGCCTTACGAGAAATCTTAAAAGAAGTTCTTTAGAGAGAAGATAACTCACCTCTACATTAAGAAAAAGAAGGAGCATCAAAGAAAGAATAAGTGAATATAAAATATGTTACCAATTACCAAAAATATTATTTTAATTATGAAAAGGTCATTGTATCTAATAAGACCCTAGATAGCTTTCTTATAAATACCTATTTGAAATAATATATTTTATATATGATTTGTGTGATTGTGACAAAAGTCAACCCAAGTGTTTGAGTTGCCAGTTAGCTATGCAACTATTGTCTACATGAGAATGGATATGAAATGGCAAAACAAGAATGCCCCCAAGTGGCAGCAGCCATGGGAAAGCGAATCTCAACCCTGAACCACACTTCCCAGTAAGACAGGCAGAACTGAGTCCCTGTGTTGCTACTACTAAGGCAGGATGCTGATCACCCAGCTACAGAAGACAGAGTGCTCAAATTAGAGAAGGACAGGAAGCAAGGAAGCAACAAGACCTGGCAAGTGGAGAGATAGGTCATTCCTAGGGCAATTAGAAATTATACTTTGCAAAGTATACTGGCAGTAATAATACTCCTTAGAAGTACAATTGACAAATACCAGAGTCTAATGAACTTTGAGCGGTTTCATAAACAGATTAAGAACAAATGTCCTAATTCAAGGAAGGAACAACCCAGAGAAAAACTACCCATAGACAATATGCATATTCAGAGTTCCAGAATGCACGGATTCTGAAGCCAGTTTGCCTGGAATTGGCTCCAATTCTGCCACCTGTTAACTCTGTAACTTAACCATCTACACATCTCCATGACATGAGGTAAGAGTATCGGTCTCCTAGGGTTTTGTGAATGAAAAACGAGGTAACATACATAAAGTTCTTAGAAGAGTGAAGAATGCCTGGCAACTAAAGTAAGGGCTACTTAAGTGTGAGCTATTACTATTATGACGTTTTAAAATTTTTGTTTTGAATACTTATTTCATGTCAGGCACACTGCCAATATTGTGAGAGAGACTAACTCATTTCATTATCAGAATAATCCCATGACTTACACAATTATTTCCCATTTTACTGATGACAAAATTGAGCCATAGAGATGTTAAATAATTGCCCAGAAGCACAGAGGTATCTTAGAGTCAGACCTGAGCCCAGGTAATCAAGGTATAGACCCAGTGTTTTTCATTGCCTCCCAGTGGGAAAGTATGCCTCAAGATAACCATGACCTGAAAAGGAAAAATCCATGCTAACTTTTCTACCTTTATTTATTTATTTATTTATTTATTTATTTATTTATTTATTTATTTATTTATTTAAAGTAGGCTTCATGTCCAGCCTGGAGCCCAACGTGGGGCTGGAATTCACGACCCTGAGATCAAAACCTGAGCTGAGATCAAGAGTCTCATGCTTAACCAACTGAGCCACCCAGGCACCCCATAACTTTTCTATCTCAACTCCAGACTGCCCCCTCAACATCCCTGCATGGATGTCTAATAGGCCTTGCAAATTTAACAGGTTCAAAGTGAGTTCTCAAAGTTTCCCCAAACATGCTGCTCCCATAGTCTTCCCCATCTTGGTTAATGACAACACCATTCTTCTAGTTGCTCAGCCAAAAAACCCCCTGGAGTCATCCTTGAATTCTCTCTCTCTCACACCACATTGCCAATCTATCAAAAAATTCTGATTGGCTCTGCCTTCTAAATATGTCCTGAATCTGCCAGGTCCCACCACCACCACCCTACTCCCACTCACTCTCACCACCTCCTGCCTTGATTACTGCAAGAACCTCTAACTGCGTCCACTGTCCAGGACTCCCAGCAATCTGCTCTTACTGCCACACCCAGAATGTCCTCTTTCCCTGCCTTATTCTCTCTCAGTAACACTTATGACCTTCCATTCCATAGATTCCAATGATTTCTTAAGCTTATTGATTTATTTTTGAGAGAGAGAGAGAGAAAGCAGGGGAGGGGCAAAGAGGGGGGGGGGGGAGAGAGAGAATCCCAAGCAGGCTCCATGCTCAGCACAGAGCTGACATGCGGCTCGACCCCAGATGGCGAAATCACGGCCTAAGCTGCTATCAAGAGTTGAACACTTCACTGAGTCACCCAGGGGCCCCACTTATTTATTTTTTTAATTGCCTCCTCTCCTAGAATGTAAGTTTCACAAAGGCAGGAATTTTGTCTGTTCTGGGCACTTTTAACATGCAGGATATATCACATCACTCCTCTGCTTAAAACTTTCCAAAAGTCTCCCCATTGCACTCACAGTGTCTAAGCTCTTATCAGTCACACAGGCCATTTCTTCACACTCCCACCTCTGTTCTCTATATCAGGGTCCTTCCTCCTGGAACCCTTCCCCAGGTAGCCTAAGGCCTTGCTCTTTCTTTTCCTTAAGTCTTTTACCATTTAAGTGACATCTTCCCTGGAAACCCCAACTTAAAATTCAACTCCATCCAACTCACATTCCTCAGCCCTTTTTTTTTTCTGCTTTATTTTCTTTCTCAGTTGCCTTCATCACCACCTATATTTTGTATTTACCACACTTCTATTCTTTCTTTCTTTATATTGTTTATGGTCTGACTTCCCTACTAGAATATATGGTTCATGGAGGCAGGGATTTTGTGCATTTTGTGTTTTGTACATTTTGCAGCTGCAAATGCCTGTTTTGTGCATTTTGCAGCTGCAAATGCCTATAAGAGTCTCTGGCACATAATAGGCACTCAATAAATATTGAATGATAAATATCCAGAATTAATGTATGGATGAGTAAGTGGGTGAATAAATTAATGAATGATCAATCAATGGCTAAAGAAATCGAAATGAATATCAGAATCTCATTTTATAGTAACCATGGTTATAGGTTAACATTAGAATTAAATCAAAATATCAATCAGGGTTTTTATTTTAAAGATTGGAGAAAATGGTTTACACTAGAGGCCAAAATGGACCTTTCTCCTGAATTGGAGATTAACTTGACTCAACCGTCCAGGCAAGATAAAGAAGCCAAAACCCAGAGGGCAGAAACCTGATCTGCCTTCCTCTTGCAGGACTCGGCATCCTTTCTACAAGCTGACTCATTATCAGCAAAGAGCCCAAGAGAGGAAGAGAGACAAACCCACTTTTTATTACAGTGCTATTGCCCCTACGGAAGTAATCTGACCGCTGTTATAGTCTCTTAAGTTACATCCATCAGATAATTCACTCTTTCTGCTATAGGAAGGAGTAAGTAAAAACAAGGAGAGAGAGAGAGGTCCGGGCTCCAACCTGCCTGAGAAAATGGTTAATAGTAAATTGAATTAAAAATAATAGGAAATGATAAAAATAAATTATCCTAAAGTCATCTATATAATGAAGCTCACTCCAGTTTCCCATTTCATAATGTGGGCTCATATATTTTCAACTTACCCTTTTTTATTATTCTATAACACTGACTTAAAGAATGCTCCAGACATTATTTTAAATAGATTTCTGAACTTGATAGACCCAAATAACAATTGCAGTCAAGATTCTAGTCCCTAAACGGAGTAATAATGATAAGAAGTTCATGTACATTAGACATTTGCTATATGCCAGGGACCATTCTAAGATCTTCATAAAATTAATCATTTAAAACTTAGACTTAGGTTAAAGAACATCTTCAAAGATGCACAGTTAGGAAATAATGGGACATGAACTCAAGCCAATTCTGTCTGATGCCAAAGTCTATGTGAGATCAATGATATCTTACAAACTTCACCATTGTGGCAAGCCCCTGAGTGTTTATGGAGTTTTATCTCCCACCTCTGGAGCACATATGTCTTATATGGGCATTTAAAGCATTTACTACTTCCTGCTCATCAGGGCCCAAACGTTGATGTCATTAATATATCAAACTAATACGATGTCCTGCAGAATGTCTAGATGATCCAAGTACCTTTGGACTACTATGTTGTGACAGAGGGTGAGCACAGATCAAAGAGCAAGTTCATAAATGTGAACCATTGCTCATCCCAAATGAATGAAAACTGCTTCTGATGCTCTTTACTTGTGAGTATTGAAAAGAATGTATTTGCTAAATCAATAGCCACATAATAGGTATCAGAACTGCATCTCTTAATCCTTGATAGTTTATATAAGATTTATTTTGAAGAAAAAAATCCATGGCTTTAAAAATGTTTGTAAGTCACGATAGTAGATTTAGCTTGTTAATTATATGATTAAGATCTTCTATGGGCTTGGCTTATTTATGTAATGTGTCAAGGACTAAGATCTGTTGAAATCTCTCACTGCTATGGTGTTATCAACTTCTATTATTTTCTCACAGACCCTAATTGAATAGATATGAGATGGAATCTAAACTTCTGTATTTTTAAATAGCTTCCTGTGTAATTCGAATGATCACCGTCTCCCACTATGCCATACCACTGTGGGTGAAATTGATTCATTCACTCAACAAATATATGTCTAGTACCTACTATATATATCCCAATGTTCTAAGACACATTGTTTATAAGTTATATATATGTTAAAAACTTACATAACCTAGTATATCAAAAACAAGAAATTAACATCGCTATAATATTATGTCTAAAAGGTGATTTTTTTTCTTACCATAGTTTTTCTAGTGGCTTTTTCATTCCACTTTATTATAAAATCTTCTGCTTGAATCCATTTTCTTTAATTTCCATGAAAGCACAAAGTGGTTACAGCTGAAATTTTCTGTTTCCTACAGTCAATTAGGACTGTAGGAATGTTCCCAAACATTGTGCAAACATTATTTTCACTCATCTTTTTCATTAAACATCCCTATGATGCTTTTAGTTCTAAAATGTTTTTTTTGTTGTTGTTGTTATTGTGTGGGTTTTGTTTGGTTGTTTTTGGGTTTTTTGTTTGTTTGTTTTTGGTGTGGTATTTTTTTTTTTTTGGTTTTTTGTGTGTGTTTGTTTTGTTTGTTTTTTTGTTTTTGTTTTGCTTACTGGTGTTTTCTTGCATATTCCTCTTATAGTGTAAATCTAATACTTGTCCCAGATTAGTATGGATAGAATTTCCTTGATTCTTCTTCCTAGTTAATCAAGCATTATTTTTGTCTTTCTATTAGCACTAGAGCTAAAGAGATGCATTTTATAGTAAATATTCTATTTTACTACTTAGCTGCCTATGGTCAATGGGTGAATGGATGGCTAGAAAACTGTACCTGTGAACAATTGTAGTCTGTAAAATTTGACTCTGCATTTTCTTTATAAATTTATTGAAAATCCTTCATTATCTTCCTTTTTGTGTTTTCCCCTCTTCAGGGTGGAGGAGGCACTCCTTAAATTAGCACCTCCTTTACTACTTCTGATATAGAGTCTATTTTCAATATGAAACTTTGTTTTAAAGGGTTAGTGCACACGTAACTTTATGAGTCAGTGCTATTATTTCTGGTCCACGGTTGCTATAAAAGTTCATCTATAATAGATCTCTATTGATGAAGAAGTTAGGTCAGAAAAACAGAACGGTACTATTTAGTCATACTGCTTTTCTTCCATGATCCCCTACCCTCCCCAAAAGTTTTTTCCATCCTTCCTGCAGCCCACTCATATCACCTTTATCTGCTCCTCTAGGTGAGAAGAACTATTGAGGTTTTTCTGTACATCTCCACTCACTTCCTATAGCCCAGCTCACTGTGTTCTTGAGCAGGAGAATCATGGGTCTGGCCTTGGCATCCTTTATCTAAATGTTGTCTTATGAAAATAAAGCCTGCTCTAGTTTCAGCATTAATGAAGTTTTCTTTATCTTGTGCTTCTTTTCAGTAAATATTAGGCACGGATAAATGTGCATTTATACCATCATCTTCCCAATTAATCCCTTACTTTTATAATCAGAAACAAACAAAAAGCCTTTTTCATTTTTGAAAATAAAATCCATTAAAAAAAGATATTTGACAGTCATTCCAAGAAACAGAATTTTCTAATGAACAATCTAGTTCTCTTCTGAACATATAATGTGGGTTATTGTCATTTTTATCCCATTGAGATATAGTGAGATACCTGAAGTTTCTCTCTGGCACGAATTTTCTTTTGCTTTTAATGCTCCTTCCCATCAAACGCCAAGCATTCAATAAAAAGAACTCCCCTAAGCTTCCTGATCCAGGGAAAACACCCTCTGTACTGGACCCCTCACCCTGTTTATTAACTGTTTACAGTTAAAAGTTATTTACAGATGTCTCATTAGATCTAACATATTTTGTCATAGCAGAAGTAAATGTATAGACAATCTGTTACGATCAATACAACTTAAGCCAGACTTGCAATGGAGTTAAGCCTGGAAAAAATCTTCAAAACTTGTTTTTTACTCATTGTTCCTAATTCCCTTAATCAAATCACTTAGAGTATTAACTAACAACAACCAAAACAAGTTTCTAAAGTTCATTAAAGATAAATCTTTGAAATCTGAGAATTCTAAATTGACTTCTATAAGGCAGAGATGCAATCCTTCTTGATAAGATGCATACTACATTGAATCATCTATGCATATAAGCATAACAGTTTGTAAACTGGATTTTCACAGGTAGGGTAGAGATAAAACTGTATCTGAACAGAAGGATCACTTTTCAGCTTTTATTTTGTTTTTGCCAAGCAAATAACAAAAGAGACTAGTCTTCCACTTTTCCAATGATCTGACTTATCTCTAGGTCACAGGACCACTTTGAAAGTGGGTAGAAGATGACTCATGGGGAGTTGAGAGCAAATCGCTTAGGCAGAGCTTCATGAGATAGCATCATTATCCAAGGTTGTGATCTCCTTTCCTCACTTGATTTTATCCGTGAATCCAAGCAGATGGAACCCAAATTCTAAATGAATGATACATAAGCCAAAACGTCAAATACTAGGCCTAAATATGGGTCTAAATACTAATTTAAAGTAGAAATCATAGTTATAAAACACTAATCAGATCTCCTAACCCCATGAAAATATATTAATTGACAACGGAGGGGATCCCTCCACCATGAATAGTATATTTGTATTTCCTTCTTGGCAGCTCATTAATTGAGATGGAAATTCAGAAATTAAAAATTACTTGGCAAGCACAGAAACTATATAAATCAGAGAGATATTTCATTCAAGTCATAATAAAAACTAATTAAAAAAATCTCTACTACACAATAGAGATATATAACTACCATTTTGGTAGTTTCTCCAGATTCAGTGTTTCTCCTTCAGATTCAGTCTCTCTCCACTTCGTGGACAGCACTCGATGAATGCTGCCCAAATCTTCCTCTTCAACTCCATGTTTACCACATTTCATGCTGATCCTCTCCATTCTTTTGACATACTCTTCTTTTAAGTATATAAATACTGTTAAGTCCTTCTTTATCTGTCCATAGCCTAGAAGACATTCTGTCTTTAAAATGACTTGCATAGGGGCGCCTGGGTGGCTCAGTCGGTTAAGCGGCCGACTTCGGCTCAGGTCATGATCTCGCGGTCCGTGAGTTCGAGCCCCGCGTCGGGCTCTGTGCTGACAGCTCAGAGCCTGGAGCCTGTTTCAGATTCTGTGTCTCCCTCTCTCTGACCCTCCCCTGTTCATGCTCTGTCTCTCCCTGTCTCAAAAATAAATAAAACATTAAAAACAATTAAAAAAAAATAAAAAATAAAAAAAAATAAAATGACTTGCATAGATATCATCTATTAGATTTACTTTAGCTGTATAACTGGGGATGCTGGAAGAAGGCACTGCTATTATGTCCATTCTATAGCACTACGAGAGTCAGCACCATTCACTAGTTTTGACTATCTTATTTTTAGGATATGAGGCTAGTGGTTCTCCATAGTCTTGCCTTCACATATAGCATTGTGTAAAAGAAGGGGCAAGGAATGGAGCTCAATCTTTGCTTTTCGCATGCTGATACCATATGTCATAGGATTCCGTGGTATTCCTGATATTATTATCAACCACAGAATTCTGAGGTCAGGTTATGGGAGCTTTTGAAATCTTCCTCTTTTCTGTTCTTGTATTACTACCATGGAAACAGAGATCTTATTATTTCCGAACAGCTCTGTTTCACTTTAACTGCCATAAAAGGAAGAAATGTGTGTGTGTGTGTGTATGTGTGTGTGTGCGTGTGTGTGTGTGTGTATGTATAAAATAGAAAAATAATGTAGCTTTCAGTCAAATTAAATTTTATTCATAACCACAGTGCAGGATAAAATTCTTAAAATTTTTAAGATTGTCTTGTATCACATAGCTTGTAGCGTATCATTTATATCTTAATAACTTGTACATCAGCTTTGTATGTGAAAGGCAGACTCCTCCAACTCCAACAAAAAACAGAATCAACAGAATTATGTTTTTGCCATCTGTTCTTTTGATATAGTAAATAAAGCTGAGTATTGCAAGTAACACAAAGCAGTGATTACCAATCTTTCCAAAATATTTTTTGTTCTGTTTTTTTTTCCTCCTAGTTTTTATATTAGTCCCTGAAACCTAGTGGGTTATCAATACATATTGAATGGATGAATGAATAAAAATTTCAATGGCTACTACATGATAGTAGTGACAATATTATTTATTTAATTTAAATAATTATTGAAGCACATATGGATTGCTGGGCTCTCTGAAACAGTTCCTTGGATCCCTTGGGGTCTGAAGCTCAAAGATTAGAAATCACTGGTAGTGGGGCTCCTGGGTGACTCAGTCGGTTAAGCATCCAACTCTTTATTTCAGCTCAGGTCATGATCTCATGGTTCTTGAGATTGAGACCTGAGTTGGGCTCTTTACTGACAGCACAGAGCCTGCTTGGGATTCTCTCTCACTTCTCTCTCCCTTTCTTTCCCTCCTCCATGAGCTCTCTCTCTGTCTCTCTCTCTGTCTCCCTCTCTGTCTCTCTGGCTCTCTCTTTCTCAAAATAAATAAATAAAACTTAAAAGAAGAAAATAAATCACTGGTATCAAGGGTATTCTTTGTTTTTTTTTTTTTTTAATTTTTTTTTCAACGTTTATTTATTTGTGGGACAGAGAGAGACAGAGCATGAACGGGGGAGGGGCAGAGAGAGAGGGAGACACAGAATCGGAAACAGGCTCCAGGCTCTGAGCCATCAGCCCAGAGCCCGACGCGGGGCTCGAACTCACGGACCGCGAGATCGTGACCTGGCTGAAGTCGGACGCTCAACCGACTGCGCCACCCAGGCGCCCCTAGGGTATTCTTATTCTCATATAATCTCAGGACTGGAAAGTTACCAAATGTATCTAACTATCTACTCCCATTCAGATCTAACCATTTTCAAACAACTCAAATAAATCGCATATTTTCACAATGTCTTTCCATTGGCCCCAGAAAGAATTTTCTGGATTGTCTGAAGATGCAATGTTTTAAGTGGTTGTTAAATTCTTAGTGAGACCCTAGTTGTCATGAAAGCAGAGACATCTCTCCTCATTGCTAAAACACAAGTATCTTGAGTGACACATAGTGGGTACTCGGTGGCTATTTGTCAAATAATTGTCAAATCTCTGGATGTGTCAAGAAAATGGCACATATCTATTAGGTAGACACCTATTCTATAGAGATTTAGTCACTGAAAGCATGTTGAACTTTCAATAAATTTAAGGCCTTTGAAACAGTACAAAACAAATCTAACCACCCTATATCAGGCTATCATTGTCCCAGTGATCTCTTCCCCTCTAAATTAAATTCCCGGGGTGCTTGGGTGGCTCAGTCGGTTAAGTGTCGGACTCCTGGTTTCAGCTGAGATCATGATTTCATGGTTATGGGATTAAGCCCCATGCCAGGCTCTGTGCTGACAGCATGGAGCCTGCTTGGGATTCTTTCTCCTTCTCTCTCTGCTGCCCTCCATTCTCTCTTGCTCTCTCTTTTACAAAATACATAAATAAACTTTAAAAATTAATTAATTAATCAATTAAATTCCCAATTCCTTCAACCTCCTTTTTTTTAAAAGTTTCTTTTTAATGTTTATGTATTTTTAAGAGAGAGAAAGACAGAGTGTGAGTGGGAGAGAGGTAGAGAGACAGAGACAGAATCTGAAGTAGGCTCCAGGCTCTGAGCTGTCAGCACAGACCCCAACTCGGGGCTCAAACTCACAACCAGTGAGATCATGACCAGAGCCAAAGTCAGTCAAAAACTTACCGGACTGAGCCAGCTAGGCACCCCTCCTTCAACCTCCTCTTATATGATGTGACTTTGAATCTCTTTACCATCCGGAATTAATATAATGCTACAGTTTAGAATAAAATGTGAGTATCATTTAGCTTGTCCTATATGATGACAATATTATAAACTAAGATTGCAATTGTTCCTTTTCAAAATTTTATTTTAATGTTTATTTATTTTTGAGGGAGAGAGAGCTAGAACATGAGGAGGGGAGGGGCAGAGAGAGAGGGAGACACAGAATCCAAAGCGAAGCAGGCTTCAGGCTTGGAGCTATCAGCACAAAGCTCGATGTGGGGCATGAACTCACAAACTGGTAGATCATGACCTGCCTGGAAGTCAGAGGCTGACTGACTGAACCACCCGGGTGTCTGGCACTAGTTTCTTTGACAACAACATATAGTCTCAACTTGGGTTGCAAGTGATAGAAACTCAAATGAAATGAACTTAAGCAAAAAGAAGTTTATCGAGCAGTGTCTGGGTGGCTCAGTTGAGCATCTGACTTTGGCTCAGGCCATGACCTCATGGTTCCTGAGTTTGAGCCCCTGCAGGGGCTCCATGGTGCTTCGGATCCTCTGTCCCCCTCTCTTTCTGCCCCTCCCCACTTGCTCTCTCTTTCTCTCTCAAAATAAATAAAACATTAAAAACAATCTTTAAAAAAAAGAAATTTACTGAAAAGATGAGGGATTTTAATGAATGAAGGGGAAAGGAAAGGATTTTAAAATAAGTCTGAACAGAGGACAAATAACTGGATTTAAAAATCTTATTTACTGGCATAGAAAAAGGGAAAAAAAAAGGCTGAAAAACAGCTAGTACAAACACTAGCTCCTTGCAAGACTGAATCTTTCCAGGGCTCTCATCCCAGGAAAGATAGGGACTTGACAGGTACCATGTCTCATATCAATAACAGAAACCACTAAGTCTTTTCCCATAGTTCTAGGTGACAAATCCTGAAAGCGAACTGTGGCTGGCCAGTCTTTATCAGATGCCCTCGGGGCCATTGGCCTGAGGGTAATTTATTTCAGACATGACCGACATTGATCTAACCCTATTCATTAATGTTGTTCTCAGAGAGAAGGAGGGACAGTCAGACAGTCATCCAGCTGGTATCTACTACACGGTCACATTGCCAATATATCTTAAAATCAAGAGTAATTACAACTACTAAATATTTTTCCCAACTGCATCTGTACAGCCATGTCACCCCAAACTTTTCTGCATATATGTACAGGTAGCTTTCAGAGACCAGATTGCAGTGTTCTATTTTTTTGTCTTACATTAGATTTATTAGAGATAACTTCTCTTCTCTTCATGTTCATTTTCCCGAAGGCCTGATCAAGAAATGCCAGTTCTCAAAGTGCTGGTCCAGAGGAAATATATTATACTAAAATAGGAGGAAATTGCTAGGCTAGTGAAGACATAAAGAAAAGGCATTTTGTAAAAGATTTAGTATGGATATAATTATGTGGGTATACATTGTTGTGAACATTTTGCATGCTGTGTTTTATGGTAGAAATAGCATGAATTGACTCAGTGGAAAGAAACAACTTAATAAGCATGAAAAATACATTTTGGCCAACAAGACGCCTAAAAGCAAAAGCATGAAAAACAGAAATTACACATTTACTATTTTCCTATTACAAGAGAGAGGGCATATTTGAGGGGGATTTTAAAAGAAGTGTGTGCAAAGGACAGTGACTGGGATTTTAAAAAGAATTGTTATAACAGTATGTAAAATTTTAATTGATGAGAATTTCTGAGACATGGTGCTACTTGTTGTTTCTTCCTGTGCTATGGTCATGACCAGCATGAAAAGGACGAATATTTGTGAATCCTTATTGGTTTTTTTGTGCTACCACTTAGCTTTTGTGCAGGGGAAATGCCACGAGTTGTATATGATAAAACAAGCTTCCTAAATGGCCTTTTGAATAACTCAGATTCCCAGAAATAAAGGACTGAAATCTCAGTAACTCATCCTACTCCTTGCTGTCATGAGCAAAGGTAGAGCTCACCCAGAATGGGCTAGGAGGGGGAATATACAGAGAATAAAAATATAATACTACTTCAACAAAATTCTTTTTTAAAAACTCTTCAGTATTATTAATGGGGATAGAATTTCTATTCTTGTAATAGAAATGCTTGCTATGTCTATTTATACTAAAAACTATACTTGTAATATTTTTGCTTATTTACAGTTTAAGTGTTCAGAATTGTGATTTTCTGAAACTGATTACTTGTTGAGAGAGATTTTAACGATTAAAAAATTGGACAACAAAGGAAATCACTTATTCCTGGTAAAAATCACAACGGCATGTATTTTAGTTGTATGGAAACTTCAGTTGACTATGACAACAGATTTAAGGCATGTCAGCTAGTTGGCTCAGAGTTAGTGGCATAGCTTATAATACATGACATTCAATGATGGAAACGTTCTGTATCTGTGCTATCCAGTACAGTCGCCATTCAGCCTCATGTATCTATAGAGCACTTCAAATGTAGCTGTTGGAACTGAGAAATAGAATTTTTAATTTTACTTAATTTTTAGAAAATTAAAATTAAATAGCCACAGTGGTTGGTGGAAGATGCACATATAGTGTGTTGACATGAAGAAGGAGGGTATTTTTGTTTTAATTTCCACTAGAGGGCACTACCTACTTCAGGAGAAGTGGGAACAATGTGCCTTTCACCATTTTCCATCTGGTACTAGAAAGCAGAATGAACAGGTACCATATTTCCAACTATCTAGAGATGTTTTAGCCTCCTTATAAATTGGTGCTCCAAGCAACCATCCAGATGATCTAGCCCTTCACTTATGACTTCTTCTGCAACCTCATTTCATATACTGATGTAATTAGTAATGCTTTTATTTCTTCCATCTTTACTGAAGTATGATTGACAAATAAACTTGTATTTATATATAATACTTAAGTATTATATATAAATTATAATGTATTTATGTATTATATAAATTATATATTTGTAAATTATAAATTATATTATATACTGTATATATTTATACAATATTTATATTATATAAACACTACATTTTTTTAAAGTTTTATTTATTTACTTTTGAGAGAGAGAGTACAAGCAGGGGAGGAGCAGAGAGAGAGGGAGAGAGAAAGAATCCCAAGCAGGATCCACACTGTCAGCGCAGAGCCCGAAGCAGGACTTGAACCCACAAACTGTGAGATCATGATCCGAGCCAAAGTCAGACACTTAACTGACTGAACCACCCAGGCGCCCCTAAAACTGTATTTTTATATGTAATATATTGAAAATCTACAACCTGGTAATTTGATGTATATGTACATAGTAAAATGATTAGCACAATCAAGTTAATTAAGACATCTGCCAGTTTACATAGTTACCCTTTTTTTGGTGAGAACTTTTAAGCTCTACTCTTAACCAATTTCAAGTATACAATACAGTATTATTAACTATAGTCACCATGTATACATTAGATCTGCAGAACTTATTCATCTTATAACTGAAAATGTGTACCCTTTGACCAACATCTCTCATTTCCCTCAACCCCCAGGCCCTAGCAACCACCAGTCTACTTTGTTTCAACAGGTTTGGATTTTTTATATTCCACATATAAGTGAGGTCATACATTATTTTTCTTTCTCTTTCTGACTTTTCACTTAGCATAATGGCCTTCAGATTCATCCATGTTGTCACAAATTGCAGGATTTCCTTCTTAATAGCCCATTGTGTGTGTGTGAGTGTGTGTGTGTGTGTGTGTGTGTGTACACAGGTGTATATATGAGATATTTATATCTCACATATTTTTTGTCCATTCGTTCATTGATGGACACTTAGGTTGTTTCCATGTCTTGGCTATTACGAATAACGCTGCAATGAACATGACAGTGCAGATGTCTCTGAGAGAGTGATTTCATTTCCTTTGGGTAGGTATGAAGGATCAGGATTGCTGGATCATATGGTAGTTCTATTTTTAATTTTTTGAGGAACGTCCATACTGTTTTCCATAATGGCTGTACCAGTTTGCGTTCCCACCAACAGTGTACAAAGGTTCCGTTTTCTCTGCATCCTTGCCAACATTTATCTCTTGTCTTTTTGATAATAAACATCCTAAAAGTGTAAAATGATATTTCATTGTATGCATTTCCCTGATAATAGTGATGTTGAGGATATTTTCATACACCTGTTGGTCATTTGCATGTCTTTTTTGAAAAATGTCCATTCAGGTCCTTTGCCCGTTTTTTAATCAGGGTATTTGTTTTTTTGCTACTGAGCTGTAAGGGTACTTCATTTATTTCAGAGATTAATCTCTTCTCAGAATTATGGTTTGCAAATATTTTCTCCCATTCCATAACTTGTTTTTCCATTTTGTTGATTGTTTCCTTTGCTGAGCAAAAACTTTTTAGTTTGATGTGTTCTCACTTGTTTAGTTTTGCTTTTGTTCCTTGTGCATTGGGTGTCAGATCCAAAAATTCATTGCCAGGATGGATGTCAGGGAGTTTTTCCCTTATGTTTTCTTCTAGGAGTTTTATGGTCTGTCATTAAAATCTTCAACCCATTTGAGTTGATATTTTGTGTATAGGATAAAATAGAGATTCAATTTCATTATTTTGCATGTTAATATCCTGTTTTCCTGACATCATTTATTGAAGAGACTATATTTTTCTCATTCTGTATTCTTGCACCTTTGTCAAAAATTAGTTGACCATATATGGGTTTATTCACGAACTCTCTATTTTGTTCCACTGATCTTTGTGTCTGTTTTTATACCAATACCATAATATTTTGATTAGTGTAGTTTTGTAATACAGTTTGAAATCAAAAAGTGATGCCTCCATCTTTGTTCTTCTTGCTCAAGATTGCTTTAGCTATTCAGGGTCTCTTGTGTTTTCACATGAATTTTAGATTGTTTTTTCTATTTCTGTGAAAAACATCATTGGAATTTTGAAAAGAATTGCATTGAATCTGTAAATAACTTTGGGTAATGTGGACATTTTAGCAATATTAATTTTTCTGATCCACAGACATAAGACATCTTTCAGATTATTTGTGACTTCTTCAATTTCTTTCACCGATATTTTATTTTATAAATTCTTTCCCCTTCTATGTTAAACTTATTCCTAAGTATTTTGGGGTTTTTTGATGCTATTTTAAATTGGATTATTTTCCCAATTTCTCTAATAATTCATTGTTAGTGTGTAGAAACACAATTGACTTTTGAATATCGATTCTGTACCCTACAGCTTTACTGAATTCATTTATAAGTCTAACAGTTTTTTGGTAGAGTCTTTATGGTTTTCTACACATAGGATCATGTCATTTGAAAACAGGCAATTCTATTTCTTCCTTTGCATTTTGATACCTCTTATTTCTTTTTCTTCCCTAATTGCTATGGCTACACTTTCTAGTAATCTATTGAATAGAAGTGATAAAAGTGGGTATTCTTGTCTTGTTCCTGATTTTAGATGAAAAGCTTTTAGCTTTCACCAATGGGTATGATATCAACTGTGAGTTTGTCATATACGGCCTTTATTATGTTGAGGTACATTCCTTCTATACCTGGTTTGTTGACAGTTTTAATCACGAAAGGATGTTTAATTTTGTCAAATACTTTTTCTGCATCTATTGAAATGACCATATGATTTTTATTTTTCATTTTTTAATGTAGTATATACCTTTATTGACTTGCAAATGTTTAACCATCTTTGCATCCAGGGATAAATCCCATTTGAGCATGATTCTTTTAATGTGCTGTTAAATATGATTTGTTAGTGTTTTGTTGAGGATTTTTACATCTATGTTCATCAGAAATATTGGCCTACAATTTTCCTCTCTTGTAGTGTATTTGTTTGGCCTTGGTATTGGGGTAGTGCTGGCCCTATAAAGTGTGTTAGAAAATGTTCCCCATCTCTTTAACTTTTTGGAAGAATTTGATAAGAATTGGTATTAATTCTTCATTAAATGTTTGGTATCATTTACCAGAGAAGCCATCTGGCTCTGGAAATTTCTTTCTTGGGAGATTTTTGATTACTGATTCACTCTCCTTACTCATTATTGTTCTGTTCAGATCTTTTGTTTATTCATGATTCAATCTTGGTAGGCTGTATGTTTGTAGGAATTTATCCATTTCTTCTAGGTGACACTTGTTGGCATTTAACTATTTACAGTAGTTTCTTGTCATCCTTTGTATTTCTATGGTTTAAGTTGTAGTGTCTCCTCTTCCATGTGTGATTGTATTTATTTGAGTCACCTTTCTTTTTTCGTAGTCTCGCTATATGTTTGTCCTTGTTGCCTATTTTACAAAAGTTTGTAGTTTAATTGATATTTTCTATTGTCTTTCTAGTCTCTATTTCATTTCTTTCTTCTATGATCTGTGTTATTCCCCTCCATCTATAAACACTGGACTTGGTTTGTTCTTTTTTTAGTTGCTTGAGGTATAAAGTTAGATTCCTTATTTGATCTTTCCTTTTTCTACTGTAGGCATTTATTGCTATGAACTGCTTTTGCTCATCCCAGAAGTTTGGTATGTTTTGTTTCCATTTTCATTTGTCTTAGGATTTTTTTTTTAAGATTTTATTTTCAAGCAATCTCCACATCTGATGTGGGGCTTGAACCCATAACCTGGCAATCAAGAGTTGCATGCTCCACCAACTAAGCCACCCAGGCTCCTCTCAGGATATATTTTTTTAATTTCCCTTTTGATTTCTTCTTTCAGCCATTGGTTGTTCAGGAGCATGCTGCTTAATCTCCATACATTTACAAGTTTTCCAGTTTTCTTCCAAAGAAATCTTTCTTTGATTTCTAGTTTCATACTATTGTGGTTGGAAAAGATGCTGGATATTATTTCAATTTATTAAGACTAGTTTAGTGGCCTAACATATGTTGTATACTGGAGAATGCTTCTTGTGTACTTCAGAAAAATGTGTATTCTGCTGCTGGATAGAATATTCTGTATATGGCTGTTAGGTATTTTTGGTCTAACTCATAGTTCAAGTCCAGTGTTTCTTTATTGATTTTCTGTCTAGATGATCTAACCATTGATGAAAGTGAAATACTGAAGTCCTCTATTATTACTTTATTACTATTTTCCCCTTCATATCTGTTAATATTTGCTTCATATATTTAAATGTTCTGATGTTGAGTGTATATTTATAATTGTTATATCGTCCTGATCAATTAACCTCTTGATTAATTAACTTTCTTGATTAATTGATCCCTTTATCATTATACAGTGAGCTTTTTTGTCTTATTACATTTTTTACTTGAAGTTTAGTTTTTCTGATATGTGTACCCATGCTCTTTTTTAATTTCTATTTGAATGGAATATCTTTTTCCATACCATCCTGTTCTATGTGTGTCTTTAAAGCTGAAATGTTTTGTATGTAGTATATTGATGGCTCTTGCTTTTTTATCTATTCAGCCATTCTATGTCTTTTGATTGAAGAATTTAGTCCATTTACATTTAAAATGATAAGTGAGCGATAAGGGCTTAATATTGTCATTTTGTTAATTATTTTTCTGGGTGTTTTGTAGAAACTCTTTCTTTCTTTCTCCCTTACTGTCTTCCTTTGTGGTTTGCTATTTTCTGCTTTGATTCCCTTCTCTTTATCTTTTGTGTATCTACTATAAGTTTTTGGTTTGTAGTTGCCAAAAGGCTTACAGAAAGCATCTTATAGCAGTCTATTTTAAGCTAATAACAATTCAATTGCATACAAAACCTCTGCACTTTTACTCCAACTTTGTTTTTGATGTCACAATTTACATTTTTCTATTGTGTATCAATTAACAAATTATCATAGCTATGTTTATTTTTAATATTTTTGTTTTTTAATGTTTTTCATAGAGTTATAAGTGACTTACACACTACCATTACAGTATTAAAGCATTCTGAATTTAACTATATAGTTACCTTTACCAGTGAGTTTTATATTTTCATATGTTCACGTTTCCAACTTTTATTTCAGATGGGAGAATTCCCTTTAGCATTTCTTGTAAGAAGTCTTATGGTGATGAACTCCTTCAATTTTTTTGTCTGAGAATATCTTCATCTCTCCCTCAATTCTAAAGGACAACTTTGTCAAGCAGAGTATTCTTGGTTGGCAAGTTTTCTCTATCAGTATTTAAATATGTGATCCCACTGATTTCTGGCCTCTAATGGTTTTGCTGAAAATTTCACTGATAGTCTTATGAGTGTTCCCTTATATGTAACATTTTGCTTTCTCTTGCTGCTTTCAATATTCTCTCTTTGTTTTTAACTTTTGACAATTTGATTATAATATGTCTCAGTATGACAGGGGAAGTACCCACAGCTCTTCCATGATCCAGGGAGGATCTCAAACAGTTCTCACATGCAAGCAGACTAGGAGCCTAATCATTGGGCAGCAGTTCAGAACGTATGAAGTCTAACCCATACTAACCCAGCAGTTCAGAACGTATGAAGTCTAACTCAGTTTCTTCCAGGTAGAAACTGAGACCTTTGCATTTTTGCCCATTGCCTCTGTACTGAACCTGGGGAGATAGCCTTGGAAAGTGGTCACATGACCTTTTAAAATCACCTCTGTTGAATGTGGTCCTCAGAAACTTGTGAATGCTGAGCCCCACTGGGTCTTAGAGCCAGAAGTTGAGGCAGTAGATGTATGATCCAAACCCTCACTCATCAGGAAGAAACTAAGATTTAGGGGTTCCCTACCTACTATAAAGATATCCCTACAGGTAAATAAAAAAGTAAAACATGGAATGTTAGATGCTATTGAATATTATGGGAAAAAATAAAGTCAGGAATGGAAATGTACTTGCAATTTAAATAGAGTGGATCAGGGAAGGTCTCACTGAAAAAGTTTCATTTCAGTGGAGACTGAAGAAGGTGATGGAGGAAGTCATGCATATATTTGGTAAAAGAACCTTCCAGGCAGAGATAAAAGTAGAAACAACTGAAATGAGAATGCATCTTTGCATGCTTGAGAAGCCTCAAGATGGCTAAACAGAGTGAGCAAGAGAGTGGGTCATGAGAGAAGTTAAAGAGATATCAGCAGTCAAACATGTAGGGCCTTCAAGATGCCCTTTTAAAGACTTTGACTTTTATTCTGAAGAATATGGAAAATCATTCAAAGATTTAAATAGAACAACATGATCTTATTTATATTTTTATAGAATCACTCTGTGTTGCAAATAGCCTATGGGATGAGGTGGGGGATATGAGTGAAATCAGGAAAGCCAATTAGAAAGCTATTGTCATTATTTCATCATGAGACAGAGGTGGCTCAGACCAGGATGGTACCAGAAGATGTGAAGAGAAGTAATCCTGGATTTATTTCCTTATAGCTGTCAGAATTCCTGATTAATTACATGTAATATCTTTTGCTCCCCTTCACTAGATTTCTTTCTGTTTTAGAAATTATGGATATATTTCTCTAACATAATAGAGAACAAGAAAAGAATTTATTATCTTTTTACCACTACTCAACCTTAAAAAAATATATGAAATCTACATTTTAATATTTTCCCTTCTCCTCTCCAGTGTAAAGTTAGGTTTCCTAGAATCGGAGCCTGTGGCAGGACATGTGGGGAAATGGTTCACTGAGGGAATGCTTTCAGGAGAACAGATGTGAGGAAAGCAGGATAGGGCAAGGGAGGAAGCTAAGCTAGCATGCTGTCTCAGCTGGACACTAGCTTCAGCCTGGTCCCATAGGAGCTCTAGAGCAAGAAATATACCACAGAGTTGTTTCTACTTTGAGTAAAGGGGGTTGGCCTCTTATACCCACTGAAAGTTGGAGAGGGCACAAGGAATAACCTCCACCAAAAATACCCATCCCCCATTTTCCCCCTAGAACAACTTGTTTATATCTAGATCACTCATTTCTTACTTAACAATTATATAATAGAATAATTTCCCTTTCTCTGAACTATATACTTCTGGTGCTTTATCCAGATTCCCCTCACCGGTGGCTCTGAGTGTTGAGTCTAATATCTTACAGCCACAGCCCTCTCCAGAGGATTTCTCAGCTGATGGCTGCTACCTTCCTAGGAGATGCCTTATTTACCCCTTGCCCAGAAGTGGCAGTCTTCAGCCAATGACTGATACAAAAGCCCAGGCCCTTTACCTCAAGGTAAGGAAACTGTGTGGAGCCATTTATACCGACAATGTTCCTCATGTGATCAGACTTAGACTAGACTTTAGCTAAATTCACATCTTTGACTTCCTCCCCTGTCCTATCTTGCTAGTCTCATTTTCTTACAGGTTTTTCTTGAAAGCACTTTCTCAATAAACCATATGTAGAAAAATCCCCATCTCAGTCTCTGCTTCTGAGGACCCTTACCTAAGGAATGGTCCCCTTTTATATAATTAGGTGGGAAGACACCATAGCAATGTATAATGACATCATCTATATAAAAAGTAAAACAACAGGCTCTTCTCCAAATGATCAGAAATTTTACTTGTTCTACTTCCTTTGAATTTTAACATAATGCATTACATTTTATGCCTAAAAGTCTTTTATTTGTCTATCATATTCCTCTCTCAAAAAAAAAAACAGATTAATATATTTACAAGAGATAAAGAAGGGCACTATATCATAATAAAGGGGACTATCAAACAAGAGGATCTAACAATAAATATTTATGCCCCAAACATGGAGCACCCAAATATATAAAACAACTAATAAGAAAGATAAAGGAACTCATTGATAATAATACAATAATAGTAGGGGACTTTAACACCCACTTACATCAATGGACAGACCATCTAAGCAGAAAATCAACAAGGAAACAATGGCTTTGGATGACACACTGGAACAGATGGACTTAACAGATATATTCAGAACATTTTATCCTAAAGTTGCAGAATACACATTCTTTTCAAGTGCACATGGCACACTCTCCAGAAAAAATCACATACGAGGTCCCAAATCAGGCCTCAACAAGTAGAAAAAGATTTAGATCAGACCATGCATATTTTCTGACCACAACACTATGAAACTTGAAGTCAATCATAAGAAAAAATTGGAAAGACCACAAATACATGGAAGTTAAACAACATGCTGCTAAAGAAGAATGGGTCAGCCAGGAAATCAAAGAAGAAATTTAAAAACACATATGAAAAAATGAAAATATGATGGTTCAAAACCTTTGGGATGCAGAAAAATTGGTCCTATGAGGGAAGTATATAGCAATACAGGCTTGTATCAAGAAGCAAGAAAAATCTCAAATAAACAACCTAATTTTACACCTAAAGGAGCTAGAAAAAGAACTGCTGGCCTAAAGCCAGCAAAAGAAAAGAAATAAAAAATTAGAACAGAAGTAAATAATATAGAAACAAACAAAAAAAGGCAACAAAACAAAACAAACAGTAGAACAGATCAGTGAAACCAGGAGCTGGTTGTTTGAGAAAATTAATAACATTGATAAACCCCTAGCCAGACTTACCAAAAAGAGAACAGAGTGGCACTGGGGTGGCTCAGTCATTTGAGCTTCCAACTTTGGCTCAGGTCATGATCTTGCGGTTCATGGGTTTGAGCCCCACATCAGGCTAGCTTCTGTCAGCCTGTCAGCACAGAGCTCACTTCAGATCCTTTGTCTCCCTCTCTCTGCCTCTCCCCTGCTTGCACTCTCCCAAAAATAAATAAATACTTTAAAAAAAGAAAAGAGAAAAGACCCAAATAAATAAAATCACAAATGACAGAGGAGAAATAACAACCAACTCCACAGAAAGACAATTATAAGAGAATATTATAAAAAGTTATATGCCAACAAATTGGATAACCTGGAAGAAATGAACAAATCCCTAAGAATATATAAACTACTAAAATTGAAACAGGAAGAAATAGAAAAGTTGAATAGACAGATAAGGAAATAAATTGAATCAGTAATCAAAAATCTCCCAACAAAGTTCAGGGCCACGTGGCTTCACGGGTAAATTCTACTAAATATTTAAAGAACAGTTAATACCTATTCTTCTCAAACTGTTCCAAAAAGTAGAAATGGAAGGAAACTTCCAAACTCACTCTACAAGGCCAGCATTACCTTGATTCCAAAACAGACAAAGACTCTACTAAAAAAAGAGAATTACAATCCAATATCCCTGATGAACATTGATACAAAAACTTGCAACAAAATACTAGCAAACCAAGACCAACAGTACATTAAAAGAATCACTCACCACGATCAAGTGGGATTTATTACTGGGCTGGAAGTGTGGTTCAATATTCACAAATCAATCAATGTGATACACCACATTAATAAAAGAAAGGATAAAACCATATGATCCTCTCAATAAATGCAGAAAAAGCATTTGATAACATATAGCATGCATTCTTGATAAAAACCCTCAACAAAGTAGGGATGGAGGGAATATAGCTCAACATAATAAAGGCCATCTATGAAAGACCCACAGCTAATATCATCCTCAATGGGGAAAAACTGAGAGCCTTCCCCAATGGTCAGGAACAAAACAGGGATGTCTACTCTCACCATTGTTATTTAACATAGTTCTGGAAGTCCTAGCCTTAGCAATCAGACAACAACAACAACAACAAAAGAAATAAAAGGCATCCAAATCAGCAAGGAAGAAGTCAAACTTTCGCTACTCACAGATGACATGATACTCCATGTAGAAAACCCAAGAGATTCTGCAAAAAAATTTCCTAGAACTGATACACAAATTCAGTGAGATTACAGGATACAAAATCAATGTACAGAAATGTGTTGCAATTCTACACACTAAAAATGAAGCAGCAGAAAGAGAAATCAAGGAATTGATCCCATTTACAGCTGCACCAAAAACCATAAGACACCTAGAATAAACCTAACCAAGGAGGGAAAAGATCTGTACTCTGAAAACTATAGAACACTTATGAAAGAAATTGAAGAAGACACAAAGAAATGGAAAACATTCCATGCTCACGGATCAGAAGAACAAATATCATTAAATGTCTATACTACCCAAAGCAATCTACACATTTTGTGCAATCCCTATCAAAATACCACCAACATTTTCACAGAGCTAGAACAAACAATCCTAAAATGTGTGTGGAATCACAAAACACCATGAATAGTCAAAGAAATCCTGAAAAAGAAGAGTAAAGCTGGGGACTTTACTATACTTAATATAGCTTGAAGTCCAGAATTGTGACTTCACATCACAATTCTGGACTTCAAGCTATATTACAAAGCTGTAGTTATTAAGACAGTATGGTATGGCACAAAAATAGACACATAGATCAATAGAATAGAATAGAAAACTGAGAAATGGAAAAACAAACAAACAAACAAGAAACCCAACAATGAACCCACAACTATATGGTCAACTCATCTCCGACAAAGCAGGAAAGAATATCCAATGGAAAAAAGACAGTCAACAAATGGTGTTGGGAAAACTGGACAGCAACATGTAAAAGAATGAAACTGGACCACTTTGTTACACCATACACAAAAATAAATTCAAACTGGATGAAAGGCCTAAGTGTGAGACCTGAAACCATAAAATCCTAGAACACAGGCAGTAACCTCTTTGACATTGGCCATTGTAACTTCTTACTAGATATGTCTCCTGAGGCAAAGGAAACAAAAGCACAAATAAACTATTGGGATTTCATCAAGATAATAAGCTTCTGCACAGTGAAGGAAATAACCAACAAAACTAAAAGGCAACCGACGGCATGGGAGAAGATATTTGCAAATGGCATATCTGATAAAGGGTTAGTATCCAAAATCTATAAAGAACTTAAAAAACTCAACACCCAAAAAACAAATAATCCAGTTAAAAAATGAATAGACATTTTCCCAAAGAAGACATACAGAAGGCTAATAGACACATGAAATGATATTTATCATCAGGGAACTACAAATCAAAACTACAATGAGATATCACCTCACACCTGTCAGAATGGCTAAAATTAACAACGGGTGTTGGCAAGGATGTGGAGAAAGGAGAACCCTGTTACCCTGTTGGTGGGAATAGAAACTGGTGCAGCCATTCTAGAAAACAGTATGGAGGTTCCTTAAAAAGTTAAAAATAGAACTACCCTATGATCCAGCAATTGCACTACTAGGTATTTACCCAAACAATACAAAAATACTGATTCAAAGGAATACATTCACCCCACTGTTTATAGCAGCAGCATCTACAATAGCCAAATTACAGAGAGAACGCAAATGCTCATCGACTAATGGATGGATAAGGAAGATGTGGTATTATATATACAATGGAATATTACTCAACCTTAAGAAGAATGAATTCTTGCCATTTCAATAACACAGATGGAGTTAGAGAGTATTATGCTAAGCAAAATAAGTCAGTCAGAGAAAGACAAATACCATATGATTTCAATCATATGTGGAATTTAAGAAACAAAACAAATGAACGTAGGGGAACAAAAATGAGGCAAACTCAGAAGCAGACTCTTATTTTTTTCCAAGAAACAGACTCTTAACTATAGAGAACAAACCGACAGTTACAGAGGAGAGGTGAGTCAGGGGATGGGTTAAATAGGTGATGGGGACTAAGGAGGGCACTTGTGATGAGCATTGGGTATTGTAATGTAAGTGATGAATCACTAAATTCTGCACCTGAAACTAATATTACATTGTATGTTAACTAACTGGAATTTAAATAAAAACTTGGAGGAATAAAAGATTGATATTAGATATGAAAAAAAATTTTTTTTGCATTGTTCTACTTCCTTTGAACTTTAGCATAATGCATTATGCTAATAGTCTCCTACTTGTCCATTACATCCTTTTCTGAAAAAAAAAGATGAATATCTTTTTATTTCCTGTGTCTATAATACTCTAAGTATAAAATTTTCTTCTGAAAGAAATTATAATTACAAATAATATTAATCATAGAATTGATTAAGCATTATAAATTTGTTACAGATTTTAAAAAATCAATATTAAATATAAAAAGTGAATTTTTACTGGAAATGCATTTTAACAAGATGAATAAGATATTTTTTAATCAGTTCCAGTATCTGTGGATAATTCTCACTACTAAAATGAAAAAAAATGCTCAGCAGCAATTCTATTCTTATTTTCATAGTTGTTGTTAATAAGATGTTGTAATAAGATGTAATTTTATTTTTGTGTATGGTGTTATGAAGTGATCCAGTTTCATTCTTTTACACGTTGCCGTCCAGTTTTCCCAACACCATTTGTTGAAGAGACTGTCTTTTTTCCATTAGTAAGAGCTAAGACACCTCATTCAGATAAAACAAAATGAGAATGAGACTGGAACAATCTTTTTTTATTGAAGTATAATTAACATTTGGTGTTATATTAGTTTCAGGTGTACAATATGATTTAACAATTCTATACATTTCTCAGTGTTCATCAAGGTTAAGTATACTCTTGATCCTCTTTATCAGTATCCCTCTCTGGCAACCACCCACTTGTTCTCTGTATTCAAAACTGTTCTTTTGTTTGTCTCTTTTTGTCTTTGTTTGTTCATTTGTTTTATTTCTTAAATCCACATAAATGAATCATACGTTATTTGTCTCTCTCTGTCTGACTTACTTCACTTAGCATTATACCCTCTAGGTCCATCCCTGTTGTTGCAAATGGCAAGACTTCATTCTTTTTTATGGCTGAGTCATTATTCCATTGTCTATATATACTACATCTTCTTTATCCATTCATCTATCAGTGGACACTGGGTTGCTTCCATAAATTGGCTACTGTAAATAATATTTCAATAAATACAGAAGTGCATATCTTTTTTGAATTAGTGTTTTTGGTTTCTTTGGGTAGATAGCCAGTAGTGGAATTACTGGACCATAGGGTAATTCTATTTCTTAATTTTTTGAAAAAACTCCATACTGTTTTCCATAGCAGCTGTACTAATTTACATTCCTACCAACAGTGCATCACCAACACTTCTTATGTCTCGTCTTTTGAGTCTAGCCATTCTGATAGGTGTAAGGTGATATCTCATTGTGGTTTTACTTTGCAGTTCACTGATAATGAGTGATGTTGAGCATCTTTTCATGTGTCTGTTGGTCAGCTGTATGTCTTCTTTGGAAAAAAAAAGTCTATCCAGGGCCTCTGCCCATTTTTTAATTGATTATTATTTTGGTGTTGAGTTGCATAAGTTCTTTATATATTTTGGATCTTAACCCATTATCAGATATATCATTTGCAAATATCCTTTCCCATTCAGTAGGTTACTTTTTGTTTTGTTGATGCTTTCTTTTGCTATACAAAAGCTTTTTATTTTAGTGTAGCCTCAGTAGTTTAAATTTGCTTTTTTTTTCTCTTGCCTGAGGAGACATATCTAGAAAAATGTTTCTATGGCCGATATCAAGAAATTACTGCGTATGTTTTCTTCTAGTTTTATGGTTTCAGGTCTCACAGTTAGGTCTTTAATCCATTTTGACTTTCTTTTTGTGTATGGTGTATGAATGGGGTCCAGTTTCATTCTTCTGTATGGATCTGTCCAGTTTCCCAACACCATTTGTTGAAGAGTGAATGGAAAAACATTTATCATAGCAATATCACAATTCTTTGAACTGCTTCTGAGTTAAATGCCAGAAAGCACCTAGAGACTTAGCTTCAATAACAAATTTTAATAATTTGTAAGATAGCATCTTGATAAGGTCCTTTTTCAATTTTGTTGAAAACAAATCATTAGAAGCCACTTGACTTGCCACAGATTTTTTAATACAGTATCTAGAGATTTACTTTCTCAACACCAGCAACAAAAATTCCAAATAACTCTTTTGGCATCCCAAAGCCTTTTAGACTCTAAAAGGAATGAACCATAGTAAATAAAAGATATTCTTTGCTTCCAAAATGACTCTATCTTTCCTCAGATATGCTGGGCTTTTTTTTTACCATGAGTCAATTTGGGTAGATGGTTTTTTGAAACACTTTATCCAGGTTGGAGTCAACCAATCACTTTTCCACCTAACTGAATCTTGTGTTTATATTTCAAATTCTTTTCAGTTGGCTCTAAATATAGCTCTAAAGATATTTTAATGTCTTTTCCTCAACCATGTAAATTCCTCTCATGCTTTGTCTCACCATAACTCTTAAGTTGTGTTAATGACAGAGAGCACAACACAAAAAAGTAATTATATAACTACATATAGATATGTGAAAAAGATGAAGTCAGCAAGTACAGAATTTGGAGGATTTGCATGGAACAGATTTAAAAGATAAAGTAAAATAAGTATCTATTTTTAGAGAGAACCACAAAAGGGCTTTCGATTTTTGTTTCATCCGTCATTCTTTGTCCTTTTGATCATCTTTTTTGTTTTATCAAGGTATTGAGGTGATCATGTAGTGCTTGGTAAGAGCTTTAAGAAAAGGAATCACACAAAGTAACCATGAAAATCAATAGCCTTCCAGTGACAATTAGACATTTAATCCCAATTAGCCCCAACAAAACTATATCATCTGTGTGGTTTATAAAGCAGTTCTTTTTCTTTAAGATTATTTGAAAGTTTCCAGTAATTATTTTTTATTCACCAGGTGACCATCTAGTAGCATGACCAAAACTTCTAATGCTTTAAAAACAAAAAACTCTGATGGCAATAATAGACCTTTTGAGGAGGAATAGACATTGTTTCAAAGCACAAGGAGATTTCTTGTTCAAATTATGGTCAAATCACACATTCCAATAAATGCTGTAAGGAAAAAGACCAGAATTCTGGGAGAAAGAATAACAGTGGAATCCTAGTTTAGCCTGGGAAATAAGAGAAGTCCTCTCTAAGTAACTAACATTTAAGTCAAGACCCAAGGGAGAAATAGGCTTCATTAAAGTGATGGAAAAAAATATGTAAATATCAAACCAAATAGAAACAATTCTCAGATAAAGTGAAAGAGACACCAAGAAGAGTTCATTCAAAGAAAACAAACAATCCAGAAAGTAAGCTGGAACTGACAAAAGAACTCAGTTTGAAAATTAACATGTGATGAGATAAAGCAAGTGCTGGGCTTTACAGAACTTTATAGAACATATTTTAGTAAACATGAATGCAATAAAAAAAGAGTTTAAAGACTAAATGAAAAATAACTTCACAGAACAGAAAGAAAAGTAGAAAGTTTAATGCTAAGTAAATAAAAGAAGATCCAAATATATCCTATAAATTATAAACTGCCTGGACAAGACAGATACAGCTAAAATTCAAATGAAGGCAGAAGAAAAGTTTAATGTAATAATGGTGAATGAATAGAGAAAAATATAGAGAATAAAACCAATGGTGCAATAATATAGGCATAGAAGTCACAGAAACAATCTCATATTAGAATAGTAAGATATTTAGGGGCACCAGGTGATTCAGTCTGTTAAGTCTGCCTGGGATTCCCTCTCTCTTCCTCTCTCTCTCTATCTCTCTCAAAAGAAATAAATAAACTTAAAAAAAGAGAACATCAGGATATTTAGATATCCCTGAAATAGTGAACCCTACAAGGAAAACCAAATTGATACGAATATATATATTTATTTTTACATAGTTTATATACTATGTTTATACATTATAAATATAAAACCATATTTTATATATTACCTTATTATGTATATTTATAGATTATGTATATTTATTATATATTTAAATATATTTAAAAATAGAATACAGGAAAAATTTTTTTAAATAAACAAATCTGAGGGGCGCCTGGGTGGCTCAGTCGGGTAAGCGTCTGACTTCAGCCAGGTCACGATCTCGCGGTCCGTGAGTTCGAGCCCCGCGTCAGGCTCTGGGCTGATGGCTCAGAGCCTGGAGTCTGTTTGCGATTCTGTGTCTCCCTCTCTCTCTGCCCCTCCCCCGTTCATGCTCTGTCTCTCTCTGTCCCAAAAATAAATAAACGTTGAAAAAAAAAATTAAAAAAAAAATAAAAAAATAAACAAATCTGAAAATAAAAATATGCACATAAAAATGGTACACCACACATCAAATAATAATAATTATATACTGGGTATAAATGACAGATTCCGCTTATTGTTGAACTTTAAGAATAAAAACAAAAGTCCTCATATATGTCAGCAAAAAATAAAAATAAAATCACTTAAAAGTTGAGCTGAGAATCAGACTGGCTTCTCACAGTAACATTCGATGCCAGAAGACAATGGAGAAAGGTCTATAAATTATAAGGGGAAAATGGGTATGACTTACAAATATTAAACCCAAGTTGTCAATCAAATAAAAAGGTTAGGAGATGTCTTCAAATGTGAAATCTCTCGACTCATAGCACCCACGAGCTCCTCAATGAAAAGCACTTCACGCTGATAAAATCAGTTACCCAAAAGCTGATTCAAAATTAAGAACCCTAACACATTCAATGGTAAGTGATGATCATCATATAAACAAAGAACTAAGACCAAACAACTAGGAAAAAATTATCCCAGAAGACAACCAAAATACTATAGTTTGTGCTCACAACCATGAGGGAGTAAATGGGTTGGAACTTACTCTTCAACCATGAACAAATATAACACTGGCCAAATATATATGAAATAAATGTTTTTGGACATTGAGGAACATCCAGTAAAGGGCTGTGAGCCTGAAAGGAAATAAATACCTAGGTCATACAATAGCCCCAGTTTTCAGACAGTAGACAAGTTCTGGGCCTTGGGTGCAGGTAGGGGAAATCTGAACAAAGTTCGAGTAGTTCTCCCTCAGTTGAAGAAACAGATATTAGAATTTAGAGTGGCCCAGGAAACTACAATTTTCAGAGTAGAAATACTACAGAGAAGGAACTCTTCAGAAAAAGGCTCCAGATATCTAAATAAGGATCCCTGTGAGTCTTTGACTGAATATTAATCTTTCTCTGCACAGCATGAAATTCATTAAGACTGCACAAAGACATGTGAAGAAAGAAAAACTGCTACAGAATGGAAGCCACATAATGTCATAGTTTATACAGGGCCAGGGCTATTCAAATTTCTCCAGCCAGAGCAGAAAGACATTGTTAAATGTACATGACATTTACAAGTGAGCCTAAAAATAGGCTCACATCTGGGGCTAAACTGGTACTACAGGAAAATCTACCCTAGACATATCCTTAAAAACCTTTCAAAAAGAAAAAAAAAGCCTAGAAAATATCAAACTGAATCAAGAGTCATTTAATTGTTTGTCAGAACAAAATCCACACCATTTAAAGAAACAATAAAATATGGCAGTTAACAATGAAATGTGTACAACATCTGGCATTCAGTTGAAAACTGCCAGGCATATAAAGAGAGGGAAAAGTGACCAAAATCGAAAACAATTTCATAGAAAGAGATGCAAAAATGATAAAGTTCATGGAATTATAACAAGAAGGATAAAATAACTCTTATAAATATGTTCAATGTGCTTAAGAACTTAAAGAAAAACATGAACATAATATGGAGAGAAATGGAAGATTTTTTTTAAAAAAGAATCAAATGGAAGTGTTAGAAAAGAAAAATAAAATATCTAAAGTAGAAATTACATTGTATTGTATTAATCATAGGTTAGACATAAAAGGTCAGTGAAGTTGGAAACAAAGCAATACAAAACATCCAAAATGAAGCACAAAGAGGAAAGATAAAAATGAATGAAACCCTAAGTAATGTGTGAAACAATAGCAAGTAGTCTAGCATACATGTAATTGGGATCTCAGAAAGAGAGAAAAAGGAGGAGAGAAAAAATGTATTTGAAGGAATAATAGTAGAGCCTTAAAATGCACAATGCTAAAACATGGTAATATTGAAAGAAAAAAAATAGGTAAATCTAACATTATAGGGGTGCCTGGGTGGCTCAATCGGTTAAGCTTCCAACATCAGCTCAGGTCATTCCAACTCCAGCGCCCAGGTCATGATCTCACAGTTCATGAGTTCGAGCCCTGTAGCAGGCTCTATGCTGACAGCTCAGAGCCTACAGCCTGCTTGGAATTCTGTGTCCCCCTCTCTCTCTGCCCCTCCCCTGCTCACACTCTATCTCTCTCTCTCAAAAATAAAAACATTTTTAATTTTTTTAAAAATTCGGGGCACCTGGGTGGCTTAGTTGGTTAAGCTTCCGACTTTGGCACAGGTCATGATCTCGCGGTCAGTGAGTTGGAGCCCCGCGTTGGGCTCCGTGCTGACAGCTCAGCACAGATTCTGATTCTGTTTCTGATTCTGATTCTGATTCTGAGTCTGTTTCAGATTCTGTGACTCCCTCTCTCTCTGACCGTCCCCCGTTCATGCTCTGTCTCTCTCTCAAAAATAAATAAACGTTAAAAAACATTTTTTTAAATCTAACATTATAGTGGTAGATCGAAAACTCTTCTCTCAATAACTGATATAAAAAGTACAGAAATTAGTAAAGATATAGGAGACCTGAAAGAATTTGAATTGTCAGACATTTCTGGACAACTCCACCCATCAACAGCAGAATATGCATCCTTTTCAAGTACACATGGAGCATTTATCAAGACAGAATAGATGCTAGGCTATTAGCCAAGTCTCAATAAATTTCAAAAGATCAAAATCATAAGAAAATTTAATTAGAAATTCCTAACTAAAAAACATCTGGAAATACCCAAAATATGTGGGAATTAAATTACATAATTTCATAAGAACTCATATCTCAAAAAAAATAGAGAAAATAAGAAAAAAATTTAAACTAAATTGTAATTAAAATACGGTATATAAAAACTAGAGGATGCATGTAAATCATGCCTTTGGAAATTATGGCTTAAAATGCTTATACTAGAAAAGAAAAGAAGTTAAAGTCAATAAAATAGAAAACTGAAATGCAACAGAGTAAAATAAATAGTACAAAAAAGCTGGTTCTTTGAAAAATTTGTTAATGTTTATATTCATTTTTGAGACAGAGACAGAGCATGAGCGGGGGAGGGGCAGAGAGAGAGGGAGACAGAATCCAAAGCAGATTCCAGGCTCCCAGCTGTCAGCACAGAGCCTGATGCTGGGTTTGAACTAGTCAACTGCGAGATTATGACCTGAGCCGAAGTCGGATGCTCAACTGACTGAGCCACCCAGGCGCCCCAAAAAAGCTGGTTCTTTGCAAGAAAAAAGAAATCAATGAATTTGACAAAACTTTAGGTAGAATGATCAAGAAAACAAAACACAAATTATGGATATCAAGAATAAAATAAAGGATCTCACTATAGATCCCGTGGATATTACACAAACAGTAAGTGAATATTATAATCTGACTTAACAAGAAATAAAAAACCTGAATAACCCTAAAAGTAGGATATTAAATTTGAAGCTGAAATTTTTCCCTAAAAAATTCAAAATCAAAATGATTTTATTAATGACTTTTCTCAAAAAATTTTAAAGGTATTATACTAATCCTACACAAGTTCTTTCAGAACATTAAAAAGAAAATCCATATCCTTACTCATTTTCTGAGGCCAACATTACCTTGATACCAAAACCAGATGAAGACATTGTAAGAAAAGGAGGCTACAGACCAATGTCATTATCTACATAGATAAAACAATTCCTTAATAATCGCAACAAATTAGATCAAGTAATATGTATAAAGAATAATATATCTTGACAAAGTAGAATTTACCCCCAGTTTGCTAAATTGGTTTTGGAATATTTGGAAATCAATGTAATTTAACATGTAATTTAACATGCTGACAAAGTTTTTAAAAATACAGAATCATCTTAATAGATGTAGAAAATGCACTTAACAGATGTTCATGATAAAAAAAAAAAAAACCTCTCACTTCTTATAGAACAGAAGGAATTTGATCAAAACCATTCATCAATATCCTAAAAGCTAACATCACACTTGTGAAAAAACAAATGCTTTCACCCAGATTGTGAACAAAGGAAGGGTGTCCACACCGACCACTTCAAATTTGTTCTAGGAGTCACAGCAATCCAATAAGGTAAGAAACATAAATGAAAATGATACACATTGGAAAAAGTGTGATATTGTGATTTTTAAAAGAAAGAATTTCTTATTCTTGCTCCTGTCCCTAGAACAGGGCTCTAAAAACACCTTGCAATTTCCTGTAATAAAAGCAATAAAGTGTCTTTTGTTATGTTAAGGAGGTGACTTTAAAAGACCCTAGGGATATTCATCAGAGGAGCCAATCATCTGATTAGAGGGATGTAAGTTTCAGTCCCACCCCCTGACCTCTGAAGAGCGGATAGTTGCTGGAGATGGGGCTGGAGTCCATCATCAATGGCAATTAGGCCTATGTATTAAAGCGTCCATCAAAACCCAAAAGGAAGGGGTTTGGAGAGCTTCCTATACACATTCATGTATGGGGAGGGTGATGCATCCCCTCTTGGGATAGAAGGGATAGAAGGGATAGAAGCTCCTGCATTCAGGATCCTCCCAGATCTCACCCTATCTATCTCTTCATTTGGATGCTCATCTGTATCCTTTATCATATCCTTTAATCAACTGGTAAACATAAGTGTTTCCCTGAGTTCTGTGAACCTCTCTAGCAAATAATCAAATCCAAGGAGAGAAGGTCATGGGAACTTCCAATTCCTAGCCAAATCGGACAAAAGTCATGGGTAACCTGGGGACCTCCTACTTGCAACTGGCATCCGCATTGCTGGGAGGGACAGTCTTGTGGGACTGAGTCCTTAACCTACAGGAAATGATGTTATTTCTAGGTAGATGGTGTCAGAATTGAGTAAAATGACAGGACACCCAGCTGGTATCATAGAGAATGTTTTGGTATGGAAAAAATCCCAAACATTTGGAGACCAGAAGTGTCAGAAGTGTTGTGAGTGTGGCAGCAGTGTAAGAGTAAAGGAGATACACAAGAGGAGAATTGGGTTTTTCCCTAACACAAAAAGTAAAATTGCTTTTTTTTTTATAGATTGCAGGGCAATGTATGTTGTAGAAAATCCTGAGGGATCTAAAAAAAAAAAAAAACCTGCGAGAACTAGTAAATGAGTTAAGCAAGGTCACAGGACACAAGGTCAGTATATAAAACATATTGTTTTGGTGGTGCCTGGGTGGCTCAGTCAGTTAAGTGTCAGACTCTTGATTTTGGTTCAGGTCATGATCTCATGGTTCCTGAGTTCGATCCCCGCGTCAGGCTCTGTGCTCACAGTGTGAAGCCTGCTTGGGAGTCTCTCTCTTCCTCTTCTCTGCCTTCCCACACTTGTGCTAATTCTCGAGTACACGCTCTCTATCAAAATAAATAAATAAACTTTAAAAAATTAAAAAAAAACCCCAAATTGTTTCTATATTCAAATAATGAACAACTGAGAATTGAAATTTATAATTACATCAACAAATATAAAACACTTAGGGACAAACTTACAGTGAAAGCTACAAAACACTTCTAAAAGGACTAAAGACCCAAATAAATGGAGAGAGATATCAAGTTCATGGATTAGAATGGTCAATATCATTAAGATTTCAATTCTCCCCAAATTGATCTATAAATTCAATGCCATGCCTACAAACTACCAGCAGGATTCTGTTTGTCTGTAATTAACAAGTTCATTCTATGAATTTAAATGGAACTATGCGAGACCTAAAATAGCCAGAACCATTTTGAAGAAGACAAAATTGAGAAGACTTACACTACCTGGTTTTAAGACTTAATAGAAAGCTATAATAATCAAAATAGTATGATTATGGAGTGAGGATAAACACCGATGAATACAACCAAATAGATATTCCACAAATAAACACATATGTGTAGTCAACTGAGAGTTTTGACAAAGTTCCGAGGCAATTCAATGGGAAAAGGATACTTTTTTCAACAAATGGTGCTAGAACACCTAGGCATCTATATGGTAAAAAACAAATATTAATCTCATACCATACCCAAATAGTAACTTGAAGTAGATCATACTCCTACATATAAATACTAAAAATATAAAACATAGAGGAAAAAAAATCTAGAAGAAAATCTTGTAAGCTTGGAGTTGGAGTTGGTGAAGATTTCCTTAGATAAGGTAAAAAAAAAAAAAGCATGAAACATTGGACTTTAAAAAAATCTCCTGCCTTTTGAAAAAAATATTCATAATACATAAATCTGATAAAGGACTAGTATCATACACACACACACACACACACACACACACACACTATATGTATACACACTTTTGCAATTCAATGTTAGAGGACAAACAACTCAATTTAAAAATGGGCAAAAGATTTGAACAAACACTTCACAAAACAACATATACGGCCAATAAGCACATCGAAAGATGCTAATATCACTAGTTATAAGGAAAATGAAAATTAAACCATGGTCAGATATGAATACACAGCACAATGGCAAAATTTTTAAAAGCTGACAATGCCAAGTGTTTGTGAGCATGTGAAGCAAGTAGAATTCTTATACACGGTTGGTGGGAATGTGAACTGTCATAGTCACTACAGAAAATGGTTTAGCAGTGTCTTACAAAATTAAACATATGCTTACTAAATGACCTAGCAAGTACACTCTTATTTATTTATTTATTTATTTATTTATTTATTTATTTATTTAAGTAGGCTCCATACCCCACACAGAGCCCAGCGCAGGGCTTGAACTGATGAGCCTGAGATCAAGACCCAAGCTGAGCCTGATACTTAACTGACTGAGCCAACCAGGTGCTCTCCACTTTCTTTTTTCCCTTCCCCCAAATTAAAACACATTTCTACACACAAAAAGAATATGTACAAGAATGTTCACAGGTTTGTTTGTTTAATGACAGACAAAAAACACAAACAGCTAAAATGTCTATCAACAAGTGAATGACCAAACATACAACATGGCTTATTCATACAATGAACTACTACTCAACAATAAAAAGGAACAAACTATTGTTGCACACAACATGGATAAGTTACCAAAAGAAGCCAGAAAAAGAAGTATGTACTGTATATGGCTACATTTATTGAAAACTCTGGAAAACCAATCTATGTCACATAGCAGATCAGTGGCTATATGGGACAGGAGAGAATGATTGGCTGGGAAGGAGAGGTAGGAGGTGATGTAAATGTTTTCATGCCTTGAATATGGTGGTAGTAACATGTCAAAACTCATCAAATTATATATTTAAAGTGATTGCATTTGATTGTATGCAAGTTGGACCTCAGTAAAATTGGAAGAAAATAACAAAAAGATATATAACATCTTATTCTCAATATAATTTCTCCGAAAATAATGTGTATATTTCCTGCAAGCTTTTGTTTAAAATATGTGTATTTCAGGAGCACCTGGGTGGCTCAGTGGGTTAAGCGTCTAACTTCTGCTTAGGTCATGCTCTTGCAGTTCGTGGGTTTGTCAATTGTGCTGACAACTCAGAGCCTGGAACCTGCTTTGGATTCTGTGTCTCCCTCTCTCTGTCTGCCCCTCCCCCCTCTCAAAAATAAATAAACATAAAAAAATTAAAAAAAAAATAAAATATGTGTATTTCAAACTTTTTATTAACTAAATCCTGTCTTCCAATTGAAAAACATACCATACATTCTATAAATAGAAAAATAATGTAACAAAAATAAGAAGGTACAAAGTATTTTTATAGTAGAGAGAAAACCCATATTATCTAAGAAGGAAACATACACACACAAAAAGAATGAAAAGTATAGCTTTACATTTTTAGGGCAGTGAAAATACGCTGTATGATATTAAGGTGACGGATATGAAGCATTATACTTTTGTCCAAACCCATAGAATGCACAACACCAATAGTAAGCCCTAAGGTAAACCATTGACTTTGGGTGATTATGATGTGTCAATGTAGGTTTAACCTTGGTGAAATAATGTACCATTCAGGAGAGTGATGTTGATAATAAGAGAAGCTAGGCATGCAGGACAGCAAGAGGTATATATGAAACCCCTGTACCTTCCGATCAATTTTCTATAAACTCAAACTGTTCTAACAATTAAAGCCTTTTAAAAAATTAATAGAACTCTTCATCTAAAAAGAATTAATTTCTCTCCAGTTCCATCCACGTTGCTGCAAGGGGCCATATTTCAGTCTTTCTTATTGCCAGGTAGTATTCCATTGTGTATATAAACCATATGTTTTCACTCTTATGTGGATCCTGAGAAACTTAACAGAAGACCATGGGGGAGGGGAAGGGAAAAAAGAGGGAGAGAGCCAAACCATAAGAGACTCTTAAAAACTGAGAATAAACTAGGGTTGATGGGGGGTGGGAGGGAGGGGAGGGTGGGTGATGGGCATTGAAGAGGGCACCTGTTGGGATGAGCACTGAGTGTTGTATGGAAACCAATTTAACAACAAATTTCATATTAAAAAAAATAAAAAAATTAAAAACACACACACAAAAAATAAAAAGAATTAATTTTACTTTATGCAAATTATACATCAATAAAAGAAATTAATGGGGAGAAAAGCATAGCTTCAATTCATAGTAATTTTTATGATCATGTTGTTGAATAAATATCTGCAAATCCAGCAATTCCTTCAGCATATTTTTTTCTAGTAAATTCAAGTATGGTAAATGTAATACACTTAAAAGGCTTGTATAGTATGATCCTAGTTTATGAAACTATTTTTATTTATCTACTTGCCTACCACCTATGTATCCATAGTTTTGTGGATGTTCATAAAAGTACGTTTGGAATTATTCTTATCAAGTGCTTGTATCTCTGGCCAAGTTGAGTAAGTTGTTGCTCTCTTTGTATCTGTCTGTAGCACTTAAAGTTTCAGGTTATTGCTCAAAGTCACTTTCTCCTTGAGGCCTTCCCTGGTCAACTTAAAACTGAATCCTCACCGCACCTACCATTCTCAGTCTCTCTTCCCTGATTTATTTTTCTCCAGTGAACTCTATCACCATCTCACATACTATTTTTTTTATTTTAATCAACTTTATTGCAATGTAATTTACATGCAATTAAATGCACTCATTTAAGTATATGCTTGGTCTTTTTCCTGTAATGACTTTGATTTTGGTGTCAGAGTACTTCTGCCCTGAAAATGACTTAGACTCATAAAATCAGTTTGTATAAGACTGGTATTATTTTTTCCTTAAATGTTTGGTAGAATTCGCCAAAGAAGCCATCCAAATCTTGAGTTCTCTTTGTTAGGAAAATTTTAGTTATTTATTTAATTTTCTTGGTTGTCAGTTTGGTAACTTGTAACTCTCAAGGCATGTGTGTATTTAATTTAAATGTTTTATTTACTGACATGAATTTGGTCATGACAATATTCCTTAATATTTTTTGTAATGTTTATTTATTTTGAGAGAGAGAGAGAGAGAGCGAGCAATAGAGCGTGAGCAGGGGAGGGACAGAGAGAGAGGGAGAGAGAGAATCCCAAGCAGGCTCTCTGCTGTCAGCACAGAGCTTGTCACAGGGCTCGAACTCACGGACATTGAGATCATGAAATTAAGAGTCAGGCACTTAACTGACTGAGCCACCCAGGTGCCCTTCCTTAATATCCCTTTAATATTGAGTATCTGTAGTAATGACATACTAACATTCCTGATATTGGTAATTTGTGATTTCCCTTTTTATTGATCAGTTTCACTAGAGCTTTATCAACTTTATATATCTTTAAAAAGAACCAGTTTGCGGTTCACTGACTTTTTCTATCACTTGTTCATTTGCTATTATACTGATCTCTGCTCTTATCTCTTTAATTTCCTTCCTTTTATTTACTTTGGGCTCAATTTGCCGTCTTATTCTATCTTCTTAAGATGGAAGCTTAGCTCATTGATTTTAGAACTGCTTTGTTTTCTTTCCTTTTTCTTTCTTTCTTTTTTGAACTGCTTTCTTTTCTAACGCAAGCATGTAAGCCTATGAATTTCTCAGGAAGTAGTTCTTCAGCTCTTTTTTACAAATTGTGGTACATTCTCTTTTCATTTTAATTCAGTTCAAAATATTTTCTAATTCCCTTATGATTCTCTCTTTGACCCACGGGTTATTTAAAAATGCATTATTGGGGCGCCTGGGTGGCGCAGTCGGTTAAGCGTCCGACTTCAGCCAGGTCACGATCTCGCGGTCCGGGAGTTCGAGCCCCGTGTCAGGCTCTGGGCTGATGGCTCAGAGCCTGGAGCCTGTTTCCGATTCTGTGTCTCCCTCTCTCTCTGCCTCTCCCCCGTTCATGCTCTGTCTCTCTCTGTCCCAAAAATAAATAAACGTTAAAAATGCATTATTACCTTCAAGTATTTGGCAATCTGTCAAAATCTTTCTCGTATGGATTTGTGATTTAACTCCATTGTAGTCATAGAACTCCTTCTTTATTGTTTTCTCTTTTTTTTCCTTCTAAGTTTATTTATTTATTTTGAGAGAGACAGAGGCAGCACAAGTGGGGGAAGGGCAGACAGAGGGAGAGAGAGAGAGAATCCCAAGCGGGATCTGCACTGCCAGCACAGAGCACGATGTGGGGCTCAAACCCACGAAGCCACGAGATCATGACCTGGGCAGAAAACAAGAGTGGCTCACCCGACTGAGCCACTCAGGTGCCCCGTTCCAGTATTTTCTAGCCCTGCTTATTTTCTGTATACTTCTTCCATCAACTACTGAAAAGGGAGTGCTGAAACTTTGTACTATGATTATAGATTTGTCTAGTTTTCTTTCCAGTACTGTCAGGAATGGCTTCATAGATTTTCAAGCTCTCATTGGGAATAAACAAATGGGATGGTTATGTTGCCTTTACTGATTAAATCTTGTTATGATAGGAATGCTCCTTTTCATCCCTGTTAATAGTTTCTGTTCTGAAATCTTTGTCCGACCTTCCAACTTTAGGGTGTTTAAAATTTGCATGGAATATCTCTTTTCAGTCCTTTACTTTTAAGGTAACTAATTTATATACAGCCTGGCAATCTCTGTCTTTTAATTAGAGTTCTTAGATGACTTATAGTTTATGCTATTACTGATTCTGTTGGGTCTTAACCTACTACCTTGGTATTTGTACTATCGAACTTTGTTCTTCTTTTCCTGTTTTTTTTTTTTGAGTGTTATTATTCCATTTTATCTCTACCATTTGTTGTATTTTATTGGTTCTTCTAAGCTGTGCAATATACATGTTTAATGTATCACAGTCTGTCTTCAAATAACATACCTTTCCCCATATAACATCGAACCTTCACAACAGTATACTTCCATCGCCCAACTCCAGTTTTCCCTTCCGTGCCAGGGTGTCATGTTTTAATTCTACATATGTTATAAGCCCCATAACACACTGCTATTATTTTCACTTTAAGTGTTTAATTATCTTTTTAAGGGTTAAAAATATTATAAACATCCTTACCACCCACCCATGTTTCCCCAGCTGTCCACTGAGGGGCCCTAGGACACTACAGCAAACTCACAGTGTCACCATAAGGTATTTAAAATTTTCTAGGAAAACCTAATATTTGACATCTGCTAGACAAGGCAAGAACTACTACTAGCTTGAGATAGTTGATAGCTTCAATATTCAATTATGCTTCCTTCCTTTTGCGGATGTCATATTTTAAGAAGCTAGCAGCTTCTGTGATATACAGCAAGTATCACACAAAAAAATCAATGTGAAAATGAAGAGAGTGGTCTCTGATCTGATTCTAAAGTTTGAAAAACTGCAATAGTCAACAGGTGCATACATGCAATTAGTAAGTAATTGTGGTTGTTTGATTTAAATTAAAATGCTAGATTTTCTTCCAAATTACATGTGTTATTATTTCAAATGGCTACTAGGTTGTTCAGACATAAATACTTTAAGTTGTATGGTCCTAACTATTTAATAAACAAAAAGACTAAGCATTTCTTTTGGCCTATGGATGCTGTGGGGGAAAAAATTACTAAGCCAGGAAGGATACCATGAATGGAGAAACTCTGAGAACCTTTGCCATTGAATATTATCCAGACACTAAAAATAATTAACTAGATGATTTTGCAGATGACTCGGAAGAACTTCTATTAAGTATTGTCAAGTGAGAAGACCAAGATTCAAAAAAAAATTATATATATATATATATATATATATATATATATGTAAAATAAGCTCATTTTTACAAAAAATAACAAAATCCTCCAATTTGGGTGGATTTGTATTTGATATGCTTGCCTCTTTCCTCTCTTCTAGTTATTTTAAGGAAATTAAGGATGGTTCACAAAAAAAATGAAATAACTTAAGTTTGACTAAAGATGTGTGTTGAAACTGGAACTTGTTCTTGTATAGAATGAGAGCTTAAGTCATTTTTATTTAAATATTAAATAAAAGAATGACTCTTAGAAGCTGGAGGACTTTGAAATACCTTGGTTACATTAAAAAGAAAGAAAGAAAGAAAGAAAGAAAGAAAGAAAGAAAGAGAAAGAAAAGACAACAAAAACCCTCTTTATTTAAAAGAATAACCAGAATTGTGACTGACCAAAAAGGTGAAGATATGTAAATAATCCTATCTAATCACATCTACAATGTTTGATGGCTCCAGAGGGCAAATTGTTGGACCAGGAATATTGCTCCATCTTCTTCCAAAGTATGGATATTAGAAAATAAAAAGATGAAGCCTTGTCATATTCTTGAATTTATTTTTTACTTATTTCTGTAAATTATACCTCACCAGTGAGTTCATCCCCATGAGAAATATCTCTTACTCTCTCCAGTGTGGGTTTCTCAATATTTTTTTAATGGACAAGATATTAAACACTCTACATTCTCAGTCACATCAGGACATTGGAGTCCCCTTTTTACAATCCAAAGATATTGCCTGACCTCTGTTTATTTTAAGACATAAGCAGCCAGAAGCTTCTGATACATCAGATTTGGTGTCTGGGAAAGGGAAGAAAGAATAGAAAAAGATATTCCAATACAGGCACTAAATGATACCCGTTACCAGTACTGATGAATTAATTATCCTAAAACCCCATGATCCCTCAGGGGTAAGTCCAATATACCACATCCTATCACTGTGCCTGGTACACAGTAATGTTCAATAAATCTCTTGATTGAGTGAATAAATATATTTCTCCCATACATGGACATTATGGAATTGTCATTCCCTGTGATTTACTCTCTTTCTTTTAGGACATATGGTATATTCCCATAGTGCCTAAACATGCAAACAAAAAGAACAAAAAATCTGCCCCAAACCTTGACTATTTTGGTTGAGCAACAAAGAAGTTCTAGAATCTGTAGTGTCCAAAACAGTACTGACCAGCCATGTGGCAATTTATATTTAAATTAAATAACATATAAAATTCGTTTCTTAGAGCACCTGAGTGGCTCAGTTGGTTAAACATCTGACTCTTGACTTCAGCTCATATCACGATCTCACAGTTCGTGAGTTCAAGTCCCACGTGGGGCTTTGCACTGACAGTGGGGAGCCTGCTTGGGATCCTCTGTCTCCTTCTCTCTCTGCCCCTCCCGCCCTCTCTCAAAATAAATAAATAAATAAACTTTTAATAAAATAAGGTTCTCAGTTGCCCTGGCTAATGTCAAATGTTCAAAAACTACATGTGGCTATTGGCTATAGCATCAGCCAAGTCAAGTACAAAACATTTACATCAACAACAAAAAATTCAAAGTTCTGTGGCATGAAAAGTTCTAGATGATTGCCTGAAAATTTTCCATTTCACCCGGATGTTCTTTTACTTTTATAAACATATCAGAGGTGCAAGACCTTTCCTAAATATATGGTAGAGTCCCTTAAGGAAAATGATTTGGGGAGTCAGGTTTTCCTGTGATTGGGGCTTGTGAGAACTACAAGATTGAGAAGGGCCTGTTAATACATGCTGAAGTAGACCTAGTATTCTCTGAGAACAGAATCCTTTTGTTGTTGTTGTTCATATCTCTGTTCCCAAAGGCCAAGAAATTGCACTTAGTAAAGGCTGCATAATGTTAAATATGTATGTATCCTAACAAATTACACACTCACATTCAAACATTTCACATATATGACACATTTAGTTCAGATGTCAGAAATGTAGTAGATCCTGCTGCACAGGGCTAAAGACAGGGCTTGCCTATCAGCAGCTTGATAAAGCTTGATAAAGTCTTAAGGGGTCTGCCTTCCTCCTTCCAGCTCTAGCGCAGCCTACCTTTCCTTTCTTCTATAGTACTAGATCTCATCTAATGACGGCACCTCCAGAGTTCATGATGATTGACCGCATGTCCTAGACTGATGATGAAGGTACTAGTCAACAACAACATTTATTATCAGCTATGGTCTGAAATGTTTGTCCCCCCATGCCATTCATATGTTGAAATCCTAATCCAATATGATGATATTAGTAGGTGGGGCCTGTGGAAGATACTTAAGTCATGAAGGTGGAGCCCTCAGGAATGGGATTAGTGCCTTATAATAGAGGCTCCAAAAAGATCCCTAGTCCTTTCCACCATGTGAGGACGCAGCAAGAAGACAGTCATCTGTTAACCAGGAAACAAGTCCCCACTTGGCCATGTGTAACACCTTGATCTTGGGCTTCCAGACTCCAGAAATGTGAGAAATAAATTTCTGTTGATTAAAAGCTACCTAGCCTGTGTATTTTGTTATTGCAGCCCAAATGGACTAAGACATTTTCCATACTGGTAACTTTCTGAGAGTAAAAGGGGTAGTACTAATAGTTACACAGGGACAGTAGGCAAAACCTAAAGTCACTCAATTGGCCTTATTCTTACCTTTCAGTAGATTTATGCTGCTGTAGACAGAATGTTGTGTACTCCAAAAATTCTTATGTTGAAACCTAATCCCTAATGTGTGTGTTTGTATTTGAAGGTAAAGCTTAAGGGAGGTGATTAGATTATGAGGGTTGAGCTCTCATGAATAGGATTAAGGACCATGAGAACTCCCTCACAGCCATCTATGAACCAGCAAGTGGGCTTTCACCAGATACCAAATCTGCCAGTGCCTTGATCTTAGATTTCCTAGCCTTCAGAATAGTGAGAAATATATTTCTGTTGTTTATAAGTCACCCAGTCTATGGTATTCTGTTGTAGCAGCCTGAACCAGACTAAGATACATGCCTACCTTCGTCTCTAATCGCTAACTAATAAAAAATGTCAACTTTTCTTGGGTTTGCGCATTATGGTTTCAATGAGATTCAGACATCTTGAGCAACACATTTCTACACATATAGCCAGATTTGTGAACATTCGTCATGCTCATTGAGCTCATATTATTTATGTTTATTGATTAATATAGTCCATGTTTTACTATTGTTTTGGCAGCAATGAATTACAGAGGCTTATATGATAGAGGTCTATACAATAGTGTCAAATGAGGATTTCTCACTGTCTGTCAAACTGACTGATATCCTAAGATAAAGCCTTTGGTGAGGACTTTGTTAAAATGCCAAATAACAGCCTAGAGCAAGACCATTAGGAAGTTCCCATGAGAACATAATTCAGATTGGACCTTAGGTAAAAAGGAGGCAGCAGGAGGAGGAAATTGGTCCAAAAAGGATGATCCTGAGGTCATCCTTGCCTGAAATCCATGTCACAAGACTCGAGTCCAGCCAGTCATCGATCAGGAGAAGATCCTCGGTCAGATCATTTTTTAATTTCACAAAAGATTGATTTCCACCCTGTAAATATCTTCCCGTTCATTTAAATTAAAGAGCATTCCTTCTTTGGCATTCTTCCCCTGGCTACATTAGTAAAGGAGAGAGCTCAATCCATGACTCAGCCAGCCTGACTAAGAGCACTGATGTGATGCCTCCTCGCCCACCTGTACCTTCCCTTAGGGGACAGTGAGGAGGGGGTGGTTCTCAGGAATCACTAAAAGTCTGTCAGAACACAGAGCCTTCCCTGTAACCATTTATCATGCTGTCTCAGTGCTCAGCAAAGAGAAATATCTCCCTGAATTTGCTCTTAGAGTGATAGAAATTGGTCAGTAATGTTTGTCTATGGATTTGAGCATAAAAAGGATGTTTAGTACAACAGGAAGCGAAGGGTTTGTTTCATGGAAGGGATCCCAGTATGCAGTGTGGAATGGGTGCCTGGAGAAATGTGAAAACCCAGTTCAGAACTTCGACATTTCTGTATGCAGAATGTCAGTACTTTCAGTAGGGAACAGTGCTGCAGTGCTCAGGTTAGAGCTTCTTTCTTGACCTTTGGGACTCATTCCTCCAAGATTCATCCTTAAGGGCAGCACCAGGTGAGAGTGTCTGGTGGGCTCTCTTCTAGTTCTTGGATGGCAGCAGTCCTGGCTTGGATCAAGGGTGCTCACCCCAAAGAGCTTCTCCAGCACAGAGTGATGCAACCAGCACAAATCTACCTCCATTGCTCATTCCACTATGTGCACTTACAGTTGTGTTTCATCACAGTAGAGAAAAATAAGAGCCTAAGATGGAACAACCTAGTTGATAATCTCAATAATAAAATTACACATGAGAATATATCACATTCCTGAGCAGTAATAAACTAAAAGGTAAGTAAGGGCTTTGTCCTCTATTGGAAATTCAAAACCACAAAGCTAAAAAAAAAATTGGTAGAAGATCATTTATGTGTTGAGATCTGAAGAGCCTTCCTATCACTAAGAGAAAAAATACTTTCTTTCAGTGAAGGATGAAATTCCATTATTAGAGATCCATTCCTTTCCTCTAAGCCTTACCCATGGCATGTTGGGAATATCTAGAGCACTCGGCTGTTATGATGGGAATGGTGTCAGCTACCATGGATCATTTCAACTCTCCCAGTCAGCTAGAAAACAAACAAAAAATTACTGTTTGTGCACTTTCTTTGTTTTTCCTTTGCTCCTTTGTCAAAGATGAGTTGAGTATATTTATAGGGGCTCTGTTTCTGGGCTCCCTATTCTGTTCCATTGATCTGTTTATGCTTTCACCAATGCCACAGTGTTTTGTTTACTGTAGCTTTGTAATAAGTCTTGAAGTCAGATAGCACCAATCCTCCAACTTTGTTCTTCTCCTTCAAGATTATGTTGACTATTCTGGGTCTTCTGCCCCTCCATTAAAACATCAGAGTAAGTTTGTCAATATTGATGAAATAACTTGCTGAGATTTTGATTGGGATTACTCTGAATCAACAGATCAATTTGGGAAGAATGGACATCTTGACAATATTGAGTTTTCCTATTCTTGAATATGAAATATCTGTCCATTTACTTAGTTTATTTCATTCATCTGAATTTTATAGTTTTGCTCATATAGATCTTGTACATATTTTGTTAGATTTATACCTAAGTATTCATTTGGAGGGGGGCTTCAATGTAAATAGTATTATGATTTTAATTTCAAATTCTGCTTGTTCATTGTTGGCTTATAGGAAAATAATTGACTTTTTATATTAACCTTATATCTTACAAGTTTTCTATAATCATTTATCAGTTTCAGTGGTGTTTTTTTCTTCCTTCCAATCTCTATACCTTTATTTCATTTTCTTACCTTATTGCATGATCAAGGATTTCCAGTTTGGTTTTGAAAAGGAGTGATGAAAGAAAACATCCTTGCCTTGTACTTGATCTTAATGGGAAAGCTTCAGGTTTCTCACCTTTAACTATGATGTTACTATAGGGTTTTGCACATAGTCTTTATCAAGTTAAGGAAATTACCCTCTATTCCTACTTTACTAAGAATTTTTATTGTAAATGAGTGTTAGATTTTGTCAAATGCTTTTTCTGTATCTAATGATATGATCATGTGAATTTTGTTCTTAAGTCTGTTGATGTGATTGATTACATTGATTTTCCCTATACTTCCTTAAAGGTAGGTCTAAATATAAATTTTTTCCAATTAAATTCCTTAAATGGAATTGAAGGCAGAGTAAAACAGTTCTATCTTTGTGCTCTGCTGTTTCCTGCTGGTGAGCAAAATAAAAAATCAGGGGTTCTACAGCAACATTCCAGGTCCCAGCATTTTGTGGGTATTGACAGGTAGTTGTGGCAGCTCCAGGGGTAATTTCCCGACCCCTGGATCACAGCATCCATGGAGTTTTTTTTATGTCTATAATTCTAGCATGTGGCCTTCTCAGTCTCTACCTTTGTGACTGTGGTAATTCTAGCATCTTTCAGAACTTCAAGAATTATTTTTTTAGCATCTAATTCCTGTATGAAATTCCTTTCTGCTTAAAATACCTACAGTAGCTTCTATTTCTAAAATTGAAAATTGAACACGGACTGGCATGGATGTGTATAGGCATGACTATGGGGAGAGGGAATGAAGCAAGGTGAGGGAATAAAATTCCTCGTGAAAGCATGTGCTCTAAAATATGGGGAGACATCAAGGATCACAAGAAATCCAGTCCTGTTTCATATTTGACTGAAAGATTGCTTCCCTGAAAATTGCTTCTTTGAAAAAAGTATATCAGCAGGACTTTCTTACAAAAATACAATACAGTCATCATCAGTGTCTTCCAACTAATCTCCAAGTAAATCTCATTGCTACCACAAATGTCCTTCACTTATTCTTTGTTCTTCTGTATCATCTTCAACACTCACCATTTTAATAAAATAAAAGAATAAGATTAGGGGCACCTGGGTGGCTCAGCTGGTTGAGCGCCCAACTCTTAACTTCAGCTCTCAGAGTTCGAGACATTGAACCCCGTGTAGGGCTCTGTGCTGACAGCACAGAGACTACTTGGGATTCTCTCTCCCCTTCTTTCTGCCCCTCCCCTGCTTGTGTGCTCTGTCTCTGTCTTGCTCAAAATAAATAAATAAACACTTTTTTAAAAAGAATAAGATTAGATTCCAGCTATTTAAGTTACATGTTGCTTTTTCTACATACAAAGAGGCGAAATCAATACAATGATTTTCTAAATATGCTCTATCTCTGATCTAATGACTACTTAATATACTCTATCTTTAATCTAATGTAACTTTTAGTCCCTAGTGGGACTGCAGAGGAAAAAAAATTAATTCCACAAGGCAATTCTAGACACTTAATGGTCAACATACATGGCAATATAGGAATAAAGTTTTCAATAAAGTTTCTCAATCACCTCCCCTTATCCTGCCTCATCACCTGAAAAGAACCAGAATGTCTATCTTCCCGGAGAAAGCAGAAAGGATTTCTTAGTAGCATTTTGGCCAGTGAAAACTCCTGACCTTCTGAGGCAAAAGGAACAAGCTCTTCCCAGCTTTATCACAAGGCAAAGCAATGACAAGGAGAAACCAACCATTATCTAACCAGTGGTCCTTGCTTAACACTAGGGCTCCTTGAGGAGCTATCCTACATTATCATTTTAACTGTAGGTTTTCTGTGGATGGCACTTCTTGGGGTTGAAGAGAAGTTAGGCACTGGTTGCTTAAGTGTGTTTGACTACTGCTTAAACATGTGCTGAAGACAACTGGCTCAGGGCTGAGGGGTTTCCAAGGGCCTTTAATGTCTTCAGGGATCTCTGGCTTTGAGGCCAAAGACTGACTTTGATCAGAACATTTGAAAGCTGATCCAACTCTCACCAGCCTCAAAAACTGATTACATACTTTCTTGGAAATGACAACGATTTCTACTTGTGCCCTCGGAGCCCAATTATCCACGGACACACCCCTCAGAGGATTACAGCCTGGATGGCTGGGCTCATCCCACTTGGTGGACTTGGGTCTTCGCCATGATTGTGCCTCATGAAAGAAACTGCAAAAACACCCACTCATCAGGTGTTCCTTGCCTGCAGACCTCCCTTAAATCAGACAAAGCTGAGAAGAGACCGACAAAAGTCATCTCTGGATAACTGAAATAGCTGTCACAACAGTTCATGACTGCCACCTTGACCACAACTAAGTTCTCACTCAATGTCTAGGCTCTTAATTCACACATGCACCTCTAACCTGTTTGGCTACTTTCTGTTGTTTTCTTGAGCACAGGTTAGTTGGATGAAGCTGTTGTTACAGCAGGACATAAAGTTTCTGACCATTATTTGTAAATTCTTACTCAGCACCTTTTTGCTCTGTGTTTACACATAATTCTGGCAAGCTCTGTTTCTGTTCTCTTCAGTACAGATTAACTGTGTCGATGTCTAAAACCCCTTTTTTTATGTTTATTTATTTTGAGAGAAAGAGAGAAAGAGCAAATGGGGGAGGGCCAGAGTAGACAGAGAGACAGAGAGAATCCCAAGCAAGCTCCACGCTGTTACCACAGAGTCCAATGCGGGGCTTAAACCCAGGAACTGTGAGATATGACCTGAGCCAAAGTCAAGAGTTGGACACTTAACTGACTGAGCCACCCAAGCACCCCAAAAAACCCTTTTTATAGTTATTGACTGGTATTTACAAGTTCTTATTTAATGCCTGTAGGCTCTCTTTGTTCCTATAGGATTCAGCAAATTTCATTTTTTGTTATTTTGCTGTTTATTTCACTGCATACCAAGGAACATAGGAGTGAGTGGGTTTTGCAAAAGACAGTTACATTGCCATGAGCAAGAAGTGACTGTTGACAACTTAATGTGAAAAGATCAAATATAACAACCATAAAATGATACAGATATTAAACCTCAAAAAAGAAAGACAGCATGATATCATCTAGTTTGAGGTAACTGACCCTACACATCTAATAGTCCCTGAGAGCAGACAGTTTAGTGCCCAATATATTAAGTGAAATTTTTATGATGGTGTCAATAAATCCTCAGAAAGGCTTTATATTATATTCGGCTTATTTTATTAAAGGTACAGGGGCATACAATGCATTTTATCCAATTTTCCACTGAAGTTGATATAATTTGGCACTTGAACGGGTAAGTTTTTCTTATAATGATACTAACAGCCACTGCTCTTGAGTGCCTCTCCTATGCCAGGCAATGTGCCAGGTATTTAAGATAAATGGTCATTAATCCTGCTGGACAGTGAGCCTGCAACATTGTCAGACATGGATCTTAATGGTTTAGGAAGGTAGATTCATTCTGTTGCTGTCCTGGCAATTGATTTTCCTTTGAGTATTAAAGACTTATAGATTTTCTTTCTTTCTTTCTTTCTTTCTTTCTTTCTTTCTTTCTTAAGAAAGGAGAGGAATGTGTAATGATTTTGTTCAATTTACCGTATTAAGCTCACATAATTTGGAACTTGAAGGGATACACTTCTGTAATACTGCTACTCCTCCTCCTCCTATTACTAGCCACCATTCTAATGTACATACCTGCTCCATGTCAGGCAATGTGTCTGGTCTTTAACATAAAATATCTTTATTCTTGCCAGGTAGTTATTACTATCCCCACTTTACATGGAGAGAAACACTGGCTCTGGGGGAGAATCATCTGCTCAAGGACAATAGGTGAGTGATAGGACCAGGACTCCAGTTGCATAAGACCCCAAAGCCAGACTCTTCCCAATCCCAGACAACTCCAGTTAGAGATGAAATCCCCTTAAATGCACTTTGTAGTTCCTGAACAGTGCCCTAAGGGAGTCATCTCTACAAGGAGCTTTCTGGTACAGTGGAAAGGTTCCTATTTCTATCCCTCTTCTCCATGGAACACTGTTTTCAGCCAGGGAGAGGAGAGCCATTCTGTATCGTGTGAGTCTGAGCCAAGGGAGAATTTTAATGAGCGAAGAAGAACCCGGCCAGAATAATTTCTTGACGTCACCAGCTGAGTCCATCCACCTCTCAGAGTGACCTGGTCCTCCTCCACCACACTCAGTTCTTTCCCTGGTAGCTGAGGACACCCTAAACGTGGTCTCTGGAACCTGGAAGGAACCTCCCCTGGTGCCCAGAGCAAAGAAGGTGCCTGAGGGTTGGGAGAGCAGCCCTTGGTGCAAGTTGACTCCACTCTGCAGCAAAGTCAGCTGGGTTTTCTTATTTTCCCACTGTGAGAGTCCAGGAAGATCGCATGAACACAACATCCCATTCCTTCATTCTGCCATAAATGTCTCTCTCATTCCCTGTGTATTCTAAAATCCACTGATGTCATCTCCTTGATTTGAGGCTCTTAATGGCAGTTGATATGTCCCAGGGGACAGGGAATCATACATCGAACCTCCGCAGGCCCTGATACCAGAGTGTGAGTAATTATCACATTCTCTCCTGGGAGCAGGGACACATTAGAGAGCTTTGTCAACCTTGGATGGTAGAAAATCTTGAGGTTCCAGTGCACCCCACATATTTTAATACTTCCCTACTGCCTGCCCGACTTCAGTGAGGTCTCTAAATACTGAATACAGGTTTAAAAATGCATATTTTTTTTTCTGGTGGGTTTTAATCCAGTGCTCAGTTAACAGTCTTGCTGTTTGGTTATTGTAAAAAAAAAAAAAAAAGTCTAGCAGAGGTAATGAAAGCATGAGGCTCAAAGTCCACATCACAATTTATTTAATAGCATCATAATGACCTATCAAGGCCTGGAGTTGTATAATGGCAAAGCTTTCCATTTCCCACCTCTACTGGAGTTGCACCGAACTGGCACCAATTTCCTCCACAGCTCCCTTTTCTCAGCACATATGGAAGTTGCTAAGGGAAGAACATCTTATACTTGAGATTTCATGATTTCTAGACACAACCTCGCTGGGGAATGAATGCAGACAGCCATACAGGTCATATCCAGGAGGGCTCCCTTTGTAACAGAGGAGGCACAGAGGACGGCTGTGATATAAAGAGGAGTTATCTTGTCTCCTCACTCCTTGCCCCACACCCTAATAAACACACACCCTTATCAAGGACTCTGTAACTTATTTAGCCACTTCCTGGCTCCAGCCCACAGCAGCTTCTTTCTCTATGCATCTAAGACTTCTAGTCCTTGCCCATCAGCCCAGTCTTCTCTTACTGTGGTAGGCAGAATAATGACCCACCCACCCTTCACACACAGATGTCCTCATCCTAATCCCTGGAAACTGAGAATATGTTACTTTATATAGCAGAAGGGACTTTGACGATGTGATTTCATTAAGGACCTTGAGATGGAGAGGTTGTCCTGGATAATATGTGGAGAAGCCAAATATTGAGTGACCTAGTATTATAAAAAGTCTTTTGAAGATGGCATAAAATTTAAAGCACATTTGTAGAATATCAGAGTTAGAAATTCCTGAATCTCTTGATCCAATATACTTGTTTCACAAATGTGGGAATAAGGGCCTCAGTGATTTTCTCAAAGTCACAGCCTTTGTATTAGGGTAGTAATTAGAACTCTATCTCCTTACTCTCAGCTTTCTTACCATACCGGCTCCCTGATTGCACTCACTGGCAAAATGAAACACTTTACAAAGTCAACCACAATTTCAGAATAGAGAAACAGTGAATAACGAAAAATACAAAAAGTTCAGTCATTTGTGTTTAAACACTGAAGCATCTTAAATTTTTATTTTATGAATGTTGTTATGAATTGATTTTGGTCTTATTCTTTAGCCACTTACCTATCTTATATGGCAGCACCAACATTTATTTTCCTGCTGCAAAATTGTCAATCTCCCAAATGTTCTTCCAGGAATTGTAAATGATTTATGCCTTGTCATTGAGCCAGTCGCTACAAATCACATCAGCCCTGAAGCAGACAGACTTCCCCTCTGAGTCAGTGCTAGGAACTAGACCTCTTACAGGATATGGCCAGAGAGATATGCCATGTTCAGGTATCTCAGAGCCTCAGTGGCAATTAGAAAATATAATTAAGTCAAGCCAAATACTCTTACTATCACCTTGCCCATAAACAGAGATAATATCCATTCTATTAAACTTTTGAGACTATGAGAGATATTGAGTACATAGTGGCTGGTACATAGCTAGAACTCAAATGATGGCAGTTGTAATGTTTATTTTTTTTTTGCTTTGTTTTATATATAGCCTTTCATACTAATTGCACATGTACCTCTTTCAGAAAACTTTATATCTAGATTATTAACAAAACATTTTTGTCCCCATCCTCCAATGTTTACAGAGATCCATTTGTTTAAAGATCTAGGAAAATCCCCACCAGGGTTCACTTCCACCTCTTTGGCAACCAATTCTGCCCTCCTTTCCCTAGTAGGGGTATCAGTGACCTCTACACATGTTTTAGAAAACTGATTCATAAGCTTTGTATCTCTTCCCATATTTATCAGTAAAATCACTCTGGTTTCTACCCTTCTTAACATAATACAATAAATTTTTAATTTTTTGGAGAAGTTTTAAATCCCCAGCAAAATTGAGAGAAAGGTACAGTTTTTTTTCCCATATTCTGTTTGTACTTACACGTTCATTAAAGGACACACCCCAGAATGGTAAGTTTGTTACAACTGATGAACCTAGGTTGACATTCACCCAAAGTTTGTATTTCACATTAGGGGTCACTTTTGCTATTGTATATGCTACAGGTTCGGACAAATATGTAATGACATGTATCCATCACTAGAGTATCATACAGTGTCTGATATTAATTTGGAGAAATTCTTAATCATCATCGTTTCAAACATTTCTTTTGTTCTTTTCTTCTCTTCGATATTCCCATTATCAGAAAGATATATTTCCCATTATATATAAAGTTTTTTTGTTGTCCCACAGTGCTTGGCTATTCTGTTTTTTTAGTCTGTGTTCTCTTTGCTTTTTGGTTCTGGAGGATTCCATTGAGAAACACTCAGGCCCATAGATTCTTTCCTCAGCTGTGTCCATGCTACTAATATGCCCATCAAAAACATTCTTCATTTCTGTTATGGTGTTTTTGATATTTAGCATTTCTTTTTGGTTCTTTCTTAGGATTTCCATCTCTCTGTACACATTGACCATCTGTTCCTGTATGTAGTCTACTTTATCCATCAGAACCCTCAGCATATTCATCATGGTTGTTTGAAATTTCCTGTCTGATAATTCTAACATCTCTGCCATGACTGCTTCTTATGCTTGTTCTATATATGTTTTTTACCGTTTAGTATGCCTTGTAATTTTTTCTCGATAGCCAGACATGATGTACCAGGTAAAAGGATCTGCTATAAACAAGACATTAGTAATGTGGTGGTGAGGTGTGGGGGGGAAAGGAAGCATTCTTTCAGTGAGTCTATACCTCCAGACTGTGAACTTCACCAGTGTTTCTATTTTTTCCCCCTTAGGTGGTAGAGGTGGCTAGAGGGGTTGAAATTGAGTATTTCCCTATGCCAATGTGGGAGGCTAAAACTGAATATAGTCGGGGATTTCTCTTCTCCCAGGTAAGCGAGGCTCTGAATATGCCCCAGCAAATTAAGTTCTGCTTAACTAGTTTCTCCTGAGGCAGGTCTTATTAAGAAAAACAGAAGGCTCTGATGTATTTCAAAATGGTGCCTCTTCTCCTCCCACTGCTGGAAGCACCAGGGGATTTTTCTCCCATATTTTACTGTGAGAGTCTGGTCCAGCTCCTGGAGTTAATACTCACAACCTGAAGAGAGGCGTTTATGACTGAATGCCTTGGGGGTTTTTTAATATTCAGAGTTGTTCACACTCAGCCTCCAACAATTGCTCAGTGACAGTTCAGGTTTTCCTCCCCAGCAGTGCTTCCTGGTTGAGGTCTAACCTTGTGAGTGTCTTCTCCGGTAAGTCATTTTTCCCTATAATCACCTATATGTCTCTCCAGTCTTAGTGGCAGTCATTTGCCCTTAAGTACTCACCTCTCCTAGGGATTGTGGAAGAGTCGTTCATTTTTTTAGTTCATTCAGCCTTTTACTTGTTACTGTCTTCTGAACAACTTACATGTAGAACAGAGTACAATTAATTTTCAATTGAGATTCTCCAGGTAATTTGACAGCTCTGAATTTCTCCCCAAGAAGAGAATGAATTTGTGGTGTTGTTGCTACCACTGCTACAGTTGTTACTGTGGTTTGCTTTTGTTGTTGGGTCTCTGCCATACAAACAAATTGTATAGTTTAAAGGAGCACCTGTATTGGTATGGCCCTTTTAAATGCACAGAAATTCATATAACAGTTTTCAACTGGACGCAAGACTTTGCACACCCTAATAAATCATAATTTTAAAATATTTTTAACTTTATTTATTTAGTTTTTGAGAAAGACAGGGACAGCACAAGGATTGGGGGACACAGAGAGAGAGAGGGACACAGAGAATCCCAAGCAGGCTCCTCACTGGAGCGCCGAGTCCGATGTTGGGCTCAAACCCACAAACTGTGAGATCATGACCTGAGCCGAAACCAAGAGTCAGACACTTTAACCAACTGAGCCACACGGGCACCCCCCACCCCCCGTTAAAAATATTAAATCAAGGAGTGCCTGGAAATTTTTATTTAAAGGGGTACTTTCACTGTTCTAAAACTCCTCTGATATTTTGGCTATCTCCATAGTCTTACTGTTTCCAGAATGTCCCATCAATGGAACCATATAGTATGTGGCCTTTTCAGATTGGCTTCTTTCAATTAGGAATATGCATTTAAGTTTCTCTCATCTCTTTTCATGGCTTCATAGCTCATTTCTTTTTACCACTGAATACTATTCCGTTGTCTGGATGTACCACAGTTGATTTATCCATTCACCTTCCAAAGGACATCTTGGTTTCTTCCAAATGGTGGCAATTAGGAACAGAGGGGGAGAAGAAGCATTCTACAGTCCTACAGCGAGGGCTCAGACTTTTAGTGGGCCTGTGCTTCTCATTATAAACTTCACATGTTCTCAGTGTTTTGGTTTTGGTTGTTAGAATCAGCTAAAATTGGGATTTCCTTTCTACCATGTAGAAGGCTTGAGCTGACTGGACTTGCGTATTTCTCTTCCTCTGGTCAGTTAGGCTCTGATAATACCCCAGCAGTTTAGGGTCTATTAATTAGTCTCTGCTGAGGACAGACCTTATTAAGAAATAAGTATATTTCAAAAGGGTTCCTTTCTCCTCCTCTACAGAATCACAAGGGGATTTTCTTTGATACTTACTGTGAGAACCTAGTGGAGCTCTTAGAGGTAAATCTCACAGAATTGTGGAACACCCCTCCACCCCACCAGGACCAGGTCCCCCTGGAATTTTTAGCTCTCACAATTGTCCAGCCATTTGTCACAATTCAGGTTATCCCACCCCATCTCTAGTTCCTGGCACTGGTTCTTGCTGACTTGCCCCTTGTGACTCTCCACTCGGGTAAGCCATTACTCCTGGGCAGGGTTCTCACCTTTGTCCTCACCTCTCTTTAGGATCCTACAACAGCTGATGATTTTTCAATCTGTTCACCTTTTTATTTGTCACTATGACTTTCCAAGCTCCTTACATGTGGAACCCAGTACCATCAATTTTCAGTAGAAACAAGACAGCTAATTGGACAGCTCTGAATCTCCCCCAGGCTGAAAAGAATGGATTTATGATGTTGCTGCTCCTACAGTTGTTGTCATGGTGCTGCTGCTGTGGTTGCTGTAGAGTCTATATCATACATGAATTATATAGAAGCAAGAAGGTTAACTGCTTTTTAAAATTTTTTAAAATGTTTATTTACTTTTGAGAGAGAGAGACAGAGAGAGAGAGAGAGAGAGAGAGAGAGAGACAGCATGAGCAGAGAAGGGGCACAGAGAGAGAGGGAGACAGACAATCTGAAGAAGGCTCCAGGCTCCAAGCTGTCAGCACAGAGCCCGATGAGGGGCTGAAACCCACAGACTGAACCATAAGATCATGACCTGAGCTGAAGTCTGATGCTTAACCAACTGAGCCACCCAGATGCCCCTGTTGTTTTTGTTTTTTTTTTAACTTTTAAGATCTATTCTCTTATTAAAGAGAATCTCCAGGATAACCACAGAGAAAATAGCTATAGATAAAAAAAAGAAAATGAGAAAGGTATTTAAATATATATTACAAAAATCAACTAAAATAAACTAAAGGAAGACAGTAATCCAGGAAATAAAAGAAAAGCTATAAAGCATATAGGAAAAAACAGCAAAATGATAGATGTAAGTCTGTTCTTATTAGACTTATATATTAAATGTAAATGGACTGACTTCTCCAATCAAAACCTAAGATTAGCAGAATGGATAAAAACACATGATTGACCTATATGCTTGCTACAGGAGACTCACTTTAGATCCAAAGACACAAATGTGTTAAAAGTAAAAGGATGGAAAAAAGATATTCCATGCAAATAGTAAGCAAGAGGGAGTAGGGATGGCTACACTAATATCAGATAAAGTAGACTTTAAATTTAAAAAGTTATAAGACAAAGAAAAACATTATACAGTAATAAAAATCTCAATGCATTAAGAAGATATAATAATTATTTATATACATAGTAATAGATTAGCAAAATATAGAAGCAAAAACTGACAGAATTAATGGTAGAAATAGACAGTTCCATGATAATAGTTGGAAACTTCAATTCCAAACTGAAAACAATGGATAGAAAACCAGACAAAAGACTAGAAAGGAAATAGAGGGTTTAAACAGCGTAAGAAGCCAGCCAGATCTAACAGACATGTACAGAATGTTCTATGCAAGAACATTCCATGCGAAAGCAGAAGCAATGAAATACACATTCTTCTCAAGTGCGCATAGAATATTCCCAGGATGAGTCGTATGTTAGGCAACAGTGTAAGTCTTAACAAATGTAAGAAGATTCAAATCATATCAGCATTTTTCTATTTATTTATTTATTTATTTATTTATTTATTTATTTACTTACTTACTTACTTACTTACTTATTTCCCCAATTTACAGCCAAGTTAGCCAGCATACAGTGTGACAATGATTTCAGGGGTAGACCCCCAAATGCCCCCCACCCATTCTGCCCATTCCCCCTCCCATAACCCCTCCAGTAACCCTCTGTTTTTTCTTCATGAGTCTCTTATGTTTTGTCCCCCTCCCTGTTTTTATATTATTTTTGCTTCCCTTCCCTTGTGTTCATCTGTTTTCTATTTTAAAGTCCTCATATGAGTGAAGTCATATGATATTTGTCTTTCTCTGACTAATTTCGCTTAGCATAATACCCTCTAGTTCAATATGCGTAGTTGCAAATGGCAAAATTTCATTCTTCTTGATTGCCGAGTAATACTCCATTGTGTGTGTGTGTGTGTGTGTGTGTGTGTGTATATATATATATATATATATATATATATATATATATATATACCACATCTTCTTTGTCTGTTCATCCATCGATGAACATTTGGGCTCTTTCCATACTTTGGCTGTTGTTGATAGTGCTGCTATAAACATTGGGGTGCATGTGCCCCTTCGAAACCGCATACCTGTATCCCCTGGATAAATACCTAGTAATGTAATTGCAGGGTTGGAGGCTAGTTCTATTTTTAATTTTTTGAGGAACCTCCATCCTGTTTTCCAGAGTGGCTGCACCAGTTTGCATTCCCACCAGCAGTGCAAAAGAGATCCTCTTTCTCCGCATCCTTGCCAACATCTGTTGATGCCTGTGTTGTTCATTTTAGCCATTCTGACAGGTGTGAGGTGGTATCTCATTGTGGTTTTGTTTTGTATTTCCCTGATGATGAATGTTGTGGAGCATTTTTTCATGTGTCAGTTGGCCAACTGGATGTCTTCTTTAGAGAAGTGTCTATTCATGTCTTTTGTTCATTTCTTCACTGGATTATTTGTCTTGTGGGTGTTGAGTTTGGTAAGTTTTTATTGATTTTGGATACTAACCCTTTATCTATATCAGCATCTTTTCTGAACACAATGCTATAAAATGAGAAATAAATTACCAGGAGAAAACTGAAATATTCACCAATATATGGAGATTAAACAACATGCTACTGAACAACCAATGGGTCAAAGACAAAAATCAAAAGAGAAATCATAAAATACATTAATACAAATGAATATCACACTACAATATATCAAAATGTATGGGATGCAGCAAAAGCAGTTCTAAGAAGGAAGGTCATAGTGATAAATGCCTGATCAAGAAACAAGAAAAACTCAAGTAAACTGTCATTATACCTAATGAAACTAGAAAAAGAACAAACAAAGCCCAAAGTTACTAGAAGGATGGACATAGCAGAGATCAGAGTAGAAATAAATGAAAGAAGGCCTAAAAAAAACCAGATAAACAGATGAATAAAACTAAGCTGATTTTTTGAAAAGACAAGCAAAATCAACAAACTTTTAGCTAGACCCACCAAGGAAAAAAGAGACAGAACTCAAATAAAATCAGAAATGAAATTGATGATACTACACTGATAAATACAAAGGACTATAAGAGACTACCATGAACAACTTTATACAAAAATAGGACAAACAAAATAAATGGATAAATTCCTAGAAACATACAACCTACCAAGACTGAGTCAGGAAGAAACAGAAAATCTGAACAGACTGACTTCTGAAAAGGAGATGGGATCAATAATCAAAAACCTCCCCACAAACATAAGTCCAGGACTAGACAACTACACTGGCAAATTCTACCAAACATTCCAAAGAAGAATTAATACCAATCTACCTCAAACTCTTCCAAAGAAATGAAGCTGAGGGAAGACTTCCAAACTCATTTTATAAAGGCCAGTTTTACCCAGACACCAAAACCACACAATGGCACTAGAAAAAAATAAAATGACAGGCCAATACCCTGATGAACATAGATATAAAAATCTTCAATAAAATATTAGCAAACCAAATTCAATGATACATTAAAAGGATCATATCATGATCAGGTAGGCTTTATTGCAGAGATGCAAGGATGGTTCAGCAATCAGTCATTTTGATATACCACATTAACAAAATGAAAGATAAATATAATATGATCAACTCAATACATGCAGAAAAAGCATTTGACAAAATTCAACATCCATTTATGATAAAAACTCTCAACAAAGTGTGTAGAGAGGGAATATTTCTCAAAATGATAAAAGTCATATATGACAAGCCCATTAACTAATACTCAATGGTAGGAAGCTAAAACCGTTTCCTTTAAAAGTAAGAACAAGCCAAGATGCCCACTATGATCACTCTTATTCAACATAGTATTGGAAGTTCTATCTAGAGCACTCAGACAACAAAAAAGCAATAAAAACCATCTAAATTGGAAAGAAAACCTAAAAGTGACCATCTGAAGGTGACTGGATATTATTAAATGAAGAAAATACTAAGGACTCGAACAAATTATCTTTTAGAATTAATAAATGAATTCAGTAAAGTTCAAAAAGAGAAATCAAGAAAGCAATGGTTACAATTGCATCCAAAAGGATAATACACCTAGGAACAAATTTAACTAAGGTTAAAGATCTGTACTCTCAAAACTATAGGACACTAATGAAATAAATTAAAGAAAATACAAATAAATAGAAACATATTTCATGTCTATGGCTTGGAAGAATTAATATTGTTAAAAAATCCATATTACCCAAAGCAAGCTGCAGATTCTGTGCAACACTTATCAAAATTCTCTGCTCTGTTCCACTGATGTGTGTGCAGAGACCGACCTTTATTATTTTATTAAATTTTTATTTAATTTACTTTATAATTTACATCCAAGTTAGTTAGCATATAGTGCAACAATGATTTCAGGAGTAGATCCTTAATGCCCGTAACCCATTTAGCCCATACCCCATCCCACAACCCCTCTAATAACCCCGTTTGTTCTCCATATTTAAGAGTCTCTAATGTTTTTGTCCTCCTCCTTATTTTTATACTATTTTTGCTTCCCTTCCTGTATGTTCATGTTTTCTATTTTAAAGTCCTCATATAAGTGAAGTTATATGATATTTGTCTTTCTCTGACTAATTTTGCTCAGCATGATACCCTCTAGTTCCATCCACATTGTTGCAAATGACAAGATTTCATTCTTCTTGATTGCCAAGTAATACTCCATTGTACATATATACCACATTTTCTTTATCCATTCATCCATCGATGCACATTTGGACTCTTTCCATACTTTGGCTACTGTTGACAGTGCTTCTATAAACATTGGGGTGCATGTGCCCCTTCAAAACAGCACACCTGTATCCTGTGGATAAACACCTAGTAGTGCAATTGCTGGGTCATAGGGTAGTTCTATTTTTAGTTTTTTGAAGAACCTCCATCCTGTTTTCCAGAGTGGCTGTACCATCTTGTATTCCCAACAAACATGACTTTCCACTGAACAGAACAGATTCTGTTTCAGTATTACAAATGTATTCATATTTTTAAATTTTATGATATGTGCCTTAATAAAAAAGACCTATGCTTATGACATTTATTTTTACTAAACATGAGTTACCTAATATCATATACAAAAACTAACTTAAAATGGATCAAAGGCATAAATGTAAGACATAAAGCAATTTATCTCCATAAGAAAACAAATTCTTATAAGAAAACAAAAACTTCATGACATTGGATTCGGCCACTATTTTTTCAATATGACACAAATGGCTAGGTAAAAATTCAAAATGGCCAAGTTTAACGTGATGAAAAATTTTTTAATTTGTCCATCAATAGAAACTACCAACAGAGCAAAATGGCAAATTATACAATGGGATAAAATATTTATAAATCATATATCTGATAAAGAATTAAATGCAGAAATTATAGAGATTTCTAAAAGAAAAAACAAAACACAAATATCCTGATTCCAATATGGTCAAAGAACTTGAAAAGACATTTCTCCAAAGAAGATATACAAACAGCCAGTAAGCAAATGAAAAGATGCTCAACATAGTTAACCTCTGGGGAAATACAAATCAAAAACACAATGAGATACCACCTGTCTCTTATTAGAATGGATACTAAAAAAAAAATACATAAATAAATAATGTTGGCAAGAATGTGGAGCAATTGGAACTCTTGTGCACTTTTTGTGCACGACATGAACCGTAAATGACTGCACAGCCGCTATATAGCCACTATATAGCCAGAATGTAAAAAGGTATAGCCATTGTGGAAAATAATGTGATAGTTCCTCAAAAAATTTAGAAATAGAATTACCACATGATCCAGCAATTCTGCTTCTGGGTATATACCCCAAAAAACTAAAAACAGGGTCTCAAAGAGATATTTACATTCATACATATAGTAGTAGTATTCATAATAGATTAAAAAAAAATGGATACAATTCAAGTGTCCACTGATTAATGAAAGAAGCAAAATGTTGTATACCCATATAGTGAAACATTATTCGGCCTTAAAAAGGAAGGAAATTGACACGTGCTACAACATGGATGAAACTTGAAGACATTATGCTAAGTGAAAGGAGCCAGTAAAAAAACCCACAAATACTGTATGATTCTATTTAGATGAGGTGCTAAAAATACTATAAGAAATAGAGACGGGGCGCCTGGGTGGCGCAGTCGGTTAAGCGTCCGACTTCAGCCAGGTCACGATCTCGCAGTCCGGGAGTTCGAGCCCCGCGTCGGGCTCTGGGCTGATGGCTCAGAGCCTGGAGCCTGTTTCCGATTCTGTGTCTCCCTCTCTCTCTGCCCCTCCCCCGTTCATGCTCTGTCTCTCTCTGTCCCAAAAATAAATAAACGTTGAAAAAAAAATTAAAAAAAAAAAAAAAAGAAATAGAGACAGAAAGTAGAATGGTAATTGCTAGGACTGGGGGGAAGGGCTCATGGAGAGTTATTCTTTCATAGGTACAGAGTTTCAGTTATACAGGATGGAAAGAAGTTATGGAGATGGATGGGGGTGATGGTAGCACAATATCATGAATGTATTCACCACCAACCTGTACACTTCAAAATGGTTAAGGTGGTAAATTTTATTTTATGTGTGTTTTAACACACACACACACACATACACACACAGAATTGTGGGAAGAAAACACCTGCCAAATTGTAAAAAAAAAAAAAAACACAAAACATGACTTTCTGACCATGATTTCTTAAGTGCTTACTCAGGATCTCTTTGCTCTGTATTTACACATAATTCCAACAAGTTTTGTTTCTGTTCTCTTGAGTACAGATTAATTGAGTAGTTGACCACAAAGACCCCTTTTATAGTTCTTGACTGGGATTTCCAGGGTTTCAGTTAATGCCTATTGGCTGTTTGTTTCTATACCATTATACCAACCTTGGCTTTTATAGTTTCTGTTTTGTTGTTTGTTTCACCGCATACCCAATGAAAAGGCAAGTGGAGAGAATGTTGCTAAAGGCAGTTACAATGACATCAGCTAGAAGAGATCCTTGACAACCCGATGGGAAGAAATAAAATAAAATAAACATAAAAGTATATAGTTGTTAGACATCAAAAAGAACCAACAGCATGATATCTAGTTTGGGGTTATCAGCCCTACATGTGTTATTCCCTTGAGGACAGCACTGTATTCAGGTCAACACATTAAGTGACGTTTTTTACGATGGTATCAGTGAATCCTCAAGAAAGGATTTAAATTACGTTCCCTTTACTGTATTTAAGAAGGGAGAGGAGTGTGCCATGCATTTTACCTAGTTTTCGATTCAAGTTGGTACAATTTGTCACTTCCAAGGGTAAGTTTTTGTTATAATGATAATAACAGCCCCTACTCTTGAGTGCCTCTCCCATGCCAGGCAAAGTGCCAGGTGTTTAAGGTAAATGGTCATTAATCCTGCTGGACAGTGAGCCTGCAACATGGCCAGGCATGCATCTGACAGGTTTCCGGAAAGCAGATTCCTTCTACTGTGGCTTTGGCAGTGGTTTTATTTTGAGAATTAAAGATACAGTGACTTCCTCTTAAGAAGGCAGAGTATGTACTGATTTCCTTTAATTTAACATATTGAGCTGATGCAGTTAGATAAGCTTTAGCAACAACAACAACAACAACAACAACAACAAAACAGCAATAGCCACCACTTTTAAGTATCTGCTCTGTGCCAAGCAACGTGCCTGGTCTTTAACATTTATCTTTATCTTTATCTTTATCTTTACTCCTGCTAGGTAGTTATTACATATTCCCATTTTATGTGGTGAGAAACACTGGTTCCAGGGGAGTATCACCTGCTCAAGGACAACAGGGAGTGACAGAGCCAAGACTCAACCCCAGTTGCAATAAGATTCCAAAGCCACGCTCTTACCAACCCCAGACAACTCTGGTTAGAAAGGAAATTCACTTAACTGCACCTTATGGTTCCTGAACAGTGCCCTAAAGGAGCCACCTCTGCAAGGAGCTTTCTGGTACAGTGGAAAGGTTCCTATTTCTATCCCTCTTCTCCATGGAACACTGTTTTCAGCCAGGGAGAGGAGAGCCATTCTGTATCGTGTGAGTCTGAGCCAAGGGAGAATTTTAAGGAGCGAAGAAGAACCCGGCCAGAATAATTTCTTGACGTCACCAGCTGAGTCCATCCACCTCTCAGAGTGACCTGGTCCTCTTCCACCACACTCAGTTCTTTCCCTAGCAGCTGAGGACACCCTAAACGTGGTCTCTGGAACCTGGAAGGAACCTCCCCTGGTGCCCAGAGCAAAGAAGGTGCCTGAGGGTTGGGAGAGCAGCCCTTGGTGCAAGTTGACTCCACTCTGCAGCAAAGTCAGCTGGGTTTTCTTATTTTCCCCCTGTGAGAGTCCTGGAAGGTCGCATGAACACAACATCCCATTCCTTCATTCTGCCATAAATGTCTCTCTCATTCCCTGTGTATTCTAAAATCCACTGATGTCATCCCTTAGGCTCTTCTGGCTGTTGGAAGGCTAGAGCTGATTAGAGCTGGGTATTTCCCTTCCCCCTGGTCAGTTAGGGATGATGATATTTCAGCACATTAGTCTCTGGTTAACTGGTTTCTCCTGAGGGCAGGCCTTCTGAAGAAGCAGCTCTGGTATGTTAAAAAAGTGGTTGGTTCCTTTCCCCTCCCTCTCTAGGAACAACACTAGGTGATTTTTCTGTTATTCATTTTGAGAACTGGGTACAGCTCCAGGAGGTAAATCCCACCAGTGGATTTTTCTCTCACATGTACTGTTGAGAACCTGGTCAAGTTCCTAGGGGTAAAATGCACATTTGTGGGAGTTTCCTATGAATGAGTGTCTGTCCCTGGAGTTTTTAACTCTCAGAGCTGCCCACACTGAGCCTCCAGCAGCTTGCTGGTGACCTACCCCAGCACTAGCTCCAAGCACTGAGATTTGCCCTTGTTGAGCGTTTGCTCTGGTAAGACATTACTCCCTGCATTCATCTGCCTCTCCAATCTTGAGGGCAAAGGTTTGCTATGTGTTCACCTCTCTTAAGCATCCTGCAGGGGTTGTTCTTTTCCCCTCAGTCTCTTCAGCTTCTCACTTATTGTTAGGACAGAGTGGCAACTTCCATGCTCCCTCCTTGGAGAACCCAGTGCAATCCATTTTCAGTGGAGATTCTTCAGGAAATTTGACAGCTCTGACTTTTCCCCAGGTTAAAGAGAATGAATTTGTGGTGTTGTTGCTACTGCTTCTGCAGTTGTTGTTGTGATTTTGGTGTCATTGCTGAGTCTGTATCGTACCCAAGCTGTGTAGAATTAAAGGAGCAACCCATTCGGTGTAATCCTTTTAAATGCATGAAAACTCACATAAGAATTTTCAACCAGGTACAAGACTCTGGCACACCCTGATAAATGATCTTTTAAAACACTTTAAATAACAAAGTGCAGGAATCTGATTCAGAAGAGTGGAAATAAATGTTACAGGTAGAGTTTATCAGCTTGCTGTAAAATTGTTTTTCCAAACTAGATTGTTTCTAATGTACCCTGATTTCCAGGTATAAAGCTATGAAATAAGATCATGATATCAAAGGTCAAATGGACAAATGGCTATTTTATTTTATTTTATTTTATTCCAACTGTATTATTTTTTAAATTCTAGTATAATTAACATACAGTTTACATATTACATATTAGTTTCAGGGATATACATATACATATCTATATCTATCTATCTCTATCTATCTATCTATCTATCTATCTATCTATCTATAGTGACTCAACAACTCTATTCATTACTCATCACAGTAAGAACCTATTCACTCATATCTCCACCCACCTCCCCTCTGGCAAGCACCAGTTTGTTCTCTGTATTTTAGAGTCATGTTTTGGTTTGTCCCTTTTTCTTTGTTTGCTTTGATTCTTAAATTACACACATGAGTGAAAGTGTATGGTATTTATCTTTCTCTGAAGGATTTTTTTCCACTTAGCATTATACCATCTAGATCCATTCATGTTGTAAATGGCAAGATTTCATTCTTTTTTATGGCTGAGTCATATTCCATTGTATCTATATACCACATCTTTTTTTTTTAAACTCTTTTTTAACGTTTATTTATTTTTGAGAGACTGAAAAAGAAAAAACATGAGCAGGGGAGGGGCAGAGAGAGAGGGAGACACAGAATCTGAGGCAGGCTCCAGGCTCTGAGCTGTCAGCACACAGCCCAATGCGGGGCTCGAACCCATGAACCGCAAGATCGTGACCTGAGCCAAAGTCGGATGCTCAACCAACTGAGCCACCCAGGTGCCTCTATACCACATCTTCTTTATCCATTCATCTATCAGTGGACACTGGGTTGTCTCGATATTTGGCTATTGTAATAATGCTGCAATAAACAGGGGTGAACTTGTCTTTTCAAATTAATGCTTCGCATTCCTTGGATAAATACTGAGTAGGGGAATTACTCGATCATAAGGTAATTATATTTTTGAATGTTTTGAGGACCCTCCATACTGTTTTCCACAGTGACATTTTGCATTCCCACCAACAGAGCATGAGGGTTCCTTTTTTGCGACAATATCACTAACAAATCTCTTGTTTCTTGGGTTTGTGATTTTAGCCATAATGACAGGTGTGAGGTGGTATCTCAGTGTGGTTTTGATTTGTATTTCACTGGTGATTAGTGATGTTGGGCATCTTTTCATGTGTCTGTTTGTCATGTGTATGTCTTCTTTGGAGACCTCTCTTTTCATGTCTTTGGCTCATTTTTTTATTGCATTCTTTGCTTTTTGGTGGTTAGCTGTATAAGTTCTTTCTATATTTGGGATACTAATCCTTTAATGGATGTATCATCTGCAAATATCTTCTCCCATTTACTAGGTTGTCTTAGTTTTGTGGATTGTTTCCTTCACTGTGCAGAGCTTTTTCCTTTGATGTAGTCCTAATAGTTTGTTTTTGTTTTGGTTTCCCTTGCCTGAGGAGTCATATCTAGAAAACGGTTTCTATGGCTGATGTCAGAGAAACTACTACCTGTGCTCCCTTGAAGAATTTTTATGCTTTCAGGTCTCACATGTAGGTCTTTATTCCATTTTGAGTTTGTTTTTGTGTATGGTGTAAGAAAGTGCTCCAGGATCATTCTTCTGCATGCAGCTGTCCAGTTTTCCCAAAACCTTTTGTTGAAGAGATGATTTTTTCCGATTGCATATACTTGCTTCCTTTGTCATAGATTAATTAACCCTATAATCGTGGGCTTATTTCTGGGCTCTCTACTCTGTTAAATTCATCTATTTGCAGACAGACTGACCTTTAAAGTAAAACTTGAAATGGCTGGAAGCCACTCTAGCACCTTCTGGGTACAGACCCTGATTCTTGTCACACACCACCGGCCTGTGGTTTGTAACCACGAAAGATTTCCGAGTGAGGAATGAACGTTGGCTTTGAGGGCTCAGGGCACACATGGCAGCCAGAGGGAAAGTCCTGAGCCTACAAAGTGAGGTAGCCATGAAGTTGGCCACTACAGTAGTCATCTCTTAGCCATTCGTCACCACTGCACTGGAGGAAGTTATGGCTGGTTTTCTCATCACCAAAACGCAGTCCACGGACGTACATATTTACAAATGATTTCATAGGGTTCTTATTTAGAAACTTCAAGACTTGGAGTGGAAATCATTTCTGCCAAAGTATGTGGCACCTGAGAGAAGTCCCCTATGACTGCCTCAAGTGGCAGAGTCCAACTCTTCTGCCATCCAGTATCTGCCTGCCACCTTCACCAGTTTGGCCCCGCACTTCCAGGTGGAAAGCTCAACCTCAACTGCTAAGCCAAGGTCCTAGACTGAGTCAGCAGTGGTTGTCTGTGTAGCCTCTGGCATGCACTCACTGAGCCTGGGATCCACCATCCTGAGCCCTGTCCCTTGCTCTGCTCACCAATCTTTACTCTGTGCCTAAGCACACTTGCATCCTATTGACCATTCCCGGGTTCCCCTGCAGCCTTGCCAGCATAACCTGCACAGAGTTCTCCAGCCCCAAGCTTTTGTTCCCTCATGGCAGTGCCGCACCAAGAGTTAAAAAGGAGGCACTCTGAATTAAAGACATCTTGGAAGCAGGGTGTCCCTGAGCACAGAGGCCACCAACCTGGGAGAGGAAAAGATGCGGCACAAGGCAGATGTGTCCTAAAATATCCTTGGGGACCGAGGATGGGGGTGCACTGTGGTTCTGGTCACTCACGGCACACTCGGAGCGGTTTCTGCCTGGCTGGGGTCTCTGCCTGCAAGCACAGCCCCGTGATGCAGGCCCACCAACCACGTTCACAGCCCGCCTTATGGGCGGGGTATTTGCAGCCCGCGGCTGCTGACGCACCTGCAGCGGTGCTGGGAGAGTGTGTAGAGCCTGAGAATCACACACTCTGCCCTTAGACTGGGAGATTCTGGCAACAATGCACAGCTTCTTTCTAGGCAATCCACCTGCTGAGGGCAGCAAGTCTGAACCTCCGGCCTTCCCGGCGAGCTTGGAGAAGAAAGATCAGGTGGAGGGGTCCTAAAGGCCTCCAGGTGGGTTGGGTCCTGGAGAGGGTTGAGGTGCTGCGTAACTGTGTTTCCAGAGTGTGCTTAAAATTGAGAGTTAGTGCAGGTATGATGAGAGCAGATCGTTGTCAGGCTGTGTGTGCAGGCGGTCCCATAAGAAGCCCAGAGAAGTTTCAAGGATTGTCTGTCTCAGTTTAAGCCATCTGCACACAGAAAGGTCTGAACGTGTTCCTTGCTTTCACTTGATAATCAGGCATGTAGCTCAGTAGAAAATGGTTTTGGATTTACTTTCTCTCTTTAAATTATTTCGTGCAAGGAGAATGAGAGGATAGTCAGCAGGACTGAGTTATCCCTGACTCGCTGAAAATTCCCAGCTCAGCTAACAAGGCAGGACAGGACGAAAGTTAGTGGGGATTCCGGCCCCATCCAAAATTGGTGACACACAGGACCCAGAAATACCAACTGACTGTCCTCAGTCTGTCGTCCACGAGGGCATCGGTCGGATCGCTTGGGGCACAGCCCGCAGACTACCTACAATGCGGGTACTAGGGGTGCCATGGTCCTTCTTGAGAGGGGTGTGTAGGGGGTCTTACTGTGTCCTGTGTCGGAGGTGCCCCTATGGTGAAGGCATCCGCTATGCTCATGGACAAGGTCTTGTCAGGGATCTGAGTGAGGTACCTGTGAGGCACCTGTAATCTTAGTTGTACTGGCAGATACCTTCCACCATGGCGGTGATGGCTGTAGGGGTCCCCTGATTGTGTGAAGGGGGCTGGAACTGGCTCAGAAGATGATCAGGAAGTTGTTGGCCGTTGATCTTCTAAACTTCTTGGAGAATGCACTTCCGTGGTTTGTTCACCCAGGCTTCCAGGCAGCAGTTGTTCAGGGCTTTGTGGGAGATGATCTTGTGGGACCTGGTGCTGGGCTCAGTGTGTACTCAGGAACTGACAGCAGGGAGGAGACATTGCTACCGTTCCCCCAGCTGAGGTCGTGGCTATGAGGCCAAAGACCCGGACTCAGGAACCGTGAGATCCTGAGCTGATCGAAACCAAGAGTCCCTGCACATAACCAACTGAGCCACTTAGGTGCCCCTTCCTTGGCGATTTATATATTACCCTTGAGTTGGGAGAGGATTTAGGGATACCTGGAGATAAGATAGCAATCTGCACACACGATGGTCTAAATTTCCTTGAATTTACTTGGTAAATCAGGGATGGACTCAGAAGAGAACAGTTTTGTAGCTCACATGAGGAGGAAGAACCTGCTGCCCTGCCAGTCTGCCCTGAGGAGAGCGATTGTTAGCCACCCAATTCCCCAGTCGCGAACTTACTCCTTCACGTTGGGGGCAGCACCAGGAGTTAAGAGCAAGGAATGCTGAATAGAGCATCTTGGAAGTTAGGTGTCCCCAACACAGAGGCACAAAACTGGAAGGGAAAGAGACGTGGCAGAAGGCAGGTATGTTCTATGAAACGCAAGGCTTCTGGGGACTGAAGATAGGGATGCACCGTTGCCCGGGTACGTTGCCTGGATCACATAGGACGTACCCGGGCAGGATTTCTGCTCTGCCTGGGAAAACCACCTAACTCGGGTCTCTGCCTGCCCGCCACAGCCCGTGATGCAGTCCCCACCCACTGTGGCTGGAATACCAGACTTGCCGCCACGGTTATGCTTGCCGCGCTGGGAAAGTGTGTAGAGGCTGAGGCTTGGACGCGCTGCTCGCTCACACGCCGGAGATCCTCGGAACAGTGAGAAGCCGATTTCTCGGCACTCTCTGTGCGGAGGGCAGGAAGTCAGGACCTTGGACCTCCGGGCAGGAGAGGAGTGAAAGATCAGGTGGGCGGGTCCTAAAACCCTCCAGTTGGGATAGGTCCCGGAGAGGATGTGGTGCTGAATAATTGCATGTTAGAGAGCACGCTTAAAATTGAGAGTTAGTGCGGTGGCACAGGGCGGCTCAGTCTGTCGAGCATCCGACTCTTGCTCAGGTCACGATCTCCCGATTTGTGAGTTCGAGCCCCGCATCGGTTCCAATGCTGTCTTCCTGTTAGGGCATAGCCCGCCTCGAATCCTCTGTCCCCATCTCTCTATCCCTTCCCTGCTTGCACTCTCCCCAAAATAAATATTTTTTGAAAATTGAGAGTGAGTGCAATTTGATGAGAGCAGATCAGCATCATGCCATGTGTGCACGCGATCCTAAGGGGAAGAGACTCAGAGGCAGGCTGGGCTGCGATTCAGAGAGAATCCACAGGGTGTCCCCAGTGTCAGACCCCTGTGCCTGCCTGAGCTCTGGGGAGTGGGCACATGATTTGGAGACAGAAATGAGTTTGTGTGTGTGAAAGCTTTGAATGTGAGTGTTAGTGTCCGCAGGGACTCTTCAGTACCTGCAAGCATTCTCTGCTCTCTAGAGGAGGACTGAAGTGCTGGGGATGTGGGCGCAGGGCTGTGACAGCACGCCATTGGGACGACTTAGCAAATAGCAGGTGAGGATCCCCACTCCACTTGGCTCAGGGCATCCCCTCCTTCCTGTCCTGCCAAGGAAGGCATATCCTAAGAGGTAGAACAGAACACGGCTGGACAGGAGGCCAGCACACTGCCATGGCTCTCCTCGGCCTGGGGCCCAGCTATTCTCATGCACCACTGAAAACAGAGGTCCCACACAGACACTATGGTTAGACCACATGTAAAAAGATCCATTTCTGAAAGCAATTGGGGAAGGTATGAAATCCCTCCCTCCGGAAACTGGTCTGAAAGCACTGAGGAGACTTCCCAGCATTGGAGGAGTTAGGACTGGTAAGTGTGAGGCCAGCAGATGGACCCCACAGATTCCAGGAGATTTTAGAAATTGGTTTCTCTTTGTAAACCTGCACTTGACATTCTCTCACATCCACATGGAGCCTTCATTGCACATTTGCAAGGTGAAGCCAAAGGCCTTGCAGAGGGTGGGGTCAGGTAGACCAGTACCTGAGGTAGGTCTGGGGGCTTGAGATGTGTAGGATCTGTGGAGACGTGCATGTTGTCATGGGGCCAGACACCCTTCCCCAGCCCCACCTCCCCATGTCCCCTGAGCCTGGCACTGCTGCACCTGCATCTACCCTAAGGACCTCTCTGCAGAGCAAGAAGGACTGAGCGGCATGCGGAAGGCTAGGAAAGGGCACCCCTTCCCAGCTGCAACCCTGCCCCACGCTGCCTTGGCTCAGCAAACCTCGGAGTTCTCCTAATGGAGGATGTGTGAGCTGCCCTCCTGCCTGCCCCTCCTGCCCCCACTCAGAGTGCCCCCTCCCTGGTCTAACCTTCTGGGCAATCGCCACAGGGGCAGACCTGGTGCATGGTACCACCTGGCATGTCTTTTCCCTGCAGCCTGGACAGCTTCCGAGCTAAGCGGTGCAGTAATCTGAGCACCTGTGTGCTGGGCACATACACACAGGACCTCAACAAGTTTCACACGTTCCCTCAGACTGCAATTGGGGTCGGAGCACCCGGCACGAAAAGGGTCATGGCCAGCAGCTTGGACAGAGACCACGGCCCTCACGATGGCATGACCCAGGATGCCTATTAAACCCCTCCCTCTCTTTTCTAATGTCCTTTCTTCCTTCCTTCCTATATCGTGATACGTGTGGTCCTCTCGGGTTGCTGGTATCGGTGGCTTTCTTTATGGCAGTGGATGTCTGGAACCTCAGATGGGAGGAGAGCAAGAGGAACAGGCCAGAAGAGAATCACGCAGGAAGAGATGGGGGGCAGCCCTGTGCTTCCCCTGAGGAATCACAGCACGGCTTCTCAGTCCTGCTTGTGAATGTGTTTGCCGATGGGGAATAAAAGTATATTTCTCAAAAGACCTGAGCGGTGGTGGTTATTGCTCTGGCCCACACCACAGGCTTCCCAGATTCAGGGACCTGTGCTTAGAAGTAGCCTCAGCCCTGTGGTAGCTGGGTGCAGGGTGGAGTAGCTAGTCCTTGGACCAACCTCAAATAGGAAGAACAGGAGCAGTACAGAACAGGTAAGCACCTCGGGGACCCAACGCTGTAAAATCGCCTTTTCTTCCAGGTAAGTTGGGGAATTTTTGTATTTCTAACAAGGGATATTTGATGCCTTTGAGTGGGATGTGACTTCCAGACAATCCTCATGTTAGGATCAGTTTGGGGCCATAATTCTCTGTGTCTCATAAGCCTTACTTGATTTGCAGTTTATTTATACAGGAAAGACAGGCTGTTACAGCTCTGTGTTCCATGGCCACTCACCTGGAGCCACCTTGGGTTTTCTGACACCCCTGGGAATGTCTGTGGGAGTGATCATGGCATTTTCCCCAAGAGCCTGTGTATTTCTGCAGTGATAATTGTGATTGAGGAAAGATGTAACGTTAACTGGTGCCTCTCAGAGCAGCAATTTTACCATGAGTAACCCATGGGGCAGATGGGATCTCTCTTAGATAGCCTCACTGACGGGCCTCTTTCCCTCCATCCTGCAAATCAGCATCACTGCCTGGAAAAGCTCCTGCAACTCTGCCTCCTGTGTGATCCATCAGTTGGCTGGCTTGGTAGCCAGAGCTGAGCATGTGGTGAAAAACACCTTCAGTCCCACCAGTATGAGCTCCGAAGCCTTTGGCCATCACCACAGCAAACTTGAGCTTGAGCAGTGTAATGACTTCAGAAAGGTGGCTGCCCTTGTACCATCATATGGGAGAAGGAAAACTGGGTATTGCACGGGTGCAGTCCTCACTTTAACTCTCTGTGGGCCTATTGTGGAGATCTGCTCTAGAGAATGTGCCCCCTCCAGTGTCTGGAGAAAGAACAGACTCCCAGTAGCTGAAACCCCTAGATCTGGGTTCATTTCTCTGCATTTCCAGTACTCCCTGTGACACTGAGATACCTGGGTGGCTCAGTTAAGCATCTGACTCTAGTTTTTGGCTCAGGTCATGTTCTCACAGTTGGTGAGATTGAGCCACACATCTGGCTCTGCCCTGACAGCACAGAGTCTGCTTGGGATTCTCTCTCTCCTCTCTCTGCCCCTCCCCCCACTCCCATGCCCTCCCTCCCTCCCTCTCTCTCTCTCAAGAAGTAAGCAAACTTAAAAAAAAGTAACTTTTCAGGGTGGGAAGGAAATGTCAATAAGAGGGGTATAGCCAGCACCTAGAAGGTTTTGTTTCATTGTATAAGCTACACTGTTAGTATATATTAATGAATGAATAGTATATATGAATGAATAGGTCATTATATTTGTGTTTAGTAGGAAAAATGCCTTAAATATGGGTCTTTTGTTTTAAGGCAACTACTGTAAATTATTTCAAATGCATAAATTTTAAATACAAAAAGAGGATCTGTTCTGCTCAATGGATAGTAGGAAAAAGACCCCCAAAATATATAACAAATGCACAATTGAGAAAAAGATGTCAGTAATAAATACTCATATAGCTTTAGAATAGTGGTATATTAAAGTCATCAATTAAGAGCCAAGACTATCAGGCTGCATCATTTTAAAGGATCCAAAATGTTTTTTCCACAAGAGAAACATTCAGAACAAAAGGACTCAGAATTAATTAAAACAAATGGGTAGTAGAAGATAAGTTGAAGTAAGTTCATAATATATGATTAGAATAGAATTCAAGGCAAAAAAACAACTTATTAGAAATGGAAAGGTGTTATATAATGGGAAAAAGAACCAAATGGCAAGAAGATATATTGATAATAGACACATGTATTCAACAACATGGCCTCAAATTATGTGGAACAAAAACTGACCAAACTGCAGGTGAAATATGTATATCAAGAATTTTTACTATGGAATTAATAATGTACACCACTCAATTAGCCATTAGCTTTCGGAATCCCCTCCAAAATGCATGGCTCAAAGTTGGCTCTGCAAATACCCCCTGACGATATGATAGATTTAAGAAAACATACAGTGTTTACAACCACAAAGGGGTGATAGAGTTTATTAATAATAAGATTATGACTACTTTTCACAAAACCATTTATTAAATAAGTCAATATGTCTCATATTGATTTGTAACACTACTCTTACATGCTAATATTCTTCTGCCCTTTTCTCCTGTATTGATAATCACCTATGTTAGTAATACACTTTTATTACTAGTAGAACAAAGGTACTTTATACTTCTCTTTTTCAAAATGCTCTTGGCAATTTTTACACATTTATTCTTCCAGAAGAAAGTTAGAATTTGCGGTTTGGATTTTTCATGGCATTGGGTTTTCTAGGTAGACAATTGTGTCATCTGTAAATAATAGTAAATCTTAGTTCACATTTTTGTTCTTTTTGTATCATGTAGAACTTCCTGACAATGTTGAGATAAAAATGATAATAGGTACCCTTGATGATGAAGGCTATTGATTTCAAATGGAACTTCTTCATCATCTTAAGAAAGTATCTTTCTTTGGGGCACCTGGGTGGCTCAGTCAGTTAACAGCTTCGGCTCAGGTCATGATCTCCCAGTTCATGGTTTGAGCCCCGCATGGGGCTCTGTGCTGACAGCTCAGATCCTGGAACCTGCTTCAGATACTGTGTCTCCCCCTCTCTCTGTCCCTCCCCCACTCGCGCTCTATCTCCATCTCTCTCTCAAAAAATGAATAAACATTAAAAAAAATTTAAAAAAAGAAAGTATCTTTCTTCTTATTGTATACTACCAAGAGTTTTTAAAGATCATAAATTAATATAAAATATTATCAAAATATCTTTTGGTACTAACCACATAATCTTATGGCTTTTCTCCTCTTAATGATAATACATTTCCAGGCATAAAAACTAATAATAACATTTAATATATTTGAGTGCTTACTACATGCTAGGCTGTAATAAATGATTCACAGAATTGACTCCTTTAATCTTTACAGCTGCATAAAGTAAATAGTGTCAGAGTTCCATTTTATGAAGAAACTGAGATATAGGACATGAAGCAGGTTGACCAAAGCCACACAGATAGCAGATCCATATCAAGATGCAAACCTGTTCCTAGGCTATCTGGCTCCATAGTCGGGTGTCTTAAATCATTACATTGCTTCTTCATGAACTCTACTAGGTGAGAGGATATGTATTAAAATACACTTGCAAATTCAATGCGCTTATGATTTATTAAGGATTTTGTACCACCATTGTTAAGTTTAATATTGGGGCTATGCTAATGTCATCAAATGAGTTTGCAAGCTTTTGAACTTTTAATGCTTTAGGTTAATGTAAGGAGTATGAAAACTATCTGAGCTTTAAGTTTTATATAATTCACCTGTAAAACTTTCTTACAGAATTCCTTTAGGTTTTAAGTTTTCTCAGAGTTCTTAAGGTTTTTAAATTCTGCTGTGGTTATTCTATTCTATTGTTATTCTATCTATCCTTGATTTACATGTATCTTCATGAAATTTGTTATTTAAATTTCATTGCATATATTAGCAAATTGTACTTTTTTATTATAATTTAAAATCTTCACATTTGACATTGTATTTTTCTTCTCATTCTGGATGCGGTGTATCTGTATTTTCCATTTTCCTTTCCCTCACTTACTTTACCAGAAATTTCTATTTAATTGAAATTTTCAAGACTGAGCTTTAATATTTTCCAATTCTACCATTTCCTTGTTTTTAATTCACTAATTTCTTTGCTGACCACTCAATTCCCTTCTCCCAGATAACTGTTGAAAAGTTTGTTGAGCAGGTCTCTCCCTTGATTTCTGAGTTGAATTATTAAGTTAAACTGCATGTATTTTGTCTTGATTACTTGTATTTAACCACTTCTTCGCCCCCCCCCCCCCCCCGCTGACTCCTTCCTGATCCAAGTCTCCATTATGTTTTACATGAACTGTAACAACAATCTCCCAACTGATCTCCCTGTTTCTATCCTCTTTATATAGACAATTCTGGAGTGATCTTTTTAACATGTAAGTCACATTGTGTCTATCCCCTGGTCAAAACCTTCCAGTCTCCCCATCTCACTCAGAATAAAAGTCAGAGTCCTACGATAGCCCAAGAGACACTGCGTGATCCGACCCCATATCATTTCTCTGATCTCCCTACCTGCCAACTAACCCACTGCCTGCTCCACTCCCAGCTTCCTGAGGGCCTTTGAACTTACTGTTTGCTCTGCCTGCAATGCTCTTCCCCCAAAGTCTGCATGACTGACTCTCTCCCTTCCTGCAGAACTCTGCTGAAACATCACCTTCTCAGAGATGGCTTCCCTGACCACTGTACAAAATAGCATTCCTTCATGAACACTCTCCATCCTCTTTATTCAGCCTTATTTTACCCAAAGAACTTATCATTATATGAGATATTATACATATTTGGGGGGGTGGGTGGAGTTGTTCACTGTCTTCCACTAGCATGTAACTCTATGAAGGAAGTTAAAATTTTTTTAAATCTATATCCCTGGAGTATAAAAAAAATTCTAGAACAGTATAGTGTTATGCCCAGAATTCGTGATCCCCAAATACCGCCAGGGAGCCGAGTCCGATGTAAAAGCAAAAGAGCCTTTATTTGAGCTAGGCTCTTTTGCTTTTACATCGGACTCGGCTCCCTGGCGGTATTTGGGGATCACGAATTCTGGGCATAACATTTGGGGGCTCAGCCCGGGATCCACAAGACCCCCGAGGGACCCCCAACCCGGAGAGCCTGACTGGCCACAGTGTGTCTGTCTGTTTGTTCTGTCTTTTCTGTGTGAGCTCATTTAATTCTGGTAGTGCCCGACGCGGTCTAAGTGGACGCACTGGAGGACCACGGGCCCGGAGTTTCGGAAGACGTTCTGATCCTCCCTTCTGGAGGGACGTGGAATCCCCTCATCGGTTTTGGAGGGACATGGAATCCCCTCAAAGGTCTGAGACGAGGCGGGTCTCTCCCGCTGGTCGGCGTGAGGCCATCGTCTTTGGAGGGACGTGGAATCCCCTCATCGGTTTTGGAGGGACGTGGAATCCCCTCAAAGGTCTAAGCTAGCTTTCAGTTTTGCTTCCATGGAGTTGGAAGACTTTCTAGGGGCCCTCTGTTTGTCTGTCTTTGTGTTTCTCTGTTTTGTTCTGTGGAATTACTGGACGGACGTTATGGGACAGACTCAGACTACTCCTGTAAGTATTATGATTGATCACTTTAAGGATGTGAGGGGAAGAGCTAACAACCTCAGTGTGGAAGTCCGAAAGGGTCCGGTGGCAGTTTTTTTGTTCTAGTGAGTGGCCAACTTTCAATGTCGGATGGCCACCAGAGGGGACCTTCAACCTCCCTACCATCCACCGAGTCAGGAGTATCATCTCTCAGCCTAAGACGGGCCATCTTGATCAGCTCCCTTACATTATCACTTGGCAGGACCTTGTAGAAGACCCACCCTCTTGGCTTAAGCCCTTCCTAGCCCCGCTCCCTCCGGAGCCAAAACCCATTCTTGCTTTGCAGGGGACAAAGAAGAAGAAAAGTCCTATCCAGCCTTCAGCACCCCTCTACCCTGTCTTACAGGGGGGTACTGAAGAAGAATTAATTTTTCCTCCCCCGTATAACCCCTCTAGGATGCCCGAAGAACACCATCCTCCCCCTCCGGGGAGGCAGACGCTGTTCCGAGAGCGGGAGGCGGAAACGCTCCAGTGGGAAGCCCGCCCTTTACCAGACAAAGGGCTCAGAGGGAGCAATCCGCCTCCGCCACCACTGCCGACTCCACTATTCCGCTCCTGCGAGCCACCGGACCCCCAGATGTGGAGGGGAATCAGCCCCATCACTATTGGCCTTTCGCCACTAGTGACCTCTATAATTGGAAAGCTCAGAATCCTAGGTTTTCCGAGAAACTGGCAGGGCTTATTGATTTATTAGACTCTGTTCTTTTTACCCATCAGCCCACGTGGGACGATTGCCAGCAGCTTTTGCAGGTCCTGTTCACGACTGAAGAAAGAGAAAGAATCCTCAATGGGGCCCGAAAACTAGTTCCGGGCGCAGACGGGAATCCCACCACCCACCAGGCTCAGATAGATGCCTCCTTCCCCTTAACTCGGCCCCAGTGTGATTTCAACACCCCAGAAGGTAAGGAGAGGCTCTGGGTCTACCGCCAGACTCTAATGGGGGGGTCTCCGAATGGCTGCTAGAAAGCCAACCAATTTGGCCAAGGTAGGAAATGTACAACAGGGAAAAGATGAATCTCCGGCTGCCTTTTTAGAACGGATCATGGAGGCATTCCGTACCTATACCCCCATGGATCCAGAGGCTCCGGAAAGCAAGGCAGCTGTTATCATGGCCTTTGTAAACCAATCGGCCATAGACATTAGGAGAAAATTACAGAAAATAGATAGACTAGGAGAAGAAAGTCTGCATGACTTACTGGTGGTAGCCGAAAAGGTATATAATAACTGGGAGCCTCCTGAGGACAAGCAGGCTCGCGCCATGGCGGATGCCAGCAGTAAGCAGACTCGAGACCTGGCCAGAATACTACTAGCTACCACTGCTGACTCCCCCGAGGAACGAGACCCCCCCGTCTCCGGCAGCTGGCAGATGACGCAAGAAAAGGTAAAGGAACCACCAAGGGGGGGAAGCAGAGGCTGCAGAAGGATCAGTGTGCATACTGCAAGGAGATAGGGCATTGGGCCCGAGATTGTCCAAAAACGGCCGGCGGGAAGGGAAGCAAGACTGATCGAGTAAAAGTCCTAGAGCTAGATGAACTAAGTGATTAGGGGAGTCAGGGTTCGAACCCTCTCCCCGAACCCAGGGTAACTCTTAAAGTGGAGGGGACCCCTGTTGACTTCCTTGTCGACACCGGAGCACAACATTCGGTCCTCCACACCCCACAAGGAAAACTAGCCAGCAAGAAGTCCTGGGTACAAGGGGCAACTGGTATGAGCCAGTATTCATGGACTACCCGAAGAACAGTAGATTTGGGAACGGGCCGGGTATCCCACTCCTTTATGGTAATACCAGAATGCCCCTACCCGCTGTTAGGACGGGACTTACTGACCAAGACTGAAGCTCAGATAACTTTCAGACAAGGGGGGCCTCAGGTCACCTATGGCAAGGGCCACCCCATCCAGGTACTGACCATGAAACTGGAGGATGAATACCGCCTCCACCAGGAGGCGCTCCCGAGAGAGGATAATATAGACAGATGGCTACAGGAATTCCCCTCGGTTTGGGCAGAGACGGGGGGAATGGGACTAGCCGCTCACAGGACCCCAGTCCTGGTTAGAGCTCAAGCCAGGAGAGAGTCCGGTAAGGATCAAACAATACCCCATGTCTCAGGAGGCCCGGAAGGGGATCCAGCCACACATCCGGAGACTACGAAGCCTAGGGGTACTAGTTCCTTGCCAGTCTGCCTGGAACACCCCCCTACTGCCGGTCAAAAAGCCTCACACAAATGACTACCGACTGGTACAAGACTTCCGGGAAGTAAATAAGAGGGTCGCGGACATACACCCAACTGTTCCCAACCCATATACTCTCTTGAGCTCCTTGGTACCCTCCAGGGTCTGGTATACTGTACTAGATTTAAAGGACGCCTTCTTCAGTCTGCCGCTGGCACCCCAGAGCCAACCCTTGTTCGCCTTCGAGTGGCATGATCCGGAGGAGGGCTACAGTGGGCAACTCACCTGGACACGGCTACCTCAGGGATTCAAAAATTCACCCACCATCTTCGACGAGGCACTACACGAGGACCTGGGTGAGTACAGAAGGGAGCACCCTGGCCTCACCCTTCTACAGTATGTAGATGACATCCTGATTGCTGCCGACACGGCCAAAGACTGTGAGCGAGGGACCCAGGACCTGCTGGCTACCCTGGGGGCCTTAGGGTACCGGGCATCTCCGAAGAAGGCTCAGATGTGCAAGGAGAGGGTAAGTTACCTGGGATATATCCTGGAGGGCGGACAACGGCGGTTATCAGATGCCAGAAAAGAAACTGTCCTAAAGATCCCTACTCCCACCTCCCTAAGAGAAGTGAGGGAATTCCTAGGATCAGCCAGCTACTGCCGCCTCTGGGTTCCAGGTTTAGCTGAGATTGCCAGGCCCCTATATGAAGCTACCAAAGAGGGGAAAACATTAAATGGACTGAAAAAGAAGAAATTGCCTTTAATCAGTTAAGAAAGGCCCTCCTAAGTGCCCCAGCCCTGGGCCTACCAGACATTATGAAACCCTTCCACCTCTTTGTAGACGAACATAAGGGAATAGCAAAAGGGGTTCTAACTCAAGCCTTAGGCCCCTGGAACCGCCCAGTGGCTTACCTGTCTAAGAAACTAGACCCAGTGGCTGCTGGCTGGCCGCCATGCCTAAGAATTATTGCGGCGACAGCACTCCTAGTCAAGGATGCAGACAAGCTGACCCTAGGACAGGAGATCTGGATCACGACCCCACACGCCATTGAAGGGGTCCTGAAACAGCCTCCTGACAGATGGATGAGCAACACACGTGTGACTCATTACCAGAGCCTGCTACTCAACCCTCCATGAGTGCGGTTCCACCCCGGTGCAGCCCTCAATCCTGCAACCCTGCTGCCCGACCCTGACCTAGGTGCTCCATTACATGACTGTGCGGGAATCCTGGAACGAGTACATGGATTCTGGACGGACCTGACTGACCGGCCCCTCCCTGATGCCGAGGCTACTTGGTTCACTGATGGCAGCAGCTTTGTGTGAGACGGACACAGGTATGCGGGTGCAGCGGTGGTCACCGAAACGGACACCGTATGGGCGGAGGCTCTACCCTCCGGAACATCAGCCCAGCAAGCAGAGCTCATAGCCCTCACCAAGGCGCTGATGCTGGGAGCTGGAAAATGGCTTAACATCTACACAGACAGCTATTATGCGTTTGCCACAGCTCATATTCATGGAGCAATTTATCAGGAGAGGGGGTTACTGACGGCAGAAGGACGGACTATAAAAAATAAGCAGGAGATACTTAACCTGCTTACGGCCTTATGGCTTCCTGCCAAGCTAGCCATTATCCACTGCCAAGGGCACCAAAAAGCTGATAACCCAGTAGCTAGAGGTAATTGAAAGGCTGACCAGGCAGCCAAGGCAGTCGCCCTTACTTCAGTCCCCACCATGACCATACAACTACCAGACCCGGGAGACCCAGTTTTACCAGACCAGCCCAAATACTCCCAGGAGGAGTTATAGCGGATCAAGAAACTCCCCATGGCCCAGGAGATAAAGGGATGGTGGTATACACCTAACAAGGAGCACGTGCTGCCAGACCGGCTCAGAGTCTCAATTATAGAGCACATGCATCGGTCTACTCACATGGGGGCCCGAAAATTAAAAGACTTAATCCGACATGCCGGAATCAAGATTCACCAACAGGACACCAAAATAGAGCAAGTTGTATCTGCCTGCAAGACCTGCCAACTCACCAACGCGAGAGCCACATCAAATAAAAAAGGAACCAGGCTCAGAGGCACCAGACCGGGAGCCCAATGGGAAGTTGACTTCACTGAAGTCAAACCAGGAAAGTATGGTTATAAATATCTTTTAGTATTTACAGACACCTTCTCTGGCTGGGTGGAGGCATACCCAACCAAGCATGAAACGGCTCAGACGGTGGCTAAGAAGCTACTAGAAGACATTTTACCCAGGTATGGTTGTCCTGCCATGGTAGGATCAGACAATGGACCAGCTTTTATCTCGCAGGTAACACAGGCAGTAGCCAAGGCGGTGGGGGCAAACTGGAAATTACATTGTGCTTATAGGCCCCAGAGCTCAGGACAGGTAGAAAGAATGAATAGAACCCTAAAAGAGACCCTTACCAAATTAACCATGGAGACTGTTGGGGACTGGGTGACTCTCTTACCGTACGCCCTTTACCGGGTTAGAAACACTCCTTACACTCTGGGTTTTACTCCCTACGAGATCATGTTTGGCAGGCCACCCCCTGTTATTCCCAGCCTTCGAGCTGAACTTATTGCTGAGTTTAAAGATCAAGAACTTTTTCTTTCCTTGAGAGGGCTCCAGAGGGCGCACGAGGACATTTGGCCGCGCCTCCGTGCCATCTACGAAGCTGGCCCGACCACGACACCTCATCAGTACAGGCCGGGACACTGGGTCTACGTCAAGAGGCACCACCAAGAGACCCTCGAGCCGCGCTGGAAGGGACCCTACATCGTGGTGCTGACAACCCGCACTGCTCTCAAAGTAGCGGCATCGCGACCTGGGTCCATCACACCCACGTTCAGCCAGCGGATCCCTCCTCGATCTGGAAGGACTTCGTCACACGATGGGCCATCAGTCGGGACCAACACAACCCGCTCAAGCTCAAGCTACAGCGCATTCGACCCACCTAATATTGGTAACTCTGTTAACTCTGCTTGTCATTGCTCATGCTGCCGGGAGTCCCCACGCCCCCCCAAACATCACCTGGCAGATCATAGACACCAGCTCGGGGACAATACTTAATCAGATCTCCCAGAGCTACCCCAGGGATACTTGCTTCCCAGAACTTTGTGTAAACCTCCAAACTCTGTTCCCCTTGTCACCATAAATGCAGCCGGTCCCATGATTGGGTCCGTAAGCTACATGACAAGGGGGGAATGAAAGGGCGGGCCTACGCCGGCCGACTCCATCTTGTTCTGTGTCCTTCACCTTGACCACACCTCCTCCCCTTGAGCAACCCCCTCCCCCACCTGCCTAACAGAACTCGGACCCTTCCCCAGCCAATCGGCTGAGGCCATAGCCATTACCTCACCAACTGCCCCTAGGCCCCAATAAAACCTTTGTGCTTTTGAAACTCGCTCTCTCTCCCTGGTATCTCACCGCTGCGTCAGTGCAGGTAGGGGATTGAGCTCGAGCTAGCTCAAATGAAGGCTCTTTTGCTTTTACATCGGACTCGGCTCCCTGGCGGTATTTGGGGATCATGAATTCTGGGCATAACATGTAGCCCTTCAATAAATATTATTTAGTGAAGAAATAAATAATGAAACTCTGTAAGGTTTTTCTCTGACTTCATCTTTAACCATTCATCATGTTCTGAGATGTGAAGTTGCCATTCTTAAAATTGTCTTTAATTTTCCTTTTGATATCTACCTTTAGCTCAAAAGTAATTTAGTAGAGAAATTTAAAATTTTAAATAGCTTTTAAAATTATCGTTCACTTATGTAGTTCCAGGTTTTGTGCATTGAGGTTTGATACAGAGTGATCTCTTTTTGCCTGGGAAATTTTAAGATTTTCTATCAGGTCTAGGATGTGATCCTTTCCTACAAATGTTTTAAATAACAGAAAATAGAGTACATTTCCTGAGGTAACAACTTTTATATCAGTATCTAGTTAGCTAGCTATGGATATGTAATTAAAGCAAATAATTATAATATTCTTATATATTATTTTTGCCTGGGTAGTTGATCTTGCAAAGACAAAGAGAGGGCAATAAAGTTTCCAAGTATTATTTAATTTTTGTGAATTATCCCTTGTATTCCTAAAGATATTTAGTTTATGTATTATAAGCTATTTCTTACTTTTAAAATCAACTTTCATAAGGTGAAATTATAGAATATAAAATTATATACATGATTTATATTTCCATGAGTTTTACCTAAAGTATTCCATAAAACCTATGTAATTATCACAACAAAAGGTATAGATGTTTCCATCATCCCAGAATGTTTTTCCTGTCATTTTGCAGCCAATATTCCCCAAATCCCTATGCCTCACACAGTCACTGATGTGATTTCTATCTATCTCTCTGGATTCATTTCTCTACAGATAGATATGTATGTACTCTCTTGTATCTAGGTTCTTTCACTCAGCATAATGTTTGGGAGATTTATTTATATTGCTGCATATATCAGATATAACTATTTGGGGTGTTAATTGGATATTAATTGGCTCAAGGATTGGGGTGGGTAGTTAAATAGTATTCCATTATATACCAGAATTTGTTGGGTGGACACATGTATTATTTCCAGTTTCAGCTGTTATGCATGACACTTATGAATATTCATGTACAAGTATTTCATGAACAGTTGAAGTCATTTCTCTTGGACAATTAGCTAGAAATTATATGGTAAATGCCTGTTTTAACTAAATAGACTATGCCAGCTTACAAATGACCATGCCATTTTACTCTCCCAGCAGAAACTTATGATCATTTGCCTTGCTCCCCACATCCTTGACAAGGCTTGATGTTTTCAGCCTTTTTAAATTTTAGCCATTCTCATTATAGCAGTACCTCATTATAGATTTTAATTTCCCTCCCTAATGACTGGTGATAATCAAGGATGTTTTCATGTACGTATTAGCCGTTTGTTTACCTTCTTTTGTGAAGTTCCAGTTCCATTATTTTGCCCATTTTTAATTGAGTACATTATCTTCTTGAGCTGTAAGAGATCTTAATGTGTTCTAGATAGAAGTCTTGCTTCCTTTTGGAGCGCCATTTCACTCACCTGCTCACACTTCTCTCCCTCTTGAGTCTCTCCTTCGTGGGAAGCCAGATGCCATGAAATGAGGCCACTCAATTCAACAGCAGGCTGTGGAGGGGTCCATGTGTCAAGGAATGGAGGCCTGTCAACAACCAAGTGAGAGAGCTCAGACATGGCTTCTTCAGCCCCACGGGAGCCTAGAGATGATTCTAGATCCAGCCGAGAGCTGGACTGCAACCTCGAGAGAGACCCTGAGCCAGCACCACCCAGCTGAGCCTCTCCCAGATAGCATACCTTCAGAATCTGTGTGAGATAATACATATTTGTTCTTCTGAGCTGCTAAGTTTTTAGGTAATTTGTTACACAGCTGTGGATAAGTAATATCCATTCAAGCCACAATAACTGTACTTCAAACCCCAAATCTGGATATCATATTCAGGGCATGTGGCTAGATACAGAGACCCGAGTTCAAGTTGGAAACCACAGTTTTCAGAAAGGATGCAATACCAGAATTCTTTCCCTGGTTCCCAAGCCCAGGTAAGATTATGTGCAATGCCATAGGCTACTTCTACTCCAAACAAAACTAAGTCCTTCTGTTCTTTCTCATGATTGAATGATTTTTACCAACACCTTATCTCTCTCTGAGTTCTCAGCGCTCTCCATCCTATAGCTACTTGTTTACATTATTCTTTCTGCCTCTAAGATTCTCAAGGTGGGAAGAAGCTCATGTAGACCAACCCACATGTGTGAATCTCCTCTATAACACTCCAAATGGTCTTCTAGCTTATTTTTGAAATTTGGATATCACTATCTTCAGAGGTAGTTCATTCTATCTTTAGATCACTCTCTTAGAAAATTCCTCCAGAGAATTCACTTGCTCAGCGCTCCTGCTTTTCACTTGGTTCTCAAGAGATTCATCATTGGGCCAACTCTCCAGGAAGAATTTGCTATGACTGAGACCACATCTCTGAAGGAAGGAATGGTTAGTAATTGTGGGGATGTAAAGCAAATCATATTTTCTTTACTCTGAAGTTCCTAGGTTGACTTGACTTGACTTTCTAAGAGCCATCTCATTACCTGGATCCATCCTAGATGATTAACTATTCATTCTCAAGAATATCTCTGGGGTTGGGAGTAAGGCTCTTCAATTATTTGGCTCCTCAGAGATTTTTTTTAAGTTTATTTATTTTGAGAGAGACAGCAAGAGAGAGGGAAAAAGAATCCCAAGCAGACTCTATACCACCAGCACTGAGGCTCACGCAGGGCTCAAACTCATGAACCGTGAGATCATGACCTGAGCTGGAATCAAGAGTTGGATGTTTAACCAACTGAGCCACCCAGGTGCCCCAGATCCTCAGATATTTGTTCTTGGTAAAACTTTTCTGGATATTCCTGTAGCAGCTGCTGCATGTAAGTGATGGATAGAGGTAACAAAGGTCCTGTGCTTATCTCTGGCAGGGCCTGGAGCCAAGAACTATAAATCTGGGCTTCATCTCTCCTACTCAGGCTTGCCAAGACAATAAGATTGTTTCCATAAAGAGGTACTTTTAGACTTCCTGGAGAGCTTGGCTGATCTGTAGATCTAGGAACATTGTAGGTATAATTTTGTGCCTTCATAAAGATAGTCAACAAAACCCTTAATATAGTCTACCAAGTTACTATTGTTCCATTCTCATTTCTCACTATGCTCTCCCTCTCACTCTAAGTTCTAGTTACATTGGCATTCTTCTAATTTGTCAGAATGTGCACCTTCTTCCTACCACAGAGCTTTTCCACCTGCTGTTTCCATGTTCCAGAGTCCCCATATCTTCCCTCTTTTCAATTAACTCCAACTCTTCTCTCAGTTCGGCTAAGCATTGCTTCCTCAAGGAAGCCTTCACAGACGACCACCCCTTGAGTCTAGGTTATATTAATTCGAAGAGTACATACACCTTTCTCTCCGATCACTCTTTCAGTTGTAGTTTACACATTTATTAGCATAATTATTTTATTAATGTCTATACCCCCTTAGACTAAAAGTTCCATTCACACAGTAACTGCATCCATTTTGTTCTCCACTGTAACACTTAACATAGTGTCCAGTAGATTAACTGTTTGTGGCATGTAGGAAAAAAGCAATTAGAACCCATTGTGACAAATGCTATCCTTAGAGTAGGCACAGGAGGGCTATGGTCTAACCTAATCCAGATTTTAAAAAAACTTTCCTTATAATATATTATATCACATCTCTAAAAATAAACAAGACTCTGAGATGAACAAAGGAACTGGGGAAGTAAGAGGTAACATGAGCCTGAATGAGCTGATCACATTGGATCCAGGTCAAGTCAACTATTTCCATTCTGCAAATGAGACTATTGGTCTCCTATCCAGATATAGGAAGTTACTGAAAGACCCATTAATGTTGGCAGGAGATTTAAAACTGGAAGAAAAATGAGCTTGTCAGGTGGCAGCTGGATGCCAAACAGATCCTGTCGAATAGCAGATGCCATCTCAGAACCTCGCAAGTAAGACCAGCTCTGCTAGAGAGTTATGTCCCTGATCACTGATGACTGGATTTCTGGAGATGGTAGAATATTTAGGGGCCAGAACTAAGGACTCAAAAAGAAGAACAGCTGATTCCAGATCAGGGAGCATCACCAAGACTATTCATCGTTTAGTTTCTTGAAGATTGGGCTCAGGACATGATTCAGGAATGCAAAGGAAAACCCACACAACCCTAGGGAAACCAGAAATAGTGTCACATACACCAGACCTGGGGAGCTGCCAAAGAATGCCAGGCCTGTCTACAGGGCATATGCAATCTAGGAGGTGGTGCTGAGCTCCCAAGAGTAATAAATAATTCAGCCTGCTGCAAATTCATATGTTAAAGCCCTAATCCCAAGGTGATGGTATTTATGGATAAGGCCTTTGAGCAGTAATTAGATTTAGATAAGAATATGAGAGTAGGACCATCATAGTGCCATTATAAGAGTCACTACAGAGTTTGCTCCCTCTCTTTCTTTCTCTACCATGTGAGCACACAAGGACAAGGGATGGCCGTCTGCAAGCCAGCATAAGAGACCTCAAAAACCTGGCCATGCTAGCGCCTTGAGCTCAGATTTCCAGCCTACAGAACTGTAAGAAAATAAACATCTATTATTTAAGCAACCCAGTCCATGTGTTGTGCCATGGCAGGCTCCAACTAATACAGCAATGATACAGAGATGAACAGGAAAGACATGGCCTCTGCACTCATTGGTGGATTAACAGGGAAGATTGATATCAACATTAACATAAAATATGATTATTAACAGTAAAATACAGTGCAGCATAGGTATATGTAGGGAAGATAAAGCCTAGCCAAGAACTATGGAAAGAGTTCCCTTATGAGAGATATTTTAATTAGAGATCTGAAGATTGAAAGGTTGTAGTGGGAGGTGGGGAAATTAAGGGGTATTCAGACATAGAGACCAGGAGCACAAGCATGGTTATCAGTGACAAGATAGAGCCTGCTCATTTCAGCTCATGCAAGCCATTGTTAGCATCTCTTCCCAACAGTGATAGCTCATTGGTAGCTGGAAACCAGACATGTGGGGAGTATTTACACAGTGTAAATTTTGCAAAATTTGCAAATTGGGATTCTTCTTCCTAGAGAGTTACCATTTGCAAAATATCTACCACACCCAGCTACAAAACATGTTCAAGAAATGGAGAGAATATTAAAGTTAGCGCACAGAGAGTAAAAGATAAAATAGAAAGATATGAGGCTAGAATTCGACTCTTAAAGATGGTGCCTGATCCTCAGTATGTATGTATACACACACACACACACACACACACACACACACACACACACACACACATTTATTTGGTTCTTGCAGTCAATAGTGAGAATTACTGGGTTAGGTTTAGAGGGCTTTGTAACCTGTGGTAAGAGGTTGGTATCTATATTAAGTCAAAGAGGAAGAGGGGGTTATGGGAAGATGGCAGAGTAGGAACCATGTCCAGTAATAGGGAATTAGCTAAATAATTTATAATACATAAATAAAATTGAACATAATAATGAAAATAATAAGGAAGATTTATACAGAAAATGACATGGAAAATATGCCAAAAGAATGTATAAGAAAGGAATTAAAAAAGATAAAAAGTTAATGATCTGATGAACTGATTTCATGGATTTCATAAATAAGAGTCTGATGACTCTTACTTATGATGACTTCTTCCATGTGTATTTTGTGATTTTTAAAATTTTTAGTTTGTGTTCAGTGGTAGTTAACCAACAGGAATTTTTATTGGCCTGGGTTTAAGTCTCCAAGAGATCGTTTACATTCATTTCTATTTGATGTCTGGGACCATGACCAATTCATGGTAAGTTTAAACTGAATTTCCTATTTCATTGAGGGAAATTTTCTGTGTTTAGTCAGCCCGACCACTCTTTTTATTTTTTATTTATTTTTTATTTTTTTTTAATATATGAAATTTATTGTCAAATTGGTTTCCATACAACACCCAGTGCTCATCCCAAAAGGTGCCCTCCTCAATACCCATCACCCACCCTCCCCACCCTCCCACCCCCCATCAACCCTCAGTTTGTTCTCAGTTTTTAACAGTCTCTTATGCTTTGGCTCTCTTCCACTCTAACCTCTTTTTTTTTTTCTTCCCCTCCCCCATGGGTTTCTGTTTAGTTTCTCAGGATCCACATAAGAGTGAAACCATATGGTATCTGTCTTTCTCTGTATGGCTTATTTCACTTAGCATCACACTCTCCAGTTCCATCCACGTTGCTACAAAAGGCCATATTTCATTTTTTCTCATTGCCACGTAGTATTCCATTGTGTATATAAACCACAATTTCTTTATCCATTCATCAGTTGATGGACATTTAGGCTCTTTCCATAATTTGGCTATTGTTGAGAGTGCTGCTATAAACATTGGGGTACAAGTGCCCCTATGCATCAGTACTCCTGTATCCCTTAGATAAATTCCTAGCAGTGCTATTGCTGGGTCATAGGGTAGGTCTATTTTTGATTTTTTGAGGAACCTCCACACTGCTTTCCAGAGCGGCTGCACCAATTTGCATTCCCACCAACAGTGCAAGAGGGTTCCCGTTTCTCCACATCCTCTCCAGCATCTATAGCCTCCTGATTTGTTCATTTTGGCCACTCTGACTGGCGTGAGGTGATATCTGAGTGTGGTTTTGATTTGTATTTCCCTGATAAGGAGCGACGTTGAACATCTTTTCATGTGCCTGTTGGCCATCTGGATGTCTTCTTTAGAGAAGTGTCTATTCATGTTTTCTGCCCATTTCTTCACTGGGTTATTTGTTTTTCGGGTGTGGAGTTTGGTGAGCTCTTTATAGATTTTGGATACTAGCCCTTTGTCCGATATGTCATTTGCAAATATCTTTTCCCATTCCGTTGGTTGCCTTTTAGTTTTGTTGGTTGTTTCCTTTGCTGTGCAGAAGCTTTTTATCTTCATAAGGTCCCAGTAATTCACTTTTGCTTTTAATTCCCTTGCCTTTGGGGGTGTGTCGAGTAAGAGATTGCTATGGCTGAGGTCAGAGAGGTCTTTTCCTGCTTTCTTCTCTAAGGTTTTGATGGTTTCCTGTCTCACATTCAGGTCCTTTATCCATTTTGAGTTTATTTTTGTGAATGGTGTGAGAAAGTGGTCTAGTTTCAACCTTCTGCATGTTGCTGTCCAGTTCTCCCAGCACCATTTGTTAAACTGACCACTCTTTTTAAATTTGCTGAGCTCCCACAAATACTGGATGATTTTGTTGTTGATACACATCTACTAAACAACAGTAAAGTGTTCGAAAATAATGTGCTATCCCCCAGTAAATATATAAGTCATTATTTGATTTATTTGGATTGGGATGGCTTCTCTGAGTAAATAAAGGTAATTGTGTACCTCTGGGTGTGAAGACTAGGCAGGCATAGACCTACTGGGAGATTTTCCAACAAGGTGCTCCAATTTGCCTCATAACATTAAAGTTTAAGTAAAACATTGTCCTTGAAATTTTGAAAGTCTGAAGTTTCAGATCATGTATCTTTCATCTTTTTCTTAGAAGCACAGAAATCTTCCTAGCCTAGGTCCTTTTCATGATTCATAAAGGGAAACAGCTTTCCAAGTGTAACCTCTGTATTTGATTTATTAAACATGGTATACAACCAAATTCTCTCTACACTAAAGTTATTCAATTTACTCTAATGGCTCTTATATTAGAGTTATGTCTATTCATGCAGAAAACAGCTGTAAGTCATTAGCTTGAATTATAGTGCTTATTAACTTTCCATCATTAAAGACTTGGACTTAGGAGGCCTCCAAATTTTGCAAATCTATCCTAAAATTGCTGTCTTTCATATTAGAAAACTATAAACGTAGAAAATTATAAGGATATATAAAATAAGAGAAAAAGGAGAGAAGTTAATTGATCATGAGTGATGACCCAAAATAGCTCCTTACTGGCCAGCCTTCACCCCTGATCTCTTTTCCCTGTTACTATCACTATTTATTGGTCTCAGGGATAACTGCATAAAAAAAAATTTGGTGTTGTTTAAACTCACTTATAAGTAATATGATACTGAGGGCTACCATACCCACTTTAGAATGCCAGATTAGGAGAAGGAAGGTTTGCCTAAAGGTTAGTCTTAGTACCTCTGCCCAAGAGCATTTCTGTTCCCCTAATCTGAAAAATAAATTTGCACTTGTCCTACAGTGCTGGTTTACAACCTTCTGAAACTATGTTGACTCACAGGAGTTTGTGTCTCAGACTCACTGAACACCCCTAGTTGGGAGTTCACCCTAACAGACTGCAGGTTCTTCTTTATCCTACTTCCTGCCTCTCTCTTGATTCCTTTTGAACCCTCTCTGTAACATGAACATGGTATCCTGATTCTGCAAGAGAATATCAAATTGTTGTACCTTTAAAAAGATGTCACATCTCTGGGGCGCCTGGGTGGCGCAGTCGGTTAAGCGTCCGACTTCAGCCAGGTCACGATCTCGCACTCCGTGAGTTCGAGCCCCGCGTCAGGCTCTGGGCTGATGGCTCAGAGCCTGTTTCCGATTCTGTGTCTCCCTCTCTCTCTGCCCCTCCCCCGTTCATGCTCTGTCTCTCTCTGTCCCAAAAATAAATAAACGTTGAAAAAAAAATTTTTAAAAAAAGATGTCACATCTCTTTGCAATAACTTACAAACACAATGCAACTTCAACAGGGTTTTCTGTTGTATAATAAACAGAAGGGTTCTAAAGTTCATTTTGGAAATAAGTGGTTAAGAGACCTAAAAAGAACTCTGGGTTATAAATCAACTCGAACAGATATTTGAACATATTTTTTAAAAAGGTAATTGTTAAAATACTGTAATTCTGATACAGAAATGTAAATCTGAGGAACTGAATGCAAAGGCAAGAAGTAGACTCAATTATTTAGATAGATAGATAGATAGATAGATAGATAGATAGATAAATTTAAATAGTGCTAAAGGAAGAATTTGGGACAGGATTGATTCATCCATTAGACACAATAAGCCAGATTTGTGGCACATAAAAAATGTTTTAATTAAGGTATTCTAAAGTAAGAAAAAGGATCATGTAATAATGAATCCAGCCAAAATTACATTCACCCTTATAAAAAAATAGATATAAAATACAATTTCTAACATTTTTATGAGGGAGAAGCCCATGAATGCAAAAGTGCCTTGAGCCCAAAATAATCACAACTGGGTCTTGGTCTGGAAAGCATTAGCCTTTCTCTAGTCATAATCTCCATTATAATCACCCCCATCATAAAGCTACTAAACAAGGAGCACTGTCACAAAGAACTGTGTGATTGAGGCAGAAATGCAGTTTCAAGATAAGCAGCCTGCCCTCCCTTTGAACAAGACTGTTCCCTAAGTCTCTCATATATAGATTCTAAACTTCCATGGGATTACAGTTTAGGAAAACATCAAATTATATCTAAAGTGTATACTTAAAATCACAAACTTATTAAATAACTTAATGATCATAAATTGCACATAATAGAATTGAGAGTTTTTATAGGCTTACTTAGATAATAGTTTCTGATTTTTGAAAGAATTCCGCAAGGAAAATATCAATATATGACTTCAGTACAAGAACCAACTGATCACAGTGAAAAAGCAAACAGCAAGAAGTGTATCTTGCTCAAATGTTAAGAGAAATGGATTATTAGTCACAATATATAAACATTTTAATTCTAATATATGTAAATATCATAAATGCCCCCTTGATGGTAAATAACATAAATAGTACAAGGTATACATAGTAAGCAAAACCGGAGAGGGTTCAGCCTGTAACCAAATTCAAATTAAACAACAAAGTATACTTTTATATCCTTAACTTGTCAAGAAAGGTATAATAATAACACTAGCACCATTGTTTACAGTGAAATGGATGAGATTTTATGACTGTGGATAAAAAACAGGAACACAGTAGTAGGTACTGAAACCATAGAAGGTTCCTGCCCTTTGACCCAGTAATTTCACTCACTGTAATTTAGATGAGGAGCTAATTCAGGAGAAGGGCAATCCCTCTGTATGCTGCTCCTCCCTGTAGCATTCTCTGTAATAGCAGAAATTGAAAACAACCTGAATGTCCAACAACAAGGACAGTGAAGACAGTGACATAAATTGCGGTACATTAACTGGATAAAATATTGTGCAGTTCTCACAATAATTATGAAGAATATGAGCCAGTGTAAGGTGTTGTTCAAAATACTGTTTGGTAAAACTAAATGTCCAATTATGCAGATGTTTGATTATAGCTCTGTAAAATATGCTAGAATGTAGACAAGGACTATGAGGGAGCAGAGAACAATAGTGTTTGCTCCTGCTCCTTCCCTCCCAATCATGAAGCTCTCATGAAGTTTCTTTCAGCATCCACACACTCCATGTTCCCGCCTTGTTCCCTCTTTTCCATTGCTCCTTCTTCCATTCATTGAGTGGATTCCTGCTGCTCCAGGGCACCCATGTCACTTACCATTTTTTGTATTCAGCACTAGGATCCAATGAGGAAGACCTATCCCCCTCTGCTCACTGAGCTCACTGTTCACACACAGATGCATAAGGAAGTATTTGTGATGCAGTATAGAAATCCATAAAGTGATAGGAAAAAAAGGAAGCTAAGTGAGAACCAGATTCCTTAGGAATCAATCACATGTTTTATCTCTTCAAAGGGATTTTGCATGGAGAAAGTGCTGGGGGAATTTGATCCCTTGATTACCAGACTTTCCCCACATGACAAGTTTCCCTCCTGCTGGCCCCTCCCTCTGAAGTAAAAATACTCAAGTCTCTCCTCGAACACACAAAAATCAAGTTTTCACCTCCACATGCCCCACTCAACATCTTTTCTATAAACTCCTTCCTTTTCAGTCACAATCCATACTTCTAATTCCATACTGAGCAGTCACTGCCTACCCTGCTGCTAGTTGAGTGCATTGCGATAATAAAAACCACAAGAAAAGATGAGGTTACACTGGAATATGTAGGGCTCTTGCAATCCAGGTGGAGGAGACAGAAATTGCAGAAAGAAGGAAGAACTCGGTATTCCAGAGCAGAGACAAGCCGGCGTGTCTAGAACATGTGAACACAGATGGGAATGGCAAGTGTTGAACCTGGAGGTGTAGGCAAGAGCCCCACCATGTGGGGTCTGTGGGTCTGAGTAGAGTTTGAAGTTCATTCTAAGCTCAATGGAAGCCATGGAGTGGAGACACAGCTCTGCTGTTTCTTCTCTCCCATCCTAGACTGTTTGCACAGCATCCTCATCAACCCTGATTTTTATGGCAATAATAGGAAATACATAGATTAGGTGATGATACCCATCTTACAGGTGAGGAAAATAACACTTGACCAAGGCCACATGACTGGTAAGGGAAAGAAGAGTGGTAAATGGGACTATTAATTGTCCTGGGAACTCAAGACATAAAATGTAAGGCCCTTTCTTTGTCACTAGTCCATGTAAGTATCTTTCCCTCTTGGGCTGTGCTTCACCTGAGAAGCTGTGCTCTGTAGGGGTCCCTCCCACTCTCCACTATGAAATGATAAAATCTCTCCATTCCCTTCAGCCTCCTCATCTGGAGCATCCTAACTCTGATGTCCAGGCCACAAGCTAGACCAATTTAATCAGAACCTGGGTAAAACCCACGTTCCAACATTTTGTAGAGTCCCAGGAGATTCCAATGGGCATTCAAGTTTGATGGCCTGGAGAGGCACGCATGAGGGCCATCCTGATCTACCTTGCCCTGCAATTCCCTCCTTATCTTCTATTAACTGTCCCCCAGGTGCCTCCTCCCTGTCCTAGGGTTGCTGTTGAAGCTGCAGTCAGGCCACACCCCTTAACCACTTTCCACAATATTTACTGTCACCTGCCTCCCCCCACTTCCCCCTCCCCTCCCTGGCCCCAGTCCCCCACATTGACAGGCTAATGGATTCTTCAGATTATATATTCCCAGTCACCTGGAGCTGTCCTGAGATTAGCCTGCCAGACAATGGCAGAAGCGGCCCTTGCTCCTGGTTCTAATGAAATAATTCACTTAAATAGCCTCTGTTTCCTCCAGAGCCCAGGTCCTTTAGCCAAATGGAGGTGAGCAAGGGCTGTCTCCAATGGAATGCAGGAGCAGAAGTGAGCTGCTCATATGGAACAGTGGTTGCAGGAGCCACAGCATTAAGAAAGAGACATGTGAAGTTTATTTATTTATTTGGAGAGAGAGTGGGGGCGGGGGCAGGAGTAGAGAAGTAAATCCCAAACAGGCTCTAGACTGTCAGCGCACAGCCTGATGCAGGGCTCAGATCCACAAACCATGAGATCGTGACCCGAGCCAAAGTTGGAAGCTTAACCAACTGAGCCACCTATGGAGCCCCTTCAAGTCCTCCTTGTAGACTAGCCACTCCTGGTCAGGGAGGCACAGCCAAGAACCCTGCAGAAAATGTTGCAGGCACCAGGGTGGGATTTTCCATTTGGAGAGGCCCAAGGGGAAGTAATGGAGGGCTTCCCTCTTCCCTGTTCACTTCCTCCATCCCCTCTCCCCGACCCCTCATCCCTCACTCTGTCCAAGTCTCCCAAAGGATTCCTCATAATCTTAATCCTACTCAGTTTAAGAGAGAAGTTCTCACTCTTTAAAACTCCTCCTCTGGGCTCAGGTATCTTCCTGCAGTGTAGGGGAGGATACAAGTTTAAGGTACCTGTTACCAGCTCTCACTGGTGTCTTCCTGGGATCCAGGACTCTTGAGTGAAGAAAGCTTATTCACCAGGGAACATTACCCATGTCCCTAAACTTTTCCATCCTCAGGTATGCTGCACAGGGTTATCCTATTTATTTATACATTATTAATTCACTTATTCAATAGATATTTATTTTCACCATAAAAAGGTGAATCCCATGTTTCTTGGACAAATTGCATACAGCCCAGGGGTTGGGGGTGGCAGAGATATTCATGATAGCTGCAGCTCAGATACCACAGATACATTGTCCTTCCCTTTCAATATGTTCGTGTTTGTTTTCATTTAGTCATTAGAGATCGTGTGCATTCCAATATGCATGGAAGGGAATTCAGAAGGAAAGACAATTGAGTTGTGGCCATTCCCCTGGTTGATGTATAAATATATTGGATGGAATGGGCTGTCCTGTTCCAGGCCAGAAAGCAAGAAAAAGCCATGACAATGAGAATACTGTGTGAGCACCCAGGGGTGGTCTGGGACCCATGGATGAGGCCAATAGGAAGAAAAAATGCCTCTGGGCACAGTGTGCTGCTGGAAATTGGAAAATCACAAACTAGCAGCCTACGTGTACACGGGGGAAATGAAAGAGGGTGTGACTATATTTCAGAACTGTTACAGGGGCACTTTAAGGCTGAATCTCAGAACAGAAAGTCTGCCCTGCAGATGGAATCAAGACATTAGTCGCTCCCCATTGCCTGGAACCCTGACTTACAACCACGGCAGACCCACTGCCCAAGAGAAAGGACCATTAGCTGCCCTCCTGCCCCAGGAAAACATTACTCATGCTTAATCTTCAGGTTGAGAAAAACAATCATGATGACTCACTTCTAAATCATGTTTACTAATTGGAATGCATCAGAATCATTAATTATGTTGTCACAGAAAACATGGCAAAATGCACGAGCCAAAAGATAAACTCCACCTGTTAGAAGGTGGAGGAAGGACAGTATCCTACAAACTGAGAAGAAGGCACTTTGAAACTAAAAAATGACGCAAGCCACTCCATACCTTTTACACACATATTTATTCTAAATGTGTGACTGGACCCAGCCAACACCACATGGAAGATAGCCATCCCACCTCAGTCCTGCCCAAGTTCCTGGCCCACAGAATCACAAACGCATATGCTGTTCTGGTTTTGAGCCACTACATTTTGGGGTGCTTTGTTAGGTAGCAAGGTTCATGGAAACAGTGGGCTAAGCCAATCAGGGCAAATCCTTCCCTCCCGGCACAGTTGGCCAGAACACAGGCCTAAGTCATCAGTGCAGGCTCAAGGAATCAGTGAGAACCTCAAAACCATGCCTGGGACACCGGGGCAGAGCTGTTCTCCCTCCTCTGCCTGCCGTGCTGTGGAGTAGAGCCAAACTATGGCACCGTTTTGCAACCTTAAAAGGAGGAGCCAGCCCAACGAGGAAACCCTTACGTGAAAACTTCACAGGACACTGCACAGAAGCAGAGTCGAGAGCCTTGATCAACGTCTCTGTCAAACTGCACCGAACCTCACACCCCCCTCCAGACTTTTATAATCATACAGGTCTCGGTTACTCAAGGCATGTGACTGAGGCTTTGGGGATTCGCAACGGAAAATGTCCAACTGACACACTCCCAAGCTGTAGAACTGTGGTTTTCGTGTCTACCCTATGAAAGAACCCCACTTCTCACACAGAACCCGGAGCAGAAGCATAAAACGAAAGCCAGTGTGTTTGAGATAGGGGTGGGCAGTCCAGAACCCTAACTGACAGCAACTTCTTAACTCCCTGTGTTAGTTTCCTAGGGCTGCCCTAAGAAAGTACCACAAACTGGGCATCTTAAAACAACAGCAGCTTGTCGTCTCCCAGTTCTGGGGACTAGACCCCAAAATCAGTGTGTCAGCAGTGCCATGCCCCCTCTGAAAGCCGTAGGGGAACCCTCCCTTGCCTCTAACTTCTGGTTTGCCGGCTTCTTCGCTGTTCCTTCCTTGTGTTACAGATGCGTCACTCATCAATCCTCCTTGTTCCCATGGGTTCTCCCTGAGCCCCTTCCCACCGTCTTCCCTGAGCATGTCTGCCTGTGTCCAAACCCCACTTTCTATAAGGACCCCACACTAATGACTTCGGTTAAACCCGATTACTTCCGCTAAGACTGTATTTCCAAATAAATCCTGGTTAAGACTTCAACACATCCTTTTGGGGAGACACAATTTATGTATTACGCTCCTCAGCCACAACAGTACCCGAGGCAGTCATGCAGGACACTACCCAGGGCTCTGAGGGAGACAAGGCGCCTACTCTTGCTGCTCCTCCCTCCGAAAGAAATAATTTCTCTCTGTTGTGTCTCTTATTACTTATTCATAACTCAAAGTACACTGTCAACACCTCAAAGATTAAATCTGTTTATATATATATGCTATTCCACGCTAGACTGCGTATGACACTAGTGGCAATATCACTTGGATCTAGTGTAGTGCTTGGTATATAGTAGATATTCACTAGTGTTGGAGAAGACAAAATTATATGGCCTGACATCTTGTACCAACTGTTAGAGGGCATTAGGTATTAAATAAAAAAGTAGGTTTTCTTACCAATCCTTTAAAGGATAATGACTGGGGAAAAACACTCAGGATTTGAGGACCCAAATTATGTCATCGAAATGGTCTTAGGAGTGTGTGGGAGGAGGGATTTGCATTGACTGGAAACCACCCTTGTCCCAAATTTTCCCCCTTTCACTTTTTCCCTGATGCTAGCAATCCCATTATTAGAACTCAACTGTTACCAAGTATATCTTGGTATCAAATGTACCATCTTATAATTTTTACTACAGGATTTTGTGGTTGCTAATTTTTGTTCATTAATGCTTCTCTAATATCCACATAAGGGTTGGCATGAAAATGACGGAAGAGCAAAATTCCAACTAGCCAACCTTCAGTGTGTTAACCTATGAGGTTGCTACTATGCTTGGGCCTGCGTTGGAGGGAGAGGAAGGGACAAGGTTTAATACTGACATACAGGAAGTAATCCTGATGGGTGAGGCCCACAGTTTTATGAGGGAGGATGGACAAAGAGAGGGAGCATCCACACTAGATGTTCTCTTCTAACTTAAAACAAGGCTCTCCTGCTCATTGGCTGCTTTGGGATCAGACGTGCATCTTGCTTATATGAGTTTAAGAAAAATACAGTCAGTAGTGTTTGAGGTGCCAGGGTGACTCAGGTCATGATCTCACAGTTCATGAGTTCAAGCCCTGCATTGAGCCGCACATGGAGCCCTGCATTGGGCTCCATGCTGACAGTGCAGAGCCTGCTTGGGATTCTCTCTCCCTCTCTCTCTGCCCCTCCCTTGCTCATGCTTGCTCTCTCTCTCTCTCTCTCTCAAAATAGATAAACATTAAAAATAATTTTTTTAAAGAAAGAACTCCAGCTCCCTTTTCATGCTTACAGAGTCCTCCAGCTACTCTGCTGGCTCTCCAAGCAACTGAATATCCTAACTGTTTTACATGGTACCCAACATACATAATGCAATGGTAATAAATTAGGCAAACACTGCTCCATTGAGCAAATATTAACAAGGTCATGATCTCATAGTTTGTAGGTTTGAGACCCACATCAGGCTTTGTGCTGACAGCATGGAGCCCACTTAGAATCCTCTCTCTCCGCTCTCTGCACCGCCCCCCCTGCTCACACATGCTCCTTTTCTCTCTCTCTCTCTCTGAAAATAAACTTTTAAAAAATGAATAAATTAAAAGAAAAAAAAAGGAATCTAACACCTAAAGAGTATCCAATGCAGGGTGGATTTTAGATTGGATTATTGTTGCAAAATATTCACTTCTACTTTGAACTATATGTATATATGTAAGCCCTTTACCATATGACTTCAGGGCCTCCTTGAAGTGGATTGTATTGGCCACCCCTGCTAACATTGAGTTTGACCATCTGACTTGCTTTGGCCCTTGGAATGTGAGTGGATATAACATGTCAGACCTAAGGCTTTAAATGTGTTTGAATGTTTTTCTCAGGCCTCTTGGAACTTTTACTCACTGCCATAAGAAAAGCATGTTTCAAGAAGTCACTAATCCTTCAGCCTGGGTACAAGCAAGCTCAAGTGAGATCAGCAAACCAAAACTTCTCTGCAGAGTCATCCTCAGAAAAGTTTACTGTTAATGGAAATCACTGAGATTTCTGTGATTGTTAGTTATGCGGCATTATTGCAGCAATAGCCAACTGATAAACTGGCTATTATTTTTAACATTATTATTATTCTCTCTGCTGAAAGGAAGATTTCATCCTTGAGAATCCCACTCCAGCACTCAGCTCAGAATATTACAGATTAGAGACAAACCACCTACACTCACGGAATGTTGTATTCCATTTCACATATTGAAAAATTGATATCCAGATATCTAGAATCAATTGCCCAAAGTCTCACAGCTTATTTCCAGACATAACTGCAAGCAGCATATGCCTCAGGGATAGAGGGACCACACATCTCAGTTTGTCCGTGAGGGTCCCAGTTCACACCTGTTGCTCCTTCTCTTAACAGTTCCCATAGTCTCTGAAAAAAGTTGACTTTACAATAAATTACATGGTTACCCTACTTACTGGCTAATGATCATGTATGTTAGTTTGGAAGTTGTCAGTGAAGATGATTTTGGTTGTAAGGATTAAAAAAATAAGAGGTGCCTGGGTGGCTCAGTTGGTTGGGCATCTGACTCTTGGTTTCAGCTCAGATTGTGATCTATTGGGTCATGGGATCCAGCCCTCCCTGGGGCTCTGAACATGGAACCTGCTTGGGATTCTCTTTCCTTCTCCCTCTGCCCCCCCCAAATAAATGAATAGATAGATATATAAATAAATAAGTATAAAAACTCAAACTGGATTAAGTCATAAAAGAGATTGATTAGCTCATTAGGAATGTGGGAACGACAATGTTTGGTTTATTCCCACTTGTCTGATCCACACACAACTTTCCCCAAGGGCTGACTCCCCTTCACTATGGCAAAGTGATCTGCTGCGATGCTTCCACATCCATACCCTGTGCTACATGTTTCTTCTTTCCTGTCACAGAAGAAAGGAAAGAATTTCTCTAAAATCCTCTCAGAAGAGCTAAGAGGCATATTTCCTAGAGGCTCCCAGCAAATGAATCCTCATGCTCTTTGACCCAATTTTGCCAGCATGCCCATCCCTCCACCAAACTCTGGGGCCAGACAGCAGGGTCACATTAATTTGAATCACATGTCCTGCCTTCAAGGCCAGGGGTGGGGTCAGCTTTAGCCAAGAGGGCTTGGGCTGGGTAGGGTTGGCATTAATGGTGAATATCAGGGGAATTAACAAGAGAAGGGGAAATGGATATTGGGGAGGCCACTCAACAGTGCTTGTCCATTCAATACACAGCTTGTTGTCTTCAAAAAGTAAATGGGGTTTCTGCCTTTAAACAATGAGTGCTCCATAATGCAATCCCAGAGCGGTCATCCAGTTTTTGCCAGGAGTTCCCAACATCCTACCATCAGGTTGGATGGTTAAAGAGCACAGTGGGGCTGAGAGGCATCTCCCTGTGTACTTACCAAGTGGGGCTGGAATGAAATGGGCCAGAGCATGAGACACACCTCGATTTGAATCCCAGCTCTGCTATTTACTATGTATCCTGTTTTTTTGCTTAATCTCTATACAGGTCTCTGTTTCCCCCATGCAACCTGGGGGCAATAATGCCTACTTCATAATGTTTTGAGAGAATTAAAAAACATAAAGCTTTAAAAATTTCTAGCACAATGCTAAAATACAAGGGTAATCAGTGTCCTTATTTTGAGCTTTAATTACTTGTTTAGACAGAACAGAATGAGAAGAAAGAACTACAACAGCCTAAGGCATTGATCTTTGCCAAGTAGAAGATTCCATTATCTGAGTTTATCACACAGTTTAGGCCTACATCCCCTGGTCCCTCCTGCAAACATTGCTGACAAATTCTTATTTTGATAGCCATTTTCTGGACTTGGTTGCCAGATTCTTTTCTTGGTGTGTATTTATTAATGATATCACAGGATGCCTGGGTGGCTCAGTCAGTTGAATATCTGATTCTTGATTTTGGCTCTGTTCATGATCTCATGTTTTGGTCATGATCTCCGTTTTGGGCTTCATATCAAGCACCTGAGATTGAGTTGGGTGTGGAGCCTGCTTGGGATTCTTTCTTTCTCTCTTTGTCCCCACCCCCCACAAGTGTGTGCACCCATGCACTCGTGCTCAAGTGCTCTCTCTCTCTCAAAATAAATTAAAAAAATAAACTTAAAGATGTCACAGTCTTCTTCCAGATCAGTTTCTTTCAGAGTCCACATCTTGGTCTCTACAGATGCCGAATCCCAAGCACTAAGTGTGAGATTACTAATTTTAACATAAGGTCCTTACGAGAAGCTCACTTTAGTCCTCTATGAACTTAAGCATCTTCCTGGACTATCCTTCCTCTTCATGGAGAGGGTCAAGTGAGTCTAAAGGTGTGAAATCCTTCCATAAAATTCAAACACTATGCAGATAAGGGTAGCATTATATAGGCACTGCTGGAAGGGCAAGATTTTGTGGACTCCAAATCAGACCAGCTTCCTTTCTCCCCTCCTGTTCTCCCCCACTAAATGGACACTGCAGCCAAGCTTTATGTGGAATCTTTTTTTTTTTTAATAAATTTAGATTTTCAGATGAGGTGCAAAGATAGTACAGACTTCCCATATACCGTTCACCAGCTTCTCATGGTGTTACCATCTGACATAAACGTGGTCCACTTGTCAAACTAAACAATTAACATTGGTACAGTAATAATAACTAAACTATAGATTTTATTTAGACTTCACCAGCCTTTCCGCTAGTATCTTTTATGTTCCAGGACACCACACTGCATTTCCTTATCATGTCTCCTTAGTCTTCTCTGATTCTTTAACAACTTCCCAGTGTTTCCTTGTTTTCATGACCTTGATACTTTTGAATATACTGGTCAGGCATTTCTTACACTCCCCGCCTCCCGCCCCAAATTTAAGCTACCTGATTTTCTGTGTGTGCGATTTGACAAGAGGTTAGGAATCGTGGGGGACGAATATCCCAGAAGAGAGGTGTCTTTCTCTTTTATTTTATCAGAGTGTCCATGATGTCAATATGTATTCCTAGTAATATTAACCTTGATCTCTTGGTTCAGCTAATGTCAGTTTTGCTGGTTAGTAAATTCACTTAAGTCCTCTCTGTCTGTTAGAGGAGACTCCTTGAGTTCTGCCCACACTTATGGCCATATGAGTACTTCCTTACTTTCTGGCACTATATGATGCTAGAGACTCATCTGTACTTTCCCTGCCCCAGTCCTAGAATCAGCCATTTCTCCAAGGATTCCTCCTTCATTTTAGTGAAGAATGGTATTTAGAAATCAGTTTCTGAGTTCTAGGTGTGCTGCCTCTTTTGATCAGCTTAAATGTCAAAGAACACAAGTATTATCATAGGTGATTGATTCTCTCATCTCTTTACTCTTGATCTTCCCACTGAATAACATCCATATTGAATCTCAACATGCTTTTATTTATTTACTCACTCATTCATTCAATATTGAGATCCTACTATGTGTCAAGTACTCTTGTACTTGATATTCTTAATGCTGTCCTCTAGATAATTCATGTGCAGTGTCTGAAGTGATAGCCCTGATGAGATAGAAAGATAGGAATTAGTCAGGCAAAGGGAAAGGGGTGGAGGATGAGTTAAAAGAATGGAAAATAGGGGCACCTGGGTGGCGTAGTCGGTTAAGCATCCGACTTTGGCTCAGGTCATGATCTCACAGTCTGTGAGTTGGAGCCCCGCATTGTGAGTTGGAGTCTGTGAGTAGGCCTGGAGCCTACTTCAGATTCTTTCTCCCTCCCTCTCTGCCCCTCCCTGGCTAATACTCTGTCTGTCTCTCTCTCTCAAAAATAAACAAACATTAAAAAAATTATTTAAAAAAAGAATGGAAAATAAACACATGTGCACTCTAACCATGTGCCTACAAGGAAACTTAGAGAGTCAGGATGATTGTTTTTAATTCTATTATTTAATAGGATAATATTTATTATTTGAGAATAGCCTCGCTATCCCCCAGTTATACTCACTCTGGAGGAACAGATAGGGAATTTATAAAATCTCTATCCAATAATGCTAAATGGAAGAAACTAATGGCCAAAAAACCAAAACACCAAAACCAACAAAAGCACAAACCAACTATTGTCCCAGAGCATTAGCCTGAATTCAGGTCAATGAATATTTAGAGAGCAACCACTGTGTGCTGGTTACAATGCTATGTGCTGGTGATGGAGAAGCAACCAAGAAAGGGATGGGGCTTTGCTATCAATGTGCTTCAGTCAGGTGTGACTGAGCATTATAGAAGGGAAGTCCATGGAGCTATAGGGCAGATAACAAGAGAATTTAATCACCTCTGGGGTTAAAAAGCTTCCTAGAGAAAGTGGCACTAATGTTGAGACTTCACCACTCCTAATCTTTTCCCTGAACAGGATCCTACACTGACTCTAATATCCCTTCATTCATTCATCCATTCAACATTTTTTGAGAGTAGAAGAAGAAAAGCATTCTAGGTGGAGAAAACAGCCTGTGGGAAGCCCAGGATATGAAAAAAGAGCATGGTGTGTGTTCAAGGAACTGAAGGAAATGCATTATTACAAAAATGAGAGAAAGCAAGAGAAAGAGTGACAAAAAATGAGACTGGAGGTCCTGTAAGTCCTTAAAGTCAGTTGAGGGTTTTGGACAACAGAGAGGGCAACAGAGAGCAATGGAAGGCTGTTGAGCTAATAAGTGACCAGATTGGTCACTTAGCTGCAGTGGGGAGGATGGTTTGGAAGGGAAAAGGGATTAATCTCCATAAGGCTTAGTAAGGTTAGATTCCTTCCAGCCTTAGGGTGCCTGGTGGCTCAGTTGGTTAAGCATCTGACTCTTGATCTCGGCTCAAGTCAGGATCTCACAGTTCATGAGATCGAGCCCTGAGTCAGGCTCTGCACTGACAGCATAGTGCCTGTTTGGGATTCTCTCTACCCCTGCTTGCACTCTCTCTCCCTAAATAAATAAACTTAAGAAAAAAAAAATATTTCTTCCTGCATCACAGGATTGGGGTTAGGGTTAAATATGTGAACACAGGGGCACCTGGGTGCCTTAGTAGGTTGAACATCCCACTCTTGATTTCAGCTCAGGTCACAGATCATAAGATTGAGTCTTTACTCTTGACTACATTTTGGTTAAAAAATTTCCTTTTAAATGCTTTATTACAATTAAAATTGAATATTGTGCTAGACACAGTGAACAAATGTGAATAAGGCCTGGGTCCTTAATACATATTTACAATGAGCCATAACATGATGTAGCATAAACCACAGTAGTGACATGAGCCAATGTGACACTTAAGCACGGACTTCTTAACTAAACAATGCATGCTCTAGAAACTCAGAGAATGGAGCTGGAGGACTGAATGCACTGCATGTTTAATCTCTCCAGATTTCATACAGGCTCATCAAGGACTAGGACTGCTTTCTGTATATTTTGTTGATTATTATTTGGGATTATTATTAGCATACTTCGTTTTATTTTTTATTTTTCATGAATTTCTTGTGAGTGACCAACGACATTTTCAAATAAAAATTTTCCAATCATGGGGCACCTGTGTGGATCAGTCAATTGTCTGACTCTTGATTTCAACTCAGGTCATGATCTCAGGGTCTGTGAGCTCAAGCCCCACATCGGGCTCTGCACTCATGTTCTCTCCTTGCTCTCTCTCAAAAATTAATAAATAAATAAATAAGTTTTGAAAAGCCTGAAGCTTGCTTCAGATTCTGTCTCCCTGTCTCTCTGCGCCTCCCCCACTCATTCTCTCTCTCTCTCTCTCTCTCTCTCTCTCTCTGTCTCAAAAATAAATGTTAAAAAAATTTTTTAAAATTAAGAAAACTTAAAAAGTAATTCTAATACTCTATAGCAAAACTGTATTATTTTTATGCATTCAAAAGTATTTTTATTCTAAAACCCAAACTCAAGGTAAGAATTTAAAAGTACAAAGAATGGTGGGGTGCCTGGGTGGCTCAGTCGGGTAAGCATACGACTTTAGCTCAGGTCATGATCTCACGGTTCATGAGTTCAAGCCCCATGTCGGGCTCTGTGCTGACAGCTCAGAGCCTGCAGCCTGCTTCGGATTCTGTGTCTCTCTTTCTCTCTCTGCTCCTCCCCCACTCCCTCTCTCTCTCTCTCTCTCCTTCAAAAGTAAATAAACATTAAAAAAATATGTAAAAACAAATAAATAAAAGTACAGAGAATGTAGAAAAGGAAATAGAAGTTCTTATTTCCCAATTCAATTCCACAGTCCCATACCTCAGAGGTATCTTTGGTCTCCTCTCAGAAATGTGTCTCTTTGGGGCACCTGGGTGGCTTAGTGGGTTGAGCGTCCAACTTCACCTCAGGTCATGATTTCGCGGTTTGTGAGTCTGAGCCCTGCATCAGGCTCACTGCTGTCAGTGTGGAGCCCACTTCGGATCCTCTGTCCCCCTCTCTCTCTGCCCCTTCCCCACTTGTGCTGCTCTCTCTCAAAAATAAATAACCATTTTTTTTCAAGAAGAGATGTTTCTCTTTGAACAACTAGATAAATGAAATATTTGTTACACATTTTAACACAAATATGATTACTTCCGTATGCAGTTTTGTATTTTTCATTTTTCACTTGTAATTTAGATCTTTATCTTGTTTTTAGCTCCTGTATAGCATTACATGTGTTGATGTACCATATTTTACCTATTAACAATTATTTACATTTTCCTTTTTTCTTGCTGTTAGAAATAGCTTGGTAATGTACATCTTCCAACAGACCTTTTTAAACTTAAGCAAATATACTTAGTATATAAATTCCAAGTGAAAACCCCACATTTCTTCAGCTGAATTAAATGCTCAAATACTCCATCCTAACACCCCATAGGGTAATTTAAGAAATGATGACACATGGTATTCATATAACATGTTCTATAGAATCAGGTATTATTCTAGTAATCTTTTGCTACAGAACAAAATACTCCCAAACTTACATAGTTTAAAACAAAAACTGTCATTAGTTTAGCTCAGAAATCTGAAACTAGTTCAGGGTTGGGCAGAGAAAGCTTGGCATGGCTTGACTGAGGGCTATAGGGGACCCACTTCCAAGATGGATCACTCAACTGGTTGGAGTTGGCTTTCAGTTCCGAAGCTCAGCTTGGCCTGATAGTTGGGAATGCTTGATTTTGCCTGCATGGCTCACTCTTTGTGGCCTGGGCTTCCCTGCATTACAATATTGCATTCGAAGGGCAAGGATCCTGAGGGAAGCTGCTCTGCTTATTATGACCTAATCTCAGAAGTCTCATCGTGTGCTATCTGCTATAGTGTATTCATTGAGCTAGTCACAAAGGTCCTTCCAGATTTAAAAGGAGGGGACATAAACCCATCTAAAAAAAAAAAAAAAAAAAGCAGGTGGGATAGGAAATATAATTGCAGCCACTGCTGGAAAATATAATCTGCCACAGTTAAAATATACCTTCTATGACTCTAAACAGATAAATAGTTCAAAATATTATGGTATGTTGATTTTTGAATCAGGACATCAAAGTTGTATCGTATTTCCTTGATCTGATTCTGAAAAAAATATTTTATTAGAACCACCAGTTTGTTTTCTTTCTGGAGACGTAATACTCATGCTCATACTCAGCTATGACTAAAAGCTGTGGTAGTTGCATGATCACCAATTTTTCTTTAATTGGTGAGAAATAATAAAACACTTAAAAAATAAAAATAAAAAATTTAGGGGTGACTGGGTGACTCAGTCCGTTGAGCATCGGACTTCAGCTCAGGTCATGATCTTGTGGTTTGTGGGTTTGGGCCCTACATCGGGCTCCATGCTGACAGCTCCTGACAGCTCAGAGCCTGGAGCCTGCTTCAGATTCTGTGTCTCCGTCTCTCTGTGCCCCTCCCCCACTCACACTCTGTCTCTCTCTTTCTCTCAAAAATAAACATTAAAAAAATTATTTTGTTTTTCCATTCACTGCCATTTAGCATAAGACCTAATGATCATAGTAATAACAACTATAATAATTACAATTATTCCATACGAGATATTATATCTTCACTTACTGATGATAAAATCTAGTTATGGAAAGGTAAAGCAACTTTTCTAAAATCAACTTAAGTGTTGTAGCTGGGATTAGAACCTAGGTCTTTGTTCTAAGCCTAAATTCTTATCATTAATTCAACTCTCTAAAGCTTTGGGTCAAGAATTTTGTTACGTAAAGCTGATCAGTAAGAAAATCTTTGGTTATGGTTCATTCCAGTTTGAACTGTGATACCCTCCCAGTAACTGTATCCCAGTATCTTTCTTGCCAGGTATATAGGTTACATACAGATTTGCATTAGAATATTACTATGTCTGTTGTTCTGTGAGAGAATACTTGAACTAAGATAACAAAGCAGGAGCTAAAGATCCAATGTGGAGAGAACTAAAACATTGTACTGCTTCTTCTCCATTCTTCTACCAATTCAATTTCATGGTTGTACAAAATAACACATTCTGATTGATATCATATTAAAGAGTCAGCAGATAAAAGGACACACAGAAATTTTGTTTATAGGTAAAAGAATTCACAGACAGCTTCCAAAAGGAAGCTGACCTTGACCAGTGAGATGAAGGAAAACAAAGATAAGTTGTGAAGACTTTGACAGATAGTTCCTTCCCCAAACTGGCTGTGCATCAGGATCAAACAAGGAGCATACTAACTATTCAATGCTCAGACCTGATGCCTGGAGATTCAGATGCAATTGGGATAGGGTGGGGCCTGGGATTATGTGTTTTTATCAATACCCAATTGATTCTGATGTAATAAGACTTCAAAATATTGGAGAAAAAGCATAGGTTTAGGATACAGTCAAGAGGTTTTGTTTGTTTCTAATTTCAATCTTCAGCACTTTTTTAAAGTAATGATGCTTTTGTCATGATATTTTCCTGCCTTCTTTTCTTTATTTTGAAATGCTTACAAGGTAAATGTCTGTTCTGCATTAGAAGCCAAGATTCTTGTTCATTCTTACGTAACTATCGTACTAGGTTATTGAAATATCTTTTGTGCTGAATCAGATGAAGCTCTATTTTCACTGGAATGAAAATGGGTAAGATTCCTAGAGTATGTTATTATGGGCTACTTGATATATTGACATTTACATTTTTAAAAAATCAAAGTTTTTCCACTGAACTAGATCAGTAGTATTTGGTTGAATCTTCCCTTTTAGTACAGAAATGACTGCCTCCTAGATCAACTTTCTTTCATTAAGTGTTTGCTAACAACTCTGAAAACTGGATATGAGTCCATAGCATTTTCCAAACATTACTGTGATGGTCAGTGTTAGGTATCACCTAGGCTAGGCTTTAGTACTGAGTTACTAAGTCAAACACTAATACAGGTATTAGGAGGTATTTTGTAGATGTGATCAACATCTCCAATCTAAGCCAATTCCTTGTAATAATTTTTTTTATATATATGTGTGTATACAGGTAAACATGTATATCCTACTGGTTTTGTTTCTCTGGTGAAATTCTGCCTAATAAAATCACTATGCCAAGTTGTATAATTATCTATATTCTTTTATATTGAAGCAGGAATGGTGTGTGTCTTTTGTTCATCTTTGTATGTTCTAGTGCCTGTAATATAGTATATGCTGAAAAGGCTGTTGAAGAAACTAATGAATTTCTTATCAAGATTGAAGAGTATAAGAGACCCAATATGAAAATCTTCAGTACAGCTGCAGGGAACCCAGGTTAGTGTACTATAGGGTTGGGGAAGGACGGGGCTAAAAGCCTTGTAGATGCTTATAAGAAGTTCTGATAAATATCAAATAGTAACCTTTCACTCCTTGAAGAATTGTCCTTTTGGTAAGTCACTGGAGTATCCCTCCAGTTTTCAAAGTTGTTAGCCAACACTGAAAGAAAGCAAGCTGTGGAAATAGTGGGTCAGCAAAGACCAGAGAGACAGAGCACTAGAATCTCCTATCAGATTTTTTTCTGCCCTCTCTCCCCGCCCCAGAATACCTATGAGGTGATGGTTGTTCTTTGATTCCTTTTTTTTTTTCTTGGTAATCATTATAGTAGCTCATTGTAGGGGCACCTGGGTGGCTCAGTCAGTTAAGCAACCGATTCTTGATCTCGGCTCAGGTCATGATCCCGTGGTTTGTGAGTTTGAGCCCTGCATCAGGCTCTGTGCTGACAGCCTGGAGGCTGCTTAGGATTCTGTCTCTCCCTCTCTCTCTGCCCCTCTCTTGCTCATGATCACTCTTTCTCTCTCTCAAAAATAAAGAAATGAATTTAAAAAAATAGTAGCTTATTGTAATGTCCTTAGTACTGGCTCAGATCAAACTCTATTTTCACGTTTTAGTTAGCATTTCCAGTTACTGGTGAGATGAAAGCACCTTTTCATATGTTTAGGGGACATTCAGGTTTCCTCTTCTACAGACTACTGTTTGTAATCCTTGCACATTATTCTTTTGGGTTATATCTTATATCTTGATTGTGATGGTGGTTATATTTGTCAAAACTTGTCAAACTATTAAATGAGTATATTTAATTTTATATGAATTGTATATCAATAAAGCTGATTTTTTTAGAAAAAGGTAATAGAAGAATTAAATAGAATAAACAAAGGGAGGGGAAAGGATGAGAAAGAAGGAAGGCAGGTAGGAAGGAAGGGAGAAAGAAAGGAGGAAACAAGAAAGAAGGAAACTTAGTTCATAAAAAACAAAATAAGAAAAAAGAATGACTGAACAAAGGCCAGATGGGACAATGAAAAACAACTTTTATATCAGAAATTGTATTAAGTGTAAATTGACTAAACATTCCCATTAAAGACAAAGATTGTCAGACTGTCTAAAAAAACTCAAGACCTACCTATACACTTTAAATATGTGGAAAGAAAAGAATGGGAAAAGATATGCTGTGAAAACACTAATCATAACGCATCCATAGTGGTTATATTAATAAACATTAAGCAGACTTGAAGATAAGTACTACTAGTGATATAAAAGGACATTTCAAGATCTTAAAATAAGTCAATTCAACAGTAAGAAAAAAATACTAAATTTTAAATAGTATAACTTCAAAATACATACAGGAAAATTTAATTGAGTTCAGGAGGAATAGACAAATGCACAACTATAAATGGAGAATTTAACACATTTAGCTCGGTAGCTGACAGAAAAAGCAATAAAAAAGCAGCATACTTGAGATTTAAACATCACAACTAAGCAAGTTGATCTAACTGACTTATAGACAATGCTATATTCAATAACTGCAGAAAACACAATCTTTTCAAATACATATGCAACATTCACCAAAACAGAACATATGCTAAACATAAAACAATTCTCAACAAATTTCAAAGAATTGGAATCAGAGTATTTCTGTAACCACTGTGAAAATAAATTAAAAATCAATAACTGAAACATGATTTTAAAATACCCAAAATATTTGGAGATTAAGCAATGTACTTCTAAATAACCCATGTATAAAAAAGAAATAGTAAAATGAAAAATATTTTAAAGTGATAATGAAGATATGGAATAGAAAAATTTGTGTGCTACAGCTAAAAATTATGATACAAATGTATGTCTGTAGGGACACCTGGGTGGCTCAGCTGGTTAAGCATCCAACTCTTGATTTTGGCTCATGACATGATCTCACGGTTTGTGAAATCAAGCCCTGCATCTGTCTCTGCACTGACAGCACAGAACCTGCTTGGGTTCTCTCTCTCCCTCTCTCTCTACCTCTCCCTCTCTCTCTTCCCCTCTCTCTCAAAAATAAGTAAATAAACATTTAAAAAAATTATGGCTTTAAATTCATACATTTTAAAAAATGAAAGACTGAAAATCAGTTTCCAGCTCAAGATGCTAAGAAAAAAGAACACAAATTAAACCCAAAGAAAGGAGAAAAACAAAAGTAATAAAGATAAGAACAGAAATTATTGAAATAGAAAATAGACAAAAATCAGCAAAGCCAAAATTTGATTCTTTGAGGGGAGCCTGGCTGACTCAGTCACAAGAGCATGTGACTGGATCTCAGGGGTTGTGAGTTCGAGCCCCATGTTGGATGCTGGGTGTTGGGTGTAGAGTATACTAAAAATAAGTAAGTAAGTAAGTAAGTAAGTAAATAAATAAATAAATAAATAAAATGTTGGGTGTTGGGTATAGAGAGCACTAAAAATAAATAAATAAACAAATAAGCAAACTTAAAAAAAAAAGTTGATCAGCCAGTCCAGGCTAGTTTACCCATTGCCTACATCCGGGCTAATTAAAGAGCCTGACACACACACTTCCGCCCATCCTCCAGAGGAAGGCAGGAAGCACTGCAAGGCAAGAAGGTTATCAAGTGTCCGTATTCGGCTAAGGACAATCATTTTCACTGGAAGCTCCTACACTCACCCAGGCTCAAGGGTGATTCATGCTACACAAGAGCTGGCTGCCTCCCAGCGATCTACTAACTCATTCATTGTTGTGGCCATAAGGACTCTGGCGGAGGATCCCCAGCACGCATCAACAGAGATGGTATTCACCCTCAGTACACACAGACCACCACACTGCATAGAGTTTAATATTTGTCTACTAGTCTTTTTAAGGTAAAATTTAAATACAATGAAATGTATAAATCTTAAGTGTACTATTTGATGAGTTTTGACAAATGCATACACCTATGAAACACAAACCTCTATCAAGATATACAACATTACCATTATGCTAAAATGTTGCTTCATGCCTCTTCCCACCACACCCTGCCCCTAATACCTGCCCACATGGCAGAGGCAATCAGTGTTTTCAGTTTCTTAAATCATAGTTTATTTCCATCAATTCCGGAACGTCATATCAATGTATCAATGTAATCATACAATATGTACTCTTTAGGATATGAATTAATTCACTCAGCATGATTTTGAGATTCCTCCCTACTGTTTCAAGTACCGGCAGGTTTTCTTTTCCCTTTTCATTACTGAGCTGTATTCCACTGCATGCATATACCACAGGGATTTGTTGATTCTCCTGTTGATAGACACATGGGCTGTGTCCAGCTATATTTTCTGAATAAAGCTGCTATGAATTTCAGAGATTGTATTTTGCATTTGTTATCACAAGTGAGGTTGTACACTTTTATTATATATATTTACTTGTTGTAATTCCTCTTTTATGAATTATATATTTTCTCATGCCCTTTGCTTAGTAATTTCTTGAGAGTTTCAAACATAGTCTTGTATATGTGTGTGTGTGTATATATATATATATATATATATATATATATGAGCTCTTACATATATTTAAGAGCTTTTTAAATAATCAAGGTATTTCCTCCACAACTATTTTACTTGTAGTTTACCACTTAACTATTTTTATAACTTTTATTGGGGAAGTGATGGCCAATTACCATAATTTAGTTTGAAAGTAGAAGTTGTATTTTATAATACATTCTAAAATAATCTGAAAGGATTAACTATTTTTTCAACACATTTTTGTTCTCTCTGGAAATTTAATACCACCATCACAGAAATACACACACACACACACACACACACACAAACACATTCATAAAACTTTTTCTTCCTTCTGGCAAAGACAGTAGGGAGTTACAGGAGATTAGGCTATTGAAAAGATATTTTTAAATGATGGAGACTATCACTGTAACCATTTGTTTTCCCGTTTGTTTAACCGTTTGTTCTTGAGCAGCCAGAAGTACCTGAGGAATATCACACAAATCCCACCTGAGGGGTGGTTAGCTTGTGCTTAACCCTCAGCATGCCTTATGCTCTCCCTCATCAATATTATGCAGCTAATATGCATTTTTTTCGAAGTTTTCATTTCTCCTGGGATAATAGTTACTGAAAAACTATATTTTAGGGCTTAGGTTAAAATACTGCTTTTGGATCAACTCAAGTATGAACAAGACAGCATTTTTCTAAGCCTGGCCCTTCCTCTATCTTGGCACTATTTGAAGATCTCTAATTAACTGGAGTGTTCCAAACTGCACAGAGATTATAGTTCTCAAAGAAGAGAGCCAAAAGCCTTGTATTAAAGAGTCTATTGTGAGGTAAAGCAGAAAGAAAATGAAATGATTGCTAGTCTGCTGTATATTAGGATATTATCAAAAAGAACTATGGCACTTGTCCTTGGGGACCTTACAAATTCAGGTAGCAGGGTACCCAAATGGGAATTTTGGTTAGTGATCTGGCAGTAATGTAATGTGATAGTTAATTTCATGTGTCAGCTGAGCTAAGGGATTCCCAGATAGCTGGTAAAACATTATTTCTGGGTGTGTCCTTACAAGGTGTCTCTGGAAAAGATTAGTATTTGAATCCATAGAATGAGTAAAGACGACCCTCACTGATGGTGGTGAGCTGAGGGCCTGAACACAACAAAAAGGCAGAGGAAGGACAAATTTGAACTCTGCTTGGGTGGAGACATCTATTTTCTGTCCACAGACACTGGTGCTGCTGGGTCTCTTGCATGTCAAATTCTCTTTGGAAACTCCCTCTTGACTTTATCTCCCCTGATTTCCATAAAATGGTCACCCCTCACACAGCACAGCTCTTCCTGGCTATGGGTCCTGTCCCCACGCTTTAATAAAATCACTTTGCACCAAAGACATCTTCAAGAACTCTTTCCTGGCCATCAGCTCTGGACCTCATGAACCCTCATCATCCCAAAACTTCATCAATAGGATATCTCAGCCTCCATAATGGCATGAGCCAATTCTTATAATAAATCTCCTCTTTATCAATCTGTTTGTCTCTCTGTCTCCTATTGGTTGTGTTTCTCTCAAGAACCTTAATATATGTTAATGTGCTACATTTGGAAATTTACACCAAAGAGATTATCTCAAACACAGAAAATCCTGTATGAAGAAAGATATTCATTTTAATACCAATTATGTAGCTTTACCATGAGCGAAAATGGGGGTAATTTTGAAAATGTGACTGTAAACCTAACTGTAAGATTATGTTCTAAAGATATTGACACATAAATATGAAAAGTACCCAAACTAAAACTTGAGACAAAAAATAAGATACTTACATTCTACTAATTTGTTAAACTAGCGTTAGTAACAATATTCCCAATTTATATCAATCTAAAAATCAACATTTATGCAATTCCACCATAGGCTTTTTATTAAAATATATTAGTCCACAGACTTCTTTGTTTCTACCATGTTTGTTAAGACACCTGTTTTTTTTTTTTTTTGTTTTTTTTTGGTTTTTTCTGTTTTTGTTTTTTTAGGCTAATGTATGTGCTTTTGAAAATGTAGTTAAGTTGGGGCACCTGGGTAGCACAGTAGGTTAAGCATCTGACTTATGATCTTGGTTCAGGTCATGATCTCACAATTTGTGAGTTCGAGCCCTGCATCAGCTCTGCTGATGGCAAGGAGTCCACTTGAGATTCTGTCTCTCATTCTCTCTGCCCCTCCCCAGCTTGTGCTATCTCTCTCTCTCTCCCACTCTCTCTCTCTGAATAAATAAATAAACTTAAAAAAAATTTTTAACGTAGTTAAGTCTTTTAAGACCAAACTGGTTGTAAGAAAAATGAAATGTCAATATATAAATAACCCAAAGATATGAAGTGTGGGAAACTTCCAGTTTCCCAGAAAATTCCAGTTTTGCAACAGAAAATTATGTATTTACCCATTTATTTCAGAGTAAATCCTAAAATTTCCTAACATATAGATTGAAAGTTTCTCAACTCAATTGATTCTGTGTTAATAAATCTGGGGTTTTTTTTCAAGTTTTTATTTAAATTCCAGTTAGTTAACATAATGTGTAATATTAGTTTCAGGTGTAGAAGTTAGTGATTTGTCACTTACATACAATACCCAGTTCTCATCATACATGCCCTCCTTAATACCCATCACCTATTTAACACCCCCCCCTTCACCTCCCATCTAGTAACCTTCAGTTTGTTCTCTATAGTTAAGAGTCTGTCTCCTGGTTTGCCTCTCTTTCCCACCCCCCCCCCCCACAAGTATCTCTTTTTTTCAACGTTTATTTATTTTTGGGACAGAGACAGAGCATGAACGGGGGAGGGGCAAAGAGAGAGGGAGACACAGAATCTGAAACAGGCTCCAGGCTCTGAGCCATCAGCCCAGAGCCCGACGTGGGGCTCGAACTCCCGGACCGCGAGATCGTGACCTGGCTGAAGTCGGACGCTTAACCGACTGCACCACCCAGGCGCCCCTCTTTTTTTGCTTCTGAAGTTCCACATATGTGTGAACTCAAATGGTATTGGTCTTTCTCTGACTGACTTATTTCACTTAGCATAATACTCTCCAGGATTATCCATGACATTGCAAATGACAAGATTTCATTATTTATGTCTGAGTAATATTCCATTGTATTTCGATACCATATATTCTTTTTTTTTTCATTTTTTTTAAATTTTTTTTTCAACGTTTATTTATTTTTGGGCCAGAGAGAGACAGAGCATGAACGGGGGAGGGGCAGAGAGAGAGGGAGACACAGAATCGGAAACAGGCTCCAGGCTCTGAGCCATCAGCCCAGAGCCCGACGCGGGGCTCGAACTCCCAGACCGCGAGATCGTGACCTGGCTGAAGTCGGACGCTTAACCGACTGCACCACCCAGGCGCCCCTCTTTTTTTGCTTCTGAAGTTCCACATATGTGTGAACTCAAATGGTATTGGTCTTTCTCTGACTGACTTATTTCACTTAGCATAATACTCTCCAGGATTATCCATGACATTGCAAATGACAAGATTTCATTATTTATGTCTGAGTAATATTCCATTGTATTTCGATACCATATATTCTTTTTTTTTTCATTTTTTTATTTTTTTTAAATTTTTTTTTTCAACGTTTATTTATTTTTGGGCCAGAGAGAGACAGAGCATGAACGGGGGAGGGGCAGAGAGAGAGGGAGACACAGAATCGGAAACAGGCTCCAGGCTCTGAGCCATCAGCCCAGAGCCTGACGCGGGGCTCGAACTCACGGACTGCGAGATCGTGACCTGGCTGAAGTCGGATGCTTAACCGACTGCGCCACCCAGGCGCCCCTCGATACCATATATTCTTTATCCATATATCAGTTGATAGACATTTGGGCTCTTTCCATAATTTGGTTGTTGTTGATAATGCTGCTATAAACATCACAGCATATCCCTTCAAATCAATATTTTTGTATCCTTTGGGTATATACCTAGTAGTGAAATTGCTGGACTGTAGGGTAGTACTATTTTTAACTTTTTTTTTTTTTTAATTTTTTTTCAATGTTTATTTATTTTTGGGACAGAGAGAGACAGAGCATGAACGGGGGAGGGGCAGAGAGAGAGGGAGACACAGAATGGGAAACAGGCTCCAGGCTCTGAGCCATCAGCCCAGAGCCTGACGCGGGGCTCGAACTCACGGACCGCGAGATCGTGACCTGGCTGAAGTCGGACGCTTAACCGACTGCGCCACCCAAGCGCCCCTATTTTTAACTTTTTGAGGAACCTCCAATCTGTTTTCCAGAGTGGCTGCACCAGTTTGCACTCCCACCAACAGTGTAAGAAGGTTCCCCTTTCTCTGCATCCTCTCCCAACATCTGTTGTTTCCTGTGTTAATTTTAGGCATTCTGACAGGTGTGAGGTGATATCTCATTGAAGTTTTGATGTGTATTTCCCTGATGATGAGTGACGTTGAGCACTTTTTCATGTGTCTGTTAGCCCTCTGGATGTCTTTGGGAAAATGTGTATTCATGTCTTCTGCCAATTTTTTAACTGGATTATTCGTTTTTTGGGTATTGAGTTTTATAAGTTCTTGACTGATTTTGGATACTAACCCTCTGTCAGATATGTCATTTGCAAATATCTTCTCTAATTCTGAAGGTGCCTTTTAGTTTTGTTGATTGTTTCCTTCACTGTGCAGAAGATTTTTATTTTGATGAAGTCCCAATAGTTTATTTTTGGTTTTGCTTCCTTTGCCTCAAGAGACATATCTAGTAAGACATTGCTATGGCTGATGTCAAAAAGATTACTGCCTGTGTTCTCCTCAAGGATTTTGATGGTTTCCTGTCTCACATTTAGGTCTTACATACATCTTGAGTTTATTTTTGTATATGGTGTAAGAAAGTGGTCCAGGTTCATTCTTTTGCATGTTGCTGTCCAGTTTTCTCAACACCATTTGTTGAAGAGCCTATCTTTTTTCCATTGGATATTCTTTCCTGCTTTGTTGAAGATTAGTTAGCCATACATTTGTGGTTCATTTCTAGGTTTTCTATTCTGTTCCATTGATCTATGTGTCTGTTTTTGTGCCAGTACCATGCTGTCTTCATGATGACTGCTTTGTAATATACCTTGAAGTCCAAAATTGTGCTGCCTCCAGCTTTGCTTTTCTTTTTCAACATTGCTTTGGCTATTCATGGTCTTTTGCGGTTCCATACAAATTTTAGGATTGTTTGTTCTAGTTATGTGAAAAATGCTGGTGGTATTTTGATAGGGATTGCACTAAACGTGTAGATTGCTTTGGGTAGTATAGACATTTTAACAATATCTGTTCTTCCAATCCATGAGCGTAGAATGTCTTTCCATGTCTTTGTGCCATCTTCAGTTTCTTTCATCAGTGTTTTATAGTTTTCAGAGTAAAGATCTTTTCCTTCTTTGGTTAGGTTTATTCCTAGGTATCTTATGGGTTTTGCTGTAGTTTCAAATGGGATCGATTCCTTGATTTTCTGCTCCTTCATTATTAGTGTACAGAAAAGCAACAGGTTTCTGTAACTTGGTTTTGTATCCTGCATCTTTACTAAATTCATGTTATCAGTTCTAGGAATTTTTTTTTGGTGGAGTATCATGTCATCTACAAACAGTGAACATTTGACTTCTTTCTTGCCAATCTGGATGCCTTTTATTTCTGTTTGTTGTCTGATTGCTGAGGCTAGGACTTCCAATACTATGTTAAATAACAGTGGTGAGAGTCAACATCCCTCTCTTGCTCCTGACCACAGAGGAAAACTCTTCTCTTGTTCCTGATCATAGAGAAAAGCTCTCCATTTTTCCCCATTGAGGATATCAGCTGTGGGGTTTTTGTATATGGCCTTTATTATGCTGAGGTACATTACTTCTATCCCTAGTTTGTTGAGGGTTTTTGTCAAAAATGGATGCAACACTTTGTCAAATGCCTTTTCTTTATTGAGAGGACCACATAGTTATTATCCTGTTTTATTAATGTGGTGTATCATGTTGATTGATTTGTGAATACTGAACCACCCTCACAGCCCAGGAATAAATCCCACTTGATTGTGATGAATGATTCTTTTAACGTACTGTTGGATTTGATCTGCTACTATTTTGTTGAGAATTTTTGCATCAATGTTCATTGGGGATATTGGCCTGTCATTCTCTTTTAGTGGGGTTTTTGGTTTTGGAATCAAGGTAATGCTAGCCTCATAGGATTAGTTTGGAAATTTTCCTTCCATTCCTACTTTTTGGAACCCTTTGAGAAGAATAGGTATTAACCGTTCTTCAAATATTTGGTAGAATTCCCCTGTGGAGTCATGTGGCCCTGGACTTTTGTTTGTTGGGAGATTCCTGATTACTGATTCAATTTCTTTGCTGGTTTTCAGTCTGTTCAACTTCTCCATTTCTTCCTGTTTCAGTTTTGGTAGTTTATATGTTTCTAGGAATTTATTCATTTCTTCCAGGATATCCAATTTATTGGCATATAACTTTTCATAATATTCTCTTTTAATTGTTTGTATATCTATGCTGTTGGCTGTTATTTCTCCTCTGTCATTTCTGATTTTATTTATTTGGGTCCTTTCTATTTTCTTTTTTATCAGTCTGGCTAGGGGGTTATCAGTTTTATTAATTTTCTCAAAGAACCAGCCCCTGGTTTCATTGATCTGGTCTGTTTGTTCGTTTTTAGTTTCTGTATCATTTATTTCTGTTCTAATCTTTATTATTTCCCTTCCTCTGCTGGCTTTAGGCTCCATTTGTTCTTCTTTTTCTTTTTAAAAAAAAATATTTATTTTGGAGAGAGCGCAAGTAGGGGAAGGGCAGACAGAGGGAGACAGAGGATCCAAAGCAGGCTCTGTGCTGACAGCAGTGAGACCGATGTGGGGCTCAAACTCATGAACTGTGAGATCATGACCTGAGCTGAAGTTGGATGCTCAACTGACTGAGCCACCCATGTGCCCCTGTTGTTCTTTTTCTAAATGCTTTAGGAGTAAGATTAAGTTGTTTGAGATATTTTTGCTTCTTGAGATAGGCTTGTATTGCTATATACTTCCCTCTTATGACTGCTTCTGCTGCATCCCAAAGATTTTCAACCATCATGTTTTCATTTTCATGTGTTTCCATGTATTTGTTTTATTTCTTCTTTGATTTCCTGGTTGACCCATTCATTCTTTAGTAGCATGTTGTTACCTTACATGTATCTGTGCTCTTTCTAAATTTTTTCTTGTGGCTGGCTTCAAGTTTCATAGTCTTGTAGTCAGAAAATATGCATGGTATGATCTAAATTTGTTTGTACTTTTTGAGGCCTGATTTCAGACCTAGTATGTGATCTACTCTGGAGAATGTCCCATGTGCACTAGAAAAGGATGTGTATTCTGGTGCTTCAGCATGAAATATTCTGAATATATCTGTTAAGTCCATCTGGTACAGTGTGTCATTCAAAGCCATTGTTGCCTTGTTGATTTTCTGCTTAGATGATCTGTCTAAAAACAATTATTATCAATGAGGTCCTTTCTATTTGTTTTTTATTAGTTTTATATATTTGGATTCTTTCATATTTGGGGCATAAATATTTACAATTGTTAGATATTCTTGTTGGATAGCTCCCTTTACTATGATATAGAGTCCTTCTTCATCTCCTTTACAGTCTTTGGTTTAAAATCTAGTTTGTCTGATATAAGAATTGCTACTGTGGACTTCTTTTGACTTCCATTTGCATGATAAATGTTTCTACATCCCTCACTTTCAATATTCAGGTGTCTTTAGGTCTAAAATGAGTCTCCTGTAGGCAGCATATAGATGGAGCTTGGGTTTTTATCCATTCAGACACCCTATGCCTTTCAATTGGAGCATTTTGACCATTTACATTCAGAGTAATTATTGATATGGATTTAGTGCCATTTTATTACTTGCTTTGCCATTTTTTTCTCAAAAATTTCTCTGTTCCTCTCCTTGTTACTTTTGTTTTTCCCTCAAAGAGTCCCCTTTAATATATCTTGCAGGGCTGGTTTAGTGGTCATGAACTCCTTTAGTTTTTTGTCTGCAAAACTATCTCTCCTTCTATTCTGAACGATAGCCTTGCTGGATAGAGTATTCTTGGCTGCAGATTTTCCCCACTGATACATTAACTGTATCATGCCACTCCCTTCTGGCTTCCCAAGTTTTTGTGTAGAGAAATTCAGCTAGCCTTATGGGTCTTTCCTTGTAAGTTAGGGACTTCATTTGTCTTGTTGCTTTTAGGATTTTTTATCAGCAAATTTTTTAATTTTTTTTTAACGTTTATTTATTTTTGAGACAGAGAGAGACAGAGCATGAATGGGGGAGGGTCAGAGAGAGAGGGAGACACAGAATCTGAAACAGGCTCCAGGCTCTGAGCGGTCAGCACAGAGCCGGACGCGGGGCTTGAACTCATGGACCGTGAGATCATGACCTGAGCCGAAGTCGGACGCCCAACTGACTGAGCCACCCAGGTGCCCCCAAATTTTCTAAATTTAACTACAATATGCCTTGATGTTGACCTGCTTTTGTTGCTTTTGATGTGAGTTCTCTGTGCCTCCTGGAATTGGATATCAGTTTCCTTCTCCAGGTTAGGGACATTTTCAGCTATAATTTCCTCAAATAAACTTTCTGCCCTCCGTTCTCTCTTCTTCTTCTGGGACTCCTATGATACAAATGTTACTATGTTGGACCAAGTCAAGAGTTCCCTAAGTCTATTCTCATGATTCATAGTTCTTCATTCTCTTTTGTTCAGCTTCATTATTTTCCATTATTCTATCTTCCACACCACTTATTCGTTCCTCTGTTTCCTCCATCCTTGTGGTCATTACATCCAGATGGTTTCAAATCTCACTGTATTTTTCATTTCTGTTTTTTTAACTCTTTTATCTCTGTGATAAAGGATACCCTGATGTCTTCCATGATTTTCTCAAGTCCAGTGATTATCCTTATGATTTTTCTTTAAATTCTCCACCAGACATATTACTTATATCTGTTTCGATTAGATCTCTGGCTGGTGAAGATCTCTTGGCACAGTTACGACCAGCATGTTATTGCTGCACCTTCCTAATAAGCTAAGCCCTACATGGGGTGGGGGGTGGAGTGGGGGCTGGAATTTGATTGTGTGCTGCCACAGGTCCTGAGCTGTCCTGTGACTCTTACCATGACTTTTGAGTGGTTTGCAAACACAAATCTGTGTTCTGTGACTAGTGAATGCTTCTTGATGTTTCTTCTAATTCTAAAATCCTCTAAGTTGCTGTAAGCTTTGTGCCATGTTGACCCTACACTACTATAATATCAGGTCACCCTCTGCCTTCTAGAAGTATGGCCAACAGATGCAAGGATGTATCGTTGTGGCATGAAGCATAATCAAGAAAATTACTGCTCCAACTCCCAGATAGGAGTGAGATATACTCAAAAGAAGACATTAAAGGAGGAAAGACTGCTCTTCAGACCAGTGTCAGTAGGGCTTATTCCTGCTTCTCTGAAACAGACCTGCCTTTGTATCTGGGCTTTTGCTTCTCTGAGAACAAGTTCAATGCAGATGGTACGATGCCTTGCTGTGGATAAATGCTTCCCAAGTGTTTGCCTGATGAACCAACTTAGAGACAAAACATGCCTTCTGTTTGAGCCTGAAAAATGGCTTGCATCACTCTCCCTAGAGGGCCCTCTAGGGAGGAGTCTTAACAGAGGAGACTTTCCCAGCTGCCAATCATCCATTATAGATAGGGACCATAGTGCCTGCCTACCCATGTGGAAGGATGTTGGGATTCAAGAAAATAAGACAGAAATCTTACATCCTTTCCTCCAGAAATTCAGCATCATTCTCATCAAAATGAAACTGCTTAATAGCATAAAGTTGAACAAAAATTAAAATGGCTGCACTAATGTTTCAGTGAAGCTCAATTTTAAAGTAACATTTTTCCTCTCTCTTCCACAGACCTCCCCTCCTACTTTCTGAACCTTTTGTTTTAGGAATCCAGTACCACCCTGAAAACATGACAAACAAGGCTGACAGCACATACACAATTCCTGTCAAAGCTGGCTAGCTCCTGTACCTCCCAATAACCCCACTCCCCACCTCTCTCTCTGAGCAGCCTTGCAGTTTTTGAAGGCCATAGTCTACTGAAGTCTCCTTTGCCTGGCAAAGCAATAAAGCCATTGTTCCTCTTTATCCCAAAGTCTGTTTTCTCATTATATTTTGGCTCTGAAACATGGAGGTTGGTTTTCTACAAGAAATTGATTAAAAAGAGAAGGCACTGAGAAGTGAAAGCCAATCAGAGTGATAAGCGTTGTGAAGGCTGGAGTGACTCAGATGTGTAGGTTACTATGGTCCAGAGCATTTTAAGACTTCCCAGTGAAGGTACTGTGGAGCAGGCCTGGGGTGGGATGATTTGGGATAGTCAGAAAGTAGGAATCCAGGTATACCAGTGGGAAGTCTTACTGGCCCTCCATCTCCTGCAGGCCCCCAAAATTTCCCATTCCTTCTCTCATATTCAAAATGCTGGTCTTCAAACCCCACACAAATAAAATTTCTGTCTCACCAGTCACCTACAAATGTCTCTTCTGAAGAACAGGAGGTATTTCAAAGTTATTGGAAGAAAATGAGCTGAATAGGATGGCCCAAGATGCAGTGTGATGAACCAGGTTGGTCACTCTGAGAAGTGAACAAGTTCCACACATGACATCAAAGAATTGCCCAGGTCATGTTCCACAATGATTAAAATTATTTTTTGGCTTAGAGGCAAACACCAGACGAATCTCTTCTTTTTTAAAAATTTTAACATTTATTTATTATTGAGAGACAGAAAGAGACAGAGCGAGACACAGCATGAGCATGGGAGGGGCAGAGAGAAGGGAGAGACACAGAATCTGAAGCAAGCTCCATGCTCTGAGCTGTCAGTGCAGAGCCCGACATGGGGCTAGAACCCACAAACCGTGAGATCATGACGTGAGCCAATGTCGGACCCTCAACCAACTGAGCCACCCAGGCACTCCCAGATGAATCTCTTATGCCCCCTGAGAGTACGGATCTACAAAACCAGTGAAAAGGAGCCAGGGCATACCCACTGCATCAGCAAGTCCCTGCTATGAGGCTTCATGTCATCATCATTGTACTTCATCATCACTGTCAGGAACTCAGTGGTCCTGAAGGATGTTTTCTAGGTAACTGAAGTCAACCCTTCAAGTGTTAGTTTTTTCTTGGTGTTTTGGAAACTTAGTCAAACCTTCTAAAAATTTACTACATACTTTTCCTGCACTCTTATGAAAGGATGTTCTTAAATAACTTCAATCTTCTTTGATGAGCATGTTTAAACTAACGAGACCATGAATTTTTGTCTTTGGTCATCCTAAGATGATGTCCTCAGGTTTTGGGAAGTGTGAGATTGATATTCCCCACCCTAAATGATCCAAGAGAGTTGCTTTTTGTTTTCTTACATCTGTATTTTATAATTATCCTTTCCTTTTTCATATTCAGATTGTCAGCTGTCATTTCTGACACTGGCCTGGTTATATTTAATAATAATTCAACCTACCATTTCCTTCTTCAAAGTTACTGTTTTCATGGGAATGCAAGCTGGTGCAGCCACTCTGGAAAACAGTATGGAGGTTCCTCAAAAAATTAAAAATAGAACTACCCTACAACCCAGACATTGCACTACTAGGTATTTATCCAAGGGATACAGGTATGCTGTTTTTTTTTTTTTTTAATTTTTTTTTAACGTTTATTTATTTTTGGGACAGAGAGAGACAGAGCATGAACGGGGGAGGGGCAGAGAGAGAGGGAGACACAGAATCGGAAACAGGCTCCAGGCTCTGAGCCATCAGCCCAGAGCCCGACGCGGGGCTCGAACTCCCGGACCGCGAGATCGTGACCTGGCTGAAGTCGGACGCTTAACCGACTGCGCCACCCAGGCGCCCCCAGGTATGCTGTTTTAAAGGCGCATATACACCCCAATGTTTATGGCAGCACTATCAACAATTGCCAAAGTATGGAAAGAGCCCAAATGTCCATCAATGGATGAATGGATAAAGAAGATGTGATATATTTATACAATGGAGTATTACTCGGCAATCAAAAAGGATGAAATCTTGCCATTTGCAACTACATGGATGGAACTGGAGGGTATTATGCTAAGTGATATTAGTCAGTCAGAGAAAGACAAATATCATATGACTTCACTCATATGGGGACTTTAAGACACAAAACAGATGAATATAAGGGAAGGGAAACAAAAATAATATAAAAACAGGGAGGGGGACGAAACATAAGAGACTCTTAAATATGGAGAACAAACTGGAGGGGTTGTGGGAGGGGAGATAGGCTAAATGGGTAAGGGGCATTAAGGAATCTACTCCTGAAATCATTGTTCACTATATGCTAACTAATTTGGTTGTAAATTAAAAAAAATAAAATTAAAAATTAAAATTAAAAATTAAAAAAAGTTACTATTTTCAGGAGAACAATATAAGAATGTTTATGAAAATAATTTGCAAAGCAAGAATAAGATACCTTAAAATTAGGACTTAAGTGCCTCTGAGTGATATCTATAAACTTTAAGGAATAGATTTTGTTACATCACTTTCCTATTCCTTCTTACTTGGCACTCAGTGTTCCATATAAGACCAGTTCCTTGAGAAGAATTTCAGTAAAACTTGCAGTGAACAATATTCTGGGGAAGTGAAGTCCCTGGGTATAAGCTAGTTCTATGGCTCAAGTGCTATTTCTGGCACCCAACACAGATCATATTTCCTATAGTATACATGTTACAGAACTGTTCTTTACTTCAGAAAACTGTAACAGTATATCTATTTGTGATTATTTGATGTTTGCATCGTCTAAGACTGTAAATCCCAGGAAGGCAGGGGCCATGACTGGTTTTGTTCACCATTACATCCCTAGTAACTAATCTAGTAGGTGCCGAATAATTTTGTGATGAATGACAGAAGGAACATGTGGCAAGTCCTGAGCCCAAATTTCTGGTTGTGTTGGTGCTGTCTCGTGTGACCTCGGAGAGAACATTACACATCCTGAGTCTCAGATACAACATTTGGAAGAAGGTTTTTAATAAGATGGTTATACAGGGTTCAATCATTCTAGACTTCTAATCTATTTGAATACAAGAAAGGATAGAAAATATCAAGATTAAAGGATGCTCCCGTAGGAAGCTGGAGGAGAGGCAGTGGCAGGGGGGTGGTCATCTGAGCATCCCCAGGACATGGCAGGAATGACTCCTGGGAGAAAGGTTATCTCTCTACAGCTGTCTAGACTTTGGAAAATTGTAAAGAAAATAAGTTTCTCATTGAAACCCTCCTTTTCCTTTCTGCATCCCTTTGTTGAAACTCCACACCCACCTCCATCATCACCACCATGCCACCACCTCCAACAAATCAGTGTCATCATGCCTCCCATTCTGTCTTGCTTCTAATAAAATGGAATAAACTCATGCATAGATAAGCACAGTTTTAGGAACTTCCTCTTACTGTGCTCTGTTTGCATTTTCCAACATAGCTTATTTTAGGGAATGTTTAACTCATAAATTATTTGTTAAAGATTGAACTCAAGGCAAAGGGGAGTACTTTTTTTTTTCTAGTGGTCAAAGAGAGACTTTCATAAGGCTCCCCAAATCCCACCCAGAGGCTCAACTGCTTTGCCAGCCGTAGCTCAGTGCCTGACTCCTAGGAGTGCCAGGTAAATCCAAGTGGGCAAACCTGTTTCCATATACCACTTTGCCATCAAAATCATCATTTGGGTACTACCTCCCAGGGTTGGGACTAGTAGGAAAGCAAGGCATTTACCTTGGGAACAAAACTTAAGGGAGGCCCTAAATCTTGGTAATATTTTACTATAACTCTGTAAAATCAAAATTAATGCAAAAATCCACGATGGACAAAATATCAAAATTTTAATATGCTAACACCAGATATGTTGTTTTTCTCTTTTGTCTCAGGCTCCAATGTGGCTTGGCTTGGCACTTCTTTGACTCTTACTTCCTTCAATTCTGATGAAATGCAACCGGGAATGCACATAATGAAATGTGCAAAGGAGGCACATTGGTGCTGGCTGCATTGCTGTGCACCGGGGGAGGACTGTCAGCTAAGCACCCGGGGTTCAGGCCAGCATCTTAACTGTTCATGAACTGACAGGGAGCCTCTGAGACACTCTCACCTGATGCTTCCCCTCAGGATGAGTCATGGAGTGGCAATTCCCAAAGGGTAAGAAAAAGGATCTCGCTGGAGCACAGTAGCACTGCTCTCTGTTGAAACCATTACTGTCGTGCACACAGAAATGTCAGAGTCACGTACAAGGTTTTCACATTTGTTCACATACCCATTCCACCCTACATCCTGAAGTTGGGATCCCTGCCATGAAATAGTGAAATCCTTCATTTTCTGTTCCACCAAACATCCCTGTCATATTAAAATCCAAAGACAAACTTTATTTATGTATTTATCGTTTTCTATAACTCTAGGAGCAGACGTGGGGATGAGGAACAAAGGGAGCTATTTCTCTTTGCTGAGCACTAACAGAATATAATAAATGGTGACAAGGGAGGATCTTTATTCCGAAAGATGTTTAGTGATTTTTGAGATTTCTCCCTGCTAGCTCTCAAGCGATGGTATGAGTGGGGGAGGAGGCATCTCATCAGTGCCGTTTGTCTATCAGACGGTCTCCAGTTCTCTGAAAATACAGCTGGGGGAGCATGCCAAAGAAAGGATGGTCCTTACTTTACGTGAATGGGAGGATATTTTTGGAATGGAAATTAATCCTTTTTGAAAATGAACGATGGAAGGGAGGCACTTCTGAACGGAGTACCAATACTACGTAACAGTTGTGGTTAGCCCAGGCATTACAAACCTGATGACGTTGGGGAAAGGAGGCATGACTAACCTCAGGCATCGTTCAGGTGATATTCCTCTGCTCCTGGTGCCTCAGCTTCAGAGTGTTTCACCTGTAGTCCCAATAGCCATCCTGAGTCATCTCCACTAGCCTCTGGTAAAAAATTGAGGACTGAATTTAGCATGATCTTCACAGTTACTTTTCCATTTTTCTAGAAGACCACAGAATGGAAAGATAGGTAACCTGAGTTGATCAGGTAAATGTTGTTTAATTATCACAGTCCTTAAGGGATCACTTATAAAAATGCTTCATACCATAAGGTGTGTTGGGGTGGGGGGCTATTTCCCCCCTACCCTCCTAGATTCTTGTGGCTCTTCCACTAGTTAAACTGACATAAGACAGATTAACTGGAGAAAAACATTTAATTTCATATGTGTAGGAGCACCATAAAAATATGAGACTCAAGGGCAAGTCTGGCAGTTGAGGCTCATAAACCAAACTGAGCTAAGGAATGGGATAAGGACCTGGGGCTTCAAAGGGGAGGAGAGTAATTTACAGGGCTTTAAGAAGAGCAGACAGTTTGGTAATTAGATATCTGTCTAATGGGACACAGAGGAATCTGAACAAACAAGTCTTGCCAACTTCCCCACAGCTTACCACACTTAGCTTGTACTCTTTTGCAGTCATGTCTTGGTGACAGGGCCCTTCTTAGACCAGGTCCTCTATCTAAGTTATTTTAGGCATTTAAGTGAGAGGTAAAAAGCTCTTCCTGAATCTTACCAGCCTTGATTGTCTTTAGCTCAAAATAACCCACAGGCCAAACTGGCACATTTTGGTGAGGCTCATTCTGAATCCATTCAACAAGAAGGGAAGAAAATCAGATGAATAATAAAACATGCAAAATAGTAAAATTATTTTCTCTTTAGACTGATGGTCAATTCTCTGATGGAGATCTTGAAAATTACCAGGTTCAGGTAAAGACTGCAGTGCTGATAACCTCGCCAGTTTAGGACCTTGTTCCTGAAAAGGCACCCTAATAAAGGGCTGACTACAAGGGAGGTAGGATCCACTAGCCCAGCGAGGGAGGCTATTGCTAACATGTCCTCAATGCTTTTGGCGTCAACCCTATGTAAACGGCCATCTGGCTCGGTGCCTCACCAGGCCTAGAGCAGAGCCTAGACCCAAAAGGTCACACCTACCTCCTCACAGCCGGTTCAGAGCCAGGCAAAACCAGGAGTTACTATCCTGGGGAGCGCGAGGGCCCTTCAATCAGCCAGCCAATGGCTATGGAACCATATCAGGCCAGTGGGAGTGCGGGGAGGCTGAAGGGCGAGCTGGTCCCAGGATGGCGGGGATTTGCAGCCCCAGTTTCGGGCGTTGGGGGACCCTTGAGGGAGCTAAGGAGGACGCAGCGGTGTTTGGAGGCACACTCTTTCTGCTGCTCTTTGTGCTGGGGCCATCCCGGCAACGTATCTGCAACATCTACTCGCTGGCCGCCTCAGGCGAGCTGCCCTACGTCTGCATGAGAAAGCAGAATCAGGTGTACTGCCGCAAAAAGCTCGATGGACTACTGGCAGGGAGGGCCCCTGCCTTCCAGGGTGGACTTGACGCCTGCTTCTGGCTTCGGACAGGAGCTGCCAGGACCTTCTCCCCTTGTCCTCTCTCACAAACGCTAGCGTGGCGCGGGAGAAATCCACTTCCGGCGTTGGGGAGGGAAGTCTTTGAGGCCTCGCCCCCAACAGGAAAACCCCCGCCTACTTGTGGTAGCCACGCTCCCAACTCCCACGTGAATCTGGATTTAAACTTCCGGCCCCAGTGGGCGCAGCGGTCTTGCTTCCGCGCCTGCGCATTGGTGCTCAGGCCACACCCGACGCCATGCGTAGGCGCCGCCGCTAGCCTCAGGGAACCAGTCCTGGATCCAGCTTCTTGGCCCTGCGGGGCTGCATGCCATCATAGTCAGGTTTCACCCACAGCTTCTTGGGAAAAATGAGGCGTCCGAATTCTAGGAACAAATTTATGGTTACTAGGACGTTCTTGGATGTTTGCATTTGAGGTTTAGGTGTTTCCCGTGGGGATTAGAACGCAGGTGAAGGCCCTTGGCCAGGATGGGCTCTGGAAAATAATGGTGAAAGTGAATGAATTAATCACTAAAAATCGGTGCGGAGTCTTACAGCGCAGAGTGAGCAGTGTCGCCGTGACGGGCCGGGAGCATCCGCAGCAAACACGGAGACTGCGCAGCTCTGGGGCACCCTCCCTTCCAAGGTGCCCTCAGGTAAACTCCAGACCACTGGGCCGAGCTACTTCCGGCCTCTCCTACTAAGCACTTACAGTCTCTCCCACTGCCTAGAGAAGGAAAGTTCGGCACAGAAATGCTGAGCGACTTGCAGACAGCAGCTAGGCCCCTCCCTGCAGGGGACAAGGCCAGGACTCAAACTTGTGATTGGAAGGGTGTCCTGACCTCAGAAGGAGACAGAAGTTTCCAGAGCATTGGCCCTGGCTGAGCTCACCTGTTATGTTTCGAATCCATCCATTCCTATGCAGCAGGCTGTGCCAGGCGCTGGCGATGAGGTGAGGAAGGCAGACACGGCCCGATTTCAGGGAGTTCGAGCCAAGTGAGAGAGAGCAAACCTGAATATCGACCACAATTATGAATGATTAGAAGGAAAAGTAGAGCATTGCTGTTTGGCAACTGTGGTATTTCAGGTTGGGGCTTAAATCCTTACCCGAACCAGTGTTTCCAAGAATTACCCTAGGTTTCTGCAGAAGGTTCCTAACGGTTTATATTGCTAGGGGAAGCTGGACTTGTGTAAAGCACATAATTCTTAGATTTTGCTGTTTGTTCTCCAGTTCTCCAAGAATTGAGTATTTCTGTTCTTTCCATTTAATATATTTGACCTCTGGTGTGTTGGTACAAAGCATCATAACATTCTAGAGGAATCCCATGATGTTAAAGCATGAGACTAGAGGTTGGTAAAACCTGACCTTCTCTGAATTTTAATTTTTCCTCATGTGCATAATGAGAACAATAACTGAAAACAATAAAGTGCTATTCAGATGTTCTTGGTTGTTAATTATAGAACAGATTTATTAGGCCAAACAAATTTTTAAGGTATTTTTAAACCAGTTATTTGAAATAGATGGTTTCTTACAGGAAAGGCAACTAAGTTTTTCGTATATAAATCTTTGAACTGGAAGGAACTCAGTATTTACCATGAACGGTCTTTTTGGATGCGGGTGTAAATTTCCTATCATAAGAGATTACAAATTAAATTATAAATGTGCTGGAAGAATGCTATCTTAGGATAAGTAGATCTAGTACAATAGACAAGAATTTGGCAGGAATCATCAGTTTTATTGCTGATACAATTATCTGAGGTGACCATGGTTCTTTACAAACTGGGCTTTTTATTGGACTAGTAAAGTTGAATAGGGGCTAAACTGTGTTATTAGGTATAAGAAACACAGAGGAAAAGGAGGAGATATTGTTTGCCTGGGTCTGCCTTAGACTTAAATTGAAAACCCAAAACATAATAACTCTTCAGGCTATGGCAGCATTGGATCTTTATCTTAGTAGTGATAGGATAAGGTCTCCCATTATCTTAGAGGTGGTTCCCAATTCTGACAAAGTCTCAGAATTGGTATTTGTTGTTAAAATACTATACCTTTTCTTGGAAGTGGGAGGAAACACTTATCTCTTGTACTCTGCTGTTTTCTGTTTTCCTCTGTTCTCTCCTGTACTTCTGGAAGGTTGTGGAAATTTGCTTATAGGACTGACTTATAAATAGAATCTTATTTTTCCACTATTTTATTTCATAATTTGGAGATGTATGCTCACAGGAAAAAAAAAAAAAGAAAAACTTGGACTTTAAAATTGCTTATGAGAAATGACAATCACTTCAAATAACATCTACTTTTTTGCAGTCTGTGACTTCAATTATCCTTTATAATGCTTGAAAGGAAGACAGCCAGTTTCCAGGCAGTTGCCAGGGGCTGGGAGAAGAAGGGAATAGAGAGTTAGCATTTGATTGGTACAGAGTTTCAGTTTGGAAAATGAAAAGAGTTATGGAGATGGATAGTGGTGATTGCACAACATTATGAATGTATATAATACCACTAACTGTACACTGAAAAATAGTTAAGATGGTAAATTTTATGTTATGTGTATTTTATCATAATAAAAATTGGAGAAAAGAAAGGGATAATTACCAGTGTTAGGTGTTAAAGATGAGTTATCATGGATCTTAGTCTCTCTCTCTTTTTTTTTTAAATGTTTATTTATTTATTTTGAGAGAGAGAGCACAGATGAGCAGGGAAGGTACAGAGAGAGAGGGAGAAAGAGAGAATACCAACCAGGTTGTGTGCTGCTGTTGGCACAGAGCCTGATGCAGGGCTCAGAGCCATGAACCATGAAGTCATGACCTCAAAACCAAGAGTCAGACACTTAACTGACTGAGCACCCAAGTGCTGATTTAAAGAGCACACTCTAAGCACACCCAAGTGCCCCCGACTGATCTTAGTCTTTGGTGTAAAAAGAAGGATTAAGACTTGGATACAAAAACAAAGAACAACAAAGAAAGATTCTTCTTGATCTAGACTCTGTTCTGAATCTTCATCTAAAGGATAGGCCTTGGGCCCCCTTTCTTGTCCCTGACCATCTCTCCTTCCAAGCTTAGTGCATAGTTCCCTAAGTTCTCACTGCACAATCTCAAACAGGTACATTTAATGCTAACAGCTTGTGTGAGGGATCTGTATTCACTCTTTTCTGTAAAACACAGGTATTAAGTTATTAGCATTCTCCAACTGCTGAGTGCTGTATAAGGCACTCTGAAGACTGGCAAAGAAAAAGAGATAAACAACCCCTGACTTTAAGATACTTAGAATATAAGAAAGGAGAGAAAGGTGTTAACCAATTCCTATCATGTGTTCAGAGCTATGATAAAAATGCTGTTAACCTTGCTGCTTGGAGTGTGTTCTTTAAATCAGCAGCATTGGCATCATTGGGGTGTTTGTTCCCAGCTCAGATCTACTGAATTAGAATCTATATTTTAACATAATGATATGACTCATAATGCATATGAGTCACCTGGGGATGCCAATGCTGCCAGTGCATAGATCACACTTTGAGACATGAATTTATAGAGTACAAAGGAAAGGATAATTCTGCCCAGCTGAGTGAAGAGTGAGGGTGTCATTGCAAGCATCACAGAAGGGGCACCATATGCATTGGGCAAAGAAGGATGGAAAAGACTTTGCTGAGCAGATGAAGGAAGAGGGCTAATGGATGGGCAGTCCAGGCAAAGGAGATAATATACATAAAGACTTAGGGCCATGAACAATATATTTGGGGAATAGTAAGTAGTAGCAGCAGTAGTAGTAATAGTGGTGGGAAAATGGATGAAGAGAAGTTGAAAATCTAGGCTGGGCCCATATTGCGAAAAATCTTTTATGCTCTGTCAAACACCATAAACAATAGGAATTTCAGAAGTTCTTTGAGTAGAGGAGCAACAAGATCAAAGTTTCTCATTTAAGTGAAGAGGGTCGACTGAATGGGAGAGGGCCAGACCACAGCAAGAAGCCAGGAGGAAGTTATTGCAACAATCCAGGCATGAAGTGAATGAGGGCTGGAACTAAGGCAATAGTTATGGGAATGTATTTTGTTTTAAACTGCTAAGTTTGTGCTAATTTGTTATGCAGCAATAGATAAACACAGATTTTAGTGCCTAGAAGTGGGATCGTGCTATAACAAATACATAGGAATGTGAGTAGTTGTGAAACCAGAGATTAGGCGATGACTGGAAGAGTTTTGAAAAGCATGCATGAGAAAGTTCAAATCTCATTGAGCAAACTGTAGTAGAAATCTGGACTTTAAGGACACTGCTGGTGAGGACTCAGAAGGAAGGAAGAACATGTTATTGGAAACTGGGGAAGGGGAGGTCTTACTATATAATGACAGAACCTTAGCATAATTACCTCCTGCAGTTACGTTAAAAGAAGAAATTGTGAGTGATGAACTTTGATATACAACTAAGAAGATTTCCAAGCAAAGTGTTGAAAGTGCCACCTGGTTTTTTTATTGTTTATACCAGAATTTGAGAGACGAGAGATAAATTGAGGGAAGAATTCTTAAAACACTTGAGCAAAAAGGAACCCAAATCTACTGATTTTGAAAAAAGCTTAGTGTTTCCAGATAGCAGGAGATGGTAAATTTAAGAGATTCACTCTTAGGAAAACATGCTCTAGAGAAAAGGCTGAGGTCATTACAGCATTTTGCTGAGACCTAAGAAAGATAAAAAAGGTCAGAATATTCAGTTGCACTAAGTGTTCATTTGAGATATTCAGAGTCTGCCTCACAGATCCTTTCACTCAAATCAGGGGTCTCCAGAAGACTTAAGAACATTGTCCCTGAACTATTTCAGTGGGAGCCAAGGATAGAGAAAGGATTTTCTTGAAAAGATTTGTGGGTGTGTCTTTTGTCTAATGGAGCAAATCCCTGTGAAACCTTGGAAGACCTGCAAGGCTTTTGGGGAAAAAAAAAAAAAAAAAAGTTTTAGCAGAAATACTGCCAGTTTGGACTAAAAGGTACAAGAAAAGTACAAAATTAAATGAGGCTGTTGGACTCACAGATTCTACTCTTTAGAAGCAGGCTTATAAAACAACAGAGCTGCAAAATGTGTTATTTTTCACGAAAAAGGAAGGATGATTCAGAGGGCAGAGCTGAGAGCCAGGGAAGATTGTTCTCAGGCCTTGAAACCTAATCAAGAGACATTTGCCCAGTGGATTTTTAGAATTACCATGTACCAATTATTCCTTTTTACCTTCCATTTCCTGCCCCTTTGAAACCAGAAAGTCTATAGCTGTTACCTACGTCTGTCCCATCATTGTATGTTGGGTATGTAAAGGACTGTCTCTTTAGTTTTACATATCCATAGATGCAAAGTAATTGCCCCAGGAGTTGTACTTCATGGATTACATCCAGGAACCTCATCTACATCTGGAATTGACTTGGATGAAATTTTGGGCATTGAGCTGATGGAATGAGATTTTGGGAAACATGGAAAGACAGTGAGTATATTTTGCCTGTAAGCAGGGCATGAATCGCTGGGAGTCAAAGGGTGGATTCTGCTAGGTGGAATTCTGACATAGTCCCCAAGATTCCCACTCTTTAGGCGCACCACTGCACTGTCCCTTCCATTTGACTCGGAAAGGACCTATCACTTCTACCATTAGGTTATCTTAGATGGCAAAGTAGAAGGATTTTTCATATGTGTATAAAATCCATATCCATTGATTTTGTGTTACTCAAAAGTGAGACTGTAATGGGTGAGTTTGACTTAATTAGGTGAAAACGCTAAAGGAAAACCTGTCTTTTCTGAAGAGAGATTTTCCACTGCTGGCCTTGAAGAAGCAAGCCACCATGAGTTCTGTGGACTTGGGGAAATATATTCTAACAACCAACATGAGCTTAGAAGAGAACAATGAGCCTCAAATGAGACTGCAGCCCTGGTCAATACCTTGAATTCAGCCTTGTGAGACCCTGAGCAGAGGGTCCAGCGAATTACAATTTACGTATATAAATGTAAATAATTTCATGATATATATATATATATATATATATATATATATATATATATATTTGTATATTATAAATAACATCTGCAGCTTCTGTTTTTCTGTTTCTCTGGAGAACCCCAACTGATACACCTTTTGTCGTACTTATCTGTACTTTTCTACCTTATATTCATTAGTGTTTTGGTCATTGGCCATGGCTTACTACAGACGGCCCCCCTTTTATTCTATTTTTTTAATTAAAAAATATATTCAACTCTTAAATCAAGTAAAAAATAAAATTGGTGTTATAATTCATTGTTAAAATTATACTAGCTTTTATCATTATGCATGTGTATACCTTTATTGAGATCTTTATTTCTTCATATGGTAGCGAGTTACTATCTAGTGTCTTCTTATTTCCCTCTGCAGAACACCCTTGAGCATTTCTTGCAAGACAGGGCTAGTGGTAATGAGCTCCCTCAGCTTTCGTTTATCTGAGTATGTCTTAATTTTGCTCTCACTTTTGAAGGACAGTTTTGCCAGATACCAGATTCTTTGTTGACGGTTATTTTGAAAGTGATTTTTCCGACTTCGGCTCAGGTCATTATCTCACGGTCCGTGAGTTCGAGCCCCGTGTCAGGCTCTGTGCTGACCACTCAGAGCCTGGAGCCTGTTTCAGATTCTGTGTCTTCCTGTCTCTCTGACCCTCCCCCGTTCATGCTCTGGCTCTCTCTGTCTCAAAAATAAATAAACGTTAAAAATTAAAAAAAAAAAAGTGATTTTTATACATTGTCCCGTTGTCTTCTGGCCTCCAAAATTTGCTTTTTCTTTCTTTCTTTCTTTTTTTTACTTGCGTATAGTTGACACACAGTGTTACATTAGTTACAATTGTACAACATAGTGATTGGACAGTTTATACATTATGCTATGTTTACCACAAGCATAGCCACCAACTGTCACCATACATCGCTATTACAATATCATTGACGGTATTCCTCATGCTGTGCCTTTTAGTCCCATAACTTATTCATTCCATAACTGGAAGCTGGTATCTCCCACTCCCCTTCACCCATTTTTCCCAGTCCCCAACCCTCTCCCCTCTGGCAACCATCCGTTAGTTCTCTGTATTTGTAGGTCTGGTTCTGCTTTTTGTATATTCATTCTTTTTTAGATTCCACACATGAATGAAATCATATATTTGCCTTTTTCTGATTGACTTATTTTACTTAGCATAACGCCCTCTGGATCTATCCACATTGTCACAAATGGCGTGGTCTCATCCTTTATAATGGCTGTGTAATATTCCATTGTGGATGTATACTACCTCTTCCTCACCCATTCATCTCATTAGACAGTTAGGTTGCTTCCATATTTTGCCTATTGTAAATACTGCAACAAACAGGGGTGCAAAGGGCCTCCAAAGTTTCTGATGAGAAATATGATGTTCTGTTTGAAGGTCCCTTGTACGTGACAAGTTGGTTTTCTCTTACTGCTTTAAAAATACTGTCTTTGGTGTTCAAAAGTTTGATTATCATATGTCTTGGTGTGGGTCTATTGAATTCATCTTACTTGAAGTTCGTTGAGCTTCTTGGTGTGTTAATGAATGTTTCGTCAAATTTAGAAAATTTTCAGGCATTATTCCTTCAGATATTCTCTCTGCCCCTTTTCTCTCTGTTCTCCTTCTGGGACTCCCACAATGTGCAGTTTGGCCTATTTGAGGGTTTGCCACCATCCCATAGGCTCCACTTGCTTTTCTTCAGTCTTTTTCTTTCTGTTCCTCAGTTTCATATCTTCAGGTCTACTTATTCTTCCTTTTTTACCCTTCAGGTCAACTTATTCCTCCCTTTGCCTGCTCAAATATCTTTGAACCCCTGTAGTGAATTTTTCCTTTCAATTATTGTGCTTTTCAGCTCCTGAATTTTTTTTTGTTTTTGTTATTTAAATTTCTCTCTCTTGGATGTGGAGAAACGGGAACCCCCTTGCACTGTTGGTGGGAATGCAAATTGGTGCAGCCACTCTGGAAAGCAGTGTGGAGGTTCCTCAGAAAATTAAAAATAGACCTACCCTATGACCCAGCAATAGCACTGCTAGGAATTTACCCAAGGGATACAGGAGTACTGATGCATAGGGGCACTTGTACCCCAATGTTTATAGCAGCACTCTCAACAATAGCCAAATTGTGGAAAGAGCCTAAATGTCCATCAACTGATGAATGGATAAAGAAATTGTAGGTTATATACACAATGGAGTACTACATGGCAATGAGAAAGAACGAAATATGGCCTTTTGTAGCAACATGGATGGAACTGGAGAGTGTTATGCTAAGTGAAATAAGCCATACAGAGAAAGACAGATACCATATGGTTTCACTCTTATGTGGATCCTGAGAAACTTAACAGGAACCCATGGGGGAGGGGAAGGAAAAAAAAAAAGAGGTTAGAGTGGGAGAGAGCCAAAGCATAAGAGACTGTTAAAAACTGAGAACAAACTGAGGGTTGATGGGGGGTGGGAGGGTGGGGAGGGTGGGGGATGGGTATTGAGGAGGGCACCTTTTGGGATGAGCACTGGGTGTTGTATGGAAACCAGTTTGACAATAAATTTCATATATTGAAAAAATAAATAAATTTCTCTCTCTTTACTGATATTTCCATTTTGTTCATACATTGTTTTTTGATTTCTTTTGTTCTTTGAGCATCTTTGAGACAGTTTTTAAAAAGTCTTTGTCTAATAGATCAACCATCAGTTCTTTTTCAGAGATAGTTCCTGTTGTTTTATTTTTTTCCTTTGAGTGGGCAAAAGCTTCCTGTTTCTTTATATGCCTCATGATTTTTGGTTGAAACTAGACATTTGAATCCAATAATGTGAAAAGTTTGGAAATTAGATCCCCCCCCTGCCCTGCCCCACTTCTACAACGGGATTGGCTGGTTTTGTTTTCTTCTTATTTATTGTTTCTTTTTAAAAGATTTTTTTTTAACATTTATTTATTTTTGAGAGACCGAGAGTGAGCAGGGGAGGGGCAGAGAGTGAGGGAGACAGAATCTGAACCAAGCTCCAGGCTCTGAGCTTTCAGCACAGAGCCCGATGCAGGGCTTGAACTCACAAGCTATGAGATCATGACCTGAGTCGAAGTTGGACACCCAACCGACTGAGCCACCCAGGCGCCCCTATTGTTTCTTTTTTAAGTTTACTTATTTTGAGAGAGAGAGCACACTCAGGTGAGCAGGGGACGGGCATAGAGAGAGGAAGAGAGAGAATCCCAAGCAGTCTCTGCACTGCCAGTGCAAAGCCCAATGCAGCACTCGATCTCACAAACCGAACCGGGAGATCATGACCTGAGCCAAAATCAAGAGTCGGATGCTTAACCAATTGAGCCACGCAGGCATCCCTGTTTTTGTTATTTTGATTATGGTAGGCTGTCTCTGTGCCAAGGACCAGCTATAGGTTTAATTTAAGGTCTTCTCAGGTCTTATCTCCCTGGGGATTCAGTCTCTTATTTTCTCTTATACTTAGCTTGCTTCCCCCCCCCCCCCGTATCCTGGCATTTATGTCTGGCTCCCAAAAGGGGAAGGAATGAAAGAAAGGTGAATTGGTGGGGAAAAGGCAGTTGGCCCATTAAATCCTTTTGAAGTAACGTTAGCTGGAGATGCATGTGGCTTGAAACAGTGAGGGGAAGTATAACAATAATGGCTGCCTGCCTGTGTGTGTGCCCTCAGTGATCAGAAGCAGCAGAGAACATATTCCCAATATTTGGAGAACAGGATCCTTTTAACCTACCCTAGCTCCCACAAGCTGTGTGTGAGCTCTTCCAGGAACATCTGCACAATTGCCTGCCATGAGGCTGATGAAGGGAGGAGATGGGTAGCTGCTACTGTGATAAGAGCTAAAATTGACCAAAATTAACTGCAACTTATGGACCAAGCTTTCTCTTGGATATTGGAAACCTTCAAGAGACTCCAGAATTTCAAGATAGACAGATTCTGCAAGTGCAATTTTGCCTAGGTGGTTGGGTGATTCCTTGTGGTTCCTATTATGCCAGCCTCCCAGAATCCTCTCCTTGACTTTAATCTTTTTTTTTTTTAATTTTTTTTTCAACGTTTATTTATTTTTGGGACAGAGAGAGACAGAGCATGAACGGGGGAGGGGCAGAGAGAGAGGGAGACACAGAATCGGAAACAGGCTCCAGGCTCCGAGCCATCAGCCCAGGGCCTGACGCGGGGCTCGAACTCACGGACTGCGAGATCGTGACCTGGCTGAAGTCGGACGCTTAACCGACTGCGCCACCCAGGCGCCCCTCCTTGACTTTAATCTTAATATAAATAACAACCCCTTACTATTGCTTACAAAACACTCTAAGTATTACCTAGTTGCTCTCATTCTTGGTTGAAAAAACTGAGTATGTTTTTTAAAAAGCTGATGATCAGGCACCATCCATAAAAGTCTATTTTTAGCCTCATCTCTTTCCACATTATCTTTTACTCTCTGTCTCAACTTTGCTATACTTTCTGTTTCTTAAAAATGCTTTATAGTTGTGTGGAGTAAATATTTATCAACTGATGGCTGTCAGGAAAGAAAAGGCCTGGGTTGTAATGTTTGCAAAATTCCACTGTGTAACTACTCCCACTGTGTCTGGTTTCCAGCTACCAATGAGCTATGACTGAACACAAAGTTGGGAAGAGATGCTAACAATGGCTTATGTAAGCTGACATGAGCAGGCCCCATCATGCTATGGATACTGTGACTGTGCCCCTGCGCTCTATGCCTGAATGCCCCTTAATTCTCCCATGATAGCCTTTCAGTCTTCAGATCTCTAACAAAAGTTTCTTTCTTTCTTTTTAAAATTTCTTTTTTTTTAAGTTTATTTATTTAGAGAGAGAGAGAAGGAGAGAGATGGAGTCCCAAGCAGACTCTGTGCTGTTAGCGTGACATGGGCTTGAACCCACAAACCATGAGATCATGACCTGAACCAAAACCAAAAGCTGGGTACTCAACCAACTGAGCCACCCAAGCTTTTTAAATTTAAATTTCTTTCTTAAGGAAGCTTTTCCCTCGTTCTGGCTAGGCTACATCTTTGTTAAATATACCTATGCTGCAGTGTACGTTCCTGTTAGTTATATTTTATATTAATATTTGATATTTTTCCTATTTATCCACACATGAGAGTATTGACCCTGTGTTTCCTATTCATCTCTGTATCACCACTATATTAGTTGTAGCCTGCATGGCACAATACATAGATTAGGTGGCTTAAACAACAGACATTTATTTTCTTAGTTACATAGGCTGGAAATTGGAGATCAGGATGCCAACACAGTCAGTTCTTGTGAGGTCTCTCATTGCAGAGCTGCCTTCTCATTGTGTATCCACATGGTACAGAGAGGGGGTGGGGAACACATGCAGCTCTATGGTATGTCTTTGTAACAGGCGACTAATCCCATTATGAGGGCCCCACACTCATGACTTCAACTAAACCTAATTATTTCCCAAAGACCCCATCTAAAACTACCATAACATTATGGATTAGAGCTTAAACATTTGAGTCTGGATGAGGCTGAATTATTTGATCAGTCTTGGGAATCAGCCGAGCTTAGCACCATCTCCTAGATTTCATACCTGCCTTACAGACAGGCCCAACATTCTTTGGCAGCTCCCCAGTTCTGGTGTATGTGACACAGCTTTCTGGTTTCTCCAGGGTTCTCTGGAGTTGCGTTGCATTTCTAGGACATACCCTGGGCCCAATCTTCAAGAGGCTTCAGATCCTCACCTCTGGCACCTAGATATTTTGCCGCTTCCAGACATCCAGTCATAAGTGACTGGGGAGGCACTCTCCAACAAAGGTAGTGTTTCTCAGTGATGCTCTGAAAAAGATCTGGTTATTTCACAAGAGATGTGTGGCATCCAACTGCTACTTTATAGGTTAATTTCCTATACAGTTTTAAAGCTCCTACCATGCTTCATGGGATCGTCAGTAAATCCCCATATTTGGACAGAAGGACCAAATGTTCTCATTTGCAGAGAAGAAATAATTGACTAGACCTGATCCAATGACTGATGGGCTCATTCAAGCTCTTGTTATTTCTTACTTCCCCAGGTGCTTTTTTCTTCTGACATAATACTGTTCATTTTTAGATATGTAATAGGATATGTTATTCCCAGGAAAGCTTTTCTCTCTGGATTAGGTTAGGATATAGCCTCTTGTACTACTCAACGGGTACTTTTAATCAAAATGAGTTCTAATTGCCCCCTTCCTTCATGTAATAAACACTTATTGCACACATACTATACTTGATTCTAAGTTAAGTGTTACAAGGAGAGCAAAATGCAGTCCCTGTGTGAAAGGGGAGGAATATTGGTTAGTTAACAATCAAATATTCACACTAATAAATGTATAAATTAAAACTGAAATGGTGAACTGAAGGAAAGGTATATCTGCTTTTTGATATCAAATAAGAAAGAACTATAACCTAGACTCAGGGGGTGGTTATCTGGGAAAGCTTCTCTGAGGAAGCAACACTTAGCTGAGATCTAAGAGATGAATATGAGTCAACCGAGAATAAAGAAAATAAGGCAATAGCATGTGAAAAGGCTCCGTGATAGGAAGAACATGCAGATTCTTTAACTGAAAGAATGCCAGAGTTCAGGGTGAGAAGGAGACCATGGTGAGAATTGTGGTTGGAACAATAGTCAGGTGCCACATTATACATATCTTTGTGGACTCTATTAAGGGTTTTGTACAAGATTTGGCTACATTTAGTGGGCAAGAAAATACAACTTTCCTAGATCAACAGGAGATATAAACTCTCCAGGAAGTCTCTAGAGTACCCACCCTGCCCCCTTATGGAAAAAATTAATCTCCTCATTGTTCTGGCAAGCCTGAGTAGAAGAGATGACCCCAGGTTGATAGCGCTTGGCTCAGGGCCATACCAGAGACAAGGACAGAATATTTGTTAGTCTGTCCATAACTTATATGCAGCAGCTGCTACAAGAATATCTAGAAAAGTTTCAAGAACAGAGCAGAAATATCTAAAGATCCAAACAATTAAAGAGCCTTCTCACCTATACCAGATACATTCTTAAGAACGAATAGATAATTTTGTAGACCAGATCCAGCTAATAAGATGGCTCATAGAAAACCAAGCCAAGCTAGGGCTATCATGCAAAGAAAGTATGATTTGCTTTAAATCTCCAAAGTAACCAGTCTTTGCTTTAGAGGTGTGTTCTCAGTCACAGACAATTCTCCCTGGAGAGCTGGCCCAAGGATAAATCTCTTGAGAACCAAGTGAAGCAGGAGAGCAGAGCTAGTGAATTCTTCTCACTATCGGAGGAATTTTCTAAGGAAATAATGCAAAGATAGAATGAGCTATCCTAGGAGATAGTGACCTCATAATTTAAAAGTATATTAGAAGATGACTTTGGGGGATGTTGTACAGAAGATTCAAGTATGTGGGTTGGTCTATATGGCCTTAATGGTTTCGTCCCGTTATGAGAATCGTAGAGGCAGAGAATGATGTTAAAACAGTAGCTATAGGATAGAGAGCATTGAGAACTCAAAGGGAAAGAAGCTGGCTGTAAAAAGCACTCAATAATGAGAAAGAATAGAAGGACTTAATTTAGTCTGAAGTGGAAATAGCTATGGCACTGTACCTAATCTTACCCGGGCTTTGGAATGGGGGGAAAAATTCTGGTATTGCATCCTTTCTGGAAACTGTGGCTTCCAACTTGAACTCAGGTCTCTGTATCTAGCCACATGCCCTGAATATGATATCCAGATTTGGGGTTTGAAGTACAGTTATTGTGGCTTGAATGGATATTACTTATCCACAGCTGTGTAACAAATTACCTAAAAACTTAGCAGCTCAGAAGAACAAATATGTATTATCTCACACAGATTCTGAAGGTATGCTATCTGGGAGAGGCTCAGCTGGGTGGTGCTGGCTCAGGGTCTCTCTCGAGGTTGCAGTCCAGCTCTCGGCTGGATCTAGAATCATCTCTAGGCTCCCGTGGGGCTGAAGAAGCCATGTCTGAGCTCTCTCACTTGGTTGTTGACAGGCCTCCATTCCTTGACACATGGACCCCTCCACAGCCTGCTGTTGAATTGAGTGGCCTCATTTCATGGCATCTGGCTTCCCACGAAGGAGAGACTCAAGAGGGAGAGAAGTGTGAGCAGGTGAGTGAAATGGCGCTCCAAAAGGAAGCAAGACTTCTATCTAGAACACATTAAGATCTCTTACAGCTCAAGAAGATAATGTACTCAATTAAAAATGGGCAAAATAGTGGAACTGGAACTTCACAAAAGAAGGTAAACAAATGGCTAATACATACATGAAAAGATCCTTGATTATCACCAGTCATTAGGGGGAAAAATTAAAATCTATAATGAGGTACTGCTATAATGAGAATGGCTAAAATTAAAAAGGCTGAAAACATCAAGCCTTGTCAAGGATGTGGGGAACAAGGCAAATGATCATAAGTTTCTGCTAGAGAGTAAAATGGCATAGCCATTTATAAATTGGCATAGTCCATTTAGTTACAACAGGACTTTGCCATAGAATTTCTTTTTTTTTACCTTTATTTATTTTTTTAAAATTTATATTCAAACAAACAGTGTAGTCTTGGCTTCAGGAGTAGACCCCAATGATTCATCTCTTGCATATGACACCCAGTGCTCATCCCAACAAGTGCCCTCCTTAATGCCCATCACCTATTTAGCCCATCCCCCTACCCCCACACCCTCTCCAACAACTCCCAGTTTTTTCTCTGTATTTAAAAGTCTCTTATGGTTGGGGCGCCTGGGTGGCACAGTCGGTTAAGCGTCCGACTTCATCCAGGTCACGATCTCGCAGTCCGTGAGTTCGAGCCCCGCGTCAGGCTCTGGGCTGATGGCTCGAGCCTGGAGCCTGTTTCCGATTCTGTGTCTCCCTCTCTCTCTGCCCCTCCCCCGTTCATGCTCTGTCTCTCTCTGTCCCAAAAATAAACAAAACAAAACAAAACAAAACAAAACAAAACAAAAACGTTGAATAAAAGTCTCTTATGGTTTGCCCCCCTGTCTTGTTTTTATTTTATTTTTCCTTCCCTCCCCCTATGTTCATTTGTTGAGTTTCTCGGATTTCACATGGGTGAAATCATATATGTTTTTCTCTGACTGATTTATTTCACTTAGCATAATACCCTCTAGTTCCATCCACATTTTTGCAAATGGCAGGATGTCATTCTTTTTCATCTCTGAGTAGTATCCCATTATATATATGTGTGTATATATATATATATATATATATATACACACACACACACACACACACATACATATATATACTACATTTTCTTTATTCATCAATCATTGGACATTTGGGCTCTTTCTATAATTTGGCTCTTGTACCATAGAATTTCTAGCTATTTATCCAAGAGGAATGCCTTCACCTGTTCATGGAAACACTTGTACATAAATGTTCATAAGAATGTCATACCTAACAACTCAAACTAGAAATAATGCATGTGACCACCCAACAAATTTTGGTATATAATGGAATGCTACTTAACTCACCCTCCTGTTCTTGGGCATTAATAGCCAGTTAATACCCAATTAACCCCCCAAATGGTTATATCTAATATATGCATCAATATAAATAAATCTCCCAAACATTATGCTGAGTGAAAGAAGCTAGATACAAGAGAGTACATACATATCTATCTATGGAGAAATGAATGTACAGTGATAGAAATCACATCAGTGATTATGTAGAACAAGGATTTGGGGAATATTGACTTCAAAATGAAATGAGGAATATTCTGGGATGATGAAAATATATCTTTTTGTTACATGGAAAATTGTTACATGGCTTTATGGCATACTCTTGGTAAAACTCATTGAAATATGGTTCAAAGTGTATAATTTTGTATTTATACTTTATTAAAGTTGTTTATAAAGGTAAAAAATAAAAATTTGTAAACTAAAAATGTTTAATATGCAAAGGGTAGTTTACAGAAACAAAACTGTATTTGGAAACTTTATTTCCCTCTCTTAGTCTTTGCAAGATTAACTACAGGCAAAAATAATATATATGAATAATATAATTAACATTTTATTTTTTGCCTATAGATATAGGTAGGTAGACAGACATAAATATTTTTACCTTAGGGAAAACCTGTTTTCTTATATCCTTAAAATATTTATGGGAAAGAATCATATAACAAGCCTCATAGAAAATCTCAATTTTACCAGGTAAAAAATTATAGATATCACTTTATCACATCTCTGTACAAAAACACCTGGAATTGAATTACTAAAGTATAATTTGAAAAGCTTTTTAAAAATTTTTATTTATTTTTGAGAGAGAGAGAACGAGAAGGGAAGGGGCAGAGAGAGAGGGGGACAAAGTATCTGAAGCAGGCTCCATACAGACAGCAGTGAGCCCAATGCAGGGCTCAAACTCACAAACAGCAAAATCATGACCTGACCTCAAGTTGGATGCTCAACTGACTGAGCTATGCAGGTGCCCCTAAACTTTTTAAATCTAGAAATGCTCTTCATAATTTTTAAATCATAGTGCAAATTAAAACAAAAATTATAGACTATTTAAAGAGTGAGATCTTGGGGTGCCTGGGTGGCTTAGTCGGTTAAGCGTCTGACTTTGGCTCAGGTCATGATCTTGTGGTTCGTGAGTTCAAGCCCCATGTTGGGCTTTGTGCTGACAGCTCAGAGCCTGGAACTTGTGTCAGATTCCGTGTCTCCCTCTCTGTCTCTGCCTCTCCTCTGCTTGTGCCCTATCTGTCTCTGTCTCTCAAAAATAAATAAAAAAATTAAAAATTGAAAAAAAAAAAGAGAGTGAGATCTCAGGTGTCCTGTTTGGCTTAGTTGGTTGAATGTCTGACTTTGGCTCAGGTCATGATCTCATAGTTCGTGATTTCGAGCCCCATGTCAGGCTCTGTGCTGACACCTGGGAACCTGAGCCTGCTTCATATTCTGTGTCTCCCTCTCTCTGCCCCTCCCCTGCTCATGCTCTGTCTCTCTCAAAAATAAACAAATGTTAAAAAATAATAATAATAAATAACAAAGAGTGAGGTCTCAGGGCGGCTGTGTGGCTAGTCAATTAAGCAACTGACTCTTGATTTTGGCTCAGGTCATGATCTCATGTTTCATGAGATTGAGCCCTGCCTTGGGCTCCCTCTCTCTCTGGCCCTCTCCTCCTTCTCTCAAAATAAGTGAAGGAGTAAAAAAAAAGTGAGATCTTTACATTTTATTACATGACACAGCATTAAAGATGAACTTAGAGATCAAAATCAGAGTCTTACGAAGTTTCATACTTTGTTTCCAACTCAGCAAGTATTTACTGAGGGCCTTTCATGTTCAAGAAGTTTTTCTAGACTCCTGGGATATAGCTAAAGGTACATGTAACTTCCTTCATAAAGTTACATGCTAATGGAAGGGCATAGATAGAAGAGGAAAACGAGTATATATTAGAGATGGTGATAAGTTTTTGGGTAAAATAAAGGTGAATAAAGGTGGATAGTGCTCAGAGAGGGATACCATTTGGTATGCACTGCTCAGGGAAGCCATCTCTGAGAAGGTGATGTTTCAGCAGAGTTCTGCAGGAAGGGAGAGAGTCAGTCATGCAGACTTTGGGGGAAGAGCATTGCAGGCAGAGCAAACAGTAAGTTCAAAGGCCCTCAGGAAGCTGGGAGTGGAGCAGGCAGTGGGTTAGTTGGCAGGTAGGGAGATCAGAGAAATGATATGGGGTCGGATCACGCAGTGTCTCTTGGGCTATCGTAGGACTCTGACTTTTATTCTGAGTGAGATGGGGAGACTGGAAGGTTTTGACCAGGGGATAGACACAATGTGACTTACATGTTAAAAAGATCACTCCAGAATTGTCTATATAAAGAGGATAGAAACAGGGAGATCAGTTGGGAGATTGTTGTTACAGTTCATGTAAAACATAATGGAGACTTGGATCAGGAAGGAGTCAGTGGGGGTGGGAAGAAGTGGTTAAATACAAGTAATCAAGACAAAGAGAATATGTGCAATTTAAATTAATAATTTAATTGAGAAAGCTAGTAAGAGACCAGTTCAACAAATTTTCAACAATTATACGGGAGAAGGGTATTAAGTGGTCATAAAGAAATAGTGAATTAAAAACGAGAAAGACAGAAGAAATGAAAAGCAAATATTAAAGCTAGTGCTTTGACAAGTCCAATAAATAGAAATTGTTGATAATTTGAGGAAAGGGAAAATGCAGATATACTACAGCTGGAATTAAAGGGAAATACTATTTTTGAGACACAGAGCGTGAGCAGGGGAGGGGCAAAGAGTGAGAGACATACACACAGAATCATAAGCAGGCTCTAGGATCCAAGCTGTCAACACAGAGCCCCACCCGGGCTCGAACTCACAAACCTAGCGAACACGACCAGAGCTTAAGTCAGAGGCTTAACCGACTGAGCCAACCAGGTGCCCCTCAATGTACTCATCTTTGAAATGGGGACCATATTCCGTCTTGACAAAATGTCGTTAGTAGACCTGTGCCAGTCCCCGAGATAGGCACAGATTTCCAAGAGCTTTCAGGTCCAAACGGGCATGCCGTGAGAGCGCAATCTGTTTTCCACATTCCCATCTTATATGGGTTCCTAGAATGTGGTTCCTGGCTGGTCTTTCATGTGGGCAAGGAGCTAGAAACCCCGCCCAGCCTCAGCCTGAGGGTGTAAGACACCAATGCTTCCTAAGCCACCAAACAAACCTCCGGCCTTTCCCTCGTCCTATCTGCCATCCATCACCTTTAGGTCCTCAGCCTGCCAGAGCCGTTTGCCCAACTGCCCCTTGCTTCCGGCTGCTGTTGGCCAAGTTGTCCCTATGGCGTGCAGTCCCAGCCCTGCACCCCCCCACATCTCCCGCTGGAGAGCAGAGCTCACATGAAGGTACTGAAGAGTCCCTGCGGACACTAATGCTCACATTCAAAGCTTTCACACACACACTCATTTCTGTCTCCAAATCATGTTCCCACTCCCCAGAGCACAGGCAGGCACAGGGGTCTGACCCACGAGACCTTCATGTGGGTTTTCTCCTAATCGCAGCCCAGCCTGCCTCCGAGTCTCTCATAGGGTCGTGTGCACACAAGCATGATGCAAGTCTGCTCTTATCATACCTGCCCTCTCGTTTAAGTCTGCTATCTAACATGCAATTATACTCAATCCCAACCCTCTCCAGGACCCATCCCACTTGGAGGGTTTTAGGACCCGCCCACCTGATCTTTCTGCACCCCTCTCTCCTAGAGGTTCTGGGTGCCTCAGCACAGAGAGTATGGAGCTTCTCATGGTGCCCGGGATCTCCGGGTCTGACCGTCCTCAGCATCTACACACCATCCCAGTGCCGCACGCGAGGCCACGGCGGCAATCAAGGTGTTGGAGCCACAGTGGGTGGGGACTACATCACTGGCTGTGGCCCACAGAGACCCCACTTAGATTCTCGCAGACATAGCAGAAACATTAGCCTGGGTACATTGTTTGTGATCCGGGCAAGGGTATCCTCAGTCCCCAAAAGCCTTTGCGTTGCATAGAACTCACCTGGCTTCTGACATGTCTCCTTCCCTTCCAACTTTGTGCCTCTGTGTTGAGGAAAACTAGCTTCCAAGATGCGTCCATATCGGGTTTCCTCCCGCTTAACTCCTGGTGCTGCCCCCACCGTGAGGGAGTAAGTTCACAACTGGGGAATTGGGGGTCTAACACTCCCTCTTCTGGGGATAACTGGGTGGCTCACTCAGTTAACCCTCTGACTTCGACTCAGGTCATGTTGTCCAGGCTCACAAGTTCGAGCCCAGGTGGGGCTCTGTACTGACAGCTTGGTTACCGGAGCCTGCTTCCCATTCTGTGTGTGTCTCTTACACTCTGCCCCTCCCCTGCTCGTCCTCCCTCCCCCTCTCTCAAAAATAAACAAACATTAAAGAATTATAAACAAACAAACAAACCTCGCTCTCCTCACAGCAGACTGGCAGGTTCTCCCTTCTAGTGTGAACTACAAAACTATTCTTTTCTGAGTCCATCCTGATTTACCAAGTAAAGTCAAGGAAGTTTGGACCTTTGTGTGTGTGCAGGTTGCTTAATTTATGTCCAACTATCTCTGAAACCTCTCCCAACTTAAGGCTAATGTGTAAGTCACCAAGGAAAATACTGATTTTAAAATAGTCATTTCACTATTTTGCCCTTGATTTTGGAATCTTATTTCATAACTTGCTGTGAGGAGGATGTGTCGGGCTCCGTCCGCATCAGGACTCGAGTGCCCCAGTCTTGGCCTCATAGCCATGACCTCAGCTGGGGGAACGGTAGCAATATCTCCTCCTTGCTGTCAGTTCCTGAGTACACAGGCTCTTGGCTGGACACTGGGCCCAGCACCAGGTCCCACAAGATCATCTCCCACAAAGCCCTGAACACTGCTGCTGGCGGGCTGGGTGAACAAACCACAGAAGTGCACTCCCAAGGAAGTTTAGAAGATCAATGGCCAACAACTTCCTGATCATCTTCTGAGCCAGTTCCAGCCCTCTACACACAAACAGGGGGTACCTCTAGCAAAGAATGATGAGCAGAGCAAAGGACAGGGCTCTGGATGGTGGATCCCAGGCTCAGTGAGTGCATGCCAGAGGCTACACACAGACAACCACTGCTGACCCAGTCTAGGACCTTGGCTCAGCAGTTGAGGTCCTGAGCTTTCCACCTGGAGGTGCGGGGCCAAACTGGTGAGGGTGGAATAGCAGATACTGTGTGGCAGGAGGGTTGGGCTCTGCCACTTGAGGCAGTCATAGGGGACTTCTCTCAGGTGCCACATACTTTGACAGAAATGATTTCCACTCCAAGACTCAAGGTTTATAACATAAGAACCCTATGAAATCATTTGTAAATACATGTATTCGTGGACCACATTTTGCTGATGAGAGAACCAGCCATACCTTCGTCCAGTGCAGTGGTGACGAATGGTTAAGAAATGACTACTCTAAGTAGCTGATACATGGCTACGTCACTTTGCAGGCTGAGGACTTTGCCTCTGGCTGCCGTGTGTGCCGTGAGCCTTCAAAGCCAACATTCATTTCTCACTCTGAAATCGTTTGTGGCTATAAACCAGAGGCTGGTGGTATGTGACAGGAATCAGGGTCTGTACCCAGAAGATGCTAGGGTGGCTTCCAGCAATTTCCAGCTTTACTTTAAAGGCCGGTCTCTCCACATGAAAAAATGCTCCACATCACTCATCATCAGGGAAATACAAATCAAAACCACAATGAGATACCACCTCACACCTGTCAGAATGACTAATATTAACAACTCAGCAAACAACAGATGTTGGCGAGGATGTGGAGAAAGGGGAACCCTTTTGCACTGTTGGTAGGAATGCAAACTGGTGCAGCCACTCTGGAAAACAGGATGGAGGTTCCTCAAAAAATTAAAACTAGAACTACCCTACAACCCAGACATTGCACTGCTAGGTCTTTATCTAAGGGATACAGCTGTGCTGTTTCAAAGGGGCACATGCACCCCAATGTTTATAGCAGCACTATCAACAATAACCAAAGTATGGAAAGAACCCAAATGTCCATCGATGGATGAATGGATAAAGAAGATGTGGTACATATATATACAATGGAGTATTACTTGGCAATCAAAAAGAATGAAATCTTGCCATTTGCAACTATGTGGATAGAACTAGAGTGTATTATTATGCTAAGTGAATTAGTCAGAGAAAGACAAATATCATATGACTTCACTCATTTGTGGAATTTAAGATACAAAACAGATGAACATAAGGGAAAGCAAAGATAGTATAAAAACAAGGAGAGGGACAAAACATAAGAGACTCTTAAATATGGAGAACAAACAGGATTATTAGAGGGGTTGTGGGATGGGGGATGGGCTAAATGGGAAAGGGGCATTAAGGAATCTACTCCTGAAATCATGGTTGCACTATATGCTAACTAACTGGGATGTAAATTAAAAAAATAAATAAAAATTTTAAAAAATAATAAAGGTTGGTCTCTCTGCACATATATCAGTGGAACAGAGCAGAGAATTTTGGTAGGTGTTGCATAGAAACTGCAGCTTGCTTTGGGTAATATGGATTTTTTAACAATATTAATTCTTCAAGCCATAGACATGGAATATATTTCTATTTATTTGTATCTTCTTTAATTTATTTCATTAGTGTCCTATAGTTTTGAGAGTACCGATATTTAACCTTGGTTGAATTTGTTCCTAGGTGTTTTATCCTTTTGGATGCAATTGTAATCGTTGCTTTCTTGATTTCTCTTTTTGAACTTTACTGAATTCATTTATTAATTCTAAAAGATAATTTGTTCGAGTCCTTAGTATTTTCTTCATTTAATAATATCCAGTCACCTGCAGATGGTCACTTTTATGTTTTTGTTTCCAATTTAGATGCTTTATATTGCTTTTTGTTGTCTGAGTGCTCTAGATAGAACTTCCAATACTATGTTGAATAAGAGTGATCATAGTGGGCATCTTGGCTTGTTCCTGCTTTTAAAGGAAACGCTTTTAGCTTCTCACCATTGAGTATTAATGTTAGCTGTGGGCTTGTCACATAGGACCTTTATTATTTTGAGAAATATTCCCTCTCTACACACTTTGTCGAGAGTTTTTATCATAAATGGATGTTGAATTTTGTCAAATGCTTTTTCTGCATGTATTGAGTTGATCATATTATCTTTATCTTTCATTTTGTTAATGTGGTATATCAAAATGACTGATTGGCTGACCCATCCTTGCATATCTGCAATAAAGCCTACTTGATCATGATATGATCCTTTTAATGTATCATTGAATTTGGTTTGCTAATATTTTATTGAAGATTTTTATATCTATGTTCATCAGGGTATTGGCCTGTCATTTTATTTTTTTGTAATGCCCTTATGTGGTTTTCGTGTTTTGGTAAAACTGACCTTATAAAATGAGTTTGGAAGTCTTCCTTCAGCTTCATTTTTTTTGGAAGAGCTTGAGATGGATTGGTATTAATTCTTTTTTGGAATGTTTGGTAGAATTTGCCAGTGTAGTTTTCTAGTCCTGGACTTATGTTTGTGGGGAGGCTTTTGATTATTGATCCCATCTCCTTTTCAGAAGTCAGTCTGTTCAGATTTTCTGTTTCTTCCTGACTCAGTCTTGGTAGGTTGTATGTTTCTAGGAATTTATCCATTTCTTCTAGGTTGTCCTATTTTGGTATAAAGTTGTTCATGGTAGTCTCTTACAGTCCTTTGTATTTATCAGTGTAGTATCATCAATTTCATTTCTGATTTTATTTATTTGAGTTCTGTCTCTTTTTTCCTTGGTGGGTCTAGCTAAAAGTTTGTTGATTTTGCTTGTCTTTTCAAAAAATCAGCTCTTAGTTTTATTCATCTGTTTATCTGTTTTTTTTAGGCCCTCTTTCATTTATTTATACTCTGATCTCTGCTATGTCCTTTCTTCTACTAACTTTGGGCGTTGTTTGTTCTTTTTCTAGTTTCATGAGGTGTAATGACAGTTTACTTGAGTTTTTCTTGTTTCTTGATTCAGGTATTTATCACTCTGACCTTCCTTCTTAGAACTGCTTTTGCTGCATCCCATACATTTTGATATGTTGTAGTGTGATATTCATTTGTATTAATGTATTTTATGATTTCTCTTTTGATTTTGTCTTTGACCCATTGGTTGTTCAGTAGCATGTTGTTTAACCTCCACATATTGGTGAATATTTCAGTTTTCTTCCGGTAATTGATTTCTCATTTTATACCATTGTGTTCAGAAAAGATGCTGTTATAGATAAAGGGTTGTATCCAAAATCTTTAAAGAACTTACCAAACTCAACACCCAAAAACAAATAATCCAGTGAAGAAATGAGCAAGAGACATGAATAGACACTTCTCCAAAGAAGACATCCAGATGGCCAACCGCACATGAAAAAATGCTCAACATCACTCATCATCAGGGAAATACAAAACAAATCCACAATGAGATACCACCTCACACCTGTCAGAATGGCTAACATTAACAACTCGGGCAACAACAGATGTTGGCGAGGATGAAGAGAAAGAGGATCTCTTTTGCATTGCTGATGGGAATGAAAACTGGTGCAGCCACTCTGGAAAACAGGATGGAGGTTCCTCAAAAAATTAAAAATAGAACTACCCTCCAACCCAGCAATTACATTACTAGGTATTTATCCAGGGGATACAGGTATGCTGTTTTGAAGGGGCACATGCACCCCAATGTTTATAGCAGCACTATCAACAATAGCCAAAGTATGGAAAGAGCCCAAATGTTTGTCAATGGATGAACAGATAAAGAAGATGTGGTGTGTGTGTGTATATATATACATATATATATATACACACACACAATGGAGTATTACTTGGCAATCAAGAAGAATGAAATTTTGCCATTTGCAACTGTGTGGATTGAACTAGAGGATATTATGCTAAGCGAAATTAGAGAAAGACAAATATCATATGACTTCACTCATATGAGGACTTTAAAATAGAAAACAGATGAACACAAGGGAAGGGAAGCAAAAATAATATAAAAGCAGGGAGGGGGACAAAACATAAGAGACTCTTAAATATGAAGAAAAACCAGGGTTACTGGAGGGGTTATGGGAGGGGGAATGGGCAGAATGGGTGGGGGGCATTTGGGGGTCTACTCCTGAAATCATTGTCGCACTGTATGCTGGCTAACTTGGATGTAAATTGGGTGGGTAAGTAAATAGAAAGAAAGAAAGAAAGAAAGAAAGAAAGAAAGAAAGAAAGAAAGAAAGAAAGAAAGAAAGAAAGAAAGAAAGAAAAAGATGCTGATATGATTTGAGTCTTCTTACATTTGTTAAGACTTACACTGTTGGCCTAACATAGGACTCATCCTGGGAATATTCTATGTGCACTTGAGAAGAATGTGTATTCCGTTGCTTCTTCTGCTTTCACAGGGAATGTTCTTGCATAGAACATTCTGTAGATGTCTGTTAGATCTGGCTGGCTTCTTGAGTTGTTTAAATCCTCTATTTCTAGTCTTTTGTCTGGTTTTCTATCCACTGTTTTCAGTTTGGAATTGAAGTTTCCAACTATTATCATGGAACTGTCTATTTCTACCATTAATTCTGTCAGTTTTTGCTTCTATATTTTGCTAATCTATTACTACGTATATAAATAATTATTATATCTTCTTCCTGCGTTGAGGTTTTATTACCATATAATGTCTTTCTTTGTCTTATAACTTTTTAAGTTTAAAGTCTACTTTATCTGATATTAGTGTAGCCATCCCTACGCCCTCTTGCTTACTATTTGCATGGAATGTCTTTCCACCCTTTTACTTGTAACACATTTGTGTCTTTGGATCTAAAGTGAGTACTTTTAACACATTTGTGTCTTTGGATCTAAAGTTAGTCTCCTGTAGCTAGCATATAGGTCAATCGTGTGTTTTCATCCATTCTGTTAATCTCAGCTTTTGATTGGAAAATTCAGTCCATTTACATTTAATATATTAAGTCTGAGAAGAACAGACTTACATCTGTCATTTTGCTATTTTTTCCTATATGCCTTATAGCTTTTCTTTCATTTCCTGCATTACTGTCTTCTTTTAGTTTTAGTTGATTTTGTAGTATATATTTAAATACCTTTCTCATTTTCTTTCTTTTTTTTTTAATCTATAGTTATTTTCTCTGTGGTTATCCTGGAGACTCTATTTAACAGCCCCTGGGTGGCTCAGTTGGTTAAGCGTCAGACTTCAGCTCAGGTCATGATCTCGTGGTTCAGTCTGTGGGTTCGAGCCCCGCATCGGGCTCCATGCTAACAATTCAGAGCCTGGAGCCTGCTTCAGATTCTCTGTCTCCCTCTCTCTCTCTGCCCCTTCCTTGCTCATGCTCACTCGCTCTCGCACACTCTCTCTCTCTCTCTCTCAAAAATAAATAAACATTTAAAAAATTTTTGAAAAGCAGTTAACTTTGTTGCTTCTATATAATTCATGCATGATATAGACTCAACAACAACCACAGCAGCAGCACCATGACAACAACTGTAGGAGCAGCAACATCATAAATCCATTCTTTTCAGCCTGGGGGAGATTTAGAGCTGTCCAATTAGCTGGATTGTTTCCACTGAAAATTGATTGTACTGGGTTCCACATGTAAGGAGCTTGGAAAGTCATAGTAACAAATAAAAAGGTGAACAGATTGAAAAATCATCAGCTGTTGTAGGATCCTAAAGAGAGGTAAGGACAAAGGTGAGAACCCTGCCCAGGAGTAATGGCTTACCCGAGTGGAGAGTCACAAGGGGCAAGTCAGCAAGAACCAGTGCCAGGAACTAGAGATGGGGTGGGATAACATGTTGTGACAAATGGCTGGACAATTGTGAGAGCTAAAAATTCCAGGGGGACCTGGTCCTGGTGGGGTGGAGGGGTGTTCCACAATTCTGTGAGATTTACCTCTAAGAGCTCCACTAGGTTCTCACAGTAAGTATCAAAGAAAATCCCCTTGTGATTCTGTAGAGGAGGAGAAAGGAACCCTTTTGAAATATACTTATTTCTTAATAAGGTCTGTCCTCAGCAGAGACTAATTAATAGACCCTAAACTGCTGGGGTATTATCAGAGCCTAACTGACCAGAGGAAGAGAAATACGCAAGTCCAGTCAGCTCAAGCCTTCTACATGGTAGAAGGGAAATCTCCAACTTTAGTTGATTCTAACAACCAAAACCAAAACACTGAGAACATGTGAAGTTTATAATGAGAAGCACAGGCCCACTAAAAGTCTGAGCCCTCGCTGTAGGACTGTAGAATGCTTCTTCTCCCCCTCTGTTCCTAATTGCCACCATTTGGAAGAAACCAAGATGTCCTTTGGAAGGTGAATGGATAAATCAACTGTGGTACATCCAGACAACGGAATAGTATTCAGTGGTAAAAAGAGATGAGCTATGAAGCCATGAAAAGAGATGAGAGAAACTTAAATGCATATTCCTAATTGAAAGAAGCCAATCTGAAAAGGCCACATACTATATGGTTCCATTGATGGGACATTCTGGAAACAGTAAGACTATGGAGATAGCCAAAATATCAAAGGAGTTTTATTAGAGCAGTGAAAGTACCCTTTATGGTGCTATAATGATGGATATATATTATGATACCTTTGTCCAAATCCATACAACGTACAAAAGCAAGAGTTATTTTGGCAAGAAAAATGGGTTTATTTGGGAATAACAGAGAATTACAATTCTGGACATGCAACGTATGGCAACATAAACAGCAAGTCCAACAGAGGAGAGGAAAGTTATTTTATGAAAAAGGAAAAATTTGAGAAGGCTTGTTTTGAAGGAAAGTCCATTAGAGAAAAGCAAGAGTTCAGGTTTTTCATTGGCTGAGTTGCAGGGGTAGTTGATTTCTTATAGGAGAGGCAATGTACATCTTTTTATTGGATCTGTAATTGATGATTCTTTCCTCTTGAGGATTTTTCTGTTGGAGTCTATAATTGACAGTCCTTCCTATAATTGACCTTGAGTGGTATGGCTCCCCCTTCTGGTCTCCGAACTCTACTTTACTGACGTTTCCCTTTATTAATTTTCACAACCCTAAAACAAACTATGGACTTTGGGCATTATGCTCTGTCAGTGTTGGTTCATCAGATGTAACAGCAATATATCACTCTGGTGGGGGCTGTGGATAATGCATGGGTGGGGTCAGGGGTATGTGGGAAGTCTCTGTCCCTTCCACTCAATTTTACTGTGAAATTAAAACTACTCTAAAAAGATAAAGTGCTTAAAGAAAATTGTATTATGTAAAGAAGGAGAGAAACCGAAGCTTTCCATCATCGAGTTTACTGAAGAATACAGGAAGAGAATCAATTGCTTCTGAATCATTTCCTTAAGGCATTTTCAGAGGGCAGTAAAGCCCCTACTGTGGGAGGGATGGCAGCAGTGGCTGCCAAGGAGAGGCAGGAAGTGTACCCTGGGGAGGATGGGGTTTCCTGAGAACTTTAATCAGGTGGATTGCTATGAACATTGGAGGAGGGGGACATCAATGTTTAATTAGTAAGCTTGATATAAAATTATCTTAAAGATGTTGCATGAACAATGAGCATGAAAAATGATATGACAATCATACTGAAATAAAAAGCAAGAAACTGAGTTCCAGCTGTATGTCAGGCACTATGTATATGTTATCTCTCTTATTCTCAAGAGTTTAATAAGATGGGTATTATTGTCTTTTTTTATAGGAGAGGAAATAGTAAGAGAATTTGGCTTGAATTAATTATATTTTCCAGGTGCCACTGAGACTGAGATGCCAGGACATGGCTTATCTCTTGCAACATCAGGTAAGAGCTCTGGTCCTCTGGACACAGCCACTGAATCAGAGCAGGATGTGGAATGTCTGCCTACTGCAGGGTCAACATATTTGTAGTGAGAAGCTCCATGGCCAGGCAGGAATCACTTACAGTTCCTGGGTCAACATTGGGGATATTGGCAATTTAGCTGCAGGAAAATAAAGGTTAATGCTGCCGCTTAAGCTAAGTCAACTGCTAAAAAATAAAACCCAAATCAGATACATAATAACATTCATGAAATAATTCTAAATGCTTCAAAGTCCAAACAAACAAAAATCCAATAATTTCCTATAGTTTTCATTATTTGTTTTTAACCTTGCCTGAAATTGGGATTGATTCTGTAGAGTGTTTTGTTTGAACAGTGGATGCAGTGGGTGTGGGCAGGGGGTAGTGGAAAGAATGCTGGGAATCAGGAGGTGGGATGCTAATTCCCACCCCTAACCCAAATGGTGTGACTTTGAGACAATCATTTGGACCACTATTTACACGTTGGTCAGACTTATCTATTGGATTGGGAGAATTTGAAGTTACCTTCTAATTCTAACATTCTACAAATGTGGTGTAAACTTTATGCTGTCTTTGCGGTAATTCTCTGTGACAAGGTACTCACTGCTTGGCTTCCTCCATTTGCCCTGGCGGATGTTGTTGGTTCGTGGCCTCCTTCTTCCATGTTCCAAATCAGCAATGGCTAGTTGAGTCCTTCTCACACTGCATCAGCACTCTTACCTCCTTTTCTCCTTCCCTCTTCCACCTGGAAGGACTCTTGTGATTTTACTGGGCTCATCCGGATAGTCCAGAGTAATCTCTCCATCTCAATGTCCTCAGTGATAATCATGTCTTCAAAGTACCTTCTGCTATGTGAACTAACATATTCTCAGTTTCCAGGGATTAGGATGAGGATATCTACACAGATGTGTGAAGGGTGGGTGGGTCGTTATTCTGCCTACCACAATTAGAGAAGACTGGGCTGATGGGCAAGGACTAGAAGTCTTAGATGCATAGAGAAAGAAGCTGCTGTGGGCTGGAGCCAGGAAGTGGCTAAATAAGTTACAGAGTCCCTGATAAGGGTGTGCGTTTATTAGGGCATGGGACAAGGAGTGAGGAGATAACTCCTCTTTATATCACGGCTCTCTTCTATGCCTCCTCTGTTGCAAAGGAAGCCATCCTAAATATGACCTGTATGGCTGTCTGCATTCATTCGCTAGTGAGGTTGTGTCTGGAAATCACAAAAAGGGAAGCTATCGAGGAAATTGGTGCCAGTTTGGTGCAACTCCAATAGAGGTGGGAAATGGAAAACTTTGCCATTATAGAACTCTAGGCCTTTTTTTTTTTATATATATATGAAATTTATTGACAAATTGGTTTCCATACAACACCCAGTGCTCATCCCAAAAGGTGCCCTCCTCAATACCCATCACCCACCCTCCCCACCCTCCCACCCCCCATCAACCCTCAGTTTGTTCTCAGTTTTTAACAGTCTCTTATGCTTTGGCTCTCTCCCACTCTAACCTCTTTTTTTTTTTTTTTCCTTCCCCTCCCCCATGGGTTCCTGTTAAGTTTCTCAGGATCCACATAAGAGTGAAACCATATGGTATCTGTCTTTCTCTGTATGGCTTATTTCACTTAGCATCACGCTCTCCAGTTCCATCCACGTTGCTACAAAAGGCCATATTTCATTTTTTCTCATTGCCACATAGTATTCCATTGTGTATATATACCACAATTTCTTTATCCATTCATCAGTTGATGGACATTTAGGCTCTTTCCATAATTTGGCTATTGTTGACAGTGCTGCTATGAACATTGGGGTACAAGTGCCCCTATGCATCAGTACTCCTGTATCCCTTGGATAAATTCCTAGCAGTGCTATTGCTGGGTCATAGGGTAGGTCTATTTTTAATTTTCTGAGGAACCTCCACACTGCTTTCCAGAGCGGCTGCACCAATTTGCATTCCCACCAACAGTGCAAGAGGGTTCCCGTTTCTCCACATCCTCTCCAGCATCTATAGTCTCCTGATTTAGAACTCTAGGCCTTGATAGGTAATTATGATGCTACCAAATAAACCCTAAATTTGGGACATAGACTTAGATAACCTCTGCTAGGCTTTTTTGACAATAAACAAACAGCAAGACTATTGACTGAACACTGGATTAAAACCCACCTGAGGAAAAAAAAAAACCTCTTTAAAAAAACAAAAACAAAAACCTGTATTCAGTACTTAAATGCTTCACCGAGGTCGGGCAGGCAGTAGGGAGTGTTAAAATGTGTGGGGTGCACAAGAACCCCAAGACATTCTACCATCCAAGCTTGGGGAAGCTCTCTAATGTGTCCCGGCTCCCAGGAGAAAATGTGATTAATTATTCACACTCTGGTATCAGGGCTTGCAGAGCTTTGATGTATGATTCTCTGTCCCCTCGGTAGAACATATCAACTGCCATTAAGAGCCTAGAATCAAGGAAATGATGTCCATGAATTTTAAGCTAGACAAGGAATGAGAAAGACATTTACAGCAGAAGGGAGGAATGGGATTTAGTGCTCATGGACCTTCCTGGACTCTCATAGTAGGAAAATAAGAAAATCCAGCTGACTTTCTTGCACAGTGGAGTCGACTTGCACCCAGGACTGTTCTCCCATCCCCACAGGCATCTTCTTTGCTGTAGGCCCTAGGAAAGGTTCCTTCCAAGGCCTGGAGACGATGTTTAGGGTGTCCTCAACTGCCAGGGAAAGAACTGAGTGTGGTAGAGGAGGACCAGGTCACTCTGAGAGGTGGATGGACTCAGCTGGTGACATCAAGGAATTACTCTGGCTGGGTTCCTCTTTGATGGTTAAAATTCTCCGTTGGCTCAAACTCACAGGTACAGAATGGCTCTCCTCTCCTGGCTGAAAACACTGTTCCATGGAAAAGAGGGATAGAAATAGGAACCTTTCCACTGAACCAGAAAACTCCTTGTAGAGATGACTCCCTTAGAGCACTGAATGTTCAGGAACCATAAAGTGCATTTAAGGGGATTTCGTCTCTAAGTGCAGTTGTCTGGGATTGGGAAGAGTCTGGCTTTGGGGTCTTAGGCAACTGGAGTTGAATCTTGGCTCTATATTTCACCTACTGTCCTTGAGCAGATGATACTCCCCTGGAGCCATTGTTTCTCACCATGTAAAATGGGGATAGTAATAACTACCTTGGCAAGAGTAAAGGTATTTTATATTAAAGACCAGACACGTTGCTTGGCATAGGGCAGATACTTAAGAGTGGTGACTATTATTATTACTATTATTATTATTATTATTATTAAAGCTTTTCTAACTACATCAACTCAATATGATAAATTAAATGACATCAGGAAATTTAAGAGAAGGGCAATGTGTAAGTCTTTAATTCTCAAAATCAACTGGCAAAACCACAACAGAAGGAATCTGCCTTCTCCAAACCTCTCAGATGCATGCCTGGCCATGTTGCAGGCTCACTGTCCAGCAAGATTAATGACCATTTGTCTTAAACACCTGGCACATTGCCTGGCATGAAAGAGGCACTCAAAAGTAGTGGCTATTATGGTCATTATAACAAAAGCTAACCCCTTCAAGTGCAAAATTATATCAACTTACATGGAAAACTAGATAAAATGCATCGCATACTCCTATACCTTCTTAAAAAAATATACTGAGTGTAATTTTATTCCTTTATTTATTTTGTATACATTATCATAAGAACATCATTTAATGTGTTGGGCACTAACATCTGCTTTCGGGGACTATAAGACATGTAGGGCTAATAGCCCCAAACTAGATAATATATTGCTATCTTTATTTGATGTTGGTCTAAAATTAATATAATTTTTCTTTATAATTATATATATATATTATTTTTCTTTATAATTAATATAATTATTCTTTTTCTTCTCAAAAGGTTGTTAACTATCACTTTTTGCCTTTGTCATTATAACTGTCTTTTGTAAAATCCACTCACTCCTGTGTTCATTGGTATGCAGTGAAATGAACAGCAAAATAACCAAAACCAAGCTTTGCTGAATGCTGTAGGAACACAGAGCTGATAGGCATTGAGTAAGAACTTGTAAATACTGGTCACTAACTATAAAAAGGGGTTTTGGACATCTACACAGTTAAACTGTACTGAAGAGAACAGAAACAGAGCTTGCCAGAATTATGTGTAAACACAGAGCAAAAAGATGCTGAGTAAGAATTTACAAACAATGGTCAGGAACTTTATGTCCTGCTGTAACAACAGCTTCAGCCAACTAACCTGTGCTCAGGAAAACAACAGAAAGTACCAAACAGGTTAGAGGTGCGTGTGTGAATTAAGAGCCTAGACATTGAGTGAGAACTTAGTTGCGGTCAAGGTGGCAGTCATGAATTGTGACAGCTGTTTCAGTTATCCAGAGGTGATTTTCTTGGTCTCTTCTCAGCTTTGTCTGATTTAAGGGAGGTCTGCAGGCAAGGGACACCTGATGAGTGGGTGTTTTTGCAGTTTCTTTCATGAGACACAATCATGGCGAAGACGCAAGTCCACCATGTGGGATGAGCCCAGCCATCCAGGCTGTAATCCTCTGAGGGGTGTGTCCCTGGATAATTGGGCTCCGAGGGCACAAGTAGAAATCGTTGTCATTTCCAAGCAAGTATGTAATCAGTTTTTGAGGCTGGTGAGAGTTGGATCAGCTTTCAAATGTTCTGATTAAAGTCAGTCTTTGGCCTCAAAGCCAAAGATCCCCGAAGACATTAAAGGCCCTTGGAAACCCCTCAGCCCTGGGCCAGTTGTCTTCGGCACATGTTTAAGCAGTAGTCAGACACACTTAAGCAACCAGTACCTAACTTCTCTTCAACCCCAAGAAGTGCCATCCACAGAACTTCTAGTTAAAATGATAATGTAGGATAGGCTCCTCAAGGAGCCCTAGTGTTGAACAGGGACCACTGGTTAGATAATGGTTGGTTTCTCCTTGTCATTGCTTTGCCTTTTGGTAAAGCTGGGAAGGGCTTGTGTCCTTTGCCTCAGAAGCCTCAGGAGTTTTCACTGGCCAAAATGCTACTAAGAAATCCTTTCTGCTGTCTCTATAGGAGACAGAGATTTTAGGTTACTTCAGGTGATGAGGGAGAATAGGGGAAGGTTATTGAGAAAGTTTATTCTTACTTTGTTTGATGCAATTATAATTCAAAAGATATATAAGCACCATTAAAGCAAGAATGCTTTCTATCTTGTTTACACTTGTATTCCTTGTGCCCAGAATGGAGTATATGCTCAAAAAACTTTTGAATGAAGTAATGAATTTCTACTGAGATTGAAGGATATAAGAAGTCCATGTAAAAATTCTCAAAACATTCTGGGAAACCCTGCTTAATTCATTATAGGATTGGAGTAGGAAGGGGCTAAAAGCTTTCTTGAGCTTCTAAGAGGTCCTGACAAATGCTAAACTTTTACAGTTCAGTCTTTGGAGAACTCATCCTTATGGTAAGTCATTGAAGTATCCATCCAGTTTTTGAAGTTTTTGTAAACAGTTAAAGAAACAAAATTGATTCTAGGAGTCAGTTATTTCTGTATTAAAACAGAAGGTTCAACAACCAAACATTAATGCTGTAGTTCGGTGGCAATAAACTTTGATATTTAAAGGAAATGAAAATATGAAAACATCAAGTATTCCATAATTGTATTCTATTTTTAATTCTAATAAAAATATGGAAATGGTGTTTCATCTGATTCACCACAAAAGATATTACAATAATCTAATATGATAATTGCAAAAGAATGAATCAGAATCTTGGCTTCCGTTAGTGAACAGATATTATGTAGTAGGTATTCCAAAAGAAGAAGAAAAAAAAAGCCAGGAGAAAAAATCTGTTGACAGAGAGAGTGACATCAGAAGTTTAAATACATGCTAAAAATTGAAATTTAAAAAGAATCCCTGAGTTTTACCCTAAAGCTATGTTTTCTAGAAATCTTATTGCATTAACATTATCTGAGTATTTGTTAAAGACACATTCCCAGGCCCCACCCTATGCCAAATCAATCTGAATTTCCAGAAGTCAACTCTGAGCATTGAATAGTTACTATACTCTCCAGGTGATTTTGATGCAGAGCTAGTTTTGGAAATGAACACTAGACTGTCAGTCTTCACAATATAGCTTTCTTTTTTTTTCTTTGTTTTTTTCTTTTCATTGATCAAGATCAGCTTCCTTCTGGAAACATTCTGTAATTTGTTTTATATTAGCAAAATTTCTGTGCTTCCTTTTATCTCCTAACTTCTTATCTTCTTATGGCATTTAATCAATGTGTTATGGAATTATGAAATTGAATTGGTAGAAGAATAGAGAAAAGGCAGCACAATATTTTAGTTCTCTCCACATTGTATCTTTAGATTTTGCTTTGTTCAAGTATTCTGTCACACAGAACAATAGACAGAGTTATATTCAAATGTAAATCTGTATTTACTCCCATCTCTGACATGAAAGATCCTAGGATACAGTTTTTTGGGGGAGGATATCTCAACTCATTTAGATTGAGCCTGAAGAGTTTTCTTATAAGCTTGACATGTAAATCATGACCCAAGCTTTAGACAGGTTTTATTTTTTTTTGTTATTTTTTTTCAGTATATGAAATTTATTGTCAAATTGGTTTCCATACAATACCCAGTGCTCATCCCAAAAGGTGCCCTCCTCAATACCCATCACCCACCCTCCCCTCCCTCCCACCCCCCCCCCCATCAGCCCTCAGTTTGTTCTCAGTTTTTAAGAGTCTCTTATGCTTTGGCTCTCTCCCACTCTGTTAAGTTTCTCAGGATCCACATAAGAGTGAAACCATATGGTATCTGTCTTTCTCTGTATGGCTTATTTCACTTAGCATCACACTCTCCAGTTCCATCCACATTGCTACAAAGGGCCATATTTCATTCTTTCTCATTGCCACGTAGTACTCCATTGTGTATATAACCCACAGTTTCTTTATCCATTCATCAGTTGATGGACATTTAGGCTCTTTCCATAATTTGGCTGTTGTTGAGAGTGCTGCTATAAACATTGGGGTACAAGTGCCCCTATGCATCAGTACTCCTGTATCCCTTGGGTAAATTCCTAGCAGTGCTACTGCTGGGTCATAGGGTAGGTCTATTTTTAATTTTTTGAGGAACCTCCACACTGTTTTCCAGAGTGGCTGCACCAGTTTGCATTCCCACCAACAGTGCAAGAGGGTTCCCGTTTCTCCACATCCTCTCCAGCATCTATAGTCTCCTGATTTGTTCATTTTGGCCACTCTGACTGGTGTGAGGTGATATCTGAGTGTGGTTTTGATTTGTATTTCCCTGATGAGGAGTGATGTTGAGCATCTTTTCATGTGCCTGTTGGCCATCTGGATTAGACAGGTTTAATTAACATTGAGAACCTAGACTTAGGACAAGATTTTGGTTCAAATCCCAGCTGTGACACTGTGATTTTAGAAAAAAATCGCTTAATGTTTAATTAATTTTAATTACGATTTAGAAAAGTTGCCTTCGCTTCTCCACATTAGATTTCATCATCAAGTGAAGATACAGTGTCTCATATGGAATAATAGTAATAATAATAGCTAATAATCATTAGGTACTATATTAAATGGAAGGTAAGTAGGAAAACAAAATAGTGTCTCATCCATTAAAGAAATATTGCTGATCATGTAACTGCCACAGTTTTTAAATTTAATAGGGAGTAAATTGAGTGTTACATCTGCAGAAAGAAAGACAAACTGATGATTCTAGTAAAATATATTTTTAAATTTTTTATTTTTCAAAAAAAGGTTAAGTTTATTGATTTATTTTGATAGAGAGTATGTGTGAACAGTAGAGGGGCAGAGAGAGGGGGAGAGAGAAAATCCCAAGCAGACTCCTCACTGCCAACACAGAACCTGACATGGGACTTGATCCCACGAACCATGAGATCATGACCTGAGCCAAAATCAAGAGTCAGACACTTAACTGACTGAGCCACCTCGGTCCCCCAGTTCTAGTAAAATATCTTTTCAGAATCATATCAAAGGAAAGGTAACAAAACTTGGATATCCTTGTTTCAAAAATCAACAATACCATTTTATTAAACATCTATGTGGATTTGAAGAAGTTATCTCTTGACTGGCAGATTGTATTTTCCAGCAGTGCCTGCAATATTATTTCCCATCCCACCTGCTTTAAAGAAAAAACAAAACAAACAAACAAAAAAACACCTTGCTATATTCCCATTAGGAGATGGAGTTTATTTCCCTTCCTCTTAAACTGGATAGACCTTTATGACTAGCTCAATGAATACAGGTCAGCAGGTGGCACAGAAAGACACTTCTGACGCCATGTTGTAAAAGGCAGTCCAGTTTTCTCCTAGGTCTGACTCTTAGGATTTCTGCCTTTGGAATTTCTCATTGCATGAGAAAACCAAGGCCACACGGAGAGACCCATGCAGAGGGAAACCCAGGGTTCCCAACCTTCAACCCCAGCTATGCTCCCAACTGACAGCCACCAAAAACCAGTTGATTAAGCCAACTTAGAAACGTGTCCTCTTGCTCTCAGTCGAGGCACCCCAGCAGATGCCAAGCCCTGCCCAAACTGTACCTTTCTAAGCTAACAGAATAGTTGTTTTGTTTTAATTCACTACGTTTTGGAGTGGTTTTTTATGAACCAAAAGATTTTCAGAAGAGTACATTACTGAATTCTTTAGAACTTTAGTATTGATATAAATGTTTACTATTGATATAAATCAATACTACATGTCAGCATTTATTTAATGACCATGTGAGTTATTAGGGTGGAGAAACAGGCATCCAATTCAACTAAAAAAATGTTATTCAAAGCAGTGCTAGGATTCCTGCTCGGATTTGTATATTTATAGAATCTGTATATTGTAAGAATGCTTTTCCTCCCTCTCTTTTTATTAGATGTTGAATAAATGAATGAAAGAATGAATACTGAAGATAGCCTAGTGTATGATTCTATTTGGGGTAAAGATTAGGAGTAATGAAGAGATTAGGGAATTACTCACAAAACTCTGATAATAGATGAGTTGTTTGAGATTTAAGCCAATCACAAGATGTAGCATATCTAGCACCCAGATCTTGTTTTTTTTTTTTTTTTTTTTTTTTTGCCTTTATCAGTTTCTGGTCTTCCTTCAATCCTCATCATTAAGGCTACTTTCTCTAGGAAGCTTTTGAACCCTGAAGATGGTCAAATCTGCTTGCTATATGTCCTATAGCTCCATGCAGCTTCCTTCTGTAATGCTCATCACACCTGGCTTAAGGTGCTTTCAACATGAGGCCATGTCTTTCTGGGTTGCTTCTCCACCATCAGCACACAGTATTGTAGCCACTACACTGGGGCTATTCATTGGTTTTAATTACAAGAAATTGCTCTAGGACACATTGTGTTTGTGTTTCTCATTGGTTTTAGCATTTTACTTTTTTTGGCCATGAGTTTCTTTCATTTAGCATTATTAGATGGTTAGAGATTTTATAAATTCCCTATCTACTCCTCCAGAGTAAGTACAACCAGTGGGAGAATGGGGCTTACTCACAAATATAAAATTATATTATCTGATTAAGTAATAGAATAAGAAAATGACAACTAACCTGATTCTCTTAAGTGTCTCTGTGGACACGTGCTTGGAGAACACATGTGTTTATTATCCCTTATTCTATCTTACCCCACCTCCCTTCTCTCTTTGCCTAATTCCTATCTGTTTTTTGTATCTCAGCAGGGCTATCACTTCAGACAATTTGCACTTAGGCTGTGTAAATGAAAACTTCATTCTCAGTGTCAAGTACAGTGGTGTCTAACACATGATAGGAGATCAGTAAATGTTGTTGAATTAATGAATGACCGAATGAACAAAGGAATATTGGAAAGATTTGATGTAGGATCTTATTCAGGGGAAAGATCAGGAAAACAGGAGGGAATCAATCCCAAAACTATTTTATGTTTTTTGACATTTAAGCTGGTCAAAAGAGGCAGCACACCTAGCACTCAAAAATTGGTTTCTAAATACCATTCTCCAATAAAATGAAGGAGGAATCCTTGGAGAAATGACTGATTCCAGGACTGGGACAGGGCAAATTCGGATGAGTCTGGAGCATCATGTAGTGTCAGAGAGTAAGGAAGTACTCATGTGGCCATAAGTGTGGGCTGAACTAAGTGACTCTCATATAACAGAAAGAGTATGGAAAGGGAAAGAAGAAACTTCACAGATAATACCTTAACCAAGCACTTATGATTAATATCACAAGGAATACATATTTTGTTATCTTGGCCTCTCTGACACGATCAATGAAAAGGGTACCACTTCAGGGATATTCTTCCTCCAAGATCCCTAACCTCTATCTAATTGTGAGAGAACAGCTAACTTAGATTGGGGGGCAGTGTAAGAAATACCTGGCCAGTGTATTTGAAAGTATCCAGGTCATGAGAACAAGGAGATACAGAGAAGCTGTTAAAAAATCAGAAGAGACCAAGGAGAACTAATAACGAAATGCAGTGTAGTGTCCTGAACCAGGAAAGATATTAGTGGAGAAAACTGGTAAAATCTGAATAATTTTATACTTTAATTTTATTGCAATAATGTTAAATTTCTTAATTTTGGCAAATGGACTGTGGTTATAAAATTGATAACGCCAGGAGAAAACAGGATAGGGTATATGGGAACTGTTTGTACAACTTTGCAAATTTTCTGTATATCTAAATTTATTTCAAAATTTAGTTAAAAAAAAAAGATTCCAACTAAGCTTGGCTGCAATGTCCATTTAGAAGGAGAATGGGCGGTGGGGAGGAAGGAGGCTGGTCTGATTTGAAGTCTGTGAAATCTTTCTCCTCCAGCAGTGCATATATAATGCTACCCTTATCTGCATAGTGTTTTAAATTGTATAGAAGGATTTCACACCCTTAGACTCACTTGTCCCTTTCCATCTAGAGAAAGGATAGTCCAGGAAAATGCTTAAGTTCATAGAGGACTAAAGTGAGCTTCTCGTCAAGACCTTACGTTAAAATGAGTAATCTCACATTTAATGCTTGGGATTTGGCATCTGTAGAGACCAAAGTGTGGACTCTGAAAGAAACTGATCTGGAAGAAGACTGTGACATCATTAATTAATACACACTAAGGAAAGAAATCTGACAAGGGTGGCAAACAAGTCCAGAAAATGGATATGAAAACATTATGAATGTGTCAGCATGTTTGCAGGAGGCACCAGAGGGATATATATATATATATATATACACACACACATATATATATGCCTAAGCTGTGTCTCATAAAGCTGGTCAGTGGGATGTTCCTTTGGTAGAGATGATGCTTCAAGCTGTTCTAGTTCCTTGGCTGGATCTGTTCTGTCTCAACAAGTAATTAAGGCACAAAGAAAGGAAATTGATTACCCATGTAGTCAGTCCTGTGGTAGATAATTTAAAACCGTTATGTTTTTGAATTCTCTCAAAACATTATGAAGTAGACATTACTGCCCCCAGTTACAGATCTGTACAGAAGTTAAGAAACAAGCCTGGTTACATAGTAAGTAGCAGAGCTGGGATTCAAATCGAGGTGTGGCTCATGCTCTGGCCCATTTCATTCCAGCCCCACTTGGTAAGTACACAGGGAGATGCCTCTCAGCCCCACTGTGCTCTTTAGCCATCCAACATGATGATAGGATGTTGGGAACTCCTGGCAAAAACTGGATGACCGCTCTGGGATTGCATTATGGAGCACTCATTGTTTAAAGGCAGAAACCCCATTTACTTTTTGAAGACAACAAGCTGTGTATTGAATGGACAAGCACTGTTGAGTGGCCTCCCCAATATCCATTTCCCCTTCTCTTGTTAATTCCCCTGATATTCACCATTAATGCCAACCCTACCCAGCCCAAGCCCTCTTGGCTAAAGCTGACCCCACCCCTGGCCTTGAAGGCAGGACATGTGATTCAAATTAATGTGACCCTGCTGTCTGGCCCCAGAGTTTGGTGGAGGGATGGGCATGCTGGCAAAATTGGGTCAAAGAGCATGAGGATTCATTTGCTGGGAGCCTCTAGGAAATATGCCTCTTAGCTCTTCTGAGAGGATTTTAGAGAAATTCTTTCCTTTCTTCTGTGACAGGAAAGAAGAAACATGTAGCACAGGGTATGGATGTGGAAGCATCGCAGCAGATCACTTTGCCATAGTGAAGGGGAGTCAGCCCTTGGGGAAAGTTGTGTGTGGATCAGACAAGTGGGAATAAACCAAACATTGTCGTTCCCACATTCCTAATGAGCTAATCAATCTCTTTTATGACTTAATCCAGTTTGTGTTATTTTTTTTCCCCTCATTTTTAAATCTTATTTACAACCGAAATCGTCTTCACTGGCAACTTCCAAATTAAATTTTATGTTCGTTAGCCAGTAAGTAGGGTAACCATATAATTTCCTGTAAAACCGTAACTTTTTTCAGAGACTATGAGCTATTAATAATTATAGAGGTGCAACAGGTGTGAACTGGGACCATCGTGGACAAACTGAGATGTGTGGTCCCTCTACCCCTGAGGTATATGCTGCTTGCAGTTCTGTCTGGAAATAAGCCGTGAGACTTTTTGCAGTTGATTCTATATCTCTGGGTACCAGTTTTTCAATATGTGAAATGAAATGCGACATTCCATGAGCGTACGTGGTTTGTCTCTAGTCTGTAATATTCTGAGCTCAGTGCTGGAGTGGGATTCTCAAGGATGGAATGTTCCTTAGGGCAGAGATAGTAATACTAACAACAATAATAGTAGCCAGTATTACTTAGCTATTGATGCAGAAATGCTGCATATCTAACAGCCACAAAAATCTCAGTGGTTTACATTAACATTTATCGTTCTTGCTGATGACTCTGCAGGTTTGGTTGATCTCAGCTGTGCTTGCTTGGCCAGGCTGAACTGCAGACTTTGCCTTGGGCTCAGAATGCTCCATCTGTGTGCATTCTTGTACACAAGCAGAAAGAGCAATGAACACTTGGCACATGCTCTTTTAACCGTACAGGATGGACGTTCCAAGATGCTAGGATAAACCAAGAACATTTAAAACCTTAGGTCTGACATCTGTTACTCACATTCTTTTGGCTATAGTGAGTCGTATTGCTGACCAAGCTCAGTAATATTGGAGCAAGGCCATACGGTTTACTCCAAGAAGGAGACACTGAAAAATCACATAGTGAAGGACTTAATTATATAAATCCATTAATAGGGTAGAAAGGAAGATTTGGTTACAATAATCCAACCTAAAATCCACCATGCATTGGACACTGAGTGACCAGGCACTTAAAATACATTGTATCATTAATCTTCACAACACTTTCATGGGACACATGTTAATATTTGCTTGTTGGAGGAGTGTTTGCCTAGTGTGTGCCTGTTGGGCTAAACACAGTGGTTCCTTTGTAAGAGTTCTGATATTTAGTTACCTGGAAAGCAGGCAAAGCAGCTGGAGGACTCTGTTAGGCATGAAGAGGTAGCTGGAGTTGTTTCTTAAACTCATGTAAGCAAGATGTACATTTGATCCCAGAGCAGCCAGTGAACAGGAGAGCCTTGGTTTAGGTTAGAAGAGAACTTCCAGTATGGACGCTCCCTCTCCTTCTCCAATTCCCTGACCTCATCAACCGTGGGCCTCACCTTTCAGTATTACTTCCTATATGTCAGTATTAAACCTTGTCCCTTCCTGTCCCCCTAGCACAGGCACAAACGCTATGGCAGCTACACAGGCTTAGCACACTGAATGTTTCCACACTGGATTTTGCTATTCTACCATTTTCATAAAACTATTACATGAATATTCAGGAACCACCAATGAACAAAATTAAAACTGTAAAAGACTGTAATATACAAAATCGTAAGAGAGTACATTTGATGTCTAAGTGTTCTAATGACAGGATTATGAGCAACAAGGAAAAGTTGAATGGGGGGAAAACTGGGACAAGAGTGACTTCCAGTCAATGTTCAGTTCCCTCCACTTCTTACAGATTCCTAAGACCATTTTGATGTCATAAACTTGGAGCCCTAAACTGAGTCTTTTGCCAAGCAAGTATCTTTTAAAGGAATGAATAAAACCTTTTTCTTCCTATTTAACAAATACTGCCTTCCAACAATTATAAATGTCAAGGCACATAATTCTATTTCATTTAATTCTTGCTGAATATTTACTGTAAGCCAGTCAAGAAGCTAAATGCAAGTGACAACCTTGGGTCAGGGTTATACACAGTCCAGTGTAGAAATAGCACATATATACAGATATAACCTTAATGAGATGTTGACAGTGCTTTATTTGACTTATGAACAAATTTTACGAAACATGGAAGAGAGAGGAATTAATTCTTGTAGAGGCAGGAGCAGAAAGAGTAGGGGTGCCATTCAATCTCAGCCTTGAAAACTAAGAACAGTAAAAAGGACAATTTGGGACGAGTTTCAGAATTTAAAATATCACAGAGAAATAAAAACACAAACCATCTCCCTCAGAGCCCCCATGCCCTGCTTAGCTGCCTCAGGTACTGTCCTGGGATAACGAGGTTTACAAGTTAAAACGTCTCTCCCCAAAAGGTATGTTGAAGTTTTAACCCCTACCATCTCAGAATGACTATATTTGGAAATACGGTCTTAGCAGAAGTAATCGGGTTTAACTGAAGTCATTAGTGTGGGGTTCTTATAGAAAGGGGGATTTGGACACAGGCAGACATGCTCAGGGAAGACGGTGGGAAGGGACTCAGGGAGAACCCATGGGAACAAGGAGGATTGATGAGTGACGCATCTGTAACACAAGGAAGGAACAGCGAAGAAGCCGGCAAACCAGAAGTTAGAGGCAAGGGAGGGTTCCCCTACGGCTTTCAGAGGGGGCATGGCACTGCTGACACACTGATTTTGGGGTCTAGTCCCCAGAACTGGGAGACGACAAGCTGCTGTTGTTTTAAGATGCCCAGTTTGTGGTACTTTCTTAGGGCAGCCCTAGGAAACTAACACAGGGAGTTAAGAAGTTGCTGTCAGTTAGGGTTCTGGACTGCCCACCCCTATCTCAAACACACTGGCTTTCGTTTTATGCTTCTGCTCCGGGTTCTGTGTGAGAAGTGGGGTTCTTTCATAGGGTAGACACGAAAACCACAGTTCTACAGCTTGGGAGTGTGTCAGTTGGACATTTTCCGTTGCGAATCCCCAAAGCCTCAGTCACATGCCTTGAGTAACCGAGACCTGTATGATTATAAAAGTCTGGAGGGGGGTGTGAGGTTCGGTGCAGTTTGACAGAGACGTTGATCAAGGCTCTCGACTCTGCTTCTGTGCAGTGTCCTGTGAAGTTTTCACGTAAGGGTTTCCTCGTTGGGCTGGCTCCTCCTTTTAAGGTTGCAAAACGGTGCCATAGTTTGGCTCTACTCCACAGCACGGCAGGCAGAGGAGGGAGAACAGCTCTGCCCCGGTGTCCCAGGCATGGTTTTGAGGTTCTCACTGATTCCTTGAGCCTGCACTGATGACTTAGGCCTGTGTTCTGGCCAACTGTGCCGGGAGGGAAGGATTTGCCCTGATTGGCTTAGCCCACTGTTTCCATGAACCTTGCTACCTAACAAAGCACCCCAAAATGTAGTGGCTCAAAACCAGAACAGCATATGCGTTTGTGATTCTGTGGGCCAGGAACTTGGGCAGGACTGAGGTGGGATGGCTCACTGTCTTCCACGTGGAGTTGGTTCACTATCTTCCATGTGGTGGGTCCAGTTACACAGTTAGAGTCACTTGGCAAGTCAGCTCGGGGTTGGCTGGCCTGGAGGGTGTCTGTCACAGACGTGCTGCTTGTCTGGGCCACCTGGGTTCTCCTGTCTTGGGTGTGTTTCCCCAGCAAGCCAGCTTGGGCTTACTCATTCTGTCTTCCTCTCTCTCTCTCTCTCTCTCTCTCTCTCTCTCTCTCTCACACACACACACACACACACACACACACACCACACACAGCATTCCATGAGGGTGAGAACAGAAACTGTAAGGACTCTTGACTTGGAAACTTGAGACCTGTGTGATGTAATTTCTGTCACATTATATTGGACAAAGCAAGTCCTCACCTTGTGATGGAACATCTGTAAGAATTTGTGATGTTTAAAATCTATCACACCACCCTTCCAGCTGGAGGACGGGGACCCAAGTCACCCAACCATATAGCCCCTGAACAGAGTGGACATTAGGGAGAAAACTGGCTAGCAGCTGGAGAGGAGTCCAAAAGGTAGATGGAAATGAGGTTGTGGGGGCTTATGTATGCCTTGCTAGGGGGACTTTATTTTCAAGGCCTGTGGTTCTCATTCTTTCTTCTCTGACAAAATAATGAATGATTCTGATGCATTCCAATTAGTAAACATGAGTCACCATGGTTGGTTTTCTCAACCTGCAGAGTGGGCATGAGTAATGTTTCCTACAGGGGCTGCACGAAACCTTCCTTCCTCTTGGGGAGTGGGCCTGCCTTGGTTGTAACTCACAGTTCCAGGCAATGGGGAGCCACTGATGTCTTGTTCCCAAGTGAAGGGCAGATTTTCTGCTCTGAAATTCAGTCTTAAGGTGCTTTTTTAACAGCTCTGAGCTATACTCACACCCTCCTTCACTTCCCCCAGTGTGCACATATGCTACTCATGAGGGATTTTCTTATATCTAAGAGCACACTATTCCCAGAAGTAACATTTCTTACTGCTGGCCTAGTCCGTGGAACCCAGTCCACTCCTCGGTGCTCACACACCATTCTCATTCATTGCCATGGAACTTTTTTTCTTTTTTCTTTCTTTCTTTTTTTCCTTTTCGGACCTTAACCAGGACAGCCCAGTCCACCCAGTGTTTGTACATCAACCAGGAGACTTGCTACCATCTAGTTCTCTTTCCTCTGAGAAGTCTTCTATAAGCGCCCTGCAACAATCATCATACTGATCATCCTACTGATACGATCTCCAATGACTGGAAATAAGCACGAATATACTGACAAGGGAAGGGTAATGTATCTGTGGCATCTGAGCTGCAAATCACTGAGTGTCCTCCTATGTGAATATATTTATCTCTGCTGCTAGGCTGTACACAAGTTGTAAAGGAAATATGGGATTTACCTTGTTTATGGTGAAAATAAATCTCCATTGAATAAGTGAATTAAGGATGGATAAATAAACAAGATAACCCTGTGCTCATCCCTCTAAATGGATTGGTTGAGTAACATGAAAAAGTTCCTTGTTGGATGACTCAAGAGTCCTGGATCCCAGGAAGGCACCAGTGAGAGTTGACATCAGGCACCTTAAACTTGGATCCTCCCATACACTGGGGGAAGATATCTGAGCCCAGAGGAAGCGTTTGAAAGAGTTGAGAACTTTTCTCTTAAACTGAGTAGGAATAGCATTATGAGGAATATTTGGGGGACTAGGACAGAGCCAGGGAGAAGATCAGGGAGAGGGGATGGAAGAACTGAACAGGGAAGAGGGAAGCCCTCCATTAGTTCCCCTTGGGCCTCTCCAAATTGAATCCTGTCGCAGACTATGAGTCTGGAGTTCTCTCTTGTCCAGCAAGGGAGCGGATGCAGAATTGATACGAGAGAAGTTAATGTCCAGGAGGAGACAAGAGCCCTGAACAGGAGTTTCATCTCCATGTTTATTGAGTACACAAGATATTACTCACGTGGTGAGCATGTAGAAAATAAGATCTTACACACGTGAATGTGAAGAAAACAATCACACAGTAATTATTAACTTGTGTGTGTAAGAAGCAAAGGATCTGGGGGGCAAGTGGAGTTTGTGATCAAAGTATAATTGTACATTGGCGTCAAATGGAAAGTAATTTCCTGCAGGTGATATAACAAGTTACTCGTGATCCCATTACAAAATCTCGCTAGCTAACCTTGGGTGCTTTATCCCATGGTGGTGACTTTCTGCCCTAAGCTTTTTTCTAACCCATTTATGTAAGTAGTACCTATTTCCCCACAAAATCCCATCCTGGTGCCTGCAACATTTTGTGCAGGGTTCTTGGCTGTGCCTCCCTGACCAGGAGTAGGTAGTTTACAAGGAAGACTTGAAGCCTTAAGTGTCTGTCCCTTAATTCTGTGGCTCCTGCAACCACTGTTCCATATGAGCAGCTCACTTCTTCTCCTGCATTCCATTGGAGACAGCCCTTGCTCACCTCCATTTGGCTAAAGGACCTGGGCTTTGGAAGAAACAGAGGCTATTTAATTGAATTATTTAATTAGAACCAGGAGCAAGGGGCACTGTGCCATTGTCTGGCAGTCTAATCCCAGGACAGCTCCAGATGACTGGGATTATTTAATCTGCAGAATCCATTAGCCTTTCAATATGGGGATTGGAGGGCAACAGTAAATATTACAGAAAGTGGTTAAGGGGTGAGGCCTAACTACAGTTTCAAGAGCAGCCCTTGGGCAGGGAGGACGCATCTGGGAGACAAGTAATAGAAGATGAGGAAGGAGGTACAGTGCAAGGTAGATCTGGGTGGCCCTCATACCTGCCCATCATGGACTTCTCACTTTCAATGCCCATTGGAATCTTCTGGGAATTTATGAAATGCTCATATCTGGTTTTAACCACGTCCTCCAGGTTCTGATTAAATTGGTCTAGCTTGTGGCCTGGACATCAGAGTTAGGATGCTCCAGATGAGGAGGCTGAAGGGAATGGAGAGATTTTATCATTTCATAGTGGAGAGTGGGAGGGACCCCTACAGAGCACAGCTTCTCAGGTGAAGCACAGCCCAAGAGGGAAAGATACCTACATGGACTAGTGACAAAGAAAGGGCCATACACTTTATCTCCTGAGTTCCCAGGACAATTAATAGTCCCATTTACCACTCTTCTTTCCCTTACCAGTCATGTGGCCTTGGTCAAGTGTTATTTTCCTCACCTGTAAGATGGGTATCATCACCTAATCTATGTATTTCCTATTATTGCCATAAAAATCAGGGTTGATGAGGATGCTGTGCAAACAGTCTAGGATGGGAGAGAAGAAACAGCAGAGCTGCGTCTCCACTCCATGGCTTCCATTGAGCTTAGAATGAACTTCAAACTCTACTCAGACCCACAGACCCCACATGGTGGGGCTCTTGCCTACACCTCCAGGTTCAACACTTGCCATTCCCATCTGTGTTCACATGTTCTAGACACGCCGGCTTGTCTCTGCTCTGGAATACCGAGTTCTTCCTTCTTTCTGCAATTTCTGTCTCTTCCACCTGGATTGCAAGAGCCCTACATATTCCAGTGTAACCTCATCTTTTCTTGTGGTTTTTATTATCGCAATGCACTCAACTAGCAACAGGATAAGCAGTGACTGCTCAGTATGGAATTAGAAGTATGGATTGTGACTGAAAAGGAAGGAGTTTATAGAAAAGATGTTGAGTGGGGAAAAGTTGATTTTTGTGTTGGAGGAGAGACTTGAGTATTTTTACTTCAGAGGGAGGGGCCAGCAGGAGGGAAACTTGTCATGTGGGGAAAGTCTGGTAATCAAGGGATCAAATTCCCCCAGCACTTTCTCCATGCAAAATCCCTTTGAAGAGATAAAACATGTGATTGATTCCTAAGGAATCTGGTTCTCACTTAGCTTCCTTTTTTTCCTATCACTTTATGGATTTCTATACTGCATCACAAATACTTCCTTATGCATCTGTGTGTGAACAGTGAGCTCAGTGAGCAGAGGGGGATAGGTCTTCCTCATTGGATCCTAGTGCTGAATACAAAAAATGGTAAGTGACATGGGTGCCCTGGAGCAGCAGGAATCCACTCAATGAATGGAAGAAGGAGCAATGGAAAAGAGGGAACAAGGCGGGAACATGGAGTGTGTGGATGCTGAAAGAAACTTCATGAGAGCTTCATGATTGGGAGGGAAGGAGCAGGAGCAAACACTATTGTTCTCTGCTCCCTCATAGTCCTTGTCTACATTCTAGCATATTTTACAGAGCTATAATCAAACATCTGCATAATTGGACATTTAGTTTTACCAACCAGTATTTTGAACAACACCTTACACTGGCTCATATTCTTCATAATTATTGTGAGAACTGCACGACATTTTATCCAGTTAATGTACTGCAATTTATGTCACTGTCTTCACTGTCCCTGTTGTTGGACATTCAGGTTGTTTTCAATTTCTGCTATTACAGAGAATGCTACAGGGAGGAGCAGCATACAGAGGGATTGCCCTTCTCCTGAATTAGCTCCTCATCTAAATTACAGTGAGTGAAATTACTGGGTCAAAGGGCAGGAACCTTCTATGGTTTCAGTACCTACTACTGTGTTCCTGTTTTTTATCCACAGTCATAAAGTCTCATCCATTTCACTGTAAACAATGGTGCTAGTGTTATTATTATACCTTTCTTGACAAGTTAAGGATATAAAAACATACCTCATTATTTAATTTGAATTTGGTTACAAGATGAACATTTACCCCTATTTGCTTTCTGTCTATATTTTGCATTATGGCATTTGCTGTCAAGGGAGCATTTATTGATACTTCTACATTAGAGTAAACTTTTTATATATTAAACATAATGATCCATTTCTATAACATTTGAATGAAATGCTTTTCATGCTGTTTACTTTTTCACTGTGATTAGTTGGTTCTTGTACAGAAATTATCTTTTGATCCTTTTCTGAAAGAAAAGATTCATAAGTTAAAAAATTTTTAATGTTTATTTATTATTGAGAGACAGAGAGAGACAGAGTATGAGCAGGGGAGGGGCAGAGAGGGAGAGACACAGAATCCAAAACGGGCTCCAGACTCTGAGTTGTCAGCACAGAGCCCAACATGGGGCTCAAACTTGTGAACCACAAGATCATGACCTGAGCCGAAGTCGGAGGCTTAACCGATTGAGCCACCTAGGGGCCCCTATGATTTATAAGTTTAAATGCTGCCATCACCACCACCACCACCAACAACAACAACAGCAACAACAAAAAGCTTATATGGGGCACCTGAGTGGTTCAGTTGGTTGAGCATCCAACTCTTGTGGTTTTTTTTCATGTTTAAAAAAATTTTTTTAAACATTTTATTTATTTATTTATTTATTTATTTATTTATTTATTTATATATTCATTCATTCATCTATTTATTTACATCCAAGTTAGTTAGATATAGGGCAATAATGATTTCAGGAGTAGATTCCAGTGATTCATCCCCTATGTATAATACCCAGTGCTCATCCCAACAAGTGTCCTCCTTAATGCCCATCACCCATTTAGCCCATTCCCCCCTCCCACAAGCCCTCCAGCAACCCTCAGTTCTCTGTATTTAAGTCTCTTATGTTTTGTCCCCCTCCTTGTTTTTATATTATTTTTGCTTCCCTTTCCTTATATTCATCTGTTTTGTATCTTAAAATCCTCATATGAGTGAACTCATATGACATTTGCCTTTCTCTGGCTGACTAATTTGACTTAACATAAAACCCTCCAGTTCCATCCACGTAGTTACAAATGGCAAGATTTCATTGTTTTTGATTGCCAAATAATACTCCATTGTGTGGAGTACACACACACACACACACACACACACACATCTTCTTTATCCATTCATCCATCGATGGGCATTTGGGCTCTTTCCATACTTTGGCTGTTGTCGATAGCTGAGTGTCCAACTCTTGATCTTAGCTCAGGTCATGATCTCACGGTTCATGGCTTCAAGCCCTGCATTGGGCTCTGAGCTGGCAGAGTGTAACCTGCTTGAGATTCTATCTCTGCCTCTCCCCCGCCTCAAAATAAATAAACTTAAAAAAAAATTTTTTTTTAACGTGCAAAAACTCTCAATCCTATTTTGTGCAATTTTTGGACAGTTCTTCCACTAATTTATAATTTTTAAACATACATTTTGAATATAAGTTAATGTTTGCCCAAACGGATAATCCAGTGGCTGTTTACAGTCAATATGTAAGAGTTAGGGAACAAACTTGCTAAAACGAGCAGACAGGCCCTTGTCTTGAAGCTGTGTTGTTTTTACTGACAATGCATATTATTAGGTATAATAATTATGGCTATAGGGTTATGGGTTAATAATTAGGTTATAACCATTATGATGGTGGTGAGCATGATACAGATCATGAATAGAGAAAGGTTTATGCTCTGTTGGCTAGGATTGCCTTGTGATTTTCATGTGCCTTAGGCATTTTTGCTTTTATTTTATAACTGTGTGTAATAAAGGTAAATACAACCCAGGCTGGATTCATTACTATATGTTCATTTTCATTCTTAAAGTTTTGTTTTTTTTTTACTTATTTGAAAATGAAAACATTTTTGTGGGCCACTAAGCTATGCCTGCTGTGTCTAATGGATATCAACCCTCTCCCACAGTCACCTCTTAGCACAAATTAGCTCTCTTTAGCTAAATTATTGGGTCTACTCTGTGCCTTTGCATTCAGTTCCTCAAATACACATTTTTACCTTATCATAACCATAGTATTTTAAACAATCATTACTTTTAAATATGTTCTAACAGCTGTTAAAGCTGATCTGTACCCCAAAGCTCTTCTTTTTAGGTCTCTGGACCACTTATTTTCTAAGTAAACTTTATTTTTTTTTTAATTTTTTTTTTCAACGTTTATTTTATTTTTGGGACAGAGAGAGACAGAGCATGAATGGGGGAGGGGCAGAGAGAGAGGGAGACACAGAATCGAAACAGGCTCCAGGCTCCGAGCCATCAGCCCAGAGCCTGACGCGGGGCTCGAACCCACAGACCGCGAGATCATGACCTGGCTGAAGTCGGACGCTTAACCGACTGCGCCACCCAGGCGCCATCTAAGTAAACTTTAGAACTCCTCTGTCTATAAGAGAAAAATCCTCCTGAAGTTGCATTGTATTTGTAAGTTATCTCAAAGAGATAGGACATTTGTATAAAGACACAACAATGTGATGTTCCATTCTAGATTTAGTATAGCATGACCATGCTACAAAGAGGGTTCATGAGCAGTGGTGACAGAGGCAGGAAATAGGGGAAGAAGAGCCTGCAGTCTTCCGGGGTGAGCTCTGAACTAGGGGTGCTCAGTGAGGCTGGGACACGAGCTCCCATGAGTTAACATACTCCTAGCCTTGTAGGTCAAGTGCTAGTTTATTCTTTGCATTAGGGGAAAGGGGGTGCCCTTGGGCAAAGATTGAAAACCATCATTTAGCCGAACGTACCTTCTCCTAGGCGGATATTCTGAAGTGGCTGTAGCTTGGTAGCCCTTACTACCAGTCTTACATATAAGTTTAACAAATTTTTTTCCCCAAAAAAAAATTGGGGGAGAAATTCTTATCTTTATTATCAAGCCCAGCCTGCAGCTCCCCCCCCCCAAGCCTAGCCCACCCAAGGCAGACAGCTAGTAGGGGTCTGTATGTGAGACAAGAAGAGGTACCAGTTCTACTCAAAATGTGTGCACTAACTGGACTGGGGACAGAGCCTAGACAATCTGGATGGAGGGTGGGTCCTGTGGGGTCATGCCCCCAGCTGCCACTCCTGCCAGGACCACAGGAGCTTGTACCATCTGAGAGATGGGAGCCACGGGGACGCCCTCAGCGGCAAAACTGAACCAGGTGGCTCTGGGGCCAGCAGCTACAGTTTAGTGTTACCTTCCTTAATGCTGCTATTCAGCAGCTCAATGACTGGGGCTCTGCAGATGAAGAGCAGTTTCCGTCCCAATGGGCCAGGGGAGGCTGCTCTGTCAGCCCTGGGGAGAGGGTTTCTACCTCCCAGATGTACTCCCCATCAGGCTGCTCGGCAACAGGATGTTTTGCAACCTCTGGCTGGTCTGCAGCATTTCCAGAACCACTGCTGGCCTCACTATCACCTGCTCCCCAGGGCAGCACACCAGCAACTAAAACACATATAACATAAAATTCACTATTTAAATCATTTTAAGTGTACAGTTTAGCGATATTAAGTACATTCATGTTGTTGCACAACCATCACTGCTATCCATCTCTAGAACTCTTTTCATCTGGCAAAACTGAAACTTTGTATCCATCAAACAGTAACTCCCTATGAACTCCTCTTCCCAGCCCCTCACCATTCTAACTTTTCTTTCTCGCTTTCTTTCCTTTCCTTTCTTTCCTTTGCTTTCTTTTCTTTTCCTTCCTTCCTTCCTTCCTTCCTTCCTTCCTTCCTTCCTTCCTTCCTTCTTTCCTTCCTCTCTCTCTCTTTCTTTTATGTTCTTTTCTTTCTGTTATTTCCCCTTTTCTCTCATGCCCCATGCTTTGAAAACTACCATTCTACTCTACTACTAAGAATTCAGCTTTTTTTTCTGCTCAAGATTCCATATATAAGTGAGACCATGCAATACTTGTCTTTCTGAGTCTTGATCATTTCACTCAGCTTTATAATGTCCAGATTCATCCATATTTTTGCAAATGGCAAGGTTTCCTTTTTCTTAAAGGCTAAGTAATATTTTATTGTATATATGACCACATTTTCTTTATTCATCCATTGAAAGACATTTAGGTTGTTTCCATATCTTGCCTATTGTGAATAATTTTGCAGTGAATGAACATGAGAGTGCAAATACCTCTTTAAGGTCGCAATTTTATGTCCTTGGATATATATTCTAAGTGGGATTGCTGGATCATATGGTTGTTCTCTTTTTAATTTTTCAAGGAATATCCATACTGCTTTTCATAATGGCTGTATCAGTTAACATTCAGCAGTATATAGGGGTTCCCTTTTTTCCACATCCTTACCAAAACTTCTCTTTTCACTTTTTTATATTAGCCATCCTAACAGGTGTGAGGCAATATCACCTTGTGGTTTTCATTTGGTTTCCTGCTGATTAGTGACTCTGAACATCTTTTCACACACCTTTTGGCCATTTGTCTTCTTTGGGAACATGTCTGTTCAGTCCTGCCCATTTTTATTTTTCAAGTGTTTTTTTTTTAAGTTTATTTATTTATTTTGAGAGAGAAAGAGAGCATGAGCAGGGGAGGGGCAGAGAGAGAGAGAGAGGGAGAGAGAGAGAATCCTAAGCAGTCTCTGGACTGCCAGTGGAGAGCCTGATGTGGGGCTCAAACCCACAAACCATGAGATCGTGACCTAAGCTGAAATCTAGAGTCAGACACTTAACTGACTGAACCACCTAGGCGCCCCACTTTGCCCATTTTTTAAATTGGGTTATTGGTTTTTTGCTACTGAGTTGTAAGAGTTCCTTATATGTTTTGGATACGAATCCCTCACTGAATGTATGATTTGCAAAAGTTTTCTCTCATTTTATAGATTGTTTATTCATTTTATTGACGTTCCCTTTACAGTGCAGAAACTTCAATTTGACATAGTCTCACTTGTGTTTTTGCTCTTGTTGACTATCCTTTTGGTGTCTGACCCACAAAATCACTGTCAAGACCAATGTCAAGGAGTTTTTCCCCATGTTTTCTTCTAGAAGTTTTACAGTTTTAGGTCTTAAGTTTAAGTCTAATCTTTTTTTGATTGGATTTTTGTATGTTGTGTAAGGTAGGGATCGAATTTCGTACCTTTGCATGTGGATATCCAGTTTTCACAACATCGGTTACTGAAGAGGCTGTCCCCTTTCCCCGCTATGTATTCTTGGTACCTCTGTCAAAAATCATTTGACTGTGGAAACTTTGTGTTGTATGGAGCAGTGTTAGCCCCGCAGTCAGCCTTTTACGGGTCTTCAAGCCTTGAGTCTGTCTTTTCCTCAAGATGAATGATAAGCCAGACTTGTCCAAAGTGGAGAAGCTTGACAGGTCAAAATGGAAGAAAATGAAACTAAAGAAAAAAAATACTCTTTCCTCAAAGGAAACTATCTAGCAAGAGAAAGAGTTGTTGAAACATCATAAAATGGGGATCCTTGAAGAGCAAATTCAGCATTGCCTGAATGTTTGGTTTGGGGCTTGGTTTTTTTGGTAAACCTATGTGTTTGTAGAGATTGTAGGCACCTTCTGATGTCTTCTTACTTACCCTTACTCCTTGGCTAAGAGGTCAGGAGTAGCCAGTGTTCCCTTATGTTTGTTTTTAAAATTTCCATTGGTGCATAAACTCCATCTGGCAAATGCTATCAATAATCTCAGCATTGATGACTTTTGTGTGTGAGGTTCTTTCACCCCCTACGGGATAAGCCACTTTTAACCTTCTGCATTGGGTGCCTCCATTGTTCCATAAACTTCATGATGTGGCATGTGTTTATAGCTTCTCACAGTTTATTTTCATTTCTAATGTACCCACAAAATAATAAACATAATCCAAAAATTATTTGTGCATGATTTTATTTCTGGGTTCTCTATTCTGTTCCATTGATCTATGTGTCTATTTTTATATCAATACCATACTGTTTTGATTACTATAGCTTTGTAATATAGTTCAAAAGCAGGAAGTGTGATGTCTCCAGCTTTGTTCTTTTTCCTGAAGATTGCTTTAGCTCTTTGAGTCTAATTTTGTTCCATTAAATTTTAAGATTTTTTTTTCTAATTTTTGTTTCTATTTCTGTTAAAACTGCTATTCGAATTTGGACAAGTATTGCATTGAATCTGTAGTTCATTTTGGCTGTATAGACATTTTTTAAAAAAATTTTACTCCACCATTATTTTTTTTAAGTTTATTTATTTATTTTCAGAGAGAAAAAGAGAGTACAAACAGGAGAAGGCCAGAGAGAGGGAGAGAGAGAAAATCCCAAGCATATTCTGCATTGATAGCTCAGAGCCCACTGTGGGACTTGAACTCATGAACCATGAGATAATGACCTGAGCTGAAACCAAGAGTCAGACGCTTGAGCCACCCAGGTGCCCTGGCACCCCGGATCGATAGAAAATTTTTTTTCTTTTTTTCTATTTTTGTTTTATTTAATTTACATCTAAGTTAGCATATAGTGCAACAATGATTTCAGGAGTAGATTCCTTAATGCCCCTTTCCCATTTAGCCCATCCCCCATCCCACAACCCCTCCAGTAACCCTCTGTTCTCTATATTTAAGAGTCTCTTATGTTTTGTCCCTCTCCTTGTTTTTATACTATCTTTGCTTTCCCTTATGTTCATCTGTTTTGTATCTTAAATTCCACAAATGAGTGAAGTCATATGATATTTGTCTTTCTCTAACTAATTTCACTTAGCATAATAATACACTCTAGTTCTATCCACATAGTTGCAAATGGCAAGATTTCATTCTTTTTGATTGCCAAGTAATACTCCATTGTATATATATGTACCACATCTTCTTTATCCATTCATCCATCGATGGACATTTGGGTTCTTTCCATACTTTGGTTATTGTTGATAGTGCTGCTATAAACATTGGGGTGCATGTGCCCCTTTGAAACAGCACAGCTGTATCCCTTAGATAAAGACCTAGCAGTGCAATGTCTGGGTTGTAGGGTAGTTCTATTTTTAATTTTTTGAGGAACCTCCATCCTGTTTTCCAGAGTGGCTGCAGCAGTTTGCATTCCCACCAACAGTGCAAAAGGGTTCCTCTTTCTCTGCATCCTCGCCAACATCTGTCATTGCCGGAGTTGTTAATGTTAGCCATTCTGACAAGTGTGAGGTGGTATCTCAGTGTGGTTTTGATTTGTATTTCCCTGATGATGAGTGATGTGGAGCATTTCTTCATGTGTCGGTTGGCCATCTGGATGTCTTCTTTGGAGAAGTGTCTATTCATGTCTTTTTCCCATTTCTTCACTGGATTATTTGTTTTTTGGGTGTTGAGTTGGATAAGTTCTTTAGAGATTTTAGATACTAACCCTTTATCTGATATATAATTTGCAAATGTCTTCTCCCATTCTGTTGGTTGCCTTTTAGTTTTTCTGATTGTTTCCTTCACTGTGCAGAAGCTTTTTATGTTGTTGAGGTCCCAATAGTTCATTTTTGCTAGACATTTTTAAAATATTAATTCTTTCAATCCATAAACATAGGATATCTGTTCATTTATTTGTGTCTTCCTCAATTCTTTTCATTAGTGTTTCACAGTTTTTAGTGTAGTTTTGTAGTTTAGTAGTTTCAATATCTTTTACCTATTTGGTTACATTTATTCCTAAGTATTTTATTCTTTTTGATGCTAGTGTGCAGGGGATTTTTTTTCTTAACATCTTTTTTGGGTAGTTTATTGTTAGAATATAGAAACACAATTGATTTTTGTGTATTGATTTTATATCCTGTATCTTTATTGAATTCATTTATCAGTTCTAACAGTTTTTTTTTTTTAATTTTTTTTTTCAACATTTATTTATTTTTGGGACAGAGAGAGACAGAGCATGAACAGGGGAGGGGCAGAGAGAGAGGGAGACACAGAATCGGAAACAGGCTCCAGGCTCTGAGCCATCAGCCCAGAGCCCGACGCGGGGCTCGAACTCACGGACCGCGAGATCGTGACCTGGCTGAAGTCGGACGCTTAACCGACTGCGCCACCCAGGCGCCCCTCTAACAGTTTTTTTGATGGAGTCTTTAGAGTTTTCTATATAAGATTATGTCATCTGCAAGCAAACAGTTTTACTTCTCACTTTCTGATTTGGATGCTTTTATTTCTTTTACTTGAAATGCTCTGGCTATGAATTTCAGCACTATTTTGATTAGAAGTGCTGAAAGTGGGCACCTTTGTCTTGTTCCTGATAATAGATGAAAAGCTTTCAGCTTTTTGCCATTGAGTATCATGTAAATGACAGAGTGGGCTTGTCATACATGGCCTTTTTTTTATGTTGAGGTTGATTCCTCCTAATTTGAGAGTTTTTATCATGAAAGGATGTTGAATTTTGTCAAAAATTTGTCTGCATCTATTGAGATGATCATATGATTTTTAAAAACTATATGAATAAATAAAAATTTCTTTTCTTTTTTTTTAATGTTTACTCATTTTTGAGAGAGACAGAGACAGAGTGCGAGCAGGGGAGGGGCAGAGAGAGAGGGAGACACAGACTCAAAAGCAGACTCCAGGCTCTGAGCTGTCAGCACAGAGCCCATTGTGGGGCTTGAACTCATGAACTGTGAGATCATGACCTGAGCCGAAGTTGGGCACTTAACCAACTGAGCCACCCAGACACCCCTAAAGATTTCAATAAATACAATTACATAGACAATTATAAAATCTAGTTTTGTGGTAATAATGGTTTATAACTGAACTTTTTGTTTTCTACATGTTTTAGCAGGTCAATAAAACTTTTAAAAAGATTTTATTTTTAACTAATCTCTTCACCCAATGTGGGGTTCGAGCTCACAACCCTGAGATCAAGATCACATGCTTTACCAACTGAACCAGTCAGGCGCCCCTCAGATTAATAATTTTTATTTATTTGTTTATTTACATTTATTTATTTTTGATAGAGACAGAGCACAAGTCGGGGAGGGACAGAGAGAGAAGGAGACACAGAATCCGAAGCAGGCTCCAGGCTCCAAGCTGTCAGCACAGAGCCTGACGGACGCAGGGCTCGAACTCACAAACCATGAGATCATGACCTGACCCAAAGTCAGACACTTAACCGACTGAGCCACCCAGGTGTCCCTTTATTTATTTTTTTAAAAAAGACACATTTATTCAGCATCGTGATCAGATTATTACATTTAGCAATCAATAGCATGGGTGCAAAAAAAAAAAAACTACATTAAAACCCTTTTTTGGAATGCTTTATACTTTCCGCAGAACAGAAACTAAAATAACCTCTTATGCAATTAGTCACAAATACAGCCCTTGAATTTTTGTCCATACACATGAGTATTGTCTAAAACATGTCTTCTTTGTAGCAGCTAGGCCCCACCACCACTGTGCTTGACTGAGCTCAAAACTCTGTTGTAACTTGTAGCTTCCCTGTCACTTCTCTGGCTCTCCTCTCCTGCTAAGCTCTGTTTCCTGGAAGTAATTAAAACCTTCTGCCACTCCCATAGCCACTGCTGCTGCTGGAACCACCATAGCCACCTTGGTTTCATGGTTTGGCAGAGTATTGGCCTCCACCACCATACGGGCCAGGGCTTCTGCCTCCAAAACTTCCTCCTCGTAGGGGCCCAAAATGTCAAGATTGATTGTTGTAATGGCCAAAATCATTATAGCTTCCACCACCTCCAGAGTTGCTTCCATCATTACCAAATCCGTTACAGCCGTCCCCACTGCACCTATCCACCAGCACCTCGACTACCACCAAGGCCACCTCGCCCACTGAAGTTTCCTCCACGGCCGGAGTTGTCATTCCCACCAAAACCACCTCTATGGCCACCACCAAAATTTCCAGAACCACTTCGACCTCTTTGGCTGGATGAAGCACCAGCCATCTGTTGCTAAATAGAGGTTTCCTTACTTCACAGTTGTGGCCGTTCACAGTATGGTATTTCTGAATGACAGTCTTGTCTACAGAGTCATGATTGCCAAATGTTACAAAAGCAAAGCCTCTCTTTTTGCCACTGCCTCGGTCGGTCATGATTTCAATCACTTCAATTTTCCCATGCTGTTCAAAATAATCTTTTAGGTGATGTTTTTCAGTGTCTTCTTTAATGCTACTGACAAAAATCTTTTTCACAGTTAAGTGGGCACCAGGTCTTTGAGAATCTTCTCTCGAGACAGCCCTCTTTGGTTCTACAACTCTTCCATCCACCTTGTGTGGCCTTGCATTCGTGGCTGCGTCCACCTCTTCCACAGTGGCATGCACACGTGACAAACCCAAAGCCTCTGGAGCACTTGGTGTTGGGATCTCTCATTACCACACAGTCCGTAAGCATTCCCCACTGCTCAAAATGGCTCCTCAGAGTCTGTCTCATTGGTTGTTTCAAAGCTCAAACCTCCGATGAAAAGCTTCTGCAGCTGTTCAGGCTCTTTGGGAGACTCTGACTTAGACATGATGGCGGTGGGAGGGGAGACTTTCACAATGCTTACTCGGCGGCGTCCATGGGCAGAAAGACCAGATTAACAATTAAAAAATTTTATTTTTCTAAAAGCCAGTATTATTATAACAGTGTTTATCTCCACATTTGGCTTTTTTTTTTAATAATTAAACAAACTAATACATTTAAAAGAATTGTTCCTGTATGCTTTTGGACGCACACATAACAGGATGCAGTGTTGTGACATCAACAACCAAACTTTGCTGTTAAAGAAGAGGTTAAACTGGTATAAATTCAAATTAGATTATAACCTTCAGATGTTAAATGTAACCTGCATGGTAACCCCAAAGAAAACTACTGTAGATTGATTATACACCAAAGGAAATGTGAAATTACACATTTCATTTAAAATTTAATCACAGGGGCGCCTGGGTGGCGCAGTCGGTTAAGCGTCCGACTTCAGCCAGGTCACGATCTCGCGGTCCGTGAGTTCGAGCCCCGCGTCAGGCTCTGGGCTGATGGCTCAGAGCCTGGAGCCTGTTTCCAATTCTGTGTCTCCCTCTCTCTCTGCCCCTCCCCCGTTCATGCTCTGTCTCTCTCTGTCCCAAAAATAAATAAACATTGAAAAAAAAAATTAAAAAAAAAATAAAAAAATAAAATTTAATCACAAAAGAAGACAGTAATTCAGAAAATGAGCAACAGAAGAGTTATAAGGCATTTAGAAAACAACAAAATTATACAAGTAAGTTTTTCTCTTATCAGTAACTATTTTAAATAGAAGTGGATTGAACTTTCCAACCAAAGGAGATTAGCTGAGTGGATAAAAACACATGATCCAACTATATGCTATCTACAAAAGATTCATTTTAGATCCCAAAACACAAATAGATTGAAAGTGAATATATGGAAAAATACTGCAGAAATAGTAACCAAAAGAGCAGGGATGTCTAAACTGATATCAGACAAATTATACATTATTTTTTAAATGCTTATTTATTTTTGAGAGAGTGCACATGCATGTGAGCAGGGGTGGGGGAAGGGCAGAGAGGGAGACAGGATCTGAAGTAGGCTCTGTGCTGTCAGCGCAGAGCTTGATGTAGGGCTCAAACTCATGAACCCTAAGATCCTGACCTCATGACTTGAGCCAAAGTCAGATGCTTCACTGACTGAGCCACCCAGGTGCTCCAAACCAAGTATACTTTATAAAGTTTCCAAAGAGACAAAGAAGAATATTACATGTTAATAAAACGCTCAGTACAGCAAATATATATAACAGTTGTAAGTGTTTACATGTCTAATGACAGATCATCAAAATATGTGAAGTAAAAACTGACAGAATTCAAGGGAGCAATAGTTCTGCAATAATAGTCCAAGACTTTACTGTACCACCACTCTCAGTGTAGATTCAACAACCAGACAGAAGATAAGTAAGCAAATAGAGGGCTTACTAGAATAAACTAAGGTAGATCTGACAGACATCCATAGAACACTCTACCCAAGAACAGCATACGTATTCTTCCCAAGTGCACTTAGAACATTTTCAGGGTAGACCATATGTTAGGCCTCCAGTTAAGTCTCAGTAGCTTTAAGAAGACAGATACCGTGCAAAGTGTCCTCTCCAGTCACATCAGAATGAAGTTAAAACTCAATAACAAAAGAAAAACTGGAAAATTCACAAATTTGTTGAAATTAACATATCCTTAACCAACAAATGGGTCAAAATAGAAATCACAAGGGAAATTAGAAAATACTTAGAGGCAAATGAAAACACAACAAACTAAAATTTGGTACAGTGAAAACAGTGCTAAGGAACAAAGCTATAAATGCTTACATTAAAAAATGAGAGTGACATTAGCATCATGGTGGCATAAGACATTAGTCTTTTCTCTCTCCCTTTTTAAACAACTAATTAGACATTCATCCACAAGCAAAATATCTCAGTAAGAAGTGTTGGACCCAGTTTAATATGCCAAGAGACCTGGATAATTCTTGCCCACCAGTGCATCTAAAAACAGGCAGACAGATTTTGGATCTCGGTAAAGATTTTAGAGTCAACAAAACTGCTGCACCCCCTCTCACTGGCCAAGAAAAAAAGCCTGGAGAATGCTGACCTGGAAAGATATCCTTGGGTGAGAGAGAACTTATAGAGGTTCAGCCTGCCTGAGGGGAGATTCTAGAACACCACTAGAGCAGGAAAGATACAAGTTTGGTCATAGTGGAGAGGGAAGAACTCTGCCAGAGCCACCCTTCCAACCAAAAGAGACACTTCACAGGGCCACACTGTTCATCCATGGTGACCTCTCCTGTGGAGGAGGTAGAAATTGGTGAGTTCCTGGCTACCTTACTTGTGTGGTGGTGACTAGAGAAATCTGTTTGTATCCAACAACATGCAGCCCACTGAGGTGAGACCTCATGACTAAGTGGAGGCAAGACAGAGTAAGAAGCAGATAAGAACATCAAAGTAATTCAGTTCCTGGTGACTACTTCAGGACTTCAGCATGAACTCTGCTGATAAGGCTCTGGGAGTACAACCACATTAAGATCTCCCCACTGGGTCCACAGGCACTCGTATGCCAACAGTGCTAATGCACACCTCCCAACATGCACACGCATGTGCACACACACACTCTGTGACAAGATCCTTGTGTGCTCCCAAGTGCAATGGTAATAGAGGTCCAGTAATCAGAGTACTCTCAGGAAAATGGAACAGGGCTATGGACAAGGGAGAAACCACCACTTTTTGGAAAACCAAAGAGAGGCATCCAGCAGCAAGCCTGGTCACTTCTAAGAACAAGAAAAGATGTAAAAGCTTAAGAATACTGCCACAAGAGGAAGAAAAAAGAGTGGGGCAGGTCTACTCATTCAAAAGTTGAGGAAAACCCACATATAGCAGCACCAATCAACAGTACCCCATATGAAGGCAACCAATAAAGATTTAAAGAAATGTCTACTACTTCAAGTAGCAATGTAAAAATATAAGGGACATGAAAAATCAAGGAAATATATCATCCCCAAAAGATATCAATAATCCTCAAGTAAAAGGTGTATAGTATGATCTAACAGATAAAGAACTCAAAATAGCTACTTTTAAAAAAAACTCAACAAGTTAATGGGGCGTGTGGGTGGCTCAGTCTTGGTTAAGTGTCTGACTTCGGCTCAGGTCATGATCTCATGGTTTCTGAGTTGAGCTCTGCATGGGGCTCTGCATGCAGAGCTCCAAGATCCAAGCCTGGAGCCTGCTTCAGATTCTATATCTCCCTCTCTGTCCTTCTCCCACTGGCACTCTGTGTTTATCTCTCTCAAAAATAAACATTTAAAAAAATTAAACTCAACAAGCTAAAAGAAGACTCAGACAATGCAATGAAACAGAAAAGAAAAGATAGAGAAAAGAAAAAGATCAATCTGAGTTCTTTTTTTCTTAAACATTTATTTATTATTGAGAGACAGAGAGACACAGAGTGTGAGCAGGGGTGGGGGCAGAGAGAGGTGGAGACACAGAATCCGAAGCAGGCTCCAGGCTCTGAGCTGTCAGCACAGAGCCCGACATGGGACTTGAACTCACAAACTGCGAGATCGTGACCTGAGCCGAAGTCGGTCGCCTAACCAACTAAGCCACCCAGGCACCCCCTGAGTTCTTTATGAAAGAGAAATCATAAAAAGAACCAAACAAATTCTGGAGCTGAGGAATTCAATGAATGAGATGAAGAATGTGATACAATAAAATAGAATGAAGAAATAGAATAGAAGAGAGATGCAGCAGACAGCATCTGTATTAGAGTATACTAGATTAAAGAATAAATGACTTAAAAGACAGGAGTTTTGAAATGACACAGAAGAGAACAAAGAAAAAAAGAGCAGAGAAAGCCTCATGATCTAAGAGAATCCATCAAAAGGACAAATACCAAAACAATCAGGATTCCAGAAGGAGAAGAGAAGGAGAAGGGGCAGAAAGTTTATTTAAAGAAATAGCTGAGAACTTCCCAAACTTGGAGAAAGACTTGAATATCCAATTTCAGTGAAGCTAATAAATTACCATATTATCTAAATGCCAAAAGACCTTTCTCCAAAACACATTATAAGGAAACTGTTAAAAATCAAAGAGAAAGAAAGAATCCTAAACACACAGCCAGGGAAAAAAGTATAACCTCCAAAGAAACCCCCACTAGGCTATCAGTTGATTTCTCAGCAGAAACCCTTCAGGCCAAGAGAGAATGGAATGACATATTCAAAGTGTTGGAAAATAAAAACTGCAACTAGAATACTCTATTCAGTGAAGTTATTCTTCAGAGATGAAGAAGGAATGACTTTCCCAGATAAACAAAAGCTGAGGGAGAAATGCTGAAAGAAGTTCTCAAAGCTGAAATGAAAAGACAATAATCAGGGACATGAAAACTTATGAAAGTACACAACACCCTGGTATAGGTGAAAAATATACAGGCCAGATTTAGGAACCTCTAAAATAGAATGGTTGGTCAGCCACTTAACTATAGAATAAAGGTTAAAAGAGTATTAAAAATAACTATAGTAACCATAATTTCTTAATGAATACACAACATAGAAAGTAAGTGTGACATAAAAAGGGGGGGGGTAAAAGGTGGAGCCTTTGTAGGAGATTGAAGATAAGTTGCTATCAGCATAAAATGGAACATTTTATCTGTAAAATGGTTTATGTAAACCTCATGGTAACCACAAAGCAGGAATCTAAGGTAGATTTACAAAAGAAAAACAGGAGAAGCAAAACATACCATCCTAGAATATCGACAGTTTACAGAGGTAGGCAGAAATAGACAAAGAGCAATGCCAATACAAAACAAACAGAAAACAGTCAATAAGGCAAACATGGCATTTCTAAGTCCTTACATATCAATAATTACCTAAATATAAATGGATTCAATTCACCAGTCAGAAGGCACAGAGTGGCTAGATGGATTGAAAAAAAAGAAAAAAACAAAACAAGATCCAACTATATACTACCTACAAGAGACTTACTTCAGTATTAAGGACACACATAATCTCAAAGTGAAGGTATGGAAAAATATATTCCAGGGGCGCCTGGGTGGCGCAGTCGGTTAAGCGTCCGACTTCAGCCAGGTCACGATCTCGCGGTCCGTGAGTTCGAGCCCCGCGTCAGGCTCTGGGCTGATAGCTCGGAGCCTGGAGCCTGTTTCCGATTCTGTGTCTCCCTCTCTCTCTGCCCCTCCCCCGTTCATGCTCTGTCTCTCTCTGTCCCAAAAATAAATAAACGTTGAAAAAAAAATTTAAAAAAAAAAAAAAAAAAGAAAAATATATTCCATGCAGTGGTAACCAAAATAAAGCAAAGGTAGCTATACTTATATCAGAGAGTATAAACTTTTAAGCCAAAAACAATAATGAAACAAAATGATAAAAGGGTCAATTCATCAGGAAGATATAACAATTAATTATACACACTATTATATACACATATACACAGTTAATATATACACATCCAATATCAGAGCACCTAAACATATTAAGCAAATACAAACATCTGAAGGGAGAAATGGACAACAATACCATATGAGTGGAACTTTAATACTCCACTTTCAGCAGTGGGTATGTCACCCAGACAGAAAGTCAACAAGGTAACAGTGGACTTGAACCATACATTAGACCAAATGAGATTTGTAGATTGTTCCTTCCAATAGCAGAAGAATATACATTCTTTTTAAATGCACACAGAATATTCTCAAGGAAAGATTATATGATAAGCGATAAAACAAGCCTCAGAAAATTTTAAAATATTAAAGTCATACCAAGTATCTTTCCTGACCACAATGGTAAGAAACTAGAAATCCACAACAGGGAAGCTGGAAAACCCACAAATATGTGGAAACTAAACAACACATTCTTGAACAACTAATGGGTTGAAGAAATCAAAGGGAAAATAAAAAAATATTTCAAAACAAAAATGGAAATATAACATCCCCAACGGACCTATGGGATGATATGAAAGCACTTCTGGGATGGAGCCGTATAGCAATAAACACATATATTAAGAAATTAAATCTCAAATAGCAACCTAACTTTATACCTCAAGGAATTATTAAAAAAAAGAAAGAAAGAAAAAATTAAGCCCAAATTTATCAGACGGAAAAAATAATAAAGATAAGAGTGGAAATAAATGAAATAGAAACCAGGAAAGTAATAGAAAATGTCAACAAAACTACAACTGATTTTTCAGAACGATAAACAAAATTGATAAACCCTAGCAAACCTAAGAAAAAAATAGAGAAGACAAATTAATAAAAAATGGTTGATACTATCAAATTGATACTACCAAAATACATAGGATCAATACACAACTGCTATGAACAATTATATGCCAACAAATAGATAACCTAGAAGAAATGGAGAAATTTCTAGAAACATACAACCTACAAGACTGAATCAAGAAGAAAAAAAAATTGGGGGGCCTGGGTGGTTCAGTCAGTTAAGCCTCTGACTTCAGCACAGGTCATGATCTTGCAGTTTGTGGGTTCAAGCCCCGCATTGGGCCCTGTGCAGACAGCTCAGAGCCTGGAGCCTGCTTCAGATTCTGTGTCTCCCTCTCTCTGTGACGCTCCCTTGTTCACACTCTGTCTCTGTCTCTCTCTGGAAAGTAAATAAACATAAAAAAATTTTTTTAAAGAAAAACAAATTGAATAGACTAATAAGTAATAAGATTGAATCAGTAATCATAAAGCTCCCAATGCAGAAAAACCCCAGGACCAGACTGCTTCAGTGGCAAATTGTACTAAACGTTTAATGAAGAATTAATGGCAGTCCTTCTCAAACTCTCCCAAAAAATTGAAGAGGAGGGAACACACCCAAACTTATTTTACAAAGCCAGCATTACCCTGAGACCAAAGCCTGCAAGGACACTACAAGAAAAGAAAGCTACAGACCAATATCCCTGATGAGTACACATGAAAATTCTCAACAAAATGCTACCACACCAAATTTGAGAACACTTTGAAAGGATTATACTCCATGACCAAGTGGGATTTATCCCTGGAGTGCAAGGATGTTTCAATATATGCAAATAAATAAATGTGATATACTACATTAATAGAAAGATAAAAGTCACATGATTATCTCAATAGATGCAAAAACAGCATTTGACAAAATACAACATGGTTTCATGATAAATTATACCCTCGACAGACTGGGTATAGAAGGAACAAGACTCAACATAATAAAGGCCGTATATGACAAACCCACAGCTAATATTATACTCAGTGTTGTAAAAATTGAAAGCTTTTCCTCTAAGTTCAGGAAGAAGACAAGGCTACCCACTCTCACCACACTTACTCAATACAGTTCTGGAATTCCTAGCTAGAGAAATAAGGAATAAAGAAATAAAAAGCATCCAAATCAGAAGCAAAATGGTTATTTGCAGATGATATGATCATATATATAGGAAATCCCAAAGACTCAAACAAAAAATTCTTGGAACTAATCAATAAATTTCAGTTACAGGATATAAAATCAATATACAGAAATCAGAAATCTATACACTAACACTGAAACATCTGAAAAAAGAAATGTAAAAAACTGTTCCATTCACAATAGCATGAAAACCAATAAAATACCTAGGAATAAATTTAACCAAGAAACTGAAAGATCTGAACCATGAAAGCTACAAGATTTTGTTGGATGACATTGATGAAGATACAAACAAATGTAAAGATATTCCATGTTTGTGGATCAGAAGAATTAATACTGTTAAAATGTCCATACTACCCAAAGCAATCTATAGATTCAATGCAATCCCTGTCAAAATTCCAATGGCATTTTTCACAGCAATAGAAAAAACAACCTTAAAATTTGTATGAAACCACAAAAGAAACCACAAATCCTGAGAAAGAAGAACAAAGCCAGAGTATCACACTTCCTGGTTTCAAACGATATTGCAAAGCTATAGCAGTTAAAACAGTATGGTACTGGTGTAAAAAATAAAAAGACATACTACCAATGGAACAGAACAGACAGTTCAGTATTAAACTCCCACATATACAACCAACTAATATTTGACAAGGATGCCAAAAAGCAATCCAAGGGGAAATGATGGTCTCTCTAACAAATGATGTTAGGAAAACTAGATAACCACATGCAAAAGAAAAAAGAAAGAAACTAAATTGAACATCTCTCTTACACCATTCACAAAAATTTACCTGAAATGGATTAAAAACTTAAATGTAATACCTGACATCATAAAACTCCTACCAGAAAACATAGGGGGAAAGATTCTCCACATGGGTCTTGATAATAATTTGGGTGGATATAACACCTAAAGCATAAGCAACAAAATAAAAAATAAACAAGTGGGACTACATGAAACTAAAAAGCTTCTATACAGCAAAAGAAACCAACAAAGTGAAAAGACAACCTACAGAATAGGAAAAAGTATTTGCAAGCCATATAACTGATAAGGGGTTAATGTCCAAGATATATAAAGAAATTGTACAACTCAATGGCAAAAAGCCCAAATGATCCACTTTTAAAATGAGCAGAGGACCATTTTCCCAAAGAAGATATATGAATGGCTAACAGGCTAACACATGAAAAGGTGTTCAGTCTCACTAATCACAGAAATGCAAATCAAAACTACAATGAGATATCACTTTATACCTGTTAGAATGGATATGATCAAAAAGAGATAACAAGTGCTGACATGGATGTATAAAAAAAGGGGATCTTTGTGCACTGCTGGTAGGAATCTAAACCAGGGCAGCCCCTATGGAAAACAGTGTGTAGGATCCTCAAAAAACTAAAAATAAAATTACCATATGATCCAGCAGTTCTGCTCCTAGGTATTTATCCAAAGGAATTGAAAATGCTATGTCAGATTGATATCTGCACCCCATGTTCATGGCAGCATTATTTATAATAGCCACAATATAGAAACAACCTAAGTGTCTGCTGACAGATGAATGAATAAAGAAATTGTAAGGTATATATTCAATGAAATATTATTCAGTATAAAAAGACGGAAATTCTGCCATTTGCAACATGGATGGATCTTGAGGGCATTAGGCTTTGTGAAATAAATCAGAAAAAGACAAATACTGTATGATCTCGCCTATACAGAGAATCTAAAAGAAAAAAACACCTAACTCAGAAAAAAGACCTGATCTGTGGTTACCGGAAGCAGGGAGTGGTGGAGAGGGAATTGGAAGAAGGTGGTCGAAAGCTACAAGCTTCCAGTTATAAGATAAATAAGTACTAGGGATGTAATGTACAGCATGACCATAGTTAACACAGTTGTATGGTATATATAAAGTTAGGAGAATAAAGCCAAAGTGCTATCACAAGGAAAAAATTTTTCATTTTTTTTGTTTTGTATGTGTATGATATAGTGGATATTAACTAAATATTATGGTAATCATTTCACCATATAGGTAAAAATCATTATGCTATACACTTTATCTTATCCAGTGCTATATGTCAATTTTATCTCAGTAAAACTGAGAAAAAAATATTGCTTTGGCTGTGTACAACATTATAGAATAATTGAATACTTTTGTTAGCAAGGTACAGCTTATATACAACATATATATAGATCATGTATTGAAATGCACAAGCAAAAAAGTTGATGAGGAGGCATCAACTTCTGCCTGAGAGTTTCCAGCGTCTCAACCTGCCCTACAGATTTTAGGCTTGTCTGTTCTCGGATCACACAAAGTATTTACGTGAAATTGAATATACACATAAATATATTTGAAGTGATATCACCTACCCAGGAAAGCTTTTCTATCTGGATTAGGTTAGAATACAACCTCCTGTGCCTACTCCAAAGATACTGTTTATCACACTGTGCTCTAATTGCCCCCTTCCTTCATGCCTCAAATACCAATCAAGCATCTACCATACTTGATTCTATGTTAAGTGTTACAGTGGAGAGCAAAACGGATGCAGTCCCTGTGTGAATGGAACTTTCAGTCTAAGGGGGGGTAGACATTAACCAAATAACTACACTATTAGATATATAAACTAAAACAAGTAGTGAGCTGAAAGAAAGGTATGACCACTCTTTAAAATCAAATAAAGAAATATAACCTAGACTCAGAGAGTGGCAAGTCTGGAGAGGCTTCCTTGAGGAAGCAATGCTCAGCAGAGATCTGAAGATGAGTAAGACTTAACTGGAAATAGAGAATAAGGGGAGACCAGACCAGTGGAAAAGATACTGTGACTGGAAGAACATGCAGATTCTGACAAATTTAAAAAATGCCAATGTGACTAGAACTCAGAGTGGGAGGGAGAGCATAGTGAGAATTCAGACTGGAACGATAGTCAGGTGCCACATTATATGTAACTTTGTGGACTGTATTAAGGGTTTTGTACAGGACCTGGCAGATCGTTGACTATCTCTGTGAAGGCAAGAAACCACACATACAATCTTCCTAGATTTACAGATAAGCCAAGATCTCCAGGAAGTCTCAAAACTACCCCCTCTTTATGGAAACAATTAATCTTATCATTGCCCTGGCAAGCCAGAGTAGGAGAGATGAAGCCCAGATTTATAGCGCTTGGCTCAGGGCCCTGCCAGAGACAAGGGCAAGACTTTTGTTAGCTCTACCCATCACTTACACGCAGCAGCTATTACAAGAATATCCAGAAAAGTTTCATCAAGAGCAGAAATATCTGAGGATCCAAATAATTGAAGAGCCTTACCCCCTACTCCAGAGGCATTCTTGAGAATGAATTGTTGATTGTCTAGGATAGATCCAGGTAAAGACATGGCTCTTAGAAAGTTAAGTCAAGCTAGGACTTCATAGTGAAGAAAACAGAATTTTCTTGAAATTTCAACAATTATGAACCAGTCCTTGCTTCCAAGGTATGCTCTTAGTCACAGCCAATTCTCCCTGGAGACAGCCAAGTGAAGCAGGAGAGCAGAAAAAGTAAATTCTCTCCTGCTACCGGAGGAGTTTTCTAACAATTAGAGTGATCCAAAGATAGAATGAGCTACCTCAGAAGATAGTGATCTCAAAACTTCAAAAATAAGCTAGTAGGCCACTTGGGGTGTTATAGAGGAGATTCAAGCTTATGGGTTGGTCTACATGAACTTAATGGTTTCTTCCCACCATGAGAATCTCAGAGGCAGAAAGAATAATGTGAATGAGTAACCATAGGATAGAGAGAACTGAGAACTGAGCAAGAGAAAGAGGCTGCTTGTAAAAAGCATTCAGTTATAAAGAACAGAAGGGCTTAATTTTGTTTGGAGTAGAAGCAGTTTATGCCATTGTACCTAATCTGATCTGGGTTTGGGAATGAAGAGGAAGAAATCTAACAGTGCATTCTTTCTGGGAACTGTGGCTTCCAACTTGAAATTAGGTCTGCACATCTACCCAACTCCAGTGAATGTGCTCTTCAGATCTTGGTATTGGGCTAGGGTTATTATGGTGAAGATGGATATTAGTTATCTGTAGCTGTGTAGCAAATTATCTCAAAATGTAGCTCAGAAGAACAAATATTTTATCTTGTCACACAGATTCTGAGACTATCTAGGAGTGGTTCAGCTGGGTGGTTCAGGCTCAGGGTCCCTCTCTACATAGATAAATAGGTAGATAGATACAAATATATTATTTTATAGTCCAGCTCTCACCTGGGTCTAGAATCATATGCAGGTTCAAACAGGGCTAAAGAAGTCTCTCCTAAGCTACCTTATTTGGTTGTTGCAGACTTTATTCCTGGCTATTGGACAGAGACATGGACCCCTCCATAACCTGCTTTAATGGCCTCATGACATGGCATCAGGCTTCCCAAGGAATAAGTGATTCAAGAGGGAGAGAAACATGAATGAGTGAAATAGTGCCCACAAAGGAAGCAGGACTATTATCTACAATATAAAAGATCTCCTATAACAGACAAGCAGCCCCCCCCTCCTAAAAAAAATGGACAAAGTATTTGAACAGAAATTCCACAAAAGAAGATAAACAAATGGCCAAAAAACACACGAGGAGATACTCAATTATCACTAATCATTAGGGAAACAAAATTAAAACCCACAATAAGAGATGGTTACAGAGTAATAATAATAGCTAAAATTTAAAAGACTGAAAATACTGAGCATTGGCAAGGACATGCGGAATGAGTTAAGTGATCATAATATACTTCTGCTGTAGTGTAAAATGTCAGAGCCATTAAAAAAAACTTTACTTATACACACATTTACCATACCACTTCCAGTAATTTAAGAATAATGAATTCAGCTTTTCACAAAAGACTGTACATAAATGTTTATAAGAGTATCATTTATGATAGCCAAGTCAAGAAACAATTCATTTGTGGGTCCATCCAACAAATTGTGTACACATGAAATATTTCTTTTTTTTTTTAATGTTTTAATGTTTATTTTTGAGAGAGACGGAGAGAGAGAGTGTGAGCAGTGGAGGGGCAGAGAGAAAGGGAGACACAAAATCCGAAGCAGGCTCCAGGCTCTGAGCTGTCAGCAGAGCCTGATGCGGGGCTCGAATTCACAAACCATGAGATCATGACTTGAGCTGAAGTCGGACGCTTAACTGACTAAGCCATCCAGGCGCCCCAACATGAAATATTTCTTAATTCTCCCTCTTCCCAGATAATTATATATTGATACACATAGCAGTATAAATAAATCTCAGTCATTATGCTAAGTGGAACATCTTAGGGAAAGAACATACATACCATCTGTCTATCTCTGGGAAAATGAATCTGCAATGATAGAAATCAGGTCAATGATTGTATGGGATAGGGGTTTGAGAGATACTGACTTCAGAGTGTCATGAGGAACATCTGGGACAAAGAAAATATTCCATACCTTTTTCTGTGGTGATGGTTACATGGAGAACATTTGGCAAAACTCATGGAAATGTAATTTAAAACATATAATGTTTTATTGTGCAACCTATACCTTATGAAACTTGATTTTAAAAATAAGAAAAAAGGCTCTTGGGTGGCTCAGTTGGTTGAGCTGAGTCCACTTCGGCTCAGGTCATGATCTCATGGTTCATGAGTTCAAGCCCCACATCAGGCTTCCTGTTGTCAGCACAGAGCCCACTTCAGATCCTAGTTCCCTCTCTGTCTCTCTCTGTGCCTCCCCACTTCTCTCTCTCAAAAATAAATAAATATTTTAAAAATAGGAAAAATGTTCAAAATATTTAAACAACAATTTTAGAATGGGAGGGATAATTCATAGAAACAAAATAATATTTGGAAACTTTATTGCTTTCTACCCAGGCAAAAAATACCATATATTAAATAGCATACTTAATCACATGGATATAGATATAGATATAGATATAGATATAGATATAGATATCTACAAATGTAATTTTATGCCTTAGGGAAATTTTTCTGGTATTTTTAAATCATTATGGGAAAGGATCTTTTAATAAACCTCATAGAAAATTTCAATTTCCCATGTAAAAAATTATAAAGATCATTTGATCAAACCTCAGTGCAAAAGCATAGAACTGATAACTGAAGCATACTTTTAAAAGCTATTTTAAATTAAAAAAAAAAAACTACTACACAACTTTTGAGTCAAAGTGGAAGTCAAAACAAAAATTATAGACTTTTAAAGGCAAGATCTTTACATCTCATAACATGTTATACAGTTAAAGGATGAACTCAGAGAACAAAATAATAAACATATAATAAATGTATAATATTTAAGATAGTGGTAAATTCTATGAATAAGAATAAAACTGAATAAGGTAGACAGAGACTGATCAAAGAAGGAATACCATTTTGGTCAAGGAAGCCTTCACTGAGAAACTGACATTTCAGTAAAGTTCTGAAGGAAAGGAGGGAGGCAATCATACAGACATTGAGAGGACAGGATTCTAGGGTGAAAAATAATTAGCAAGTGCCAAGACCCTGAGGAAGCTGGTAGTGGTGCAAGCGATGGGTAAATTAGTAGAAAGGGAAATCAGAGAAATGATGTGGGATCAAATCATGTAGTACTTCTTAGGCTACCGCAAGGACTCTAACTTGTATTCTAGTGGATGGGAAGCCTGTGAAAGGTTTTGAGCAGAGGATAAACATGATATAACTTATGTTTTACAAGGATCATTCCAGAATTGTCTATGTAGCAAAAAGGGTAGAAACAGGGAGATCAGGTGGGAGGTTGTTGTAATAATCCAGGTAAAACATGATGGAGACTTGGATCAGGAGAGACTCAGTGGAGGTGGGGGAGAATTGGTTAAATACAAGTAATCAAGGAAAAGAGAATATAGGCCATCTGATTTAATAATTCAACTCAGAAATCTAAAGAGACCAGCTAAACAACCTTTTCAATCAACTGAGTGAAGGTAATTAAGTGGGCAGGAAAGAAATGAGTGAATTAGAAACCAAAAAGATATATAGTGAAAGATATACATAGAAATAAAAAATAAATAAATTATGTTCTTTGTAAAGTCTGATAAAATAAATTTTTGGTAAAGTAAGTAAGGAAAAAGAAAAGGGAAAATACAGATATATAACATTCAGAATGGAAAAGAAGACATAAACAAATATGAATACTTTAAGCTATAATGAAAAGATACAATTTGCTAATCATGCAAAAATTCAAATTAACAAGTTGCACAAAAATATAAGTGAATCAAGGATAGAATATTTTTATATTCTTTGGGTAAATACATAGTACAATTGCTGGATCATAGAGTAGTCACCCCAATATTTTATAGCTCATTACCTACAATAGCCAAATTATGGAACCAGCCCAAGTGTCCATAGACTGATGAGTGGATAAAGAAGTGTACACACACACACACACACACACACACACACACACACTGGAATATTAGTCAACCATAAAAAAGGAATGAAATCTCACCATTTGCAATGACATGAATGAAGCTAGAGAGCATTATGCTAAGTGAAATAAGTCAGTCAAAGATGAAACCATATGATTTCACTCATATGTGGAATTTAAGAAGCAAAACAAGCAAAGGGAAAGACAAGAGAGAGAGAGGCAAACCAAAAACAGACTCTTAACTATAGAGAACAAATTGATGGTCACCAGAAGGGAGGTGAGTGGGGGGATGGGTTAAATAGGTGATGAGGATTAAGGAGGGCACTTTGTGATGAGCATTGGGTGATGTATGGAAGTGTTGAATCACTGTATCATACATCTGAAACTAGTATTACACTGTATGTTAACTAACTGGAATTTAAATAAAAACTTCAAAAAAATAATAGAATAATAATAGAGTAGACTGACCATAGCGGAAATTGAAAAACCTTGTTAAGAATTATGTTATAAAAGGAACTCTGTGAGAAAGTTTTAGAAGTGTATTATATAAAGGCACAGATAGTTTCCATGTTATTTACATTGACCTAAAACAGAAGAAGTTCAAAAGTTTGCCAACTCATTTGATAACTTTGGCAGAGCCCCAATACTAACTTTAACAATAGTAGTACAAACTCCTAAATAAATGACAACAAATTGAATTTGGAAGCACATTTTATTTATTTATTTTTAAATTTTTCTTTATTTTTTTTGCAATATATAAAGTTTATTGTCAAATTGGTTTCCATACAACACCCAGTGCTCATCCCAAAAGGTGCCCTCCTCAATACCCATCACCCACCCTCCCACCCCCCCATCAACCCTCAGTTTGTTCTCAGTTTTTTTTTTTTTAAATTTTTTTTTTCAACGTTTATTTATTTTTGGGACAGAGAGAGACAGAGCATGAACGGGGGAGGGGCAGAGAGAGAGGGAGACACAGAATCGGAAACAAGCTCCAGGCTCTGAGCCATCAGGCCAGAGCCTGACGCGGGGCTCGAACTCATGGACCGCGAGATCGTGACCTGGCTGAAGTCGGACGCTTAACCGACTGCGCCACCCAGGCGCCCCTGTTCTCAGTTTTTAAGAGTCTCTTATGCTTTGGCTCTCTTCCACTCTAACCTCTTTTTTTTTTCCTTCCCCTCCCGCATGGGTTTCTGTTAAGTTTCTCAGGATCCACATAAGAGTGAAAACACATGGTATCTGTCTTTCTCTGTATGGCTTATTTCAATTAGCATCACACTCTCCAGTTCCATCCACGTTGCTACAAAGGGCCAGATTTCATTCTTTCTCATTGCCATGTGGTACTCCATTGTGTATATAAACCACAATTTTTTTATCCATTCATCAGTTGATGGACATTTAGGCTTTTTCCATAATTTGGCTATTGTTGAGAGTGCTGCTATAAACATTGGGGTACAAGTGCCCCTATGCATCAGTACTCCTGTATCCCTTGGGTAAATTCCTAGCAGTGCTACTGCTGGGTCATAGGGTAGGTCTATTTTTAATATTTTGAGGAACCTCCACACTGTTTTCCAGAGTGGCTGCACCAATTTGCATTCCCACCAACAGTGGAACAGGGTTCCCATTTCTCCACATCCTCTCCAGCATCTATAGTCTCCTGATTTGTTCATTTTGGCCACTCTGACTGGCGTGAGGTGATATCTGAGTGTGGTTTTGATTTGTATTTCCCTGATGAGGAGCGACGTTGAGCATCTTGTCATGTGCCTGTTGGCCATCCGTATGTCTTCTTTAGAGAAGTGTCTATTCATGTTTTCTGCCCATTTCTTCACTGGGTTATTTGTTTTTCGGGTGTGGAGTTTGGTGAGCTCTTTATAGATTTTGGATACTAGCCCTTTGTCGGATATGTCATTTGCAAATATCTTTTCCCATTCCGTTGGTTGCCTTTTAGTTTTGTTGGTTGTTTCCTTTGCTGTGCAGAAGCCTTTTATCTTCATAAGGTCCCAGTAGTTCATTTTTGCTTTTAATTCCCTTGCCTTTGGGGATGTGGAAGCACATTTTAATACATGCCCTCTGGCCAGCCAAAACAGTGTAGAGATTTAAGACACCAGACTCTGGAACCAGATAGCCTAGGAACAGGTTTCCTATGGATCTGCTAGCTGTGTGGCTTTGGTCAATCTATTTAATTTCTCTGTATCTCAGTTTCATTATCCATCAAATGGGGCTTCTGATAGTAACTACTTTATGCAGTCATTGTAAAGATTAAGAGAGTAATTCTGTGGGGGCACCTGGGTGGCTCAGTGGGTTAAGTGTCCAACTCTTGATTTTGACTCAGGTCATGATCTCACAGTTCAAGAGTTTGAGCCCTGCATCAGGCTCTGTGCTGACAGCTCAGAGCTTGCTTGGGATTCTCTCTCTACCCCTCCCCAGCTTCCCCCTCCCTTTCTGTCTCTCTCAAAAATAAATAAATAAACTTAAAAGAGTAACTCTGTGAAGCACTTATTATAAGCCAAGCATATAGTAAGCACTCAAAAATATTAATGACTATTAATTTCTATGTTTGGAGATATATTGTTCGTATTAGCAAGTCAAAGGAGAAAAACCATAAGGTAATGTTGTTAGATATCAAAAGTATTTTGATAACGTTTCATATTCATTTATTATTTTAAAAAAGTTCTAGTATACAGTAAGAAGAAAAATATTTTCTTAAAATAATTAAGAAGCTCCATTTGAAATCTGTAGCCTTCATCATCAAGGATGCCTATTATCACCAACATTGTCATGATGTGATACAAAAAGAACAAAAAATATGAAATAACATTTATTATTATTTACAAATGATACATTCATCTACCTAGAAAACCCAATGCCAGTCTAAATCCAAACCGGATTTTTAAACAATTGGTAATTATTCTAACTTTCTTCTAGAAGAAAAATAATGTATAAAAATTGCCAAGAGCATGTTGAAACAGAGAAGTATTGGGGTGCCTAGGTGGCACAGTTGGTTAAGCAATTGACTCTTGATTTTGCCTCAGGTCATGATCTCACACCTGTGAGATCAAGCCCGGGGTCAGGCTCTGTGCTGACAGCAGGAGCCTCCTTGGATTCTCTCTCTCTCTCCCTCTCTCTCTGTGCCCCTCCTCCACTTGTGCTTGCTTGCACACTTGCTGTCTCTCAAAATAAATAAACATTAAGAACATGGGAGAGAGAGAGAGAAGTATGAGGTGCTTTTGGCTTATACGAGGCCTCATCTTTTACAAGTGCAAGAGATATACATATCAACACAAGAGAAAAGAAAGACCAGAAGAAGATAGCATATGATAAGGGTGGTGTTTCAAATCATTATGAAAATTGTTGGCTAATTAATAAATGTTTTGTGAAAAGTAGACATAATCTTATTATTAATAAAATCTGTCACTCCATTGCATTTGTAAATACTGTATGTTTTCTGAAATTCATCATATTGTCAGGCGATATTTGCAGAACCAAATTTGAACCATGCGTTTTGGATTCCAAAAGCCGAAGGCTTATTGAGTAGGGTACATTAATTCTATAATAAGAACTCTTGATATACATATTTCACCTGCAATTCTGTCAGTTTTTATTTCACATAATTTGAGGCTGTGTTGTTGGATGCATGTGTGTCTATTATCAATAGATATTCTTTCCACTTTGCTCCTTTTCTCACTAGATGATCTCTTTCCTTTTCCAATAAGGTTTTTTTCCTCCTGAATTCTATTTTAATCATATATAATGAAGCTCAACTTGTTTTTCTTCATATTTGTCTTATGTATCTTTTCCTACCCATCTATTTTAAATAATTTTGAATCCTAAGTGTTTATTTCATAGAAAAAAAAAAATCATTGCTAGAGCCTTAAAAGAAAGTGCAACCTGATAGTCTTGGTCTTTTATTTGGTGACTTTAATTAATTTACAATTATTTTAAAGCTATGTGAATACTTATTACTGCCATCTTTTCTCAAATTGTGCATTAACTATATGTCAGGGGTCTTTTTCATGAACAGGTCTTTTTTTTTTTTTAATTTACATCCAAATTAGTTAGCATATAGTGAACAATGATTTCAGGAGTAGATTCCTTAATGCTTCTTACCCATTTATCCCATCACCCCTCCCACACCCCCTCCAGTAACCCTCTGCTTGTTCTCCATATTTATAAGTCTCTTATATTTTGTCCCTTTCCCTGTTTTTATATTTTTTTTCCCTTCCCTTATGTTCATCTGTTTTGTCTCTTAAAGTCCTCATATGAGTGAAGTCATGATTTTTGTCTTCTTCTGACTAATTTCACTTAGCATAATACCCTCTAGTTCCATCCACATAGTTGCAAATGGCAAGATTTCATTCTTTTTTATTGCCGAGTAATACTCCATTGTCTATATATAACACATCTTCTTTATCCATTCATCCATCGATGGACATTTGGGCTCTTTCCAAACTTTGGCTATTGTTGATAGTGCTGCTATAAACATTGGGGTGCATGTGCCCCTTCGAAACAGCACACCTGTATCCCATGGATAAACACCTAGTAGTGCAATTGGTGGGTCATAGGGTAGTTCTATTTGTAGTTTTTTGAGGAACCTCCATACTGTTTTCCAGAGTGGCTGTACCAGCTTGCATTCCCAATGAACAGGTCTTTCCACTGAACAGAACAGATTCTGTTTCAGTATTAAAAATGTATGCATTCTTAAAAAAAATTTTTTTTAAAAAGGGGGCGCCTGGGTGGCTCAGTTGGTTGAGCAGCCGACTTCGGCTCAGGTCATGATTTCGCGGTCCGTGAGTTCGAGCCCCGCGTCGGGCTCTGTGCTGACAGCTCAGAGCCTGGAGCCTGTTTCAGATTCTGTGTCTCCCTCTCTCTGACCCTCCCCCGTTCATGCTCTGTCTCTCTCTCTCTCAAAAATAAATAAACATTAAAAATTTTTTTAAATGTATGCATTCTTTTTAAATTTTATGATATGTCCCTTAATATAAAAGACCTATACTTATGACATTTATTTTTACTAAACATGAGTATAAATGACCGTCCATATATTCCAGTACTCAGTTTAGAAAATGATACCTAAGGAAACAAAACCATGGTGGGTGCTGCCTTTATACCCCCCTTCATGACATCTTCTTCCCACCCACTCAAAGTTAATAACTTTTAAAAATATGATATTTATTCTCCTTGCACGTAACTATATTTTTGCTACATATATATGTATCCCTAAATTATGTATAGTAATGTTATGCATGTTTTAAATTCAATACAAATGGTACCATCTGTATGTACCTTTTGCAACTTACTTTATTTTGCATCCAACATTATATGTGAGATTTATCCAGGTTGATACATATATTTATATTCATTGTTCTGTAGTGTATTGTACATATCCATTATATGAATAAACCACAATTAGTTTATCTAAGGTATAGATTATCAATAGATAGATAGATAGATAGATAGATAAAGAGATAATAACGTATGTGAGTTTCAGAAGCAGTAGACTGGAACCAAAACAAAATGAACATTATTTTTTTTAATGCTTATTTATTTTTTGATAGAGAGAGTGAGAGGGGGAAGAGGGGCAGACAGAGAGGGAGAGAGAATCCCAAGCAGGCTCCATACTGTCAGCGCAGAGCTCGATGTGGGGCTCAAACCCATGACCCATGAAATCATGACCTGAGCCGAAACCAAGAGCCGACCGCCCAACTGACTGAGCCACTCAGGTGCCCCAAAGTGAACATTCTTACAATGATTTTAAGGAGATGAAATGCAAATGAACTCATAAAAATAAATGGATAAAATTGCTAAGTTGGACATTAAGCGAATTGACATAAAATCTCAATAAGAGGAAAAACAAGCCATGGTACTAAAAACAGTTCCATCAACTGATGACCCCTGTATTAGTCTGCTCTGGTAGTCATTACAAAATAACACAGATTAAATAGCTTAACAACAGAAATATATTTTCTCTCAGTTCTGGATGCTGGAAGTGCCAGATGAAAATCCCATCAGCATTGATGTGTAGTGAAATCTCACTTTTATCTTACACATGGCTGTCCACCAGCTGTGTCCCCACCTGGCCACTTCTCTGTGTGTACATGGAGAGGGAAAGAGAAAGATCTCAGCTGTCTCTCTGTTTTTCTTTTAAAATTTTTTAAATGTTTGTTTATTTTTGAGACAGAGAGAGAGACAGAGTGTGAGTGGATGATGGGAAGAGAGAAAGGGAGACACAGAATCTGAAGCAGGCTCCAGACTCTGAGCTGTCAGCTCGAACCCACAAACCGTGAGATCATGACCTGGGCTGAAGTCAGACATCCAACCGACTGAGCCACCCAGGCGCCCCTATCTCTCTCTGGTTTTATAAGGCCTCCAGTCCTATCAGATCAGGACCCTACCTTTATGACCTCACTTAATCTTAACTGCTCCCTAAAGGCCCTATCTTCCAATACAGTCACATTGGGGGTTAGAGCTTCAGCATATGGATTGTGGAGGTACGTGTTCACTCTCTAATACTCCCAAATCTTATATCCCATTTAGCTTTGCCACAACATTATTATAAAGCAACCTCAAAATCTTAGTGGTTTACAAAAGCAAATATTTATTTTTCTTGGTCATGGGCAGGTAGTAGGGATGAGTGTGATCTCAGCTGGTGTTGGTTGCGTGTGAATCTAGACTGCAGGTCAGGTTTAGGTCCACAGGCTTCATTTTGGAGTCCAGGCTAAAAGGGCAAAGGACACCTAAGCATGTACTTTTCAGGGTGATGCCAGTACCACAAGAGCACAAAACCCAACCACATAAACATGTTTCAAACCTCTGCTTGTACCACATCTACCAACATCCCATCAGCCAAATCAAGTTACTAGGCTAAGCCCAAAATCAAGGGTCAGGGATGTCCATTTCACCTACATTGTGGCCATGGTGAGAATAAACACACACACACACACACACACACACACACTACCATGGGAGTGATAGTTCAACAGGCACAGCGTAGATTCTCAAGCTCCGAGTGTTTGGCATGAGTCTTAATGACACTAGAAGACATTGTTTTGCTATGATGGCCCATGTGGGTTTTGCATAGTAAAGACTGATGCTGCAGCCACACCATCCATAAGCTAAAAGTCTTTTGTCTCTTCATGTTGTGCTTTGATTCCTCACCCACTCCTTACAGCGCTTCGTAAAGTTCTGAGCCAGTGCACCCTGCTTTTGTTTGGAGAGTTCACATTGGTCACACTCTTTCACTCTGTGAGCTCTGAGTCCATTGAGAAGTATGGTGGGAATTCAATGCAGTATTGGCTTTATTATGGTGAAGTTGCCTTGGATCCCAGACTGAAATGGTTTCTCATCTGTTTCCCCTCCTGATATGACTCCCTAGTCATAGGTATTACTCCTAGAGAGCACCCTGCCTGTCTGCTCTGTTTACAGCGTGGGGAGGAAGCAAAGCTGGTCAGATTAATACAGAGGAGGAGAAACATAGAGCAAGAAGGGTGCTCAAACTAAAGACACAGGCCTTGTGGAGGCAGGAGGCAGAGTCACTGATAACTGGTGGCCACTGCGGAAGTCTCCAGGCTTTTGAAGGAGTCACTCTCTAGGTGACCAAATTCACTGAAGATGAAGGCCCTTGGACAGTTTGGCTTGAAGAAAATCAGTCCCAGAGGGGACCTGGTAGTTGACCATGAACATAAAAAAGAAGACATAACTCCATTACTTCTCTCATTCATTCAATAAATAAATATTTGAGTCCTACCTTGTGCCAGGCATACTGTTCTGTGTATTGGCAATTCAGCAATTAACAAAATAGCCATATCCTTGTCCGTGTGGTACTGACATGGTTTATGGAATGGGGTACAAACATTAAATAAAAAATGTAGATAATATATACTCTGACAGAAGGTAATAAATGGTAAAGACAGAGAAAAAAGGGAGGGAAGAGGGTTAGGGTGTGTTGGCAAGGTGAGGTACAATTTCAGAAAGGATGGCCAGGGTAGGTGATATTTGAATAAAGATCTGGAGGAAATGGGGCCATGGGGTTAGAGCATTGTGCAACAGGTGAGGCAAGTGCAAACACTTGAGGGGGTAGGTGCCAGGGTTGAGGAATAGTAAGGCCAGTGTGTGAGAGGAAATACAAGATGAGGCCAGACAGGTCATGGGGCTGGTGGTGAGAGGAGGGAGGGAAGATCAGTGTGGACCTTGGAAGTCCCCACAATGATCCAGGTGCTTATTCCATGAAGTGGGGAGTCAGTGGAATACTTTGTGCATAATGAAGACATTTGGGTGATTTACCTTTACAGCGCCAGTTGGGCAACAGTGTGGAATATAGACTGAATGGGAACAAGGGTCATATTCTGTGTGCTCCTGAGAAATCATTAGAGTCAGTGGATATAAGGGGGTGACTTTACCAACTAAAGAACCTCACCTAATTGACTATCCACCAGTGAAACTGGGTGCTCAGTCACCTTGGGAGTCAGCAGCACGTAACTGACAGTCCCAGTAGATGTGAGGGTTGTTGACGCTGGGAAATTCCTACATCAAATAAGGCATTAAACTCTGACATCCCAGATTCCTTCCACTAATGAGCATCTCTGGTGCCACAGCATGTATCACCCTAATCTCCCCCAGTTAGAATATAGGCTCCATGAATATAAGGAGTTTTGTCCCTTCTGTTCATTGATCTATCCTGGTGCCTTAAATAGTGTCCAGTAAATAACAGCCACTCAATTAGCATTTGTAAATGTTTGAATGTCCCTATTAAACATATTGCAGGTTTTTAGGGGTGCCTGAGTGGCTTAGTCAGACATCTGACTTTGGCTCAGGTCATGGTCTCCTGGTTTGTGGGTTCGAGCCCCATGTTGGGCTCTGTGCTGACAGTGCAGAGCCTGCTTGATATCCTTTCTCTCTCCCTCTCTCTCTGCCCTTCCCCTACTCATGCTTCCTCTCTCTCAAAATAAATAAATAAACTTAAAAAAAATATTGCAGGTTTTTGAGCATCATACTTTTGTTCTCAGCACCTCAGAGAATAAGAATAGTTGGTTGGATGGCACCTGATGAATTTTCCAGGCCTGCCAGTCAGTGTGGTTGCATTTCAGACTCTGAGCCATTGTTTCTAAAGGGCTTTGCAGGCGATAGGGTGTATGAAGGGTGCTTATGGGGAGGGACGGCAGGGATGGGCAGTGGCAAAGCTGAGTCAAGGGGAAGTACACAGAGAACCTCTGGTGCTAGGGATCTCTGAACATGAAGGTGGATTGTCTTGGAGATGTCTCGAGTTCTTGTTCCATTAAAGGTGTTTCCTTAAAATCTAAAGATACAGGATACAGAAGACCTATCCCATCCCAAGCATGTTGCCTTTGCTTCGTGGTCAGCCTAGTCAACAAAGTGTTCACAGGTCTTTAGGCTTTCCTTGGAAAAACACCATAAATAGCAGTAGGGACGCCTGTTAAGTGTATTTAAAACCTCTTTTTTTTTTTTTCTCATCTTAATGAAGTTCACCAGTGACAGTATTTTTTCAAACAAAGAGTTCTGTGTGGGCACAAGCATTATTATGCGTCCCCAGACACCCACCCAGCAGCTATGCCACTTCCCCCTGAGGTTTAACAGGATCGCCAACATCAAAAGGTAGGCTGACGGGGCTCACCTTTGCCACCAGATAAGCCAGTGAGACCTGCTGTTACATTTATTGAACAATCAATACAACGAGATACACAGTAGGTCTTTGCAATGATTTTATTTCATAGTTAGCTTTAGTTTACTTCAGTGTATGTGCTGCCGAAGCGAGCATAGCTTTAGTTTATTTCAAACTAAAGAGAATGTTTTTAATTAAGCATGCATTTATATGTGTCTTCCATGCTCTGTATCCGATGAGTTGCTTTCATTACAAATTAAAAGTAGACTTTGCTTCATGATGACCTGGAAAAAAACAATAACAGAATTTTGTAACTTTATTGTGAAAATATTGAAATCTATTATCTCATTTACTCTTATATTAATACTAGCTAGTAGATATTGTTGCCTTTGATTCACAAATAGGGAAATTGAAGCTCAAAGAATGTGTGACCCATGGTCATATAGCTAATAGAAGGCAAATAATTCTTGACTCCAAATGTATGTTCTGAATTCATATGTAAATATACCAAAAGTATGTCCCTACCTTTCAAACTCAAACGATAGAATATTCATAATTATAACTTCATGGGACAGACATTTAAATAGATTTGTATTTTCTAGAAGATTATCCCAGTATCACAGGGAGATACTGGGAAAATGGAGGAAAATGAACCTAAATTTTAGGAGTTTCAGCTACTGGAACTCCCTCTTCTCTTTCCAGACACTGGTTGGGCACATTGCCCTGTGGATTTTTCTACTACATGAGCTTAGGGAGGGTTAAAGTGTGGACTGCATCCCTGCAATACCCAGTTTTCCAGCCTCCCATCTGACAGTACAAGGGCAGTCACCTTCCTGGAGTTGTTTACTGCTTAAGTCCAAGGTCCCTGCGGCGCCTGTTGTAGACTTTGAAGCCCATAGAGGTAGGTAGCAAGTTGGTGTTTGCCACGCTTCCGGCTTTGCTCAGCAGGCCTCCCAGCCAGTGGGCCACACAGGTGGCAGAGTTGCAGGTTCTCTTCTGGACAGTGACTCTGATTAGCAAGGTGGAAAAAGAAGAGAAGACCTGTTAGAGACTGGAACAGATACCTGCCACATAGAACCATCATCGTAAAATTACTGCTCTGAGAGGCACCAGTTAACCTTGTGTCTTTCCTCAATCACAATTATCACTGCAGAAATACACAGGCTCTTGGGGAAAATGCCATGATCACTCCCACAGACATTCCCAGGGGTGTCAGAAAACCCAAGGTGGCTCCAGGTGAGTGACCATGGAACACAGAGCTGTAACAGCCTGTCTTTCCTGTATAAATAAACTACAAATCAAGAAAGGCTTATGAGACACAGAGAATCATGGCCCCAAACTGATCCTAACACGAGGATTGTCTGGAAGTCACATCCCACTCAAAGGCATCAAATATCCCTTGTTAGAAATACAAAAATTCCCCGACTTACCTGGAAGAAAAGGTGATTTTACAGCGTTGGGTCCCCGAGGTGCTTACCTGTTCTTTACTGCTCCTGTTCTTCCTACTTGAGGTTGGTCCAAGGACTAGCTACTCCACCCTGCACCCAGCTACCACAGGGCTGAGGCTACTTCTAAGCACAGGTCCCTGAATCTGGGAAGCCTGTGGTGTGGGCCAGAGCAATAACCACCACCGCTCAGGTCTTTTGAGAAATATACTTTTATTCCCCATCGGCAAACACATTCACAAGCAGGACTGAGAAGCCGTGCTGTGATTCCTCAGGGGAAGCACAGGGCTGCCCCCCATCTCTTCCTGCGTGATTCTCTTCTGGCCTGTTCCTCTTGCTCTCCTCCCATCTGAGGTTCCAGACATCCACTGCCATAAAGAAAGCCACCGATACCAGCAACCCGAGAGGACCACACGTATCACGATATAGGAAGGAAGGAAGAAAGGACATTAGAAAAGAGAGGGAGGGGTTTAATAGGCATCCTGGGTCATGCCATCGTGAGGGCCGTGGTCTCTGTCCAAGCTGCTGGCCATGACCCTTTTCTTGCCGGGTGCTCCGACCCCAATTGCAGTCTGAGGGAACGTGTGAAACTTGTTGAGGTCCTGTGTGTATGTGCCCAGCACACAGGTGCTCAGATTACTGCACCGCTTAGCTCGGAAGCTGTCCAGGCTGCAGGGAAAAGACATGCCAGGTGGTACCATGCACCAGGTCTGCCCCTGTGGCGATTGCCCAGAAGGTTAGACCAGGGAGGGGGCACTTTGAGTGGGGGCAGGAGGGGCAGGCAGGAGGGCAGCTCACACATCCTCCATTAGGAGAACTCCGAGGTTTGCTGAGCCAAGGCAGCGTGGGGCAGGGTTGCAGCTGGGAAGGGGTGCCCTTTCCTAGCCTTCCGCATGCCGCTCAGTCCTTCTTGCTCTGCAGAGAGGTCCTTAGGGTAGATGCAGGTGCAGCACATGCCAGGCAGTGCCAGGGCCGGGCCAGGGGCTGGTGTGAGCTCCAGGCTCAGGGGACACGGGGAGGTGGGGCTGGGGAAGGGTGTCTGGCCCCATGACAACATGCACGTCTCCACAGATCCTACACATCTCAAGCCCCCAGACCTACCTCAGGTACTGGTCTACCTGACCCCACCCTCTGCAAGGCCTTTGGCTTCACCTTGCAAATGTGCAATGAAGGCTCCATGTGGATATGAGAGAATGTCAAGTACAGGTTTACAAAGAGAAACCAATTTCTAAAATCTCCTGGGATCTGTGGGGTCCATCTGCTGGCCTCACACTTACCAGTCCTAACTCCTCCAATGCTGGGAAATCTCCTCATTGCTTTCAGACCAGTTTCCGGAGGGAGGGATTTCATACCTTCCCCAACTGCTTTCAGAAATGGATCTTTTTACATGTGGTCTAACCATAGTCTCTGTGTGGGACCTCTGTTTTCAGTGGTGCATGAGAATAGCTGGGCCCCAGGCCGAGGAGAGCCATGGCAGTGTGCTGACCTCCTGTCCAGCCGTGTTCCGTCTTACCTCTTAGGATATGCCTTCCTTGGCAGGACAGGAGGGAGGGGATGCCCTGAGCCAAGTGGAGTGGGGATCCTCACCTGGAGCCCTCGGTCTCCTGCTCCTGCTGCAGTTCACTGGCCTTCCTCTGCACAAAGTCCTTCACCATTGCAGCCAGCAGGAGGCGCAGTTCCTCCTCATTGAGCATAGCAGCGTCCTGAGGACTCTCCAGAGCAGACCTGGGGAGGGGAAGAAAACACAATAGAAGCTCTGGGTCGCTGCCTGTCTCTCCCAAGATAAGCAGCCAGGCTTCCTAGTAAAAGCACCAGAAGCATTCTGTGAGATCAATGAGTTATCTGAAATTTATAATAAAGAATATTGTATATCAGTGCTGTTTTTCAATTATGTGCTACACACCTTATATCAGAAAATATACACTCCCCTTTGCCCGGCTCACCAGTAGGTAAACTTTTAGCACACCACAATTTTGAGAATGGAATTGTCTGATCCCAGGAGGAGTGACCTCCAGGCAGGGCTGGCTTACCTGAATGGTGCTGCCTGGAGCATGCCCACCTGGTACAGGGCCAAGATGCCAAGAATCAGGAGAGGAGAGAACTTCCAGAAGCCCATGGCGCTTCTCTGCAAGGGAAAAATAATGTCATTTTCTGTGCCAGTTTGAAGTTCTATGAGCCCAAGAACCTGGACTCTGGTCCTGCTTCTTTCTACCTGTAACTCCCTGGCATGGTGGCTTCAGGCTGGTAATGCCATTCCTTTCCCCAGTGTTTCCTCACTGGGGAAGTGGACTGTGGGAAGATCCAGTGAGAATGAAGCAAGCTATCCTAGCAGGACAACTGGGGAAAGAGGACTCAGTCCATAGCCCCCTCCCCACCACCTCACACACTACATTACCTGCTGGCCAGGTCTCCATTGAAGACAATCCTGGGACAATCTCCTGTTTCCTACCCAGAGCTGTACTCCCTGTGTAAGGCTTTTGATCATATCTGGCCATGGTGGGGGCGGGGGGGGGGGAGTTAGCTAAAAAGGGAGTATCTGTCCCATTGGAATCTTAGGGAAACTGAAGAAACAAATACTACTGCTCACCTGCTCTGCACTCTAGTAGAGAATCCCCTGCAAGAACCAAGTTTAGCAGAGTCTCCTGGAAACCAGGAAAAAAGCTCCCAGGACTCACTACTGGGGCTTTCCTTCCCGGGCTGCCGGCCCCTAGTCATTGCACCTATTTGCCACCCACTGGCGCTGGTCCAGGTTCCGAACCGATTTCCCAGGGACCACTAGGCACAAGACATGATCCCGTGAGCACCCTTGTGTCCTACTGTGTGCACAGTGCCTGCGGAGCTCCAGCGTCCTGAGCGCAAGTGTAGCAAGAGACAGCGCGACTGATGGAAAGATTAGAGCGGGAAGTCTCCGAACTGAGACAGCTCAGTGTACCTGGGGTTTGAATAGCGGAGTAACAGATTTTGTGACGAAGAGACCCAGACAGAAGTGCCCAGAGACTCAAAGATGGGCAGGAAGAGCGGATACAAGAACAACTAATGCAGAAGAGGGAGAGAAGAAGAGGGAGAGAAAGAATCATACAGTGAAGGCAGGAATCTCGGGGCTCACCTGGCAGCAGGCAGCAGGTGGCTTGGAGCCCAGGCGGTGGCAGCTGCGGTAGCGTTGGCGTCGGGCGATGGCGCTGTGGAAGTGTCAGGGACACTTGAGCAGAGCAGTGGCTCGGCTGCCTCCCAGCACCAGCAGCTGCTCTTATTCCCGCCGCTCTGGGTCTGGGTGGGGGGGGGGGGGGTCCAAGAGTCTGAGCAACCAATGAGGGAAAAGATCACGTACCCCAGATGGATTGTGTCACCCATTTGCGTCTAGAACCTAGAACATTCAGCGGGACCATCCCACTTGTATTTGCATTGAGGTCATTGATGCAAGTGGAGGGAGGGAGAGGGATGGGACCAAGAAGGAACATCCTTATAAAGTGAGCAGGAAGTTGAGGGCAGTTTGATGTCATGGTAAATTTCACCGGTGCAGTTCCGCTGCACAGGTTTTGAACATGTGCCCCACTCCGTCCCTAGCTTGCTTTCTTACGGGGCAAGATCCAGGAAGCAGGGAATCCTGGCTCCTCAAGTCTGACCCAAGACCTCCCCACCCCCAACCCCTGTCCAGTGGAGGCTTGGAGGGTTGACAACGTGCATCAGTGTTGATTCTGGGCTGGAATTACTCTGAGGGGCAGAGTTCCCGGGAAGTCAGAGATAGAAGTGATAGCAAGAACTTTGTCAGAACTCAATTCCATCTGTGCCAATTCCATGCTGTAGAATCAAGGGCAGGTAACTTCTTAGCACCTCAACGTACTCACCTTTGAAATGGGGACCATAGTCCCATTTTGACAGTGTGGTGTCCTTAGTAACCATGTACCTGTCCCATAACAAGGTAGAGATTTAGAAGAACACTCAGGCCCAAATGGGGGATTCTGTGAAATCGCGATCGGTTTTCCTTCTTCCCACCCTATGTGGCTTCCTGGACTCCTGCTGAGTGGTCTGTCACGTGCGTAGGAGTGGAGAGCCCCGCTGTGCCTCAGCATAAGTGTGTAAGGCACCAATGCTTCCCAAGCCACCAAACAAACATCCAGCCCTTCCCTCTTCCTATCCACTATCCATCACCCCAGGTCCTCAGCCTGCTGGAGCCATTTGCTCAGCTGCCCCTTGCTTCCGGCTGCTGTTTGCCAAGTTGTCCCAATGGCGTGCAGTCCCAGCCCTGCGCCCACATCCCCCGCACTTCAGTCCTCCTCTAGAGAGCAGAGAATGCTTGCAGGTACTGAAGAGTCCCTGCGGACACTAACACTCACATTCAAAGCTTTCACACACACAAACTCACTTCTGTCTCCAAATCATGTGCCCACTCCCCAGAGCTCAGGCAGGCACAGGGGTCTGACACACGGGACACCCTGTGGGTTCTCTCTGAATCGCAGCCCAGCCTGCCTCTGAGTCTCTCCCCCATAGGATCGCGTGCACACATGGCATGATGCTGATCTGCTCTCATCAAATGCACTCACTCTCATTTTTCAAAAAAAAAAATATTTATTTTGGGGAGAGCACAAGCAGGGAAGGGACAGAGAGATGGGGAAAGAGGATTCGAGGCGGGACAGAGAGATGGGGACAGAGGATTGGAGGCGGGCTATGTGCTAACAGGCTGACAGCATTGAGCCCAATGCAGTGCTCGAACTCACAAATCGGGAGATTGTGACCTGAGCAAGAGTCGGATGCTCGACAGACTGAGCCGCCCTGTGCCACCGCACTAACTCCCAATTTTAAGCGTGCTCTCTAACATGCAATTATTCAGCACCAGATCCTCTCCGGGACCTATCCCAACTGGAGGGTTTTAGGACCTCTCCACCTGATCTTTCACTCCTCTCCCGCCTGGAGGTCCAAGGTCCTGACTTGCTGCCCTCCGCACAGAGAGTGCTTTGAAAGCGGCTTCTCACTGTTCCGAGGATCTCCGGGTGTGAGCGAGCAGCGCGTCCAAGCCTCAGCCTCTACACACTTTCCCAGCGCGGCAAGCATAACCGTGGCGGCAAGTCTGGTATTCCAGCCACAGTGGGTGGGGACTGCATCACAGGCTGTGGCGGGCAGGCAGAGACCCCAGTTAGGTGGTTTTCCCAGGCAGAGCAGAAATCCTGCCTGGGTACGTCCTATGTGATCCAGGCAACGTACCCGGGCAACGGTGCATCCCTATCCTCAGTCCCCAGAAGCCTTTGCGTTTCATAGAACACACCTGCCTTTTGCCACGTCTCTTTCCCTTCCACTTTTGTGCCTCTGTGTTGGGGACACCTAACTTCCAAGATGCTCAATTCAGCATTCCTCGCTCTTAACTCCTGGTGCTGCCCCCAACGTGAAGGAGTAAGTTCGGAGCTACAAAACTGTTCTCTGAGTCCACCCCTGATTTACCAAGTAAATTCAAGGAAATTTAGACCTTCGTGTGTACAGATTGCTAGCTTATGTCCAGCTATCCCTAAATCCTCTCCCAACTTAAGGCTAATATATAAATCGCTAAGGAAGGGGCACCTGAGTGGCTCAGTTGGTTACTTGCAGGGACTCTTGGTTTCGGCTCAGGTCAGGATCTCACGGTTCCTGAGTTGGAGCCCTGCATCGGGCTGTGTGCTGACACTGCCAAGACTGCTAGGGATTATCTCACATTGTATCTCTCTCTGCCCCTCCCCCGTTCTCTCTCTCTCTCTCCACCCCCCCTCAAAATAAAGAACTTTAAAAAATAAATCACCAAGGAAAATACTGATTTTAAAATAGCAATTTGACTGTTTTGCTCTTGATTGATTTTGTAATCTTATTTTGTAACTTGGTGTGAAAGGACCCACGTGTGGGCTCTGTCTGCATCGGGACTCTAGTCCCTGTCTTTGGCCTCATAGCCACGACCTCAGCTGGGGGAACGGTAGCAATGTCTCCTCCCTGCTGTCAGTTCCTGAGTACACAGGCTCTTGGCTGGACACTGAGCCCAGCACCAGGTCCCACAAGATCATCTCCCACAAAGCCCTGAACACTGCTGCCTGGAAGCCTGGGTGAACAAACCACGGAAGTGCATTCTCCAAGAAGTTTAGAAGATCAACAGCCAACAACTTCCTGATCATCTTCTGAGCCAGTTCCAGCCCCCTTCACACAATCAGGGGACCCCTACAGCCATCACCGCCATGGTGGAAGGTATCTGCCAGTACAACTAAGACTACAGGTGCCTCACAGGTACCTCAATCAGATCCCTGAAAAGACCTTGTCCATGAGCATAGCGGATGCCTTCACCATAGGGGCACCTCCGACACAGGACACAGTAAGACCCCCTACACACCCCTCTCAAGAAGGACCATGGCACCCCTAGTACCCGCATTGTAGGTAGTCTGCGGGCTGTGCCCCAAGCGATCCGACCGATGCCCTCGTGGACGACAGACTGAGGACAGTCAGTTGGTATTTCTGGGTCCTGTGTGTCACCAATTTTGGATGGGGCCGGAATCCCCACTAACTTTCGTCCTGTCCTGCCTTGTTAGCTGAGCTGGGAATTTTCAGCGAGTCAGGGATAACCTCAGTCCCGCTGACTATCCTCTCATTCTCCTTGCACGAAATAATTTAAAGAGAGAAAATAAATCCAAAACCATTTTCTACTGAGCTACATGCCTGATTATCAAGTGAAAGCAAGGAACAAGTTCAGACCTTTCTGTGTGCAGATGGCTTAAACTGAGACAGGAAATCCTTGAAACTTCTCTGGGCTTCTTATGGGACCGCCTGCACACACAGCCTGACAACGATCTGCTCTCATCATACCTGCACTAACTCTCAATTTTAAGCGCACTCCCGAAACACAGTTATGCAGCACCTCAACCCTCTCCAGGACCCAACCCACCTGGAGGGCTTTAGGACCCCTCCACCTGATCTTTCTACTCCAAGCTTGCCGGGAAGGTCGGAGGTTCAGACTTGCTGCCCTCAGCAGGTGGATTGCCTAGAAAGAAGCTGTGCATTGTTGCCAGAATCTCCCAGTCTAAGAGCAGAGTGTGTGATTCTCAGGCTCTACACACTCTCCAGCACCGCTGCAGGTGCGTCGGCAGCCTCGGGCTGCAAATACCCCGCCCATAAGGCGGGCTGTGAATGTGGTTGGTGGGCCTGCATCACGGGGCTGTGCTTGCAGGCAGAGACCCCAGCCAGGCAGAAACCGCTCCGAGTGTGCCGTGAGTGACCAGAACAACAGTGCACCCCCACCCTCGGTCCCCAAAAGCCTCAGTGTTTTAGACACGTCTGCCTTGTGCCCCATCTCTTCCTCTCCCAGGTTGGTGGCCTCTGTGCTCAGGGACACCCTGCTTCCAAGATGTCTTTAATTCAGAGTGCCTCCTTTTTAACTCTTGGCGCGGCACTGCCATGAGGGAACAAAAGCTTGGGGCTGGAGAACTCTGTGCAGGTTATGCTGGCAAGGCTGCAGGGGAACCCGGGAATGGTCAATAGGATGCAAGTGTGCTTAGGCACAGAGTAAAGATTGGTGAGCAGAGCAAGGGACAGGGCTCAGGATGGTGGATCCCAGGCTCAGTGAGTGCATGCCAGAGGCTACACAGACAACCACTGCTGACTCAGTCTAGGACCTTGGCTCAGCAGTTGAGGTTGAGCTTTCCACCTGGAGGTGCGGGGCCAAACTGGTGAAGGCGGCAAGCAGATACTGGATGGCAGGAGAGTTGGACTCTGCCACTTGAGGCAGTCATAGGGGACTTCTCTCAGGTGCCACATACTTTGACAGAAATGATTTCCACTCCAAGTCTTGAAGTGTCTAAATAAGAACCCTATGAAATCATTTGTAAATATGTACGTCCGTGGACTGTGTTTTGCTGATGAGAGAACCAGCCATAACTTCCTCCAGTGCAGTGGTGACGAATGGCTAAGAGATGACTACTGTAGTGGCCAACTTCATGGCTACCTCACTTTGCAGGCTCAGGACTTTCCCTCTGGCTGCCATGTGTGCCCTGAGCCCTCAAAGCTAATGTTCATTCCTCACTCGGAAATCTTTCGTGGTTACAAACCACAGGCCGGTAGTGTGTGACAAGAATCAGGGTCTGTACCCAGAAGGTGCTAGAGTGGCTTCCAGCCATTTCAAGTTTTACTTTAAAGGTCAGTCTGTCTGCAAATAGATGAATTTAACAGAGTAGAGAGCCCAGAAATAAACCCACGATTATAGGGTTAATTAATCTATGACAAAGGAGGCAAGTATATGCAATGGGAAAAAATCGTCTCTTCAACAAAAGGTTTTGGGAAAACTGGACAGCTGCATGCAGAAGAATGATCCTGGAGCACTTTCTTACACCATACACAAAAATAAACTCAAAATGGAATAAAGACCTACATGTGAGACCTGAAAGCATAAAAATTCTTCAAGGGAGCACAGGTAGTAGTTTCTCTGACATCAGCCATAGAAACAGTTTTCTAGATATGACTCCTCAGGCAAGGGAAACCAAAACAAAAACAAACTATTAGGACTACATCAAAGGAAAAAGCTCTGCACAGTGAAGGAAACAATCCACAAAACTAAGACAACCTAGTAAATGGGAGAAGATATTTGCAGATGGTACATCCATTAAAGGATTAGTATCCAAAATATAGAAAGAACTTATACAGCTCACCACCAAAAAGCAAAGAATGCAATTAAAAAATGAGCCAAAGACATGAAAAGAGAGGTCTCCAAAGAAGACATACACATGACAAACAGGCACATGAAAAGATGCCCAACATCACTAATCACCAGTGAAATACAAATCAAAACCACACTGAGATACCACCTCACACCTGTCATTATGGCTAAAATCACAAACCCAAGAAACAAGAGATTTGTTAGTGATATTGTCGCAAAAAAGGAACCCTCATGCTCTGTTGGTGGGAATGCAAAATGTCACTGTGGAAAACAGTATGGAGGGTCCTCAAAACATCCAAAAATATAATTACCTTATGATCGAGTAATTCCCCTACTCAGTATTTATCCAAGGAATGCGAAGCATTAATTTGAAAAGACAAGTTCACCCCTGTTTATTGCAGCATTATTACAATAGCCAAATATAGAGGCAACCCAGTGTCCACTGATAGATGAATGGATAAAGAAGATGTGGTATAGGGGCACCTGGGTGGCTCAGTTGGTTGAGCGTCCGACTTTGGCTCAGGTCATGATCTCGCAGTTCATGGGTTCGAGCCCCACATTGGGCTGTGTGCTGACAGCTCAGAGCCTGGAGCCTGACTCAGATTTTGTGTCTCCCTCTCTCTCTGCCCCTCCCCTGCTCATGTTTTTTCTTTTTCAGTCTCTCAAAAATAAATAAATGTTAAAAAAGAGTTTAAAAAAAAAGATGTGGTATATAGATACAGTGGAATATGACTCAGCCATAAAAAAGAATGAAATCTTGCCATTTACAACATGAATGGATCTAGATGGTATAATGCTAAATGGAAAAAAATCCTTCAGAGAAAGATAAATACCATACACTTTCACTCATGTGTGTAATTTAAGAATCAAAGCAAACAAAGAAAAAGGGGCAAACCAAAACATAGACTCTAAAATATAGAGAACAAACTCGTGCTTGCCAGAGGGGAGGTGGGTGGAGAGATGAGTGAATAGGTTCTTACTGTGATGAGTAATGAATAGAGTTGTTGAATCACGATAGATAGATAGATAGATAGATAGATAGATAGATAGATATATGTATATGTATATCCCTGAAACTAATATGTAATATGTAAACTGTATGTTAATTATACTAGAATTTTAAAAATAATACAGTTGGTTTAAAATAAAATAAAATAGGGGCGCCTGGGTGGCGCAGTCGGTTAAGCGTCCAACTTCAGCCAGGTCACGATCTCGCGGTCCAGGAGTTCGAGCCCCGCGTCAGGCTCTGGGCTGATGGCTCAGAGCCTGGAGCCTGTTTCCGATTCTGTGTCTCCCTCTCTCTCTGCCCCTCCCCCATTCATGCTCTGTCTCTCTCTGTCCCAAAAATAAATAAACGTTGAAAAAAAAAATTAAAAAAAAAATAAAATAAAATAAAATAAAATAGCCATTTGTCCATTTGACCTTTGATATCATGATCTTATTTCATAGCTTTATACCTGGAAATCAGGGTACATTAGAAACAATCTAGTTTGGAAAAACAATTTTACAGCAAGCTGATAAACTCTACCTGTAACATTTATTTCCACTCTTCTGAATCAGATTCCTGCACTTTGTTATTTAAAGTGTTTTAAAAGATCATTTATCAGGGTGTGCCAGAGTCTTGTACCTGGTTGAAAATTCTTATGTGAGTTTTCATGCATTTAAAAGGATTACACCGAATGGGTTGCTCCTTTAATTCTACACAGCTTGGGTATGATACAGACTCAGCAATGACACCAAAATCACAACAACAACTGCAGAAGCAGTAGCAACAACACCACAAATTCATTCTCTTTAACCTGGGGAAAAGTCAGAGCTGTCAAATTTCCTGAAGAATCTCCACTGAAAATGGATTGCACTGGGTTCTCCAAGGAGGGAGCATGGAAGTTGCCGCTCTGTCCTAACAATAAGTGAGAAGCTGAAGAGACTGAGGGGAAAAGAACAACCCCTGCAGGATGCTTAAGAGAGGTGAACACATAGCAAACCTTTGCCCTCAAGATTGGAGAGGCAGATGAATGCAGGGAGTAATGTCTTACCAGAGCAAACGCTCAACAAGGGCAAATCTCAGTGCTTGGAGCTAGTGCTGGGGTAGGTCACCAGCAAGCTGCTGGAGGCTCAGTGTGGGCAGCTCTGAGAGTTAAAAACTCCAGGGACAGACACTCATTCATAGGAAACTCCCACAAATGTGCATTTTACCCCTAGGAACTTGACCAGGTTCTCAACAGTACATGTGAGAGAAAAATCCACTGGTGGGATTTACCTCCTGGAGCTGTACCCAGTTCTCAAAATGAATAACAGAAAAATCACCTAGTGTTGTTCCTAGAGAGGGAGGGGAAAGGAACCAACCACTTTTTTAACATACCAGAGCTGCTTCTTCAGAAGGCCTGCCCTCAGGAGAAACCAGTTAACCAGAGACTAATGTGCTGAAATATCATCATCCCTAACTGACCAGGGGGAAGGGAAATACCCAGCTCTAATCAGCTCTAGCCTTCCAACAGCCAGAAGAGCCTAAGGGATGACATCAGTGGATTTTAGAATACACAGGGAATGAGAGAGACATTTATGGCAGAATGAAGGAATGGGATGTTGTGTTCATGCGACCTTCCAGGACTCTCACAGGGGGAAAATAAGAAAACCCAGCTGACTTTGCTGCAGAGTGGAGTCAACTTGCACCAAGGGCTGCTCTCCCAACCCTCAGGCACCTTCTTTGCTCTGGGCACCAGGGGAGGTTCCTTCCAGGTTCCAGAGACCACGTTTAGGGTGTCCTCAGCTGCTAGGGAAAGAACTGAGTGTGGTGGAAGAGGACCAGGTCACTCTGAGAGGTGGATGGACTCAGCTGGTGACGTCAAGAAATTATTCTGGCCGGGTTCTTCTTCGCTCATTAAAATTCTCCCTTGGCTCAGACTCACACGATACAGAATGGCTCTCCTCTCCCTGGCTGAAAACAGTGTTCCATGGAGAAGAGGGATAGAAATAGGAACCTTTCCACTGTACCAGAAAGCTCCTTGCAGAGGTGACTCCTTTAGGGCACTGTTCAGGAACCATAAGGTGCAGTTAAGTGAATTTCCTTTCTAACCAGAGTTGTCTGGGGTTGGTAAGAGCGTGGCTTTGGAATCTTATTGCAACTGGGGTTGAGTCTTGGCTCTGTCACTCCCTGTTGTCCTTGAGCAGGTGATACTCCCCTGGAACCAGTGTTTCTCACCACATAAAATGGGAATATGTAATAACTACCTAGCAGGAGTAAAGATAAAGATAAAGATAAATGTTAAAGACCAGGCACGTTGCTTGGCACAGAGCAGATACTTAAAAGTGGTGGCTATTGCTGTTTTGTTCTTGTTGTTGTTGTTGTTGTTGTTGTTGTTGTTGCTAAAGCTTATCTAACTGCATCAGCTCAATATGTTAAATTAAAGGAAATCAGTACATACTCTGCCTTCTTAAGAGGAAGTCACTGTATCTTTAATTCTCAAAATAAAACTACTGCCAAAGCCACAGTAGAAGGAATCTGCTTTCCGGAAACCTGTCAGATGCATGCCTGGCCATGTTGCAGGCTCACTGTCCAGCAGGATTAATGACCATTTACCGTAAACACCTGGCACTTTGCCTGGCATGGGAGAGGCACTCAAGAGTAGGGGCTGTTATTATCATTATAACAAAAACTTACCCTTGGAAGTGACAAATTGTACCAACTTGAATCGAAAACTAGGTAAAATGCATTGCACACTCCTCTCCCTTCTTAAATACAGTAAAGGGAACGTAATTTAAATCCTTTCTTGAGGATTCACTGATACCATCGTAAAAAACGTCACTTAATGTGTTGACCTGAATACAGCGCTGTCCTCAAGGGAATAACACATGTAGGGCTGATAACCCCAAACTAGATATCATGCTGTTGGTTCTTTTTGATGTCTAACAACTATATACTTTTATGTTTATTTTATTTTATTTCTTCCCATCGGGTTGTCAAGGATCTCTTCTAGCTGATGTCATTGTAACTGCCTTTAGCAACATTCTCTCCACTTGCCTTTTCATTGGATATGCGGTGAAACAAACAACAAAACAGAAACTATAAAAGCCAAGGTTGGTATAATGGTATAGAAACAAACAGCCAATAGGCATTAACTGAAACCCTGGAAATCCCAGTCAAGAACTATAAAAGGGGTCTTTGTGGTCAACTACTCAATTAATCTGTACTCAAGAGAACAGAAACAAAACTTGTTGGAATTATGTGTAAATACAGAGCAAAGAGATCCTGAGTAAGCACTTAAGAAATCATGGTCAGAAAGTCATGTGTTGTGGTTTTTTTTTTTTTTTTTTACAATTTGGCAGGTGTTTTCTTCCCACAATTCTGTGTGTGTATGTGTGTGTGTGTGTTAAAACACACATAAAATAAAATTTACCACCTTAACCATTTTGAAGTGTACAGGTTGGTGGTGAATACATTCATGATATTGTGCTACCATCACCCCCATCCATCTCCATAACTTCTTTCCATCCTGTATAACTGAAACTCTGTACCTATGAAAGAATAACTCTCCATGAGCCCTTCCCCCCAGTCCTAGCAATTACCATTCTACTTTCTGTCTCTATTTCTTATAGTATTTTTAGCACCTCATCTAAATAGAATCATACAGTATTTGTGGGTTTTTTTACTGGCTCCTTTCACTTAGCATAATGTCTTCAAGTTTCATCCATGTTGTAGCACGTGTCAATTTCCTTCCTTTTTAAGGCCGAATAATGTTTCACTATATGGGTATACAACATTTTGCTTCTTTCATTAATCAGTGGACACTTGAATTGTATCCATTTTTTTTAATCTATTATGAATACTACTACTATATGTATGAATGTAAATATCTCTTTGAGACCCTGTTTTTAGTTTTTTGGGGTATATACCCAGAAGCAGAATTGCTGGATCATGTGGTAATTCTATTTCTAAATTTTTTGAGGAACTATCACATTATTTTCCACAATGGCTATACCTTTTTACATTCTGGCTATATAGTGGCTATATAGCGGCTGTGCAGTCATTTACGGTTCATGTCATGCACAAAAAGTGCACAAGAGTTCCAATTGCTCCACATTCTTGCCAACATTTATTATTTATTTATGTATTTTTTTTAGTATCCATTCTAATAGGTGAGAGGTGGTATCTCATTGTGTTTTTGATTTGTATTTCCTCAGTGGTTAACTATGTTGAGCATCTTTTCATGTGCTTACTGGCCGTTTGTGTATCTTCTTTCGAGAAATGTCTTTTCAAGTTCTTTGACCATATTGGAATCAGGATATTTGTGTTTTGTTTTTTCTTTTAGAATTCTCTATAATTTCTGCATTTAATTCTTTATCAGATATATGATTTATAAATATTTTATTCCATTATATAAATTGCTATTTTGCTGTGTTGGTAGTTTCTATTGATGTACAAATTTAAAATTTTTTCATCACATTAAACTTGGCCATTTTGAATTTTTACCTATGCCATTTGTGTCATATTAAAAAAATAGTTGCCAAATCCAATGTCATGAAGTTTTTGTTTTCTTATAAGAATTTGTTGTCTTATGGAGATATATTGCTTTATGTGTTACACTTATGCCTTTGATCCATTTTAAGTTAGTTTTTGTATATGATATTAGGTAAAGGTCCAATTTAATTCTTTTTCATATGGGCATCCAGTTTTCCCAGAACCATTTGTTGAGAAGACTGTCCTTTCCCCCACTGAATGGTCGTTACACCCTTATCAGAAATCATTTGATCATACATACACAAGGGTATATTTCAGGGCTCTCTGTTCTAAATCATTGATCTATATGTTTGTCCATATGCTAGCACCAAAGATTTGATTACAGTAGCTTTGTAGAAATGTTTTTAAGTGATTTTTATTGATGTATAACTGACATATCATTAGTTTCAGGTGTACAACATAAAGATTTAAATATTTGTATATATTGCAAAATGATTACGAGTCTAGCTAACATCTATCACAATACATAGTTACAAATATTTTTCTTGTGACAAGAACTTTTGATATCTACTCTCTCAGCAACTTTTGAACATGCAGTACAGTATTATTAACTATAGTCACGATGCTGTATTTTATATCCATGTGACTGATTTATTTCATAACTGGAAGCTTGTACTTTTTGATTCCCTCACCCATTCTGCCCCCTCCATCTCCATTTCTGGCACCCACCAATATGTTCTCTGTATCTATGAGCTGTCTTATTTCACTTAGCATAATGACCACAAGAATCTTCCGTATTGTCACAGATGGCAGTATTTCATTTCATTTTATGACTGAAATATATATAAATATGCATATATATACATATGCAAATATATATGCCATTTTTACCTTATTCATTCATTGATCAACAGACATTAAAGTTGTTTCCATATACTTATTGGCTATGCTGTAATAAACATAGGGATGTAGATATCTTTTCAAGCTAGTGTTTTCATTTCCTTTGTACTCAGAAGTGGAATTACTGGATCATACAGTATTTCTATTTTTAATTTTTTGAAGAACCTCTATACTATTTCCCATAGTGGCTGCACAAATTTACATTCCCACCACAGTGCACAGGGGTTCCCTTTCTCCACATCTTCACCAACACTTGTTATTTCCTGCCTTTTTGATACTAGACATTCTGATTGGTTTGAGGTGATATCTCCTTATGGTTTTGATTTGCATTTTTCTGATGATGAGTGATATTGAACCTCTTTTATGTACCTGTTGGTCATCTGTATGTCTTCTTTAGGAAAATGTCTATTCAGATCTTCTGCCTATTTTTTAATCGAATTGTTCTTTTATGTGTTGTATGAGTTCTTTATATATTTTAGATATTAGCCCCTTATCAGATATATGATTTTCAAATATTTTCTCCCATTCAGTAGGCTGCCTTAACATTTTGGAGATAGTGTCCTGTGCTGTGCAGATGCTTTTTATTTTGATATGGTTGCACACTGATTTTTGCTTTTGTTGCCTGTGCTTTCGGTATTGGATCCAAAAAGTAATCACCAAGACTGATGTCAAGGAGTCTACTACTGCCTTTATTTTCTTCTAGAAGTGTTATGGTTTCCAGGCATTACATTCAAGTATTCCCATTTTGAGTTAATTTTTGTGTAAGGTATAAGACAGTGGTCCAGTTTCATTCTTCTGCATGTAAACAGCCAGTTTTTCTAACAATATTTATTAAAGAGACCATACTTTCTCCATTGTATATTTTTGGCTCCTTAGTCATAAACTAATTGAACATATATGCATGGATTTATTTCTGAGCTTTCTATTCTGTTCCATTGATCTATGTGTCTGTTTTGATACCAATACCTTAGTGTTTTCATTACTATAGCTTTGTGGCATAGTTGGATATCAGGGAACATGATGCCTCCAGTTTTGTTCTTGCTCAAAATTACTTCGGCTATTTGGAGTCTTTCATGGTTCCATACAAATTTTAGAATTGTTTGTTCTATTTCTGTGGAAAAATGACACTGGAATTTTGATAAGAATTGCATATAATCCACAGCTTCCTTTGGGTAATATGGACATTTTAACAATATTAATTTTTCGAGGCCATAGGCATGGAATATGTTTCTATTTATTTGTACCTTCTTCAATTTATTTCATTAGCATCCTATAGTTTTTAGAGTACAGATCTTTCACCTCCTTGGTTAAATTTGTTCCTACGTGTTTTATTCTTTTGGATGCAATTATAAACATTGTTTTATTAATTTCTCTTTTTGAGAAATTATTACTGTTATTAGTGTAGAGAAATGCAACAGATTTTTGTATATAGATTTTGCATCCAGCAACTTTACTGAATTCATTTATTAGTTCTAAAAACTTTTTGGTGGAGTCCTTAGCATTTTCTATATTTAATAATATCCAGTCACCTGCAGATGGTCAGTTTTAGTTTTTTCTTTCCAATATAGATGCTTTTTATTTCTTTTTGTTGTCTGAGTGCTCTGGCTAGAACTTCCAATACTATGTTGAATAAAAGTGGTAAGAGTGGGCATCCTACTCTTAGAGGAAAAGCTTTTAGCTTCTCACCATTGAGTATAACGTTAGCTATGGTCTTGTCATATATGGCCTTTATTATTTAGAGAAATATTCTCTCTGTACCCACTTTGTTGAGAGTTTTTATCATAAATTGATGTTGAATTTTGTCAAATGATTTTTCTGCATATATTAGGCTGATCATATTATCTTTATCTTTCGTTTTGTTAATGTGGTATATCAAAGCGATTGATTTGCTGAACCATCCTTGCATCTCTGGAATAAAGCTTACTTGATCATGATATGTGATTCTTTTAATGTATTGTTGAATTTGGCTTGCTGATACTTCATTGAGCATTTTTACATCTATGTTCATCAGGAATATTGGCCTGTAATTTTTTTTTTCTTGTAGTACCCTTCTCTGGTTTTGGTATCCGGGTAAAACTAGGCCTCATAAAGTGAGTTTGGAAGTATTCCCTCAGCTTCAATTTTTTTGGAAAAGTTTGAGATGGACTGGTGTTGATTATTTTTTGAATATTTGGTAGAATGCAATTGCCAGTGTAGCTGTCTAGTCCTGGGCTTCTGTTTGTTGGGAGATTTTCAATTATTGATCCAATCTCCTTTTCACCAATTAATCTGTTCAGATTTTCTGCTTCTTCCTCATTCAGTCTTCGTAGATTGTAATTTTCTAGGAATTTGTCCATTTCTTCTAGGTTGTCCTATTTTGGTATAAAATTGTTCATGGTAGTCTTCCTATGGTCCTTTGTATTTCTGTGATATCAGTTGTAATATCATCAATTTCATTTCAGATTTTATTTACTTGAGTTCTCTTTCTCCTTGGTGGATCTAGCTACAAGTTTGTTGATTTTGTTTGTCTTTTCAAAGAACCTGCTCTTAGTTTTATTCATCTTTTTACTTGTTTTTTGTTTTGTTTTGTTTTGTTTTGTTTTGTTTTGTTTTGTTTTTAGGCCCTCTTTCATTTATTTCTACTCTGATCTCTGCTATGTCCTTCCTTCTACTAACTTTGGGCTTTGTTTGTTCTTTTTCTAGTTTCATGAGGTGTAATGACAATTTACTTGAGTTTTTCTTGTTTCTTGATTCAGGCATTTATCACTATGACCTTCCTTCTTAGAACTGCTTTTGCTGCATCCCATACATTTTGATATGTTGTGTTGTGATATTCATTTGTATTAATGTATTTTATGATTTCTCTTTGGATTTTTGCCTTTGACCCATTGGTTGTTCAGTAGCATGTTGTTTAATCGCCACATATTTGTGAATATTTCAGTTTTCTTCTGGTAATTGATTTCTAGTTTCGTACCATTGTGTTCAGAAAAGATACTGATATGATTAGAATTATGGTTAGAATCTTCTTACATTTGTTAAGACTTATACTGTGACCTAACATAGGACTCATCCTAGAGAATGTTCCATGTGCACTTGAGAAGAATGTGTATTCCATTGCTTCTGTTGCTTTCACATGGAATGTTCTGTATATATCTGTCAAATCCATTTGGTCCATGTTACTTAAGGCCTATGTTTCCTTACTGATTTTCTGTGTGGTTTATATACTCATTGATATAAGTGGGACATTAAAGGGATATTGGCCTATAGTGGGGTTTTTTTGTTTGTTTTATGTTATGTGTTTTGTTTTTGTCTTGTTTTTGTTTTTTGTTTTTTGTAGTATCTTTGCCTGGCTTTGGTATCAGGGTCCTTCCTCTTCAATTTTCTGGAAAAATTTTGATAAAGATTGGTTTTTGTTTCCTTTAATTGTTTGGTCATATTCACCAGTGAAACAGTCAGATACAGGGTTTTTCTTTGGGGGAGATTTTTGATTACTGATTCAAATTCTTACTAGTTGTAGATATATTCAAATTTTCTATGTTTTCATGATTTAGTCTTAGTAGGCTTTGTATTTCTAGGAATTGTCCATTTCACCGTTGTTTATTCAATTTGTTAGTGTATAATTATTCATAGTACTCCCTTATTGTCCTTTTTTATTTATCCAGAATTTGTAGTAATATCCCCACTTATGTTCCTACTTTAGGAATTTGAGGCTTGTTGTTGTTATAGTTGTTGTTGTAGTCCATCTACCTAAAACATTGTCGATTCTGTTGATGTTTTAGTAGAGCCAGTTTTGGTCTCATTTATTTTCTCTATTGTGTATATCCTCCATGTCACTTATCTCTGCTCTAACATGTATTCTTCTTCCTTCTGCTAACTTTGAGTTTACCTTGTTCTTCTTTTTCTGGTTTCTTACATTGTAAAGGTAGGTTGTTGATTTGAGGTCCTTCTTGATTTTTATTTTATTTACTTATTTATTTATTGGGGGGGTGAGTAGGGGAGGGACAGAGAGAGAAAGAAAGAGAAGCCCAAGCAGGCTCCACACTGACAGCACAGAGCCTGAGACAGGGCTCAAAACCACTAACTGTGAGATCATGACCTGAGCTGAAGTTGGACACTCAACCAACTGAGCCACCCAGGTGCCCTCTTCCTGATTTTTAATATAAGCATTTAAGACTATAAATTTCCCCTTAACACCTCCTTAATACTACATACCATAAGCTTCAGTGTGTTGAGTTTTCAATTTCGTTCATGTGTAAGTATTTTCTAATTTTCCTTGTGATTTCTTTTTTAATTTATTGGTTGTTTAAAAATGTGCTTAATTTGTACACATTCTGAATTTTCCCAATTTTCTTGCTGTTACTGATTTCTAACTTCATCCTGTTTGAACTGAAGAAGATACTTTTTATTAGATCTATCTTTTAAAATCTATTGAGACTTAATTGGTGGCCTAACATACGGTCTATCCTGGAAAATGTTGCATGTACACTTGAGAAGAATGTCTATATTGTTGTTCTTGCATAGAATGTTCTGTAGATGTTTGTTAGATCAGGCTGGTTTATTATGTTGTTAAATTCTCTATTTCCTTACTTATGTTTTGTCCGGTTTTCTATCCATTCTTCTCAGTGGGGAATTGAAGTCTCCAACAATTATCATGGAACTGTCTATTTCTACCATTAATTCTGTCAGGTTTTGCTTCTATATTTTGCAAGTCTAATATTATGTGTATAAATAATTATTATATCTTCTTGCTGCACTAAGCCTTTTATTACCATATAATGTCTTTCTTTGTCTGATAACTTTTTAACTTTAAAGTCTATTTTATCTGATAATAGCATACCCACCCCTGCTCCCTCTTGGTTAGTATTTGCATGGAATATCTTTTTCTGTCCTTTCACTTTTAACACATTTGTGTCTTTGGTCTAAAGTGAGTCTCCTGGGGGCACCTGGGTGGCTCAGTCAGGTAAGCCTCTGACTTTGGCTCAGGTCATGATCTCACAGTTCATGAGTTCGATCCCAACATTGGACTCTGTGCTGACAGTTCAGAGCCTAGAACCTGCTTTGGATTCTGTGTCTCACTCTCTTTCTGCCCCTCCCTGACTCATGCACTGTCTCTCTCTCTCTCTCTCTCTCTGTCTCTCTTTCTCTCTCTCTCTCTCTTTCTCAAAAATAAATAAACATTTAAAGAATTTTAATATTTAAAAAAAAATTTAAATTAAAAAAAAATTAAGTGAGTCCTATAGCTAGCATATCGATTAATCATATGTTTTTATCCATTCTGCTAATCTCAGCTTTTCATTGGAGAATTCAGTTCATTTACATTTAATATATAAGTATGATAAGAACAGACTTACATCTGTCATTTTGCTATTTGTTTTCTATATGCCTTATAGCTTTTCTTTCCCTCATTTCCTGCATTACTGTCTTCTTTTGTGTGTAGTTGATTTTTGTTATATATATTTAAATACCTTTCTCATTTCCTTTTTTTTATTCTGTAGCTATTTTCTCTGTGATTACTATAGGAATTATATTTAATATCCTAAAGTTGTAATACCCTAATTTGAATTCATACAAGTTAAACCAGTAACATACCAAAACTCAGCTCCTTTACATTTCCACCCCACCTCTTGTAGTTGTTGCTGTCACAAAATTTTATCTTTATACACTGAGCATCCCAAAATATGAACTAATAATTCTTTTAAATGCATTATTCTCTTAAATTATATAGAAAATAAAATAGGGAATTACAAACCAAATGTATTAGCTTTTAGGCTAATCATTTTTAATTTATTAATCTCACAATATATAGCAAACAAAAAGTCCATTACAAACCACTATTATAATAAAACTAGCTTTTAGAATTGCTCATGTATTTATCTTCATTGAGATCTTATTTCTCCTTGTACTTTCTAGACTGTCTGGTGTCCTTGTATTTCACCTTGTTGGAAATCCTTGACCTTTTCTTATCAGGCAGATCTAGTGGTAACAGATTCCCTCAGCTTTTGTGTATCTAGGAATGTCTTAATATAAACCTTATTTTTTAACAAGACTTTTTCCAGAAATAGGATTCTTTTTTTAAATTTTTTTTTTTAATGTTTATTTTTGAAGGAGAGAGAGACAGAGTGTGAGTGGGGGAGGGGCAGAGAGCGAGGGAGGCACAATCTGAAGCAGGCTCCAGGCTCTGAGCTGTCAGCACAGAGCCCAACTCGGGGCTCGAACTCACAAACCACGAGATCATGACCTGAGCCGAAGTCAGACTCTTAACCGACTGAGCCACCCAGGTGCCCCAGATATAGGATTCTTGATTGACAATTGTTTTCTTTTATTATTTTTTGTATATTGCCCCATTGCCTTCTGATAAGAAATATGCTATCTTATCCAGGACTCCTTGTTTACAGTAATTTGCTTCCCTCTTGTTACTTTCTAGATTCTTCCTGGTCTTTGGCTTTTTAAAGTTTGATTATGATGTGTTAGGTGTAGGTTTCTTTGAGTTCACCTTGCTTGGATTTGCCGAATTTCTTAGCTATTTATATTTATGTCTTTCATCAAATTTAGGTGGCTTTGGCTATTATTTCTTCCAATATTCTCTCTGCCCTTTTTTCTCTTTCTTCTTCTGGGATTCCCAAAATGTATATGTTGGTCCATTTGATGGTTTCCAACAGGTCCTTCAGGCTCTGTTTCTCAGATTAATAATTTCCATTGTCTTATTTTCAACTTCACTGATTTTGTTTTCTTCTGTCTGATCAAATCTTTTTATCACACTAGCAAATTTTTCATTTCAATTATTATACTTCTCAGTTCCAGAATCACTTTTTTTGTTTGTTTCTTTTTAGGTTTTCTCTTTATTGGTATTTCCATTTTGCTTACACATCATTTTCTTATCTTTTCCCACATATTCCTTTCATGTTTTTTGAGCATATTTAAGATAGTGGTTTTAAATCTTTGACTACTATATCTGCCATTCAAATATTTTTTCTTGGAGAATTTCTATTTATTTAATCTTTTTCCTTGAAATGGACCATACTTTTCTGTTTCTTTGTATGTCTCCTCGGTTTTTTTTTTCTTCTTTTGTAACATTGGAATTTGAATCTAATGTTTTGATAACTCTGAAAAGTCAGATTCTCCTCCTTCCTTAGGGTTTGCTGGGGTTGTTTAAACAATATTTGTTTTGGTCGTTACTGTTCTTATAGGCTATTGCTATGCTGTGGATCAATCTGAGGTGTAAACATAAGGTCTTCTAAGAACCTTTTCCTTTACGTACATGGTCACCTTCTAATTTCCCCTATAAATGCAGTTGTTTTTGAATGTCCTGGTGTTTGATAAGTTTTTTTCCCCATGAGAAAGAGAAAAATGAATGAGGAAGAAAATGGGTTCTGGCCCTTTAAGTCCCCTAGTAGTCACTTTCGGCAAAGGGGAGGGGCTTACAACAATGAAAGGAGGTGCAACAACAAAGCCCCAGACCTCCTCCTTATCTGAACCTCTGTGATTCTTTCATGAGGCACAGTCATGGCAAAGACCAAGTTCATGACATGGGAAGGGCTCAGAAATCCAGGCCGCAATTCTTATGAGGAGTGTGTCCCTGGATAATTGGCCTCCAAGTACATGAATAGAAATTGTGTTTCTGTTTCCAGGCAAATATCCTTGTAGCTGCTGTGCGATCAATCAACTTTCAGATATTAGATCTTGTATTGACTTCTCTAATACCGAGTCAGCTTTTGGCATCAAGGACCCAGAAGACCATAAAAGTCCTTTGGAAGCCCCTCAGCCCTAGGCCAGTTGTCCTCAGCACCCCATTAAGCAGTAGTTAAACACATGTAAGCAATCAATGCCAAACTTCTCTTCAGTACCAATAAGCACCATCCACGGAAATTTCCAGTTAAAATGAAAATGTGAAAAATAGGCTCCCCAAGGAGTCGTGGGATGACTAGGCTCCCCAAGGGATGAGTAGAGATCGTGGGCTAGAGTGGTTTCTCCCTTTCATTGCTTTACCTGTGGCATACCTAGGAATTACTTGTTTTTGTTTGTTTGTTTTGTTTTTTGCCTTACAACTTCAGGAGTTTTCACTGGCCAAAATACTGCCATGAAATCCTTTCTGTTTTTGTCTTTTGTTTTGTTTTGTTTTGTTTTGTTTTGTTTTGTTTTGTTTTGTAGGAATAGGGATACCAGGTTCCTGAAGGAGATGAGGCAGAATAGGGAGAGGTTGTTGAGAAAATTTATTCCTACTTCTGTCATGTATGTTTAGCATTAAATGTTTAGATTAGCCCTCTTCCATTTTATTTTTATTCTCTGAAGTCCTACTAGGTGTGGGGTAAAAGTAGATCATATCTAGTCAGTAGATCAAGTATAGATCATATTAGTAAAGTCGTTCTATGTGTTTATATGTTTAGAAAGTAGTAACATATAGCTAAAATGGCTGTGAGGCTCATTCCAGCCTTACATTTTAACTTATTAAAATGGGGAGAGGGATGAAGGAGGTGGATATAGAAGAATAGGGGTGCCTGGGCGGCTCAGTCAGTTAAGCGTCCAACTCCTGATTTCAGCTCATGTCATGATCTCATGGGTCATGAGTTCCAGCGCTGCATCAGGCTCAACACTCACAGGGAGGAGCCTTCTTGGGATTACCTCTCTCCCTCTCTGCCCCTACACAGTGCTCTCGCTCTCCCTCTCTCTCTCTCTCTCAAAATAAATAAATAAACTTTTAAAAAATTTTAGAACAAATAACAAATAAGGACAAGTAACAAATAAGGACGTTGTGTGATGGCAATGAGATTTACTTGGAGTTTAGTTGAAAGACACTGATGATTATTATTTTATTTTATTTTTGCAGAGAAGTCTAGCCTAATTTCCTAATAAGTTCTTCCAGAAAAACCAGTTGGTTTTTTAATGTTTATTTATTTTGAGGGAGAGAGAGAGAGGGAGAGAGAATTCCAAGCATGCTCCACACTGTCAGCACAGAGTCGACTCCGGGCTTGATCTCACGAACCATGACATCATGACCTGAGCTGAAATCAAGAGTTGGACACTTAACCAAGTGAGCCACACAGGCGCCCCCAGAAGAGCCAAGTGTTAAAGAAGCCATCTTTCAGTCAAATATTAATGGGACTTGTTTTCTTGTGAGTCTTGTTTTCTCCCTATGTTCGTGAGAAATTATATTCCTTCACATTGCTTCATCCATTCTCCCAGTAGGCATTCTTATTCACATCTGTGACAGTCCCTGGTCAGTTTTAGAAATAAAAGCTCCTGTAGGTATTTTAAATAGAATGGAGTTTCACACAGGGAACTAAAGTATTAAAAATTATGTTTGTGGGGCGCCTGAGTGGCTCGGTTGAGTGTCCGACTTCGGTTCAGGTCATGATCTCACGGATCATGAGTTCAAGCCCCGTGTCTGACTCTGTGCTGACAGCTCAGAGCTGGGAGACTGCTTCAGATTCTGTGTCTCCCTCTCTCTCTGCTCCTCTCCTGCTCACATTCTGTCTCTCTGTCTCAAAAATAAATAAACCTTTTTTAAAAATTTAAATAATGTTTGTATTTCTGCCTTCCAATTGCACATAAGACATCTAACTGGGCAAAATTTGCCTTTAGACAGCAGCTTTAAAAAAGTGTGGGAACAGTTATGACTTAGTTTTCCAAATAACTAGGAGGGTTGAAGGGATCCTGAGTGTGCTGATACCATTTCTATCTTAACTTCCAAGTGCTTTGAATATTTCCAGTGTGCCAAAGCTAAGACTTAAACCAAAGAATGAATGTCTAATAATGGAACTTCATCTATCAGTAAGAGAAATTATTTTTTCTCTTAGCATTGGGAGAGCTCTTCAGGTATTAACACATAAATGATTTCTACAAATTTTACATTTGGCCTGCAGGTACTTTATGGTTATGATTATCCAGTAGAAGGCAAAGCCCTCATTTAACCTTTCATTTCTTACTGCCTAGGAATGCAGTATATTCTCCTGTATAATTTTACCTCTGAGATTATGAATTAGGCTGTCCCATCTCAGACCCTCAGTCTCCTTCATTCTGATAAAACACACTCATAAGTGCACATACTGGAATGTACAAAGGGCCCAAATGAGTGCTGACTGCCTCACTCAGTGCGGGAAGAGCATTGTGGGGTGGGCACCCAGGGCTAGGGCCACAGCTGCCCAAGAACTGGCAGGAGGCCATGACACATTCACCTGCTGTTACCCCTCAGGATGAATCCTGAAGCATGTTTGTTTCATAGCTAGCTGAAAGGGACTCTTAAAATTTTTGTTATTGAATCTTTATTTTTAATTCATTTTTCTTTTTCTTCAGTTCCAGTTATTTTACCAGAATAAAGTCAAGTCAGGCACTCTGAGTTGATTTTCCAGAGTATGCAGCGTCTTCTTTCAATATGTGACTTCAAGTTGCCTTTTATTTCACAATGGTTCTCTTCAATGATTATTTTGTAGCATTCAGTCTGTTCTGTTCAGTAGCTTTGGTTTTCTTCTCAGGAATTTACGCGCAAATGCACACACACACACACACGCACACACACACACAGACACTTTGCTGAGGTTCTGTGTCACTTTCTCCGAAATCCTTTTTCATTTCTTTCATACTTTTAATTTAAAATTTTCTTCCTTTCTATCTTCTGTTTCTCTTTATGCAATGCCCATGGTATTTATTAGTTAATATATTGCTTCTAGTTTAGTTTCCATTTCTATGATGTTGTTTCTTTTATTTCTAACACTTTCCTTGGTTTTCTAAGCTCCATTTCAAATCTTCATGTTTTCTTTTCTCTGATAATTTTTTATTCCAATTTATTTTGATTCCAATTTAAGCTGTTCTTTTATAACTGCTATTATTTTCTTAATTTCCTTTAGCTTGTTTATTTAAAATATTAGAATACAGTTTTCATTCACTTTATCCTGTCTTTCTGGTATGTTTGCTTGAAAGAATGTTATTCTGCTTCTAATTTTCCTTTTTTCTGATAATAGTTTTTTTTAAGATTTTGTTTTTAAGTAATCTCTACCCCCAATGTGGGGCTTGCACTCAGCCCCGAGATCAAGAGGGTGCACACTCTACCAACTGAGCCAGTCAGGTACCCCTTTTTTATTTGTCCTGGTTCCCACTGATAATTTTTGATGAGTTTGACTGCTTTTCTTTCCTATTGCTCATATTTCAGTGAGACCAGTTATTTGTACTAGAAGGGAGCCAGTGTAATTTTCCTGGCTTCAAGATTCTAGAGCTCCCTCTTCTGGCACTTATTTGAATTGTTTAAAAATACTGTACTTTGTGAGCTGTGCTGTCCCCTTTACTCGTTTCTTTGCCCCTATTGTTCCTGCTCAATATGGGGATTCTGTCCGAGAAGTGATAGGGTCCAAAATCAAGATCACCCCAGTACTCTCTGACTTAATGAGGTCCCCTTGCACTCACTTACAAACTGTAGTCTACACAGCTCCTCCTTTTGGTTTGGACTGATATTCTCTGGGGGACTATATCTGAAATGCATATAGAGACAAAAGATTTCTAGTAATATCCAAATCATACATAATGAAAAGAAATTCACCCAATAGAAAATGCTCAAAGGTTACAAACAGCCAATATATAGAGAAGAAAACCTGAATGTCAACTAAATATACGAAAAGGTGCTTTATCTCACTAGTTATTAGAAATGCTAATTAAAACATGAAAATGGGGACTTTCAACTGATTCAGCACTAAGAACATTTACAAGTTAATATAATAACTACCAAAAAAAGAATCAAATTGTGGCTCCTGTTAGAGAACAACCATCACCTCATAGGTATTCGGAGAAAAGAAAGAGAAAAAAATGTGATAAAAGAATATTACATCCCTAGTTCTTACTCTGTGATCTCTGGGTATTTGCTTACACTTCCCACATCCTAGAATATTCTCTATCTACTTCTTTATCTAACTAGTTCCTACTCATTTCTCAGGTCTTACCCTAATTGTCATCTTTCAGGAAAACATCTGATTCCCCTTTAGCCTAAGATAAATGTTCCTGTTGTGTCTGTCCTTGGTATTTTATACTTTCTCTGACATAGCATTTTCCAGTCATTGCTGTGATACTGTTTTATGTGCACCTTGGCTAGGTTATAGTGCTGAGTTATTCAATCAAACTTTAATTGACGTATTACTATAAAGGTAGTTTATAGATGGGGTTAGCATCTACAGTCAGTTGACCTTATGTAAAGATTATCTCCCACAGTCATGGTGGGTCTGTTCCAAGTAGTTGAAAGGCCTTAAGAGCAGAAACAAACCTTTCCTGTGGCATAAGAAATTCCATCTGTGAAATGCATTGTCACCTCCTGCTTGAGAGATTCCAGCCTTTCTCTGCTAACTGCCTACCCTAGGAAATTTGAACTTGACTAGCCAGCCCCACATTTTCATATGCCAATTCTTTGCACTAAATTCCTCAATTGCTCTCTTGAAATATATGTATATGTATATACACATAAATACATATTTACATATGTACATATACAGACATATACACATTTTCAGATATATATCTCTTCTGCTTCTATTTCTCTGGTGGAACACTGCCTGATAAAATTATTCTACCAGATTATATAATGATCCGTTTTCTTTCACATCAAACTGTAAGCACCATTAGAGCAGGAATGGTGTCTGTTTTGTTTGCCTTTGTATATCTAGGGCCTAGAATATAGTATATGCTCAAAAAACTATTGAATTAATGAATTTCCTCCTGAGATTGAAGCCCAATATAAAAATCCTCAAACAGCTGTAGGGAAACATCCTCAGTGCACTTTTTGATTAGAGAAGGAAGGGGCTAAGAGACTTCTAGATGCATTTAGGAAATACTGATGAATGCCAAATAATAATAATTCACTACTTGGAGAGACCCTTTTGGTAAGTCACTGGAGTATTTATCCAATTTTCAAAGTTGTAGCAAACATTGAAAGAAAGAAAGATGATTCTAGAAGGCAGTCATTTCTGTACTAAAAAAGAAGGTGCAGCCAAACACTACTAGTATAATTCACTGGCAATAAACTTTGAGATTTAAAGGAAATTTAACTACTAATATAGCTAGTAGCCCATAATCATATACTCTAAGAGTTTTATTCCATTTTTAATTCAAAGGAAACAAGAAAATAGACTTTCATCTGATTCAGCACAAGAGATACAAGAATAACTTAATATGATAGCAGCAAAAATGGATCAGAATCTTGGCTTCTATTAAAGAACAGACATTCCCTTGTACATACTCCCATAAAAGAAAGCTAGAAAGAAAACCTGATGATACGAGAGAATGACATCAAAACTTTTTTAAAACGCTAAAGATTGAAATTTAAATTAAAAAAAAAAACTTTTGACTGCATCCTAAACCTTTGTCTTCAAAAAAACAAAACAAAACAAAACAAAACACACAAAAACAAAAAAAGTCTGAAGGCTTATGACACTAGCATCATCCATGCATTGATAAAGACATGCATTCCCAGGCCCTACCCTATGCCAACTGAATCTGAATCTCCAGTGTTCAGACCTGAGCATTGAATAGTTACTATCCTCCTCAGACGATTCTGATGCACTCTGACTTTAAACTGTCAGTCTTCACAATAGATCTTCCCTTTCCTTCACCTCACTGATCAAGATCAGCTTCTTTCTGGAAGCATTCTGTAATTCATTTTATATTAACAAAATTTCTGTGCCTCCTTTTATCTCCTAACTCCTTATTTATTATGACATTTAATCAATGCATTACAGAATCATGAAATTGAATTGGTAGAATAATTGAGAAGGAATATTTTAGTTTTCTCCGTACCGTATCTTTAGATCTTGCTTTGTTATATTAGTGTAAGTATTCTCTTACACAGAACAGACATAGTAATATTCATGTGCAAATCTGTATGTAGCCCACATCCCTGGCATGAAAGATCCAAGGACACATATTTTTGGAGAGTGTCACAGCTCACTTGGATCGAATCATGACTAAGTATTTTCCTACCAATAAACTCGACACCTAATTCTTGACCCAAAGCTTGACACAGATTTTAATAAACAGTAAAAAGGTAAGAACAACGATCTAGGTTCAATCCCATCTGTAACGCTGAAGTGATTTTAGAAAAGTTTTTCCATCTTCCTAGATTGACTCATCGGTGAAGATACAGTATCTCCTATGCAAAAATAGTAAAAAGAATAACTAATAATAAATGGATGCTGTGCTAAATGGAAGGTAAAAGGTAAAACAAAATAAATTGCTTCTCATTCATTAAAGAAATGTTGATGATCATACAAGCACAACAGATTTTAGCCACAATGGGGACCTGCCGTAAGCATTACACCTGCACACTTATGGTTCTAGTAAAAACATATTCAAAGTTAGACCCCAGGAAAAACAAGAAAATGCGGATATCCGTGATTAAAAAATCAATAATACCATTATATTATGAACTAAGAATTGGGAAATAGGAGCATATATTCCTTTTCTACATTCCCTGAACTTTTAAATTTCTTACTTTGAGTTTAGGCCTTATAATATACTTTCAAAATGCAGCTAAAGAGTACAGATTCATTATGAAAAATCAGAATTACTTCCCAAGTTTTTTTTCAAAACAGTATTATTTACCTGAGGGGCACTAGTAAGCATCTGAAGTGTGTTTGTCCTCCCTGGATGATCATGTTGGTGCACAACAGCTGTCACAGACGGAGCCACCGATTCCAGTGAGTTTAAGGACAGGCAGCCAGGGCTTCCATCTGGAACAGTAAAACTCTTGAAGAAAATGTAAGCCATGTGACCAAGTTTGATTCCACCATAAGAATCTGAAGAACCATAAATACAAGAATAAAACAGCTTTAATTTCCCACAATAATGCTAAGTGTTCCCACAGCCAACATGATTACTTACCTCATTTTTCAACTGGCCTCAGAAATAAAATACATTAGCATAAACTACACACATTAATACAGGGAACTGTGTTAGTTATGACCCCCGCAGTCGTTTACTTTACCTGACATTACAGGATTCTCACACTAGTCTACTGGTGTATTACTTGGGCTAAGGATAAAATCACTCTGATTTTCTAGACACGTATCAGCTAGGAGTTAGGTTAGGTGACCAGGGTACAGATAGGTGGTGGGAAAAGGGAGCAATAAAGAATGAAATTTCTCCCATATTATCTGTGACTCAGATGGATATAGATAATTAGGAACTTAACTTTATCAAGACAAGCATCTCAGTATAGATTTGATGTTTTCATGTTACAGTGTGCTTCATGATAGGAAAGTTTTTTGTTTAAAAATGTGATTAACAATGACTTTGAAGCAATTTTCATGAAATAAAACAGAAAACATACTAACTATACTCCCAAACATATGTCAACCAAATATAAGGAAGGTAAGCCACTGTCCTCAATGAGCTTATACTAAATCCTAAGAGATTCGATTTACAGTGCATCCAAGGCTCCTGCTTTGTCTTCTGAGCTCCCAGAGCATGCATTCATTTGGTAGAAAAGTCCGTGCTGAAGTCCTCCATGACACATATTTTGCCCGACATTAAGGGCAGAGAGCTGAAGGATGCTGTCTTTGCCCTCTAACAGTCTGGGCTTATGTCACTAATGTGGTTCATACCATCATGTTATGGCTGCTTATAATTGTGTCTTAAGCACCCAGGCCTTATTTACATTTGTTCACTGGCTAGCACGGTATTCAATTTTAATTGGAGCAAAAAGTTGAAAAGGTAATTTCTTAACCAAAATATAGTCAGGGGAATAAAGAGAAAAGCAAGATCAGATGAAAGAGAATCAGAATTGTTGAATTAAATGATTTCCTGACTGCCTGTCATGTGTCAAACATCCTTCCAGGGAATTTATATGTGTTCCTTTGTTTAATCCTCACCCCAATCCTGTGAGGCAGGAAGGAATCTAACCTTACTAAGCCTTACAGAGGTTGATGCCTTTCTCCTTGTCAACCCATCCTCCCCTCTGCAGCCAGGTGACCCAGTCTGGTTACTCACTGGCTCGACAGCCTTCCATGCTCTCCATTGCCCTTGGAATTATGTCCAAAACCCTCAAATGACTTTAAGGAGCTACAGGACCTGGTGCATTCCCATGTCTCTAGCCTCATTTCTTGCCACTCTTTCTCCTGCTCTCTCCTGCTCTCTCATTTTTGTTATAATAAGTTTCCTTCAGTTCCTTGAGCACACACCATGCTCTTTTTCATATCCTGGCCTTCCCATAGGCTGTTCTTTCCACCTAGAATGCTTTTTCTTCCTCTATTCTCAAAAAAAAAAATGTTGAATGGATGAATGGATGAAGGGATATTAAAGTGTAAGATCTTGCTCAGGGAAAAGATTAGGAGTAGGGAAGGGATTAGGGAATTAATCACAAAACAATGATAATAGATGAGTTGTTTGAGGTTTAAGCCAATCACAAGATGTAGCACAAACCCAGATCTTGGTTTCCTCTCTTCCTCATTTCTTGCTCTTCCTTAAAGCCTCAGCATTAGTGCCACTTTCTCTAGGAAGCTTTTTAACCCCAAAGGTACTTAAATCCTCTTATTATCTGCCCTGTAGCTCCATGCACGTCCTTTCTATAATGCTTGTCACACCTGACTGAAGCACCTTGAGAGCAAAACCCCATCCCTTTCTTGGTTTCTTCTCCATCCCCAGCACATAGCATTGTAACCAGCACACTCTGTAAATGTTTACATAACATTCCCAATAAAACAAAGCAAGAATCCTTGGGAAATTAGCTGATTCCAGGGCAGGTGAAGGAAAAATACAAGATGGGTCTGGAACATATTTATTGTAGTGCCAGAAAGTAAGGAAGCACTCAAGTATCCAAACTGTGGGGTGGACATAGTGACCATCACCTAACAAACAGAGTAGAGAAAGGGAAAAATAAAAACTTTAGTAACAGGAGAAACCTGACAGACACTGCCTTCATCAATCAAGATTAACATTGCTAGTAATACATCTTGACATCATGAACTCCCTGACTGGATCAATGAGATAGGCACCTCTCATCTGGGATATTCTTTCCCAAGATCCATAACCTGTAACCTTGAGAAAACATCAGATAACCTAAATCGGGGGCAGTTTAAGAAATATATGATCACTGCATTCAAAAATGCCAGAGTCATGAAAAAGCTAGGAAAGACTAAGAATCCGTTAAAAGAATCAGAGGAGACCATGGTGATGCGATAACTAAAAGCAATATGGGAGTAATGTCAGCAATATGGCGGCCTAAGCCATTTTTCCTCTTTATCCTCCTTTTTAATCAATGAATTAATCATCCATATATGAACAGATTTGCCTTGATTGGTCTTTTGGGTCTGAGAACCTTACTCCAAGGGGCCTGGGAGGAATCTCACCCACCAGTGCACTTGGTAAGAGACAGACAAGCCTCCATAACAAGCTGCAGAACAGGTAGAGCCAGCGAAAGTGCCTAGACCCCCTTAGCTGCCCTCAGTCAAAAACCAGGTAAGTGCTGACAGGACAGTCACTCACACCTGAGTGACAACTTATAGAAGTCCAGATTATGTGCAGGAGACTCAAGCATACCGTTGGAAAAAGAAGAAAAGAAAAAATATGAACTTGGTTGCAATGGAGGCAGTAAGAGACAATTTCCTGTCACTTTTCCTCTTCCCTAAGGAAACACTGAACAAAATTAATTTATCTGGCAATGGTGACCTGCCCACAGGGAAAAGGAAAGTGCCAAGTGAGTCCCTGGCTGCCCCAGCTGGGCAGAATGTGGCTGGAAAAACACATTTTGTCTCCGTCAGCACTGGGAGTACTAAAATGAGAGCTCTAAGACTTAGGAAGGAGAGTTATTGGGAAAGAGGCAGATACGAAGTTCAAACCACCTCGAAGGGATTGTGCTCAACAAGAAGTCCATCCACTATCCTCTGGGAGTACCACCACCAAAGATCTCCCCGATAGGCTACTAGGCACCCCTCAATACACTACCGCTAAATTCACACCTCTGGGCACTCTGATGCAGGCGCCCTGTTAATGCTTTCAGGTGTGCTTGCCAGAGCTCTCTAGAGACAAAAAGCACCCTCAGAAAATAGTGGTTGGCAGGCAGGGAAGAAACACAAACTTGAGCAATAGCACCACCTTCTGGACAACAAAAGAAGTTTCCAGTAACCAGCCTGGTGAATTTTAAGAACCAGAGAAAATATAAGAAGCTTAAAAATTCTGCCAGACTACTGGTGGGAATGCAAACTGGTGCTGCTACTCTGGAGAACAGTATGGAGGTTCCTCAAAAAATTAAAAATAGAGCTACCCTGTAACCCAGCAATATGTCTATACAATGGATTTACAATGGAATATTACTCAGCAATCAGAAAGAATGAAATCTTGCCTGTTGCAACGTGGATGGAACTAGAATGTATTATGCCAAGCAAAGTAAGTCAGTCAAAGAAAGGCAAATACCATATGACTTCACTCATATGTAGAATTTAAGAAACACAACACATGAACATAGGGGAAGGGAAGGAAAAATAATAACAGAGAGGGAGGCAAACCATAAGAGACTCTTAAATACAGAGAGTAAACTGAGGATTGCTGGAGGGGTGTTGGGTGGAGAGATGGGCTAAATGGGTGATAGACGTTAAGGAAAGCACCTGTTGGGATGGGTGCTGGGTGTTATATGTAAGTGATGAATTACTAAATTCTACTCCTGAAATCATTATTACACTATATGTTAACTAACTTGGATTTAAATAAAATTTTAAAAATAAACAAATAAACATTTAAAAAATTCTGCTGTAGAACAGAGCAAAAAGAGTGCAGCAGGTTCAGCTTCACAAGCACAGAGGAAAAACCCAGATAATACCAATGCCATAGAATGTAATACCCCATCTGCTGAAGGCATTGAGCACAGAGTTAAGCAGATCTCCTTTACTTCAAATAAGGAATATGAAAAAATCAAGGAAATATGTCAACACAAAAAGAAAATGACAAGTCTCTGGCAACTGAGCTCAAAGGCATGGGATATTGTGATATAATTGATAAGGAACCTAAATAGCAGTTGTGAAGATTCAGTGAGTTGTAGGAAAACTGAGAAAGGCAAGTCAATAACATCAGGAATAAAATGAACAAAATGAGTTATTTTCCAAAAAGATTGAAATCATAGAAAAGCACCAAACAGAAATTCTGGAGCTGAAGAAGTCAATGAATGAGATGAAGAATGCAATAGAGAGCCTCTGTAGCAGGGCAGACCAGATGGTAGAACAAATATGTGCCTTGGAGGATAGGAATTTTGAAATAACACAGTGAAAAAAAATGAAATAACAGAGATTTTAAAAGGGAAGGAAAACCTATATGTAGAACTATGGGAATCCATCAAAAGACAAATATCAGAATAACCGAGGTTCCAGAGGGAGATAGATGGGGGAAGAGAATTTATTGAAAGAAAGAACAGACAGTTTCCCAAATGTGGGGAAAGGCTTGAACATCAAGTCCAGAAAGCTAATAAATCACCCTATTATCATAATGAAAAAATACCTCCTCCAAGACACATTATACTGAAACTGTCAAAAATCAAAGAAAGAATCCTAAATGCAGCTGGGGGCTGGAGGAAGGGGGAGGGTGGGCAGGGAACAATGTAACTTACAAAGAAACCCCCATTAGGCAATCAGTGGATTTCTCAGCAGAAACTCTATAGGCAGAGAGAGTGGAATGACATATTCAAAGTGTAGAAGGATAAAATTTGCCAGTCAAGAATATATTATCTGACAAAGTTATTCTTCAGATATGAAGGAGAAATAAAGGCTTTCCAAGACGAACAAAAGCTGAGGGAGTTCATCACCAGTGCATTGCAAGAAATGCTGAAAGGAGTTCTCAAAGCTGAAATGAGAAGATAGTAATCAACATGAAAACACAGGAAAGTACACACCACACTAATATAGATAAAAATGTATTTTAACCACTCAACTGTAGTATAAAGTTTAAAGGAAAACAGTAGTAAAAATAACTATAGTGCTATAAATTTTTAATGAATAAACAACATAAAAAGAGGTAAATTGTGACATCAGTAATATAAAAGGGAAAAAGTAAAGGTTGGGCCCTTTATAGGTGACCAAAGAATAGTTGCCATCAGCCTAAAATGAACTGTGTTATCTATATAAGGTGTGTTACATAAGCCCCATGGTAAACACAAAGCAAAAACCTAGAGCAGATTCACAAAAGACAAAGAAGGGGGAAACAGACCATACCAACATGGAAAATAACCACTTTACAAAGGTGGGCAGAAACAGAGAGAAAAAGCAACAATGGAAATAAAAAAAAAAAACCCAGAAACTAATTAATTAGATGGTAGTCCTTAATATCAATAATTACTCTAAATGTATATGGATTAAATTCAGCAACCAAAGGCACAGAGTAGATGATGGATTAAAAAAACAACAACTATCGGCTGCCTACAAGAGACTTGCTTGGACCTTAAGGACACATATAGAATCAAAGTCAAGGGATGGAAAAAGGTATTCCATGCAAATAAAAACCAAAAGGAAGAAGTGTTAGCTGTACTGATATCACACAAAATAGACCTTAAGTCAAAAATGGTAACAAGCAACAAGGAAGGTCATTATATAATGATAAACAGATCAGTCCATTAAGAAGATAAAACAATCATAAAAATATATACACCTAAAATCAGAGCATATAAATATACTAAGCAAATACTAATAGATATGAAAGGAGAAATAGACAATACAATAATAGTAGAGGACTTCAATACCCCAGCTTCAACAGTGGATAGATCATCCAAGCAGATCATCAACAAGGAAGAGATAGACTTGAACAAACATTAGACCAAATGGACCTAACAGACATCTATAGAACATTCCATCTAACAGCAGCAGAATACAGGGCTCATAATTAAACCCCTGCATATATGGTCAGCTAATATTTGATAAGGGAGCCAAGAACATCCAATGGGGAAAAGATAGTCTCTTGAACAAAAGGTGTTGAGAAAACTGGGTAACCACATGCAGAAAAATGATACTGGACCCCTCTCTTACACCACTAACAAACATTAACTCCAAATGGAAAAAAGACTTAAACATAAGACCTGGTCATAAAACTCCTAGGAAAAAACAGGGAAGAAGCTCCTCCACGTTAGTCTTGGCAAGGTATGTCACTAAAGCACAAACAACAAAAACAAAAATCAACAAATAGGATTGCATCAAATTAAAAACCTTCTATACTGTAAAAAAACAATTAACAACAACAAAAAAGCCCTACAGAATGAGAGACAATGTTTACAAGTCATGTATCAGATAAGGGGTTAATGTACAAGGGTGCCAGGGTGGCTCATTTGGGTGAGCATCCGACTTCAGCTCAGGTCGTAATCTTGCAGTTTGTGAGTTCAAGCCCCACATTGGGCTCACTACTGTCACCACAGAGCCTGCTCTGCATCCTCTGTCCCCCTCTTTCTGTCCTTCCCCTGCTTGCACTCTCTCAAAAAAAATAAATTAAAAAAATAAAATAAATGCACAAAGAACTCAGACAATGCAATAACAACAAAAAATGCAATTAAAAAATGGACAGAGAATTAAATAGACACTTTTCAAAAAAAAGACATTCACATGGCCAACGTGTATATGAGAAGGTGCTCGACATCATTAATCATAAGGGAAATAAATGCATTAAGACCACAATCATCTTTCACCACACACCTGTAAGAATAGTTATCATAAAGAAGACAAGAGGTAACAAGTGTTGGTGAAGATGTGGAGAAAAGGGAGCCCTTGTGTACTGTCAGTGGAAATGTAAACTGGTCCAGCCACTGTGGAATACAGCCTGAAGGTCCTTCAAAAAGTTAAAAATAGCATTACCATATAATCTAGCATTCTGGGTATACAGCCAAAAGAAATGAAAACCTGTTATCGAAGAGATATGTGCATTTCCATGTTTATTGTGGTGCTGTTTACAATAGCCAAGATATGGACACAACCTAGGTTCCCATCAATGAGATGAATGGATAAAGAAACTGCAGTGTATATATACTGCAGAATACTATGCACCTGTGAGAAAAAAGGAAATTCTGCAGTTTTTGATAACATGGAATGATCTTGAAGATGTTGTGCTAAGAGAGATAAGTCACACAGAGAAAGACAAATCCTGTATGATATCCTTTTCATGTGGAATATAAAATAAAATAAAACAGGGGCGCCTGGGTGGCGCAGTCGGTTAAGCGTCCGACTTCAGCCAGGTCACGATCTCGCGGTCCGTGAGTTCGAGCCCCGCGTCAGGCTCTGGGCTGATGGCTCAGAGCCTGGAGCCTGTTTCTGATTCTGTGTCTCCCTCTCTCTCTGCCCCTCCCCCGTTCATGCTCTGTCTCTCTCTGTCCCAAAAATAAATAAACGTTGAAAAAAAAATTAAAAAAAAAAAAATAAAATAAAATAAAAAAGTTGGAATGGTGGTTGCCAAAGGCTGGGGAATAGAGGAATGGGAGAGACATTGATTAAGGGTACATGCTTGAGACTAGTAGATAAATAAGTCCTGGAGACCTAATACACAGCACAGAGGTTACAAACAACAAAATAGTATTATCAACATTAAACTTACCAAGAGACTCAATCTTAATTGTTTTCACCACTAGAAGGAATGATAATAATATAATAGGATAGAAGTGTTAGCTAACAGTGCAATGGCAATCATATTGCAATATAAATGGATCAAACCAATGGGCTGTACACCTTAAACTTATACTGTATTATGTGTCATTTATATCTCAATTTTTAAGTAAATGAATGAATAAATGGATGAATGCAACCTGGTATCCCAGAACAGAAAAAAAGGATATTAGTGGAAAAACTAGTAAAGTTTGAGTAAATGCTATAGTTTAGTTAATTTTAGTATATCAATATTTTATTAATTTAATTTAAAAATATTTTAATGTTTTTATTTATTTTTGAGAGAGAGAGAGCACAAGCAGGAGAGGGCAGAGAGAGAGGGAGACATAGAATCAGAAGCAGGCTCCAGACTCTGAGCTGTCAGCACAGAGCCCACTGTGGGACTCGAACTCGTGAACTGCGAGATCATGACATGAGCCGAAGTCAGACTCCTCTTCATAACCAACTGAGCCACCCAGGCACCCCTATTTCTTAACTTTAATAAATGGATAGTGGTTTTGAAGCATGTTAATGCCAGAACAAGCTGGGATAGGGTAGATAGGAACTCTCTGTACTATCTCTGTAACTCTTATAAAACTAAATTTATTTCAAGATAAAAAGTTAAAAAACAAAAATCCAGACTCCCCATTTAGGGGGAGTCTAGTGGGAGGAGCAAAGAGGCTTGCCTGATTTGGGGTTCATGAAATCTTGGCTTTCTAGCAGTGCATATATAATGCTAATGTCTTCTGCGTGGAATTTTCGATTTTGTGAAAGGATTTCAGATCCTTAAACTCATCTAACCTTCTCCATCAAGAGGAAGGATAGACAAGGAAGGTTCTTACTATGTAGGGGACTGAAATGAGCTTCTCCCAGAACTTTAAGATAAAATGAGTAATCTCACATTTAATGCTTGGGATTCAGCATCTGTAGGGACCAAGGTGTGGACTCTGATGGAAACTGATCTGGAAGAAGACTCTGACATCATTAATTAACACACCACGGAAAGAATCTGACAGAACTGGTAGCCAAGTGTAGAAAATGAATACCAAAATACTATGAATTTGTCAGCATGTTTGCAGGAGGATTCAGGAGAATGGAGGCCCTTAGCTATTTGCAAGCCCAAATGGTAGGTACAGAGGAATTATCTCTCAGCCCTGCCGGGCTCTTGAACCCTCATACCTATGGGGACTCCTAGCAAAAACTGATGCACTCTTCTCGGGGATTGTATTACAGAGCACTCATTGCTTAAAGGCAGCAAATCCCACTTGCCTCTTGAAGACAATAAGCTCTATAGTGAAAAGACCAGAGGGTGACTCCTTGATATCCATTTCCCCTTCTCTTGGTAATCGCCCTAAGTAGGAAAACCCACTTTTCTATTTAATATATAATATCCTCTAACAAAGTATCAGGTTACATAATTTTTCTTTATTTTTTTATTGAAGTAAAATTAACATACAATGTTATATTAGTTTCAGATGTACATCATAATGATTTGACTTGGGTACATAATTTTATTTCATCCAACATGTACTGAATATCTACCAGTACATGCCAGGCGCAAGCTAGGTGCAAGTGACAATACAACCACCAGGATCACACATAGTCCAATATGGAAATAGCACATCATACAGATTTAATCTGATACAAGTGTTGATAGTGTTTTATTTGAGATATGAACAAGTGCTTTAAGATACAGAAGAGAGAGGGATTCCTTCTTTTGGAGGGAGAAGTGGAAAGAGTTGAAGGCTCATTCAATCTGAGCCTTAAAATCAAGAGAGAAGATGAAGAAGGACATTTTGGGGAAAGTTTCCGTATGTGAAATGGCACAGAAATAAAAACAGAGTGGGCCTGCCTTAGTTGTAACTCACAGTTCCAGGAAATGGGAAGCCAGTGATGTCTTGTTCCCAATTTTAGGGGAGCTTTTCTGCTCTGAGATTCAATCTTAAGGTGCTCCAAAAAAACATCTCTGAGTTCTACTCACATACCCTCCTCTTGGATTATTCCCCCAGTGTGCACATACGCTGCTAATTTAGGATTTTACTGTTTCCAGTAGTACACTGTGCCCAGAAACGTTTCTTTTGCTGGCCTAGTGCGTGGGGCCCAGTCCACCCCTGGGTGCTCACACACCATCCTGGTTTTTTCTGTCCTTTGGCCTTGACCAGGACAGCCCAGTCCATCCTGGTTTTTGGGGTTCCATCAGAGGAGTGGCTACAGTCCAATACTCTTTTCTCCCAGAAGTATCTTCCTTGTGTACTCCAGCTGATACGGTCTCATGAACATGAACTCAAACACACTGGGTAAGGGAAGAGTGATATTGCTGTGGTATCTGAGCTGCAGATACTGTGAGTGGCCACGTGCACATATTTGTCTCCGCTGCTGGGCTATATACAACTTGGAAAAGAAACATGGGATTCACTTTGTTTATGGTGAAAATAAATCTCCATTGAATAAATGAATTTAAGGATGGATAAATAAATAAGATAACCCTGTGAACATCCTTCTAGATAGAAATGTTTAGTAACATGAAAAAGTTCCCTGGTAGATGATTCTCTTCAGTCAAGGGTTCTGGATCCCTGGAAGGCACCCGTGAAAGCTGCTATCAGGTACCTTGATCTTAGGTTCTCCCTTACCCTGGCTGAGGAATACCTGATCTCAGAGCTAGACTTTGAAAAAGTAATGGGGCACCTGGGTGGCTCAGTCAGTTAAGCGCTGGCCTTCAGTCATGTCATAACCTCATAGTTTATGGGTTTGAGCCCTGCATGGGACTCTGTGCTAACGGCTCAGAGCCTGGAACCTGCTTCAGATTCTGTGTCTCCCTCTCTCTCTGCCCCTCCCCCACTTTCTCTCTGTCTCTCTGTGTCTCTCTCTCTCTTTCCCTTTCTCTCTCTGTCTCTCTCAAAAATAAATAACACATTAAAAAAAAGAGTAAGAACTTCTCTCTTAAACTGAATGGGAGCAAGACTATATGGAATACTTTGAGAGACTAGGACAGAGCAAGTGTCTGGGAGAGGGAGTGAGAAGAGGGAAGGAAGAAGTTTGTAGGAAGACAGGGAAGAGGGAACCTCTCCATCACCTGCCCTGGGGCCCTTCCTAACTGAAAATTCCACCCTGGAGCCTGCAACATTTTCTGCAGGGTTCTTGGCTGTGCTTCCCTGACCAGGAATGGTTAGTTACAAGAAAGACTTGAAGCCTGTGTCTCTGAAGTCAATGGTTGCTATGGCTGCTGCAACCACAAGTTCATATGGGCAGCTGCCATATGGGCAGCTCATTTCTGCTCCTGAGTCCCATTAGAGCCTGACTCTGGATAAGAGGCTATTTACAGCAAATGATTCACTTAGAACCAAGCAATAGCGGCTTCTGCCATTGTCTGACAGACCAGCCCCAGGGCAGCCCAAAATCACAGGGATTATTTAATCTGTACAATCCATTAGGGCTGTCAATAGGAGGGGACAGTAAATATTGTGGAAAGCAGTTAAGGGATGTGGCTTGACTTCATCTTCAGCATCAGCCCTAGGACAGGGAGGAGTCACCTGGGGGACAGTGATAGAAGATAAGGAGGGAGGGGCAGGGCAATGCAGATCTGGGTGGCCCACATGCCTGCCCCTCAGGAACTTCTAATAGGCTGACTCTCAACCTTGAACCTCATTGGAATCTCCTGGGACTTTACAAAATCCTGATACTCAGGTTCCATCACCTCCACACTCTGATTAAATTGGTCTGGCTTGTGGCCTGGGTTTTAGGGTTAGGAAGCTTTCTCTTCCTCCAGGAGGAGGCTGAAAGAGAATGGAAAGATTTTATCATTTCATAGTGGAGAGCTGGAAGGACGTCTACAGGGCACAGCTTCTTGGGTGAAGCAATGGGCCAAGAAGGAAAGGCCACCTGCCTGGATTAAGATTATTACAAATAGAGGACCATAACTTTTATCTCATGAGTTTCCAGACCAATTGATTTTCTCATTTACCATCCTTCTTCCACTTATAGTCATGTGGCCTTAGGCAAGTCTCATTTTCCTCACCTGTAAAATGGGTGTTCTCACCTTTTCTCCTTATTTCCTGTTATCACCATGAAGATCAGAGTTCATGAAGATGTTGTAAGTCTAGGGGAAGAGGGTAAAGAAATAGCAGAGATGTGTCTTAAGGTTTGGGACCTGAGAGGAGGTTGTCTAAATGACAGTGGTGGGGTAGAAGTTGATAAAAAACAGATTTTCAAAAACCCTCCATGCTGTATTTTCTTGCCCAAGGGTCTACTGTGCAGTTTGGTCAGAGTGTCATGAGGTCCCGGGTCTGGCTACCTCTCCCTAGATGGGGTCAAATCCTGCCTCATTTGTTCCCTAAGGAGCCAGTGGTCAGGAATCTTCTACTGCTTTTACCTCTGCCCCAGAGGCCACCTAGTCCAGAGCTGGTAGGTACATCTCTGGTTAATGGTCAATAATCATTACTGGATGGATGAGTGCATGGAATTAGAAACACATATGGAATCATGACTAAAAGGAAGGAGAGTTATAGGACTAATAATGAGAAGGAGTGTGGAAGTAAAAACTCGATTTTTGCCTTGGAGGAGAGATGAGTTTTTTTTTTTTGTTTTGTTTTGTTTTGTTTTGTTTTGTTTTATATTTGAGAGCAAGAGCATGAGCAGGGGAAGGCAGAGAGAGGGGGACAGAGTATCCAAGTGGTTTCTGTGCTGACAGCAGCAAGCCTGATGTGGGGCTTGAACTCAGAAACTGCAAGATCATCATCTGAGCCTAAATTGGATGCTCAACCCACAGAGCCACCCAGGTACCCCAGAGAGGAGCATTTTTATGTCTCTGGGGGAGGAGCAAGAAAGTGTGCTGTCAGAGAAAAGTGGAGTAATTAAAAATGCAAATCCCTTGAGCCCTTTGAAATGAAAAATCCCATTGAAGAGATAAAACATTTGACTCCTAAGAATTCTGGTTCCTAGTTAGCTTCCTCTTTTTTTCTATCAGTTTTTGAACTTCTGTACTATATAGCAAGTATCTCTTTATCCATGTGTGTGTAAACGGTGAGCTCAATGAGCAGAGGGAAATAGATCTTAACCATTATTGTATCCTATTGCTGAATACAAAATAAAGGCTCCATAATTAATGAATAAATTTATCTGTTGATTTTCTTTCTAGGTGACGTGGATACCCGGGAAAAGCATGCTCGTTCAAAAAGTGGGTAAGACAGAGCAATGAATAAAAGAGGGAACGATGCAGGTAGAGGAGCGTGTCGATTCCAAAAGAAAAATTACCAGTTTCATGATTTGAAGAGAAAGAGAAGGAACAAACACAATCTGTTTTTCTTTTCTCCCTCATCATCCTTATCTACATACTGGCATATTTAATAGTGCTATAATCAAATCATCTACATAATTGGATATTTTGTTTTTTCAAAATGCTATTTTGAACAGCTCCTTACCTAGCTGATATTCTTCATAGTTATTTTTTTCTGTTAACTGCAGAATATTCCATCCAGTTAATGTACTACGACTTACCTGTTTGTACTTTTTCTGTTGTTGGACATTTAGGTGAATGCATCTCTGCTATTATAGAAAATGCCACAATGAAGAGCCTCACATCTAGGGATTGTCCTCCTCATCAATCAGCTCCTTCACCTAAATTACAATGAATGAAAATTACTGGGTCAAAGGGTGTGAACAGTTATATGGTTCTTAATATATACCCTCAAGTTCCTGTTTTATATCAGCTGTCAGAAAGGGATGAGCACATCAATTTATTGCACATTCTGCCAGTATTACTGTTACATCTTCTTTGCCAAGTTAATAGATGGAAAAATATATCTTGTTGTTTGAGTTTTGTTATGGCCTGAATATTTTCCCACTTGCTCACTATCAGCATTTCATTCTGTTCAGGTCATTTGCCATTAAGGGGGCATTTATGATACTTATATATGTTAGAATAAACTTTTATATTTTATACATAATAATCCCTTTCCCTAACACTCAACACAAATATTTTTCCTGCTATTTTTAATTTCACTGTGATTAATTGGTTCTTGTACAAAAGTTATGTATTGACCTTTCCCTTTATGAGTTCTTTCGAAAATTCACGTTTAGACACTATATCTAAATGAACATATAAAAAACTTTCAATGTTACTTTGTAAAACATATGACCATTAAGTTATTTAATACATTTGTAATTTTTAAATATACATTTTGAATATAACTTGATGTTTCCCCAAACTGGTAATCAAGTGGCAGTTTAGAGTCTATATGTGAGAGACTTGGGGAGCAATCTTGTTCAGAGGGAGGACAGGCTTCTTGTTCTGAAGCTGTCTTGCAATTACAGCAAGTATATTGTTTTTCAAGTTATTATTCAAGTATAACTAACATATAGTGTTATATTAGTTTCAGTTATGCAATATGATTCAACAATTCTATATATTTCTCAGTGCTCATGAAGATAAATGTACTCTTTAATCCCTTTTATCTATTTCAACAACCCCCCCAACTTCCTCCCCCTCTGATAGCCCCTAGTTTGTTCTCTATATTTATTTAAGAGTCTGTTTTTTTTATGTTGCTGTTGTTTGTGTGTTTCTTTCTTTCTTTGTTCATTTGTTTTGTTTCTTAAATTCCACACGTGAGCGAAATCCTGTGATATTTGTCTTACTCAGACTGACCTATTTCACTTAGGATTATACCCTCCAAATCTATCCATGTTGTTGCAAATGGCAAAATTTCATGGTTTTTATGGCTGAATAATAGTCCATTGTGTATATATACCTCATCTTCTTTATCCATTCATCTATCGATGGACATGTGGGTTGCTTCCCTATCTTGGCTATTGTAAATAATGCTTCAGTAAATACAGAGGTGCATGTATCTTTTCGAATTAGTGTTTTCATATCCTTTGGGTAAACACCCAGTAGTGGAATTACTGGATTATATGGTATTTCTATTTTTAATTTTTTTAGAAACTTCCATACAGTTTTCCACAATGGCTACATCATTTTGCATTCCCCCAATAGTGGGAAAGTTTCTTTTTCTCCCTGTTATTTCTTGTGTTTTTTATTTTAGCCATTCTGACAGGTGTAAAGTGGTATCTCATTATGGTTTCAATTTGCATTTCCCAATGATCAGTGATGTTGAGCATCTTTTTCATGTGTCTGTTAGCCATCTGGATGTCTTTGGAAATTTTTCTGTTTAGGTCCTCTGCCCAATTTTAATTGGATTATTTGTGGTTTTGGTGTTGAGTTGTAGAAGTTCTTTTTATATGTTTGATATTAGCACCTTGTCAGATATATCATTTGTAAACATCTTCTCCCTTTGGGTTGTCATTTTGTTTTCTTGATGGTTTCTTTCACTGTGCAAAAGTTTTTTATTTTGATGTAGTCCCAATAGTTTAATTTTGCTTTTGTTTCCCTTGCAGAGAGACATATCTAGAAAAATGTTTCCATGGCCAGTATCAAAGAAATTACTACTGCGTCACCTGGGTGGCTCAGTAGATTAAGCATCTGACTCTTGGTTTCAGCTCAGGTCATGATCTCCCAGTTTGTGAGTTTGAGGCCTGCATCGGGCTCTGTGCTGACGGAGCTTGAGATTCTCTGTCTCCCTCTCTCTTTGCCCCTCCCCAACTCACACATGCACTCTCTCTCTCTCTCTCTCTCTCTCTCTCTCTCTCTCTCTCTCAAAAATAAACATTTTTTTTTAGAAAGGAAATTTTTTTATTATTTATTCTTTTTTAATTTACATTCAAGTTAGTTAGCATATAGTATAATAATGATTTCAGGAGTAGAATCCAGTGATTCATCCCCTACATATAACACCCAGTGCTCATCCCAACAAGTGTCCTCCTTAATGCCCCTTGCCTATTTAGCCCATCCACCAACCCACAACGCCTCCAACGACCCTCAGTTTGTTTTCTGTATGTAAGAGTCTCTTATGTTTTGTCCCCCCTTCCTGTTTTTATATTATTTTTGCTTCCCTTCCCTTATGTTCATCTGTTTTGTATCTTAAATTCCACAAATGAGTGAAGTCATATGATATTTGTCTTTCTCTGATTAATTTTGCTGAGCATAATACACTCCAGTTCCATCCACATTATTGCAAATGGCAAGATTTCATTCTTCTTGATTGCTGAGTAATACTCCATTGTGTGTGTGTGTATATATATATATATATATATATATATATATATATATATATATACCACATCTTCTTTATCCATTCATCTGTCGGTAGACATTTAGGATCTTTCCATACTTTGGCTATTGTCAATAGCACTGCTATAAACATTAGGGTGCATGTGCCCCTTCAAAACAGTACACCCACATCCTTTGGATAGATACCTAGTAGTACAATTGTTGGGTCGAAGGGTATTTCTATTTTTAATTTTTTGAGGAACCTCCATACTGTTTACCAGAGTGGCTGCACCAGTTTGCATTCCCACTAGCAGTGCAAGAGAGTTCCTCTTTCTCCGCATCCTCACCAACATCTGTCATTGCTTGAGTTGTTAATTTTAGCCATTCTGACAGGTGTGAGGTGGTATCTCACTGTGGTTTTGATTTGTATTTCCCTGATGATGAGTGATGTGGAGCGTTTTTTCTTGTGTCCATTAGCCATCTGAGTGTCTTCTTTGGAAAATGTCTATTCATGTCTTTTTCCCATTTCTTCACTGGACTGTTTGTTTTTTGGGTGTTGACTTTGGTAAGTTCTTTATAGATTTTGGATACTAACCCTTTATCTGATATGTCATTTGCAAATATCTTCTCCCATTCTGTCGGTTGCCTTTTAGTTTTGCTGATTGTTTCCTTCACTGTGTAGAAGTTTTTTTTATCTCGGTGAGGTCCCAATAGTTCATTTTTGCGTTTCCCTTGCCTCCAGAGACATGTTGAGTAAGAAGTTGCGGCAGCCGAGGTCAAAGAGGTTTTTGCCTGCTTTCTCCTCTAAGATTTCCATGGCTTCCTGTCTTACATTTCAGTCTTTCATCCATTTTGAGTTGACTTTTGTATATGGTGTAAGAAGGTGATCCAGGTTCATTCTTGTGCATGTTTCTGTCCAGTTTTCCCAGCACCACTTGCTAAAGAGACTGTCTTCATTCCATTGGATATTCTTTCCTGCTTTGCCAAAGATTAGTTGGCCATATGTTTGTGGGTCAATTTCTGAGTTCTCTATTCTGTTCCATTGATCTAAGTGTCTGTTTTTGTATCAGTACCACACTGTCTTGATGATTACAGCTTTGTAATACAGCTTGAAGTCTGGAATTGTGATGCCTCCAGCTTTGGTTTTCTTTTTCAGGATTGCTTTGGTTATTCGGGATCTTTTCTGGCTCCACACAAATTTTAGGATTGTTTGTTCTAGCTCTGTGAAGAATGCTGGTGTTATTTTGATAGAGATTGTATTGAATCTGTAGATTGCTTTGCTTAGTGTCAACATTTTAACAATATTTGTTCTTCCAATCCATGAGCATGGAATATTTTTCCATTTTTTGTGTCTTCTTTGATTTCTTTCATACACTTTCTATAGTTTTCAATGTATAGATTTTTCACCTCTTTGGTTAGGTTTATTCCTAGGTATTTTATGGTTTTTGGTGCAGTTGTAAATGGGATTGATTCCTTGATTTCTCTTTCTGTTGCTTTGTTATTGGTGTATAGAAATGCAACCGATTTCTGTGCATTGATTTTATATCCTACGACTTTGCTGAATTCCTGGATCAGTTTTAGCAGGTTTTTGGTGGAATCTTTTGGGTTTTCCATGTAGAGTATCATGTTGTCTGTGAAGAGTGAAAGTTTGACTTCCTCCTTGCCAATTTGGATGCCTTTTATTTCTTTGTGTTGTCTGATTGCTGATGCTGGGACTTCCACTGTCATGTTGAATAACAGTGGCAAGAATGGACATCCCTGATGTGTTTCTGACCTTGGGGAGAAAGCTCTCAGTTTTTCCCCATTGAGGATGATATTAGTGGTGGGTCTTTCATATATGGCTTTTATGATCTTGAGGTATGATTCTTCTATCCCTGCTTTCTATCCCCCTTCTATCCCATCCTTTCTTTTTATCAAGAAAGGATGCTGTATTTTGTCAAATGCTTTCTCTGCATCTATTGAGAGGATCATGTGGTTCTTGTCCTTTCTTTCATTGATGTGATGAATCACATTAATTGTTTTGTGGATATTGAACCAGCCCTGCATCCCAGGTATAAATCCCACTTGGTCATGGTGAATAATTCTTTTAATGTATTGTTGGATCTCGTTGGCTACTGTCTTGTTGAGGTTTTTTTCATCCATGTTCATCAGGGAAATTGGTCTGTAGTTCTCCTTTTTAGTGGGGTCTTTGTCTGGTTTTGGAATCAAGGTAATGCTGGCCTCATAGAATGAGTTTGGAAGTTTTCCATATGTTTTTTTTTTTTTTTTTTTAGAACAGCTTCAAAAGAATAGGTGCTAACTCTTCTTAAAATATTTGATAAAATTCCCCTGGAAAGCCGTCGGCCCTGGACTCTTGTTTTTTGGGAGATTTTGATTACTATTTCAATTTCTTTATTGGTTATGGGTCTGTTCAAATTTTCTATTTCTTCTTGTTTCAGTTTTGGTAGTTTATATATTTCTAGGAATTTGTCCATTTCTTCCCGATTGCCCAATTTATTGGCATATAATTGCTCATAATATTCTCTTATTATTGTTTGTATTTCTGCAGTGTTCATTCTTGATTTCTTTCATTGATCTCTTTCATTCTTGATTTTACTTATTTGGGTCCTTTCCTTTTTCTTTTTGATCACACTGGCTAGGGGCTTATCAATTTTGTTAATTCTTTCATCAAAAAAAAGAAATTACTACCTATATGTCCTTCTAGGAATTTCATGGTTTCAGGTTTCACACGTAGGTCTTCAATCCATTTTTAGTTTATTTTGTGTATGATGAAAAAAAAGTGGTCCCATTTCATTCTTTTGCATGTAGCTAGTTTTCCCAGCACCATTTGTTGAAGAGATTGTCTTTTTTCCCACTGCATATTCTTGCCTCCTTTGTCACAGATTAATTGACCATCAGAGTATGGGTTTATTTCTGGGCTCTCTATTCTGTTGATCCATGTGTCTATTTTTTTTAAGTTTATTTATTTACTTCGAGTATGTGTGTGCACATGCACATACACAAGAGTTGGGGAGGGGCAGACAGAGAGGGAGACAGAGAATCCTAAGCAGGCTTATCACTGTTAGCATAGACCCTGATGTGGGGCTCTGACAAACGTGTTAAGATCATGACCTGAGCCGGGGCGCCTGGGTGGCTCAGTCGGTTAAGCATCCGACTTCGGCTCAGGTCATGATCTCGCAGTCCGTGAGTTCGAGCCCCGCGTCGGGCTCTGTGCTGACAGCTCCGAGCCTGGAGCCTGCTTCACATTCTGTGTCTCCCTCTCTCTCTCTGCCCCTTCCCTGCTCATGCTGTGTCTCTCTCTGTCTCAAAAATAAATAAACATTAAAAAAAAAAAATTAAAAAAAAAAAAAAAAAAAAAAAGATCATGACCTGAGCTAAAGTCAAGAGTTGGAGGCTCAGGCACCCCCCACCATGTGTCTATTTTTGTGCCAGTGCCATACTGTTTTGATTACTACAACTTTGTAGTATATCTTGAAACCTGGGATTGTGTTACCTCCAGCTTTGTTTTTCTTTTTCAAGATTGCTTTGGCTTTTGGGGGTCTTTTGTGGTTCTATACAAATTTTAGGATTATTCTGTGAAAAATACTGTTGATATTTTGAGTGGGATTGCATTAAATCTTTAGATTGCTTTGGGCAGTATGGACATTTTAACAATATTGGTTCCCCCAGTCCATTAGCATGGAATATCTTTCCGTTTGTTTCATCTTCATTTCCTGTCATCAAATGTTTTATAGCTTTCAGAGTACAGACCTTTCACCTCCTTAATTAAGTTTATTCCTAGGTATTTTATTCTTTTTGGTGCAAGTGTAAATGAACTGACAGCCTTATGGGTTTTCCCTTGTATGTAACTATTTTCTTTTCTCTTGTTGCTTTTAAAATTCTTTCTTTATCACCACTTTTTGTCATTTCAATGATTATGTCCCTTGGTGTGGACTTCCTTGAGTTGATTTTGTTGAGGGCCTTCTGTGCCTTCTGGATCTGGATATCTGTTTCCTTCCACAGATTAGGGAAGTTTTCAGCATTATTCCTTCAGATAAATTTTCTGACCCTTTTCCTCTCTCTTCTCCTTCTGGGATCCCTATAATGTGAATGTTATTATGCTTGATGATGTCATTGAGTTACCTTAAACCATTCTCTTTTTTTTTAATTTTTCTTTTTTTCTTTTTTTGTCCATTGTGGCTGCTTTCCCATAGTCTATCTTCCACTGATTTGTTCTTCTGCCTCCTCTCATTTACTATTGATTACCGCTAGTATTTTTTTAACTTCAGTTATTGATTTCTTCATCTTGGATTGGTTCCTTTTTATAATTTCTCTTTGTTGAATGTCTCACTGAGATCTTCCACTCTTTTCTCAAGTCCAGTGAGTATCTTTATAACCATTACTTTGAATTCTTTATCAAGTATATTGCTTATCTCCATTTCATTTAGCTATTTTGCTGTGGTTTAGTTCTGTTCTTTCATTTGGGATGTATTCCTCTGTCTCCTCATTTTGTCTAATTCATTGTTTGTTTCTATGTATTAGGAAAGCCAGTGTGTCTCCTGATTTTGAAAGTGGTGGCCTTATGAAGAAGAGGTCCTAGAGTGCAATGCCCCCTGCTCATCAAAACCAGGTACAAAACCTATGTGTGTTACATATGCCCTTCTGTTGTATCTGAGCCTCATTCACCTTCAGTCCAGCTTGCTGTAAGGCCCAGTTTGCCTGTGGTGGGCAGGGTTTTTGTCCCTGTGTTGTTAATGGGCTAGTCTGGAGCCTTTATTTTTGCAGTCATGGCCAATCCTAAAAGTTACTTACAAAAGGAGATTCTATAAATTATTTTATAATTTATTCTAAAATAACCTGACGGGATTAACTGTATAGATATTTTTAACTTTTTTTAATGTTTATTTTTGAGAGAGAGAGAGAGAGAGAGAGACAGAGCACGAGAAGGGGAGGGGCAGAAAGAGAGACACAGAATCTGAAGCAGGCTCCAGGCTCCGAGCTGTCGGCACAGAGCCTGACACAGGGCTCGAACCCACGAACCGCAAGATCGTGACCTGAGCCAAAGTCGGACGCTTAACTGACTGAGCCACCCAGGCGCCCCAACTATATATATTTTAAACAAATTTTGTACTCTTTGGAAATTTAATACAATTACCACTGAAACATACACACACACACAACCTGACAAAAACAAAATAACTTGTTTAACTTTGATTTTAAATAAATTCTAGGCAATCAGCAGATTCATAGCTGAGAGATTATTACAAAGTTCTGAAATTGAGTAAAATATCAAGTAGGCAAAATACATTTTTTCAAAGTTTCATTTTCCCTAAGATAATAGTTACTGAAAAAGTATATTTCAGAGCTTAGGTTAAAATACTGCTTTTGGATCAACCTATGTGTGAGCAAGACAGTATTTTTCTAAGCCTGGCCCTTCCTCTTACCTTGGCAGGATTTGAAGATCTCTAATTAACTGGAGTGTTCCAAACCACACAGAGATTATAGTTTTGGAAGGGTAGAGCCAAGAGCCTTCTATCAAAGGGCCTATTCAGAAAGAAAGCAGAAAGAAAATGACATCGTTGCTAGTCTGCTGTATATTAAGATATTATCAGAGAGAACTGTGGTACTTGTCCTTGGGGAGCCATCAAATCCAGGATCCAGGTAGCAGGGTACCCACATGGGAATGCTTAGGAATCCAGCAGTGTATTAGGGAAAAATCCAGTTTTCCTTGTGTGTCTCCTTTACTCTCACACTACACCACACTCACAACACTTCTGACACCACGTGTGAGAGTCCCCCCCCCCCCCGCCCCAAACTGTTGTCTGCAACACCAGCTGGGTGTTCTATAATTAAACCAATTCTGACACTATTTACCTGAAGATCATGTCAGATCCCATAGGTTAAGGGCCCAGTCTCACAAGAGTGCTCCCGTCTTCACTTCAGATGCCCATCACAAGCAACAGATCCCCCAGTTACCCACAATTTCTCTCTGACTTGGCCACAAATCAGAGTCTCCTCATGATCCTCTCCTCAGGTTCAATTAATTTGCTAGTGTGGCTGACAGAATTCAGGGAAACATATTTACCAGTTTATTTAAAAAGATGGTAAAGGGTGCAGATGAACAGCCAGATGAAAAGATATGTGTAGGGCGTAGGGCAAGGAAACAACAATGGCCTCCCCTGAGGCAGTTGTCATGCTAGACAATGCTGATTCTCCTCAGAACCCAATTCCACCTCCCCTCTTTGCTTGCAGATCTCTAACTAGACAAAGGTCCCAGCAGGACTCTAAAGGTGAGGTAAAAAGTGTGACCCATGAGGAGGTGCACTAAACTCCAAAAGAACTATCTGAGTTTTCTAATTTATACAAGCAGAAATCTGGGGAATGTGTGTGGGAATGGGTATTAAGAGTACAAGGTAAGGGTAGAAGGAGCATAAAATTGGAGCAGGCTAAATGTATTGATACGGGCTCACTAAGCAGAAATTCTGCACTAAACGTTGCAGTTCAGGTAGTTTTTTTTTTTTTTTTAAGGCTCTAATAATTTGTTTAGTTGGCTGAAACGTAAACCAAAAGATGGTCTATCATGAGTGAGCTGGAAATATTTGACCTCCCTTGCTTTAATGGTAGAGTAAGGGATTCCAGAAGTTTGAGATTGGAATGTTTGAGGGAATTGGTCATTTAAGACCTACCCACTCACAGTGGGAGGGTCCAGATGATGTAACTTTCACCAACACTGTGAGAAATTAATTCATGAGGGGAGCCCTAGCATCCTTGAAGAGCTTTGTGGTCACTCTTTTCTGTAGGCCAGATGTTTACAGTGGGAACGGCAGCCACTCAATTGGGAAACCGAAATGCAGCAGGAGTAATTGGATCCCAGGGTGGCAGGAGCCAAGTGATGGCACTCACAACCAAAAGCAAGGTGCATGTGGTTACCATAACAGACAACAGGGTCAAAGCAGCAATCAAAGTATTCTGACTTACGCAGACCTATGGCATTGCCTAGTTTATCAAAGGATTCCTAAAAGTGAGATAGTTCGGAAGCCTACTAAACTCTTACTTGATCTGTATAATCAGAGAAGTTTTAGATCAAGTTAATACAAATCTAACTTAAATAAAGAAAAGAGAGTCATGGACCCGCAATCAGTTCTCAGAGTTGAGACAGTTTAGAGACCAAGAAACTCCTTTGAATGAAGGTCCTTGAGAAAGGACCATAGTATACCATCAAAAATTTATACCACTAATCTTTTTCCCAGAGGTCCTCAAAGAGACCTACAGGTTTTTACCAGCATAACTGTACATTGAAGAAAAGGAAATAATCTGATCTTTTAGAGACTACTGGATGCTGACTCCAAACTGACACTAACTCCAGGGGACCTGGAACATCACTGTGGCCATGAAGTCAGAATATATGCTTGTGTAGGTCAGGTGATCAATGGAGTTTTAGCTCAGGTCCATTTCACTGTGGGTCCAGTGGGTCTCCGAACCCATTCTGTGATTATTTCCCCATTTCCAGAATTTATCATTGGAATAGACCTACTGAGAACTTGCAAAATCCTCACATTTGTTTCCCGAACTGTGGAGTAAGGGCTTCTGTGATGGGAGAGACCAACTGAAAGTCATCAGAACGGCCTCTACCTAGGAAAATAGTGAATTGAATGCAATACCGCATCTTTGGAGGAATCATAGAGATTGGTGCCACCGTCAAGGACTTGAAAGATACAAGATTGGTGATTGTCACACATCCCTATTTAATTTTCCTGTTTGAACTGTTCAGAAGAAAGATGGATCTTGGAGACTGACAGTGGATTGTGGTAAGCTCGACCAGCTGGTGACTCCGACTGCTCTTGCTGCACCATCTTTTCATGCTCTCAGGCATCGGCACTCCTGGTTCTTGGGCCTGTGGACTCAGACTTACACATCGGCTCCCCAGTTCCTCAGGACTTCAGACCTGGACTAAATTATACCACCAGCTTTCCTGGTTCTCCAGTTTGCAGAGAGCAGATCGATGAGTCTTCTCAGCCTCCATCATCATGTAAGTCAATTTCTATAATACATCTGCTCTTATAATTACACATCTGTACATTTTTACCTCTATCTCTAAATCGAAATCCTACAGGTCCTGTTTCCCTGGAGAACCCTGACTAATGAGTTTACTAATTCAACGTTTGGAAACCTACACCAAGATAATTATCTCAAACATAGAGAACCAGTGTGAAGGAAGATGTTCATTATACTATCTGTATAGCTTTACCACAGGGAAATTTGGGAAGTTTGATTGTAAACTTAATCGTATGATTGTGTTATAAAGATGTCAACACAGAGGCACCTGGGTGGCTCAGAAGGTTAAGCCTCTGACTCTAGGTTTCAGCTCAGGTCTTGGTCTCATGGTTTGTGGGTTCGAGCCCCGCCTCTGGCTCCACACTGACAGTATAGAGCCTGCCTGGGATTCTGTCTCCCTCCCTCTGTCTCTCTCTCTCTGCCCCTCCTCTGCTTGTGCTCTCTCTCCCTCTCAAACATAAATAGGGGCACCTGGGTGGCTCAGTTGGCTAAGCATCCAACTCTTGATTTCCACTCAGGTCATGATCTCACAGTTTGTGAGATTGAGCCCTGCATCGGGCTTCACGCTCAACAGTGTGGAGCCTGCTTGGAATTCTCTCTCCCTCTCTCTTTCTCTGTCCCTTCCCTGCTCACACTTTCTCTCTCTCTCACAGAATAAATAAACATTTAAATAAAATAAGTAAATAAACTTTAAAATGAATGAATGAATAAATAAATAAAAATAAAGATATCAACACATAAATACGATGTCCCCAAACTAAAACTTTAGACCTTATGTTCTGTGAATTGTTAAATTCAGACATTCCCAATTTGTCTCGACTTAAAAATTAACATTTTTGCAGTTTCACCATAAACTTTTTATTAAAATATATTAGCAAATAGTCTTCTCTATTTTCTGCCATATTTGCTAACACATCTGGTTCCCTAGGACAACAGATGTGTTCCAAAGAAAACATAGGTCTTTCAGAAGCAGACTGATTGTAATGAAAGTCAAAATGTCAGAAGATAAATTGCCCAAAGATACATGTGGGATATGTGGGGGAGACTTTCAGTTTTGCAGCAGAAAATTATGTGTTTACTCACTTATTTCAAAGTAAATCATAAAATTTCCTAAATAATTAAGTAGATTAAAAGAGACATTTTGCACCAGCAGAAAATGTCTCCACTCAGTTTATTCTGTGTTCATAAATCTGCTTAACCAAATAAACACATTTGCTTAAATTGGAACTCAAAAATCTGTGAAATGACTTCGGATTGGAGAGCCTCATATTATCAGCCCTGAGTTAAACTCACTGTCACTCAGTTGAGGCAGCCTGAGCAAATGGACAGAGGACAGGAACCAGCACACTGCTTTCATGTTCCTGCCACCAACTGCATATGTGACCTTGAGTGAATCTGTCCACTCAGGGCCTCAGCTTCTACATGTGTAAAATGTAGCTTGAATTGGATTGAATGCTTCTTAATGCTCCTTCCAATTCTGAAATTTTCTAGAGTTGCTGTAAGCTTTGTGCCATGTAGACCCTATACTACTTTCCGATAGCAGGTCACTCTCTGCCTTCCCAAAATGTTGCCAAGGGATGCAAGGATATGTCACTGTGGCGTGAGGCATAATCAAGAAACTTCCTGCTCTAACTCCCGGATAGGATGAATGAGAGACACTCAAGGCCGTAAAGAAGGAAGGAGCACTATGCTCTTCAGACCAGTGTCAGTAGGGCTTATTCCTGCTTCTCTGAAACAGATCTGCCTTTGTGTCTGGGCCTTTGCTTCTCTGAGAACAAGTTCAGTGCAGATGGTACGATGCCTTGCTGTAGGTAAATGCTTCCCAAGTGTTTGCCTGATGAACCAACCTAGAGACAAAACATGTCTTCTGTTGGAGCCTGAAAAATGGCTTGCATCGCTCTACCCAGAGGGCCCTCTAGGGAGGAGTCTTGACAGAGGAGACTTTCCCAGCTGCCAATCATCTATCATGGATTTAGGGCCCATGGTGCCCTAACCATGTATAAGGATATTGGGATTCAGGAGAATAAAACAGGAATCCTACCTTCCAAAAATCAAAGGATTAATGAAAAAGAGAAGGTACTGAGAGGTGAAAGCTGATCAGAATGATAAGGAGTATAAAGGCTAGAGCAGCTCAGATGTGTAGGCCACTATGGTCCAGAGCATTTCAAGACTCCTCAGTGAAGGTAGTCTGGAGTAGGCCTGGGGTGGGATGATTTGGGATAGGCAGAAAGTAAGAAGCCAAGTATTCCTATGTGAAGTCTTACTGGTCCTCCATCTCCTATAGGCCCAGAAAATTGCCCATTCCCTCTGTCATACTTGAAATGCTGGTCTTCAAACCCCAGACAAATAAACCTTCTGTCCCACCAGCCACCTACAAATGTCTCTTCTGAAGAACAGAAGATTTTTCTGGAAGAAAATGAGCTGAATAGGATGGCCCAAGATGCAGTGTGATGGACCAGGTTGGTCACTGAGAAGTAGACATGTTCCACACATGACATGGAAGAATTAGGTTACGTTCTATAATGATTAAAATTAGTTTTGGCTCAAAGGCAAAAGCCTTATGACTCTCCTCTTGTCTCCGCTGGGAGCACAGATTTATAAAATCTGGGAGAGAGGGGCCAGGCAAACCCACTGCAGAAGCAGACCAGTGCTGTAAGGTTTCTTATCTTTACTGTCATTGTCAAAGAATTAGGGCTCCCAAAGCATGTTTTCTAGATAACTGAAGTCAATCCTTCAGATTCCAGCAGTTTTTTCTTTGTGTTGTAGAAACTTAGCCAAATCTTCCAATAATACGTTACACATTTCCTCTGCACTTTTAAGAATATTCTTAAAATGACGAATCTTCTTTGATGAGCATCTTCAATTTCATCTGCTGTTTACTTTGTCTCTTAGAAGTTACTGTTTTTAGGGGCACCTCGGTGGCTCAGTCAGTTAAGCGTCCGACTTCATCTCAGGCCAAGATCTCACAGTTTGTGAGTTTGAGCCCCGCATCGGGCTCTGTACTGACAGCTTGGAGCCTGGAGCCTGCTTCCGATTCTGTCATCCCCTCTCTCTCTGCCCCTCCCCTGCTTGTGCTCTGTCTCTCTATGTCTCTCAAAAAATAAATAAATGTAAAACAAAAATTTAAAAAAAAAAAGAAGTTACTGTTTTTGGAAACACAATATAAGAATCTTTATCAAAGCATTTGCAAAGCAAAAGTAAGAAGGCTTCAAATTGGGGCTGAAGTGGCTCTGAGTGATATTCATAAACTTTCAAGAATGGATTTTTGTTACATCTGTTTTCCTTTTCCTTTCTACCTGCCACTCAGTGTCCCACAGAAGACCAGTAGCCTGAGAAGAATTTCAGTAAAACTTGCTTTTGGTCATTATTCTAGGGAAGTTAAGTCCCTGGGAATAAGCTAGTTCTATGCCCCAGACTTCAATTTCTGACCCCCCCCCCAACACTGATCACATTTCCTGTGATATATATGCTTATAGAACTGTTCTTTACTTCAGAAAACTGTTTGTAATGGTGTGTCTATTTGTGATTATTTGACTAATGTTTGCATCTTCTAAAAGACTGTAAATCCCAGGAAGATGGGGCCCATGACTGGTTTTGTTCACCATTACATCCCTAGAAACTAATCTAGTAAGTGCCGAATAATTTTGTGATGAATGACAAGAAGGAACATGTAGCAAGTCCAGAGCCCCGATTTCTGGTTGTGTTGGTGCTGTCTTGTGTGATCTTGGATAGAGAATTATACATCCTCTGAGTCTCAGATACCACATTTGGAAGAGGGTCTTTAACAAATGGTCATAAAGGGTTCATCCACTCTAGACTTCTAATCTTTTTAAATACAAGAAAGGATAGAAGATGTCAAGATTAGAGGATAATCCAGTATGGAGCTGGAGGAGAGGCAGTGACAGGGGTGGCCAGGTGAGTATCCCTAGAACATGGCAGAAATGACTCTTTGGAGAAATGTGATCTCTCTGTGGCCATCTGGCCTTTGGGAAAATTATGAAGGGAAGAAGTTTCTCATTCCTGTTCCTACCTCCCACTTTGTCATCAAAATGATCGTTTGGGTGCTCTACTTCCCATGGTCAGGACTAGGGTGAGACAACGGAAGCATTTACTTTGGAAGCAAAATTTAAGGAAGCACCAAAAAGCTCAGTAATCAAGAAAATATTTTAATGTAACACTTCAAAATCTAAATTAGTGCAAAAATCCATGATGAACAAGATATCAAAATTTGGGGGCACCTGCTGGTTCAGTCAGTAGAGCATGTGACTCTTGATCTCAGGTTCATGAATTTCAGCTCAACATTGGCATAGAACTTACATTAAAAAAAGAAAAAAAGACCCCATGTCGGGCTCTGTGCTGACAGCTCAGAGCCTGGAGCCTGCTTCTGATTCTGTGTCTTCCTCTCTCTATGTTTACACTGTCTCTCTGTCTCTCTCTCTCAAAAATAAATAAACATTAAAAAAAATTTTTTTTAAGATATCAGGGGTGCCTTGGTGGCTCAGTTGGTTAAGTGTTGGAGTCTTGATCTTGGCTCAGGTCATGATCTCACAGTTTGTGGGACTGAGCCCCACATAGGGCTCTGTACTGATGATGTAGAGACTGCTTGGGATTCTCTCTCTCCCTCTTTCTCTGCCCCTCCCCCACGCTCTTTCTCTCTCTCTCAAAATAAATAAATAAACTTTAAAAAAAAGATATCAAGATTTTAAAAGTCACGATCAGTATTGTGTTTTTCTTTTGCCTCAGGTTCCAATATGGCTCACCTCAACACTTCATCTGATTCTCATTTCCTCTCATTCTGATGAAACACAGGTGTGAGTGCACATAATGGAATGTGCAAGAGAAATACATTTGTGTTGGCTGCAACACTGTCCACTGGGGGGGGAATGTCAGGTGAGCACCCAGGGCTCAGGCCAGAGTTACAGCCATCCAAGAACTAGCAGGAAACCACTCATCTGCCCCTGCCCCTCAGAATGAGCCCTTGGAGGGACTGTTCCCAAAGGCCAAGAAAGAGGCTCTTGTACCAGCACAGCAATACTGTCCTCTCTTGAGACCGTTGCTGTTCTGTACACACAAATGTCAGACCCATATACAGGGTTTTCACATTTCCCCAGGTATCCATTCCACTCTGCAGACTGTAGACGGGATCCTGGCCATGAAGCAGTAAAATCCTTTACTTCCTGTCCCGCCAAACATCCCTGTCATAATAAAATCCACAGACAAACTTTACTGATCATTTTCTATCACTCTAGGAGCAAATGCGGGGAGAGGGAACAAAGTGAGCTATTTTTCTTAGCTGAGCAGTGAGAAAACATGATAAGTGGTGACAAGAAAAGATCTGTGTTCTGAGGGACATTTAATGATTCGTGAGGACCACCCCCTCTACCACCACTATCCCCCAAGGGGTGGTGTGGGTGAAGAAGGAGGCAGCTCATTAGTGCTGTTAGTCTGTCAGACTGCTGTCAGGACTGCAGTGACTATGGGGGCGGGGGGGGGGGGGGGTGCGGAGAATGCCAAAGAAGGGACAGTTCTTACTTTAAACGAATGGGAAGGTATTTTTGAAATGAAGATCAATACTTTATTGTAAAAAATGATGGGAAGGGACCATTCTTTAACTGAATACCAATACTGCCTAATAGTCGTGGCCAGCTCAGACCCTGCAAACCTGATGATGTTGGGGAAAGCAGGCAGGGCTGACGTCCAATGATCCTGCAGGTGATATGCCACTGCTCCTGGTGCCTTGGCATCCCTGTACCCCATCTGCAGTCCCAACATCCATATTTAGTCATCTTCATTGGCCTTTGGTAAGACATTGAGGACTAAGTTTAGTGATGATCTCTTATTTTATCCATTTTTACTAGAAGATTCTTTTTTTTTTTTTATGTTTATTTTTGAGAGAGAGAGACAGAGCATGAATGGGGAAAGGGCAGAAAGAGAGGGAGACACAGAATCTGAAGCAGGCTCCAGGATCCAGGCTCTGAGCTGTCAGCACAGATCCTGATATGTGGCTCAAACCTATGAACTGTGAGATCATGACCTGAACCAAAATTGAACGCTTAACTGACTGAGCCACCCAGGTGCCCCAGAAGATTCTTAATTAATAAGAATTTTAAGGAATCATGGGGCACCTAGACACTCAGGTTGAGTGTCTGATTCTTGATATTGGCTCAGGTCATGATCTACTGGGCATGAGATCAAGCCCCTTGTCATGCTCCAAGCTGACAGCGCAGAGCCTGCTTGGGATTCTCTCTTTACCTCTCTATCCACCCTTAACCTGCTCATGATTGCTCTCAAAATAAATAAATAAACATTACAAAATAATTGTAAGGAATCTCTAAAGATAATAATATATCAGGCATTTGTAATAGACATTTGGTAGATATTCTGTGGCTGGAGATCCTATGAAACACCTTGTTTTAATAGGTAGATATTCCATACCTGGAGATCCTGTGCAATACATCTTCCAAATCTGGGGATATCCACATACCAAATGGTGAGCTTAAAACAGTTGAACAGCCAAACTCTAAGGTTACCTAACTGGCTGGCTTCGTCTCCACTGTATTTGCATTAGAAATACAGAAATGAGAAACTGAAAATATTCTCAGATGATACAGCTTGCTTCATATATGGGGACTTGTCCTTTTGATATTCTCTCATTGGAATATTTTTCCCCAGATTTCTCTCAGACTTGCCTCCTGTGGTAAGCAGAATAATTATCCCTCCACCCCATATGTCCACTTCTTAATGCCTACAATCTGTGAATATGTTAGATTTCATGGCAAGGAGAAATAAGGTTGCAGGTGGAATTAAGGTTGCTAAACAGGTGATTCTGTGATGGAGAGATTACCTGTATTATCTACATAGGCCCAATGTAATCAACAAAGGTCTTTATAAGTAGAAGAGGAAAGCAGAAAAGATAGGTCCAGTGTGAGAAGGACAGTCTGATGTTGCCAGCTTTGAAGATGGAGGAATGGGGACACAAATCAAGGAATGTGGACAGCTGGAAAAGGCAAAAAAACTGATTCTCTCTTAGAACCTGTAGAAGGAATGCAGCCATAGCAACACCTAGCATTTAGCCTAGGAAGACCTATTTTGGACTTCTGAGCTCAAAAACTGTATAAGTTTGTGTGTGTGTGTGTGTGTGTGTGTGTGTGTGTGTGTGTGTGTGTGTGTGTTTTAAGCCACTGTTTGTGGTAGTTTTTACATCAGCAATAGAAAACTAATACATCTCCTTATCATTTCATCTAAGTTCAAATGTCATCTTCTTAAAGAGACATTTCTTAATATCTCACACCTGCTAAAGTATCTCACTACACACTTATTTTCATTTGATTATAATTATCTAAAGATTTTTTTTTTTTTTTGAGAGGGAGACAGAGACAGAGCACCAGCAGGAGAGGGGCAGAGAGAGGGAGACACAGAATCCGAAGCAGGATCCAGGCTGTGAGCTGTCAGCACAGAGCTCGATTGCGGGGCTCGAACTCACAACTGTGAGATTATTATGACCTGAGCCTAAGTGGGCCCTTAACGACTGAGCCACCCAGGCACCTCTGATTATAATTATCTAAAATTATTTTCTGTTTATTCCTCTTCCTTTTCACAAGAATGTAAATTCTAGGAGGGTGAGGACTTTGTTGCTCTTTTCACCTATGTATCTCCATTGCTTATGATACCACTACATGATAGACATCCAATAAATATTTGTTGCATGAATGCGCTTTAAGCTAACGACCGTAACACTCTTCCCACTGCTGAATCACAACTAGAAGACACCTGTTAGAAGAGTCCCATGCCTGGGTAGGTCCTATGTTGCAAGAAACTGCTCAATAGAAAGCAGGAGTAGAAACATACCAAATGGGAATTAACAAATAAGCAATCAGTTGCTTAAATTTAGCTAATCTAGAAAGCTTGAAGACTAAGTACCATCCATGGGCAACTGCAGCCTAATGAGTCCTCTGCCAAGAAGTAACCAGTTTGGGAAGACCAGAAAGGGGTGAAAAAATACATGATTAATTCAGGTTACCTACATATTCCGTAATCACAATCCTTAGATCACACACACAAAAATGCCTCATAATGACCAAGGGACAAATGAGTAAAACAGGGCAGATTATTGTCTTTGTATGTTGATGAGGCAGTTCTCAAGTGGAAATTTTTAAGATTATCAGGTTTAGCTCAAAACTGAATTCGGATAATCTTTGAAATTTTGTCACTCTTAAATAGTTTGTTCAAAAGTTCCTTATTTAATAATTCCTAAAAAGACTCCCTCAGAAAGGGCTGGCAGCAGCCCAGTGGGGAAGGCTGTCTCCTTCGCCCTGCCCTGGGGTCAACACCCTGGAAAAGGCCTTCAGGAGATCGCCTAAGAGCCACGCCCAGATCCAAAGGCTCGCAGCCGCCTCTGCACAGTAGACTCTGAGCGGTACAGAGCTGGGAGTCAATGTCGGGAGCGGCCAGAGGACTCTACGCTCAGCCAGCCAATGGCCAGGGAACGGGGGCGGGACCTCGGGATGTCCGGCCAATAGGAGCACGGCGGGGCAGAAGGGCGACCCCACTCCACGGCGGTGGGGGTTCGTAGCCCCAGCCCCCGGCCCGGGCAATGTGGGGCCCTCCGGGTGCCGAGGCGTGCGTGGCGGCGCTCGGAGGCGTGCTCTTTTTGCTGTTCTTCGCGTTTGGGATCCGCCAGCTGCTGAAGCAGAGGCGGCCCACTGGCTTCCCTCCCGGGCCGTCGGGGCTGCCATTTATCGGCAACATCTACTCGCTGGCCGCCTCAGGCGAGCTGCCCCACGTCTACATGAGAAAGCAGAGCCAGGTGTACGGCGAGGTACAGCCCGATGGGCTACGGGCAGGGAGGGCCCGGGTCTACCTCCGGGGTGGACCTGACGGCGGCTCCCGGGCCCGAGCTGTCGTCCCCAACCCTATGTGCAAGTGACTTGAAGGGAAACCCCGCCCAGCCAGAGTCCCCACCCTTCCAAAGCCCAGCGGAATCCAGCTGGGCCAGGCCCCCAGCAAGGGCGCGGAGGTCGTGCTCCCACGCCTGCGCGGTGGAGCTCCGGCCTCTTCTCTTTTTCTTCTCTTCTCTTCTCTTCTCTTCTCTTCTCTTCTCTTCTCTTCTCTTCTCTTCTCTTCTCTTCTCTTCTCTCTTCTCTCTTCTCTCTTCTCTCTTCTCTTCTCTCGCGGGAGTTAGGCGTGTATTCGGTTCTACCCACGGATTCTTGCGAAAATGAGGCTTTCGAAGTGTAGGTCCTGGTTAATGTTTTTAATAGGAAGTTCCTGAATGTTTGCATCCGAGGATGCCTGGTCTAGGCGTCTGCTGGGGGGGGGGGGGGGGCTGTAAGAAAGCGCAGGTGAAGGCCCTTGGCCAAGATGCGCTCTCGAAAATTCATTGTGAAAGCGAATGAATTTATGACTAAAAATCGATGCGGAGGCCTACAGCGCAGAGCAGTGTCGCCCTGACCAGCCAGGAGCATCTTCTTAGAAAACACTGAGGGAGGTGCCCTCTGGTAAACTCACGACCCACCGCAGGGCCAACTTCCGGCCTCTCCCACTAACCACTTACAGTGTCTCCCACTGTCTAGAGAAGGAAAGTTTGGCACAGAAATGCTGAGTGACTTGCAGACAGCAGCTAGGCCCCTCCATGCAGGGGACAAGGCTGGGAATCAAGCTTGTGATTGGAAAGGTGTCCTGACCCCAGAAGGAGACAGAAGTTTCCAGAGCATCGGCCCTGGCTGAGCTCACCTGTTATGTTTCGAATCCATCCATTACTATGCAGCAGGAAGCTAGGCTGTGTGCCAGGTGCTGGAGATGTGGTGAGGAAGGCAGACACGGCCCGATTTCAGGGAGTTCGAGCCCACTGAGAGAGCAAATCTAGATATCGACCACAAATTGTGAATGCTTAGAAGGAAAAGTAGAGCATTGCTGTTTGGCAATTGTGGTATTTCAGGTTGGGACTTAAAACCTTATCTGAACCAGTGTTTACAAGAATTACCCTGGATTTTGGTACCTCGGTAACCGTTAACGTTGTTAAAGGGTAAGTGGACTTAGGTAAAGCAGATGTATGTAGTTCTTACATTTTTTTTGTCAGCCTTCCGGTTCTCCAGGAGTTGAGTGTATTTCTGTGATTTCCACTGAGTGTATATGAGCTCTGGTATGTGGGTACAAAGCATCATGAATTCTTTTTTTTTTTTTAACTATTTATTTAGAGAGAAGGAAAGAATCCCAAGCACACTCCACACTGTCAGTGCAGAGACCATTGAGATCATGATCTGAACCAAAACCAAGAGTCAGACACTCAACCAACTGAGCCAGCCAGGCACCCCTATTCTAGAGAAATCATAAGATGTGAAAGGAGGCATGAGCCTAGCAGTTGTGTCCTCTTTTGTCAGATAAAACTGGACTTTTTCCTCTCTGAATGTTAATTTTTCCTCTTGTGTAATGAGAATAATGACTAGAAACAGTTAACTGCTTCTCAAATGTTCTTGGTTATAAATTGCAGAACAATTTATTAGGTCTACAACATAAAAAGTATATTTAAGCTAATTATGTGAAACACTGTCTTGCAGAATAGGAAGTTGTTTTTCATATATAAATATTTGAACTGATAGGATCATTGTATTTACAATGAACATTCTTTTCCAGAAGGGGGTAACCTGAGTTTCCTATCAAAATAGATTACAAATTATACAAGACTTCATTTTGGGATAAGTAGATCTGGTTCAGTGGATTTAAGAATTTGGCATGAGTAATTCGTTTTATTGCTGTTACGACTGTTTGAGGTGACCATGGTTCTTTACAAAGAGGGCAATTTACTGGAGGTGGTAAAATCAAGTAGTGCTATTAAGTACAGGAAGAACAGAGAAAGAGAGGAGAAAAAATGAAAAGGATGTATGCATTGAAGAGTAGATAACTGTTTGCCTGACTCTGCCCTTACACTTAAGTTGAAAACTACCTAACATATTGAAAACCACACCTAACATACTAATTCTTTCAGCTATAACAACATTTGATCCTTTTTTTTTAAGTTTATTTATTTGTTTTGAGAGAGACAGAGACAGTGCGAGTGGGGGAGGGGCAGAGAGGTGGGGGACAGAGAATCCCAAGCAGGCTCCGTACTGTCAGCACAGAGCCTGACTCGGCTCCACCTCACAGAACTGTGAGATCATGACCTGAGCTGAAACCAAGAGTCAGACGCTTAACTGACTGAGCCACCCAGGTGCCCCTGATCCTTTTTTTTTTAATTGTAGTTGACACACAATGTTAAATTTTAGGCATAAAGTGTAGTGATTTAGCAATTCTGTGCCCTCTGCTAGTCTCACCACAATGTGACTACCATCTGTTACCATGCATTGCTATTCTAGTACCATATTCCCTATGCTGTACCTTTTATTCTCATGACTTACTCATTCCATAACTGGCAGCTTGTACCTCTCACTCACCTTCACGCATTTTGTCCATCCCCTCATCCCCTCCCCTCTGGCAACCACCAGTTCTATGTATTTATGGGTCTGTTCCTGCTTTTGTCTTTGTTTTTAGATTCTACATGTCAGCAAAATCGTATGTCTTTCTTAGCATAATAGCCTCTGTGTCCATTCATGTTGTCCCAGATGGCAAGATCTCATCTTTCTTATGGTTGAGTAATAATAATGTGTACATTATATCACGTATTGATACTTTCATATATTGATGGACATTTAGGTTGCTTCCGTATCTTGGCCATCGTAAATACTGCTGTCATGAACATAGCAGTGCATATATCTTTTTGAAACAGTGTTTTCAATTTCTTTGGACAAATACCCAATAGTGGAATTACTGAATTGCATGCTATTTCTAATTCCGATTTTTTGAGGAACCTTCATACTGTTTTCCACAGTAGCTGCACCAATTTACATTCCCACTAACAGTGTACAGGGGTTCCTTTTTCTCCACGTCCTTACCAATATTTGTTATTTCTTGTCTTTTTGATACTAGCCATTCTGATAGGTATAAGGTGATATCTCATTGTGGTTTTGATATGCCATTTTCCTGATGATTAGTGATGTTGAGCATCTTTTCATGTGTCTTATGACATGTGTGTCTTATGTGGAAAAATGCCTATTTGAGTCCTCTGCCCATTTTTAATTGGATTATTTGTTTTACTGGTGTTGAGTTGTATAATTTCTTTATCTGTTTTGGATAGCAAACCCTTATGGGATATACAATTTGCAGATACCTTCTCCCATTCAGTAGGTTGCCTTTTCAGTTTTCTTTTTTTTTAATGGTTTCCTTTGCTATTTACAAGTTTTTATTTTTTGATGTAATCCCAATAGTTTATTTTTGCTTTTGTTTCCCTTGCCTGAGGAACATATCTATAAATAAATTGCTAAGGGAAATAACCAAGTGAATACTCCCTATGTTCTCTTCTAGGATTTTTATGATTGTAGGACTCACATTCAGGCCTTTAATCTAGTTTGAGTTTATTTTTGTACATGGTGTGAGAAAGTGGTCCAGTTTCATTCTTTGCATGTATTGGTCCGGTTTTCCCAACACCGTTTGTCTTTTTTCCCATTGAATGTGCTTGCCTCCTTTGTTGTAGATTAATTTTATATTAATGGGTTTATTTCTAGGCTCTCTTTACTGTTCCATTAATCTGTGTGTCTGGGTTTTTTTGCAGGATCATAGTATTTTGATCATTATATCTTTGTAGTATATCTTGAAATCTGGGATTGTGATACCTCCAACTTTGTTTTTGTTTTTCAAGATTGCTTTGCCTATTTGGGGTCTTCTATAGTCCCTTACAAATTTTAGGATTATTTTTTCTAGTATTTCTAGTTCTGTGAAAAATGCTGTTGGTATTTTGATAGGGATTGCATTAAATCTTTAGATTGCTTTGGATGGTATGGACATTTAAACAGTATTGGTTCTTCCAGTCCATTAGCATGGAATATCTTTTCATTTGTTTGTGTCATCTTCAGTTTTTTTTATAAGTGTTTTATAGATTTCAGAGTACAAGTTTTTCACCTCCTAGGTATTTTATTTTGGGTGCTATTATAAATGGAATTGTTTTATTAATTTCTTTTCCTGTTACTTCATTATTATGTATAGCAATGCAACAGATTTCTGTATATTGATTTTGTATCCTACAGCTTTACTTATGCATCTATTACTTCTAATAGTGTTTTGGTGGGGTCTTTAGATTTTCTATGTATAGTATCATGTCATCAACAAATAGTTTTACTTTTTCCTCTCAATTTTGGTAACTTTTATTATTTTTCTTGTTTGATTATTCTGGATAGGACCCCAGTATTATGTTGAATAAAAGTGGTGACAGTGGACATCCTTGTCTTGTTCCTGATCTTAGGGAAAAAACTCTTAATTTTTCACCATTGTGTATGATGTTAGCTGTGGGTTTGTTATATATGGACTCTATTATATTGATATATGTTCCCTCTAGTTGAGAGTTTTCATTATGAACAGATGTTGAGTTTTTTCAGATGCTTTTTCTGCATCTGCTGAGATGATCATCTCATTTTTATCCTTTATTTTGTTAATGTGGTGTATCGCATTGATTGAGTTTCGAGTATTGAAACAGCCTCGCATCCCCAGAATAAATTCCACTTGATCATTTTAATTAATTTTTAAATTTGGTTTACTAATATTTTGTTGAAGATATTTGGTTCTGTGTTCATCGAGGATATTCGCCTGTAGTTTGGGGGTTTGTGTGAGTGTTTGTGTGTGTGTGTGTTTGTAGTGCTTTGTGTTACTATCAGGGTAATGTTGACCTTGTAGAATGTATTTGGAAGTTTTCTCTCCTCTTCTTTTTGGAACAGTTTGAGGAGAATAAGTGTTAACTCTTATTTAAGTATTTGGTAGAATTCACTTGTGATGCCATCAGGTCCTAACTTGTTTGTTGGGAGTTTTTTGATTAGTCATTCAGTGTCATTATTAGTCTATTATTAGTCAAAATCAGTCTATTCAGATTTTCTTTTTGTTTTGGAAGATTATATGCTTCTAGAAATCTTTTTCCTTTAGGTCGTCCAATTTGACATATAATTTTTCATAGGAGTCTCATAATCCTTTGTGTTTCTTTGAAGTTAGTTGTTACTTTCCTCTTTCATTACTGATTTTGTTTATTTGGGTCATCTTTTTTTCTTCATGAGTCTGGCTAAAGGCTTATCAGTTTTATTGATCTTCTCAAAGAACCAGCTTTTGTTCATTGATCTGTTCTGTTTTTTTTAAGTTTCTGTTTCACTTTTTTCTGCTCTGATCTTTATTATTTACTTCCTTCTACTGGTTTTGGTTTTTATTACTTATTTTTCCAGCTCATTTTGGTGTAAGATTAGGTTTTTTATTTGAGATTTGTCTTGCTTCTTGAGTAGGCCTATACTACTATAATCTTCACTCTTAGAACAGCTTTTACTGCATTCCAAAGATTTTGGCCCATTGTGTTTTCATTTTCATTGGTCTCTATGTATTTTTTTTATTTCCTCTTTGATTTCTTGGTTGACCCATTTATTGTTTGGTAGCATGTTATTTAACCTCCATGTATTTGTGTTTAGGATCCTCCTATTCCACCATCTTCCTCAGAAGTCAAACCTACTTTGAACAGATAGATTGGTTATCTCCATTTCATTTAGTTCTTTTTCTCACATTTTGTCTTATTCTTTCATTTGGATCATACTCTCCTGTCGTTTCATTTTGCTTGACTTTCTGCATTTGTTTTTATGAATTAAATGAATAGATACTGCTCCTAAACATGGGTGGAGTGGTCGTGCCTGGTGATTTTGGCTGGATGGCTGGAGCTGTGGCTGGTGTGGGCTGGAGGTCCTGGGCACTCTGCTGGAATGACTGGAGCTGCAGTAGGCGTGGGCCTGAATAGTCCAGGGGGTCTTCACACAGAGGGCTCCCTGGCAGGACAGCTGGAACTGAAGAGGTTGTAAGCCGATGGGCTCCTGGGGCTCTCCACACAGAGAGCACCCTGGCAGGACAGCTGAAGGTGAAGTAGGTGAAAGCAGGGATGGATGGGTGTCCCAGGGGGATCCCAGGGCCCTGTGAGCAGGGGGTGCCCTGGCAGGGTGGCTAGAGCCAAGGCAGACATGCACAAGGAGGTCCTTGGGCCCTCTGCATCAGGGGTACCCTGGCAAGTCATCTGGAGCTGAAGTGGTGTGGGCCTGGAGTATTCCAGGGTGCTTTGCACCTGTCACATTGGTGAGACAGCTGACTAGGGGTATCTTGGTGTGTGCTGTGCTGGGGCCTCCTTATTGGGATGGCTTGGGCTGGTGTGGGCTAGGGGCCCAGTGCTCACTGAGGCTGCAGGCTGGCTATGGTGCCCAGCCCCTGCTCCTTTCTATGCTGTCAAGGTGGAGAAGAAATGTAAACCATGGCACTTGCCATTCCTGATTGGGCAGATTTCCAGCAGCTCCCCTGTCATTTGGCAGGGTTATAGGGCTAGTTTATTTATATTCTAGTTGCCCTTTTAAACCATGGGTTGTTGTTTTTTTTTTTGTCTGTGCCCCAGACAGGCAAGTCTGCTCTCAGCCCCTTAGTGCTGTCCCTCCCCACCAAAATTCACAGCATTGGGGGTGGGGATTCCCTTTGTTATTGTGTCTCCATCTCTCTTGTCATTCTTTATGTGGTCGTCTTTTGTTGTATAGAAGCTGTTTTGGGATGGGGGGTGGGGGTGGCGCCTGGGTAGCTCAGTTGGTTGGGCATCCAGCTCTTGATTTCAGCTCAGGTCATGATCCTAGGGTTATGGGATTGAGCCCTATATCGGTCTCTGCACTGAGCATGGAGCCTGCTTGAGATTTTCTCTCTTTCTCTCTCCTTCTGCCCCTCTCTCCCATGTGCACGCTCTCTCTCTCTCTCTCTCTCATTCTCACTAAAATTAAAAAAAAGAAAAAGCTACTCAGTTCTTCAGGAGGAATTGCTTTATAAATATGTGTAGATTTGCTGTGGTTTTGGAGGAGGGGAGTTCCAGGTCTTCCTATATCTTTGTCTTGGATCCTCCCTGGCAATATTTGATCTTAGTTGTGAAACACCCTAAAGGTCTCTCATTGCATTACTGGTATTTTGCAATTCTGATGAAGTCTTACCATTAGTACAAGTTGTTAAATACTGTACCTTTTTTGAAAGTAGGAGGAGACTATTATCTCTTACACTTCTGAGAGGCTGTGCAAGTTGTTTATAGGGCTTATTTGTAAATAGAATCTTATTTTTCCACTCTCTTCTTAATTTGGAGATGTGTGCTCACAGAAAAAGCCTGGACTTGAAAACTGCATGTGAGAAATGACAGTCTCCTCAAGTGACACTTACTTTTATGTAATCTGTGAATTCAGTTCTTTTTTTATAAATCTTGAAGGGAAAATAACCAGTACTGGGGTCTCATACATTCATTTTAAAGGTAATTTTAAATGGAAATATACCACATCAAGAAGTATCATTTCCTTGGAGATTCACTCTGAATGTGTAAGCTTCTGCAGTGACTTTACTCTTAATCCAAATTTTGAGAAGCATTTCTTAGCTAGCAAAGGTAGTAAAAGTATTTTTTACAGATTATTTTCAAGTAATGAATGTAAGGACCATAAAACAATCCCTTACTTTAAGACAAGTAGATTTGGCAGCTTATTGACATATTTACACAGAAAGCATTTATTGAGACTTTCATGCAAGGCACTGTGTGAGATTCTTTGGAAGGTTCAGAAGATGAAAGATGAAATCCCTGATTCTGTGGAGTTTATAATTTAGGAGGCAATCAGGAGACAAGAACATTCCAGGTTTCTGGTTCAAGGTACTATTAAGTAAGTGCCACGGAGGTATCTCAGCTTGTGCTGTGGTGGTTCAGAGGAGAAAGAGGGAGAGTGCACCAAGAAAGGCTTCAGTGGGTGTGTTCCCTAACGACTTGGTATGGTTTGAACAGTATGGCAGTGATGGGAGGCATCTCAAATGAGAAGACAACCCAAGCAGATGTGGAAAAGTGTGTGGCAATCATGTTTCATCATGACACTTTCACATACCTCTCCTCCTAGTCCTTCACCCATGATATTGTATAAGTGTGCATAAATGTATGTCTCTACCGCCAGTCATTAATTCAACATATATTTAACAATTGTCAGCATCTGCTCTGTACTGTCCTGGGGTGAAGATAATAGTAGCAAACACAACTGTTTTTTTTTTTTAATTTTAATTTTAATTAAAAAAAATTTTTTTTAGTTTTAAATATTTATTTGAAAATTTATACTTTGAAATGAAAATGATGTGCAACTTAATTGTGTCACCCATAGGGTGGTTATGAAATTTTTTTAAAAATTTTTTTTCAATATATGAAATTTATTGTCAAATTGGTTTCCATACAACACCCAGTGCTCATCCCAACAGATGCCCTCCTCAATGCCCATCACCCACTTTCCCCTCTCCCCCAGTCCTCCATCAACCCTCAGGTTGTTCTCAGTATTTTAGAGTCCCTTATGGTTTGCCTCCTTCCCTCTCTGTAACTTTCCCCCCCCTTCCCTTCCCCCCAGTCTTCTGTTAAGTTTCTCAGGATCCACATATGAGTGAAAACATATGGTATCTGTCTTTCTCTGTATGGCTTATTTCACTTAGCATAACACTCTCTAGTTCCATCTACGTTGCTACAAAGGGCCATACTTCATTCTTTCTCGTTGCCACGTAGTACTCCATTGTGTATATAAACCACAATTTCTTTATCCATTCATCAGTTGATGGACATTTAGGCTCTTTCCATAATTTGGCTATTGTTGAGAGTGCAAACACAACTGTTAAAAATCCCTGCCCTAGTGTAGCTTACATTCTCCTGGGGGCTGAGCGGAGGGGGGGAGATGGGCAATATAAATACAATAAGTGAAGTAAATAATATGCTGGAGTACAGAGTATGAAATAAACTAAATTAAGGCAAGAGAGAGGAAGAATGCTAAGGGATGAAATTTTAACTGGGTTAGAGCAGGCCTCACTGCAAAAAAGAAGGCCTTTGAGCAAAAGCTTAAACTATAAGAATAATCAGGGAAAGAACATTCCAGGCCAAGAGAACACCTACAAAGGCCATGAAGTGGGAGTATGCCATGTCAAGAATCACCTATTATGAGACAAGTTGAGAGGCTGTTATGATAACATAGGGAGAAAATGAAGATGGCTTAGAGTGTCAGTGATGGAAGGGTAAGAAATTATCATACACTGTTTACATTCTGAAAATAAAAAACAACATGGCTACTAAGAAGTGATGTGGGGCTGGAAAGAAAAATAAGAGTCTACCTGGGCAGCTCACGGGCAGTTTGGGTCCTGAAGAGCTAGAAGGGTGGATGGAGTGGTCATTAACTGAGACAGTGAAAAATTGTGGGCAGAGCGGTTTGTAGGAAAGGGAAGAAACTTAAAGTTCATAGACTAACTTCTAGATGAGAAGGAAAGTGTTTCACAAACCTTTATCAAAAATCCTTGAAAACAGCATATAACAGAATAGTTCAAATAACAGTTCAAATAACAAATTCCCCAGTTTTACCCTCAAATATGGGACCACATTTTTGAGGAAAAGTGGATTTTGTAACAGTCTTCTCAAGCCATGGCTCCTCCTTGGTTTTTATAATCCATAGTGTCCACACCTGATAGATAGCTGTACCCTGCACTATGACCCTTATGTTTGTTCTCCCTCCCTGTTAAGACACTTTTCAATCCCAGGGTTTTCTACCATCCTGTGAAATACCAGTCTGCTTTTTTTCCTATTTTCTAATGCCATTCTTTCATGCTGTGATACTGTGATTTATAATAAGAAATATATATTTGGTCTTTGTCCCTTTCCTGGAATATACTTCCTAAAGTCCTTGGAATTTCCTAAGTGATTAAGGTGTCTTTTGTTATTCTTAACAAGCCCCTTTCAACCACATGGGAGTTTATGCTAATGAAGTAATTTTTTGGAAAGACCCTAAAATGGGAGTTTATTACCAGGAGAAAACAAGCCTGATTAGAGGGTTGGAACTTTCAGTCAGGCCTCCACTACCTCTGGGGAAGGCAGAGGGCCTAGAAGTTGATTCCATCACCAATAGCCCATGTTAATCGCGTCTAGGTAATAAGGCCTCCATAAAAACGCCTGAATTACAGGGTTCAGAGTGCTTCCATGTTGGTGAACAGGTGGAGGTGAGCAGAAGATGGATAGCATGCCTGGGGAGAGCATGGAAGCTCCACTCCCCTTACCCCATACCTTGCCCTATGTGTGTCTTCCACGTGGCTGTTATGTCCTTCTATAATAGGCCGAGTTATGTCCTTCTATAATAAACCATTCATCTAGTAAGTAAAATATTTTCCTGAGTTCTGTGAGCCACTCTAGCATATTAATCAAACCCAAGGAGGAGGTCGTGGGAGCCTCTGACTTAATAGCCTTTTGGTCAGAAGCACAGGACTTGGGATGGGCAGCTGAAGTGGAGACGGGCAGTAGTCTTGTGGGACTGAGCCCTTAACTTGTGGAATCTGTCACTATCTCCAGGTGGATAGTGTCAGAATTGGGTCAAATTCTAGGACACTCGGCTGGTGTCCCAGAATTGCTGAGGTGTGGAAAACCCTCACGTCTGGTTGTCACAGTGTTATAGGAGAGTATTGGGAATAGAGGAGGCACACAGGAGGTGTTTTTTCCTTTATAGCTGTTAAAATTACACTGCTGGGAAATGACTTCAAGATCATTCCATTACTGCTTTGGGAGCCGAAAGAGTCCCACCTTTTGCTCAGCTGGTAGCCGTTCCCTTTGCGCTGAAACTCTCACACTGCCACTTTTGACTGATACCACTGCTTGTCACACACAGTCCATGCTACTTCCCCAGGGTTCTGGTGTTCCTGCTGCTCAGTTGGCAGAACCTATCCTGTGCCAAAGATTCTGTTGCTCAGTTGGTTGCTTCTGTTACAATTTGGAGATTATTTGGAGGTTTCATCACTTTTTTTTTTCCCAGTAATTACTTCCGCTGAACGTATGTTCTCTGCTAAACCTCCTGGGTTTTTGTTTGTTTGTTTGTTTGTTTGTTTGTTTTGTTTTTTACGAAGTCGTGTGAACCATGGTTAAATCTGCTGTACTTATTTGCACAGAGATGAGGCTTGACTAAGTATTTTGGTTCTAAAATGCTCTCAGCCAAGCCCTGAGAGGATGAAGATAAGCAATCTTTGCACCCCACTGATAAAGTAGCATTGCTCCCTTGCTGGACTAGTCTCTTATTGTGGACTAGCTAGACTACAGAGGTGTTTCATTGTACATGAACCTGAGGTGAAGCACCTGAGGAACTCCAGCAAGGAAAGGATGGATATTCTGTCTTGCCTTCCCCTTAGCTGAGCGGCATCCACCTGTGCCTATGTGGTAAAGACCTTTTCTCTAAGGTCACATTCCCTGAGAGGCCCTCCTTGTTGACTTCATGGAATTCAGGGACCCAAATACAAATGAGCCCAGTTATAATATGTTCATATTTCAAAGTTATCTCTCAAGTAATCCCGTCCCCTACCTAAGCTTGGAGTAATAAATAATATGTAGATGGTGTTGCTTCCTCATTTATCTTGGAAATAAAAAGAGATCCCTAGATATCATTGAATGTATTAAGTTGGAATGAATCTTAAAAGAGCATCTAAATCAAGTATCATGTTTTCTCGGGCAACCCTGAAGCCCAAAAAGGTTAAGCGTTCTGCCCAGGGTCCTACATTTGTTTAATGACAAAGCTTAAACTAGAACCCAGGCTTCAGGAGCCCAGTACTCTTTTCATTACACCATTTATAAGATTATGTCTCCAGGCACTGACTCGGTAATGAAATCATAGTGTTTGATACGCCTTGTAGAGAGAAGGCATTCAAACCATTGTCAGTTGAGTAAAATATCCTTCCGTTTTCAGGGAAGTAACAAATGCTGGGAGAGCTGGACTTAGCACATGTGGATTTCCATGGTTATATTGGTCATGCATTTTGCCATTTACATGTTGTTGTTCTCTTCTTCTTAAAGATCTTCAGTTTAGATCTTGGAGGAATATCAACTGTGGTTTTAAATGGCTATGATGTAGTAAAAGAATGCCTTGTTCATCAAAGTGAGATTTTTGCAGACAGACCATGCCTTCCTTTATTCATGAAGATGACAAAAATGGGAGGTATGTGTATTTTCCGTTATTTAGTGATTTACTATTTTAAATTACATTCCTTATTCTATGTAAATTTAGTACATAGAGTTTGGATTCTGTTGTACTGAAAAACAGGAAATAATCAATTAATTTAGGTTATAGAACTTCGTATTTGAAGACCTTTCCGGTCTGACAGCCATATTTTAGACCAATTCATGCTAATTCTATTGTAGTAATCCAGTCTGTAATATTATAAATAATGTTTTAAAGAATTAACATTTAATAATAGCTTCAAGTTTTGTGAAACATGTTAGGAATACACATATGTGCATGCATACTTAAATCAAAAGTATTTTTTAAAGCCTGTCTTGAATACTTGATGACATTTTTACTGTCATTTTGCTTGTAGAATATGAAGCAGCCTTTCTTAACTACATATGTAGTTAATGACACGTAAATGAAGAATTGTGGGATTTATGTAAAGGACTAGCTTCTGTTTGATTTAGTGTTGATCAGTGTTGGGTGATTCCATATTCAACAAGAGAGAAAGGCTGAAAGTTAATAGATTGGTGAGCAGAAAGCCTAAACTAGAATGTTGAAGTCAGATACAGTGGTTTTAATACTTAATAGTCTAAGAGTTATACAATAATGGTGTCCAATATTCTCTAGTTTAATGAGAGCTTCACACTTAATTTCAAAGAAAAATGTAACAATATTTTGCTTACATAGACTAAAAATAAAGACATTGAAAAGAAAATAAAAATTAACCATATATTAAATCACAAAACAAAAAAACTAATGCAAAGAAAATACCAGTTGTAAAGGACAAATTCTCAGGCCAGAGTATAATGATATTTGAAAGCAATAAAATAAATAAAACACAAATTTCCAGCCTCTTAAATACTCTTCTCAATAATAATTAGGTCAAAGAAGAAATTATACCACAATTATAATAGGAGACCTTTAAGGAAATTGTGAAAATGAAAGATGATGTTAGCAGAGCAGTATTTGGGATGAAGTATAATACTATATATTTTTCAAAGCTATAGATTTATAGTTTGGACTGTTTTTATTATAAAGAAAGTTAAAATAAGCATTCAACTTGATGTTTCCAAAAAACAGGAAGACAAACAGAAGTAGAAAATTATGTGTTATTTTAAGATACATATGCACTGAATTTGAAACTGGGAAATGAGAGCCACCATTAGCCCACTCTTTGAGTGAAAGTTGCCTGGTAGGTGGGCTCAGCCTATGCTTGGCCAGTGTAGAGTTATAACAAGGCTCCTCTGAACCTTCTTGTACATGTGTCCCATATGCATACATCTCTCTAGGGCTTGCTCTCATCCCAGTGCCTTTGCACTAGCTGTTCCCTCTAGAGCAGTGATCTTTCCCTGGATATCTGCTTGGCTCACTCTCTCGTGTCCTATATCTTTACTTATGTCACTTTCTCAGTGAGGCTTTCCCTGACCACCCTGTGTCTCCATCTTTGCTGTATAATTTGTTTGTTTGCCTCTCCTCACTAGTATGTAAGGTCCAGAGGAGTAGGGATCTCTGCCTCTTCCATTTACTGCTAGGTCTGTTACCTAGCACACTGCCTGGAACACAGTAGGTCTCTATAAATACATGTTGAATGAGTATTTGTTGAATGAATAGTCATCTGGAAACATAGAAAAGACAACTATGGGAACATAAGATTATTACATAGCACTTCAGACCCCTTATGTACGGTTAATGTTATTATAAGCTCCAAATTCAAAAACTGTTGCTGAAATATAAATTTCATAGGTACCTCCTGTACAGGAGAATGTGACATTTTTTGTATTAGGTACATGTATGTACCAGTTATGAATGAAATTTTAAATAAAACACATGTTACATAAATGTATATGCTAAAGATGTTTTCCTCTTGATAGGCAACTTATTTTTTTTTAACTTTTTGCAAATCACCTTTTAAATTCAAGTATAATTAACTACAGTTATTTTGTAACTACAGTGTTATATTAGTTTCAGGTGTACAATATAGTGATTCAACAATTCTGTACATTACTCAGTGCTCATCATCATAAGTGTACTCTTAATCCCCTTCACCTATTTCACCCATCCCTCCCACCCACCTCCCCTCTGGCATCCACCAGTTTGTTCTCCATATTTTAGAGTCTGTTTTATTGTTTGTCTCTTTTTTCTTTGTTTTGTTTCTTAAATTCTACATATGAGTGAAATCATATGGTATTTGTCTTTCTCAGACTGACTTATTTTACTTTCATAATACCCTCTAGATCCATCCATGTTGCAAATGGCAAGATTTCATTCTTTTTTTTTTTATGCTTGATTATATTCCCTTGTATATATACCACATCTTCTTTATCCATTCATCCATCAGTGGACACGTGGGTTACTTCCATATCTTGGCTATTGTAAATACTACAGTAAATGTAGGGGTGCATCTTGATAGTTAAGTTAAAGGGAATATATTCCCTAGTAGCGACATGAGAAGAGCAGATTATACTGTGAAGACTGAAATTTTGAGGCAAGCAATATCAACATTGGAAGTTTGAGTTTCATGTTTGCCCTCTGTCCCTCTGTCTTCATTTGGGCTGCTTTAATAAAAACACCATATAGACTTAGTATCATAAACAACAAACATTTATTCTCACAGGTCTGGAGGCTGGGAAATCCAAGATCAAGGTGCCAGGAGATCTGGTGTCTGGGAAGAGCCTGCTTCCTGACTTGTAGACAGATGCCTTCTCCCTGTATTCTCGCATAGCTGAGAACAATCATCTCTTCTTGTGTTTCTTGTAAGGGCACTAATCCAGTTCATGAGGCTCCACCCTCATGACCTCATCAGCTCCCCAAAGGCCCAACCTCCTAATACCATCACACTGGGGGTTAGGCTTCAACATATGGATTCTGTGGGGACACAAACATTCAGTTCTTGGTATCCTCCTTTAGGCTTGAGTATTTCCACCACATTGATGCCTCATTCAGCTTTCCTTGGCCTCTTCAAGAGTTACCTTGTGTAACATATGCTTTTAACAGGAGGATGTCTGTATTCTAAAACCTAGACTCTTAATGCAGAAGATTCCTAATCCTTGAAGGATGATTTTCAGCTGTTTGTTTAGTCCAAGATAAAATTTTGCCCATGGAACATGCAGTCATTTGTCGTTTATAGATGAGGGGTATAGTAATAGTTAGAGAATACAGGTCTAGTTCACCCAGGATGAATTACATAAGACTGTCCAGTTTCATGTGGTGGGAGAATTACAGGTCTTTTCTGCCTGTCCCCAGATAAAAAGTAGACAAGCTTTATCTGTTGACAGTATTCTGTGGCTAATGAGTAGCAGAGAACAGGGCTTAAAACCACTAGGTTTATAGAAAGAGAATTGGAGAAGAATGACTGACCACCCTTTTTTACTCCATAGCGTTTTCAGGTGTTAGATACAGGAATGTTGGGATGATCAAATTTTTTAATACTTTTGTTTTTTTCAGGCTTACTTAATTCCAGATATGGTCGAGGATGGATTGATCACAGAAGATTAGCTGTAAATAGCTTTCGCTATTTTGGATATGGTCAAAAGTCTTTTGAATCTAAAATCTTAGAAGAAACCAAATTTTTTATTGATGTTATTGAAACATACAAAGGTAGACCTTTTGACTTGAAACAATTAATAACAAATGCTGTTTCAAACATAACCAATCTGATCATTTTTGGAGAACGATTCACTTATGAAGACACTGATTTTCAGCACATGATTGAGTTATTCAGTGAAAATGTGGAACTGGCTGCCAGTGCCTCCGTCTTCCTGTATAATGCCTTTCCATGGATTGGCATCTTACCTTTTGGAAAACATCAACAGCTATTTAGAAATGCAGCTGTGGTCTATGATTTTCTCTCCAGGCTTATTGAAAAAGCTTCCATCAACAGAAAGCCTCAGTTACCTCAGCATTTCGTTGATGCTTATTTGGATGAGATGGATCAAAGTAAAAATGACCCATCATCTACTTTCTCCAGAGAAAATCTTATTTTTTCCGTGGGTGAACTCATCATTGCTGGAACCGAAACTACAACCAATGTACTACGGTGGGCAATTCTTTTCATGGCCCTTTATCCTAACATTCAAGGTGAGGATTCTGTTGACCATATAGGGCTGTCCTTACATTTAGTACTCACACATGTCTTAGAGTCTTTGGCTGTGTACAAAGCATTTTATTTGGGAATTTCTCCTGTACTAGCCGAGAAGAAAAATATTTAATAGTTGTAAAGAGTTTCACACATCTGTTCTCCCAAGTCATGTAAAAACCTCAGATAGGTCTTATTACACCTATTTTGTAAATGAGGGAAAAGTCTAAATGGCTGCCTTGCCCAAGTTCAGCCACTAGAAGTGGCAGAGCTGGGACCTGAACGCCAGTTTCTTCAAGTCAGATTTTATGTTTCACTATTTCCCTGGCTGAGAGTGATGTTATTCCAATTGTAGGGTTGTTTAATTTTTATTTGTCTTACTTTCGATTGTTAATTTTTTATTACTTTCAGTGTGTTTTTCACAACAAAGTTACTCAGAGCATTGGTTTCTGGTAGCACACAATATATGGCATATAGTCAAATAGAACTCCCAGATGATGAAAAATCTGAACCTGGTTGTCCCCATACCCTGTTGACTTATTATAGGTTATCCTTTGTTATGTCCCAAAGAGAAATTACTTTGGCTATAATTCTAAGAATTGCATAATAACTTGAACACTTTTCCTCTGACAGGACAAGTTCAGAAAGAGATCGATTTAATTATGGGACCCACTGGGAAGCCTTCTTGGGATGACAAATGCAAAATGCCTTATACCGAGGCAGTTTTGCATGAAGTTTTAAGATTCTGTAATATAGTGCCATTAGGGATTTTCCACGCAACCTCTGAAGATGCAGTCGTACGCGGTTATTCCATTCCTAAAGGCACGACAGTAATTACCAATCTTTATTCTGTACACTTTGATGAAAAGTACTGGAGAAACCCAGAAATATTCTATCCTGAGCGTTTTCTGGACAGCAGTGGCTATTTTGCCAAGAAAGAAGCTTTGGTTCCTTTTTCCTTGGGTAAGAGAACTTTCACTGGGGCATAACTTCAGGACAGAGTGTAATGACGGTTGCTCATGTATGACATCTTAATCTGAAGCATTCCATTGTAGAATTAAAGATTCCAACACCAGAAACACAGCATTAATTCTTTTTTTTTTCTTTTTTATTTTTTTTTTAATTTTTTTTTTTCAACATTTATTTATTTTTGGGACAGAGAGAGACAGAGCATGAACGGGGGAGGGGCAGAGAGAGAGGGAGACACAGAATCGGAAACAGGCTCCAGGCTCCGAGCCATCAGCCCAGAGCCTGACGCGGGGCTCGAACTCCCGGACCGCGAGATCGTGACCTGGCTGAAGTCGGACGCTTAACCGACTGCGCCACCCAGGCACCCCAACACAGCATTAATTCTTACAGGAGAGAATGGTTTAATTAGAAGTCATTTACACCTGTTTCTACTCAACGCTTAATTTTGTAACTAGAAAGAAACTGTTGAGAAGCTCTGGCTTCTTCTGAAACTTTTTTGCTTGTGGATTTTGGCTTGTAAGCAAAACTTACAGAGCTAGAAGTCCGTAACAGGTAGCTTGAGAAACTGAGACCCAGGGGAAGAAATGACACCATAATTTGAAGTAAAATGAAAACACAGCTCTCTTGGCTCCTAGTTTATTATACCTCATCTCCAAAAATACGGCTTCTGCTGTGAAAAAATACACAGATCACAAGATCCATGGAAAATGGACTGAAAACTCTTCCTTTAATTGGGGAAGGGTCAGCATTCAGTCATTTGAAATGAAATGAGTTTCTCCTGGATCTAGAGAACAAAATGTCATACCTCAAATTCAGTCTTTCATGGTGTATCTTGGGCTGTGTTGCAACATGAAAGGGAAGTGTGGAAGGGGATTCATAAGCTTACAGAAGTCCATGATCTGACAAAAGAAGGTAAAGAAATGGGCTCTGAGAACTGAAGTGCCAATTTTTATTCTTTTTAATAAACATAACTTTCTTTAAATTCCAGATTTCCTTAACGGTACCCACATATTAGATACAAATTTTGGTAAATATTGTGGATTTTTTTTAATGTTTATTTATTTTTGAGAGAGAGCGAGAGAGAGAGAACATGAGCAGGGGAGGGGCAGAGATAGACGGAGACACAGAATCTGAAGCAGGCTCCAGGCTCCGAGCTGTCAGCACAGAGCCCGGCGAGGGGCTCGAACTCACTGAGCTGAAGTGGGACACTTAACCAACTGAGCCACCCAGGCACCCCAATATTGTGGAGTTTTAAAAAAATATGTTTTGTTGTTTTGTTTTGCTTTGTTTTGTTTTCTTTTAGGGAGAAGACACTGTCTTGGAGAACAGCTGGCTCGGATGGAAATGTTCCTGTTTTTTACAACATTGCTTCAGAGGTTTCACCTGCATTTTCCACATGAACTGGTTCCAGATCTGAAGCCCAGATTAGGCATGACATTGCAACCCCAGCCCTACCTCATCTGTGCAGAAAGGCGCTGAAAGTGCGTGGATGTTTTCTGGGAAAAGGCTATCTGGTTGCCTTTTACCTCTGAACCTTGTTTATCTAATCAGTGTGCGCGTTTGGACAAAAATCACAGCATCATAAAGCCAAATGAACACAGGTGTGTCTTTGAAAACAGTACTAAACCAATAATAAGCATTAGTTATGTTTTTTTTAAGCTTTTATGACTTCTAAGGCAGAATTATCTGTGGAGGAAAACAAAGGTGCAAATGACAGGTGTTGCTTAAGTAAGAAGGGCCGTGGATGCCCTAAGCAGAGCCTGACTTTTCAGCCTCTTGTTGAACACCACGTACTTCTCATCCTTTCTTAATTCCATCTTGCTCTGGTCCTGGGGTCCCTGTTTCCAAATGCCAGTACCAGCCCCCTTCTGATCAGGTATCATCATTAATGGGTAGTGTGGTATGCGTCCAGTTTAATAGAGGACTGAAGGAGAAATTAGAACCCGAATAAAGGAGTTTGGAGTACAGAGGTATTTTAGACATGGTGGCAGATAATAGAAGAAATATCTAAATATTTTAGAACCTGCCAATGCTTTCAAGTCTTGCTCCCTACTATACCTTCATAAGAATTGTGTCATCTCCTTATAAATGAGGGTCCCTGTGACCCCTGAGTATTCATCCTCATAGCCTCAGTTCCATAGAAGGAAATTGCAATAATGTAATTACAATAAAAATGACCCCCAGAAAGTGATTATTAATTCTTCACAGGCACAGACATTTTTCCTAGTACCACTCTTTTCCTAAACCAGGCACAGGTCCTAAAGATTGAATCATTTTACTTGTAGAGGTCTCTAGTCATTTCCTTGGATTATTGTATTTTCCTGAAGATAATACTATATAAATCCAAAAAAAAAACATGCTTTAGAGTCAGGGTAAATGTATACATTGGGACACTTCAGAGTGATGGGCTTCTGTTAATAATGATGCCAGGAAAATGTGTGAACTGTGACTGTCCTGATCAAACTGCTCTATGTATCTACCCGTATATAGTTTTTTAACAAGATTTCTTCCAAGATTATACATCAAGGGTTTCTGCTCGTATAACTTGGCTCATGAGTACTTGCAGCCTTGTTTGTATATATACAACAATGACTTCTGTTAAGAATATGAATTTAGGGGTGCCTCAGTGGCTCAGTTGGTTAAGCGTCTGACTCCTGATCTCAGCTCAGGTATTGATCTCAGGGTCGTGAGACTGAGCCCTACATTGCTCTGTGCTGGGCGTGGAGCCTACTTAAAAGAAAAAAAAGAGAGAATATGAATTTAACCTTAGTAACTTCATCTGTTGAATATTTCCAAGTGTGATGAATCAGGAGTCTTTGCCTTTCTGGCTTATTAAGATGTTTCTGGTTGCAGGAGGGAAAAAGTCCTGGGTAGATACACTTCAATGGGACATTTGGAGGTAGTATGGCAGTTTTAGGGTGAGTATGTCCTACATGCTCCATACTACAAAGATCTGCTTGCTCACATCCCTCGATTTGGCTTCCCAGATGGCATCAGCTTTATCTTAAGGCAGACTCGTGGAAGTACATGTGCTTTGTTCTCCTCCTTGTAGAGACATGGGAACTTTTCAGATATTCCCCCAGAACTGTTCTTTGTGTCCCATTGGTCCTAAGTTACATGCCCATCTTTTAAAACTCTGTCTTTTGAGTGGGATTATGGTTCACTTAGGCCTGACTTCTAGAGCCCGTGATGAAGTTGGCTTCTCCCAAAGTACATGTGCTACCCTGGGGAAGTATAGTTACCTAAACAGAAATAAGGAGAATTATGAAGAGAAGAGGAACTCCTGACTAGCAGACCAATTACAATGTCCACTTCACTGCCCGCTGACCACTTGCTAGGCCCAGCAGGTATCCTACCTGCCTCCCTGCCTCTAGACAAATGTGTTCATTCAAGTTGCTTTTTGATCTTTCTCTTCCTTTGATGAGCAAATCTCTCATCCCTGGGCCTCCTGCTTACTGTCATATCTCCTCTGAATGCCTGAGGTGAACTTCTGAGACTGGAGATTCTGGAGGGTTGGTGGTCTTAGCAAAGAAATTTACTGAACTGGAATGGATTGTAATCAAAATTAAGGAGGCTTTTTTTTGCTCCTGAATGCTACCACTAAACCTACAGAGAATGAAGAACATACTATTTATTTTCTTTACTTTGTACCCATTTCTTATGTTACATTTTTTCTTACTGAGGTCAGTGCGAACTTGACAAAATCATTTAAAAATGTAGATTTATAGCTTGTTAAATGTAAAAGAGCTTTCATCTCATTGTGCTCATTTTATAGCCAAAGAAATAGGAGTTCAGAGGGAAAAGGATTCCTGTAGTTCATAGCAGACACATGTCCTTCATCCCTATGCTTTTTACTCCTAATGATTTATACTGTGCTTTACAGTTTATAAGGTTGTTTTTCAATATACTGTCAACTCTTGACTATTTGGAGCCAATTAACTGTGGTAAAAAATAAAATGCTGCCGTTTTTGAAAACTATAAATTAACATGAATTAGTAGTCCATAATGGAAAATATTTATTTTGGGAAACCATGTAGTAATAGACTATGGATCTTCTGCAGTGGAAATGCCTTCTCTGATCAATCAGTGGTGAGCTCCTACCTAGAATGTTGGAAATCTAACTTCCAATTCAAAATGGCAACTGAGCATTCTTCTCCTCAAATACCACTGAAATAACTCTAAGGATAGAAAAAGGGATAAAGGCATTGAGAATGGGGATGGAGGACCATATTAGTGAATTATATACTTTGAAGTTCTAGAAGATAGAAGGCAAGTGGAACAATACTGAAAGCACTACAGACAAGGCCACGCATAGTCAAAGGCTGAGGTAGAGGTGGGAGCTCATTCTTCAAAGGACAGCTAAGGAGAAAATCAGATAAGGAGAGGAGCTCATGAGGACAACAAGAGTGGAAAGAAATCAAGCTTATGCCCTGTTCTCACCCCACTTTCTCTTCCTGTTTGTGCAGCTGTAGAACTTGTTCCCAGTGCTGAAAGAAAAGTCTAAACAAATTGAGTACTGTGCCTGGGAGATGATGGTGTTCCTACATAGGGATTGGTGCCCTAGATTGGCAGCCCCCTAGTTTGGTCTGATTTTGAACCTAAAGTTCTACATCAACTAAAACTATTAATCAGGTGTGAGGGCAAGTTTCAGTCAACCAAGTAATTAGGGGGAAATGTCAGCAAAAGGGCTAGCATTACAAAGGTGGAATAAGTGTGACAGAATAATACCTAAACATTTTATACTCTGTGTAGAAACAATGTATCTAACAAAAATAAGTAAAAGGAGAGAAGGTAGAATGTAGAATAAGCTCCCTATATAATAAGAATCAAAGGACATAATTTAAAACGGACAAATCAAGTAGTAGAATTTTAAGTATACCTAAAAGTCCAAAAGTAAAGGATAGTAATATTGCCTAAAATTGGGTAGTGGGAGATATGGAGGAAGAAGAGATACAAGCTAATGCTATACATAAAGGAGAAGCAGATACTGTCCAAAGAAATAAGGTGCAAAAATGCTACATAAAGGTAGAAGTATTGGGGCGCTTGGGTGGCACAGTCGGTTAAGCGTCCGACTTCAGCCAGGTCACGATCTCGCGGTCTGTGAGTTCGAGCCCCGCGTCAGGCTCTGGGCTGATGGCTCGGAGCCTGGAGCCTGTTTCCGATTCTGTGTCTCCCTCTCTCTCTGCCCCTCCCCCGTTCATGCTCTGTCTCTCTCTGTCCCAAAAATAAATAAACGTTGAAAAAAAAATTTTTTTTAAAAAAAGGTAGAAGTATAAAGAAAACCACCAAATCAAAAACACAAAAAGTGTCAGAACTAAAATTAATTTTTTAGTAAAGAGCAAATAATATGAGAGAACTAAACTAAGTCTCTACATACAGTCACACTAAGGAAATGTAAAGAGGCTTTTATCTCACTTATTAAAATAAAAAGGTGTTCAGATTGGATCCTAGACAAAACCTAATGCTATATTAGGTATATGCTATACACAAGAGACATCTAAAACAGATTAAGGTCAAAAATAAAAGGTTGGGCAATGCATACCAGGCAAATGGAAATAAAAAGAAAGCAGAATTCATGATCTTAGTGAAACAAGGTAGAATTCAAGGCAGAAAGCATAAGCAAGACAAAGAAATTCATTTTATAATCCTGAAGACTAATTCTCAAGGAAGTTATGATAGTTATGAATAAATATTGCACCTAATAATGGCATCTTTCATAAAGCAAAAATGACAAGAGATACACGGAGAAATATGTAGAAGTACCTTAATACTAGGAGACGAATGAATTCACTTCCGTCGGCCTAAGACAAATTGAGTGGACCAAAAAACCAAAAACAACAAAACACAAAACAAATGAAGATAACAAAGACCCATACTACATGATCAGTCAGGTAGATCTGACAAATATACATCAAATTCTATACCTGATAATAGAATATGCCATCTTTCTAGTATTCATGAAAATTGACCATATCAGTGGATGAAAAGTGAACTTTGATAAATTCCAGAAGTATAAATAATACAGATTTCATTCTCTAAAAATACAATGATTGGGTATTCATAACAAAATAATGAAACCAGAAAATGAAATTGTCCTTATGTTGTGGAATTTTTTAAAAAATCAAAAATAATCTTTGGGCAAAGGGGAACTACAAACCAAAATTGCAGAATTTCTAGAAAACAATAAAAACTCTGAATATTTACATCTATGGAATATAGCTAGAGTAGTCCTCAGAAGAAAAGTCATAGCCCTAAATACTTCAATGAAAAATGAAATGTCGAAAATGAATTAAATATAGGTTTTTTTTAATTAGAAAAATAACCAAAGGAAAACATAAGAAAAGAATTATAAATTCCTGACATCCAGGAATTAATGAGTTAGACAATAAAGAAACAGAACTAATAAGATGTATTTGTTTTAAATCAATACATTGGATCAAGAGTCAGCAGAGTCAGCAAATTACACCCTACAGTCAAAATGTGGCCCATCATCTGTTTTGTATGGCCCTACAAGCTAAGAATGGTTTTTACATTTTTAAATGGTTGAAAAAATTTATTTTTTTACCAGTGTATACTCATCAAACAAAAACAAGAAGAGAGAGAAAAGTGAATTTTGAATGTCATGCTTTTAGGGCATAGTGGAGTGTGGATTATTTTAACCAAATTAGGTGGCAAAACATTAATAATAAATTATTATAGACTAACACTGTAGCTCTGCCAAAATAATGCAGAATGTTCTGGCATTATCAGACTGAGCACTTGTCACAGTATCCCTCACACAGGAAAGCAGTGGTCAGGAAAATTAGGTATTTTTTAATGATATCTATCATGCTCACAATTTCCTCCCAAGAAATGAAAATGAAGCTGCAACCAAAGTTTCTGAGTGGCTCGTTTGTTATCCAGGCAGGAAAAGTCATTTGCTACTTGTGAATTAGTTGTGTTTAAATGAAGCAGCCAAAGAAATGTGTCCAGAAAATAAACTTGCTTAAGACTAACAGTCTTTCATTGAGAACAGTTGCTCAGAGTTAAGGACATTGGAGCAATGTTGATAGTCAATTAAAAACAATGCAGATGATTTTGAGTGATTTTCCTTGGTTCTTGATGAGTAAACAGATGTTACCCATACTGTTGAGTTGCTGTTTATTCAAGAAGTCAGCACCAAGTTTGACTGAAAATTTAGCCTCTGTGAACAGTCTCCATTAAACAACTACAGAAGAGGATATTTTCAAAGAAGATGAGAAAACACTATTTCAGTACAACTTGAGATGGAATCAGCTAAGATGTGTTATCACTGACAGTAAAGGTAGATGTGGGACAGAACAAGGCGTGGACAAGTTATGATTCATCAGCAGGTACTTTGCACAAAATACTTGAATCTGTCATGTGTTACAGAACTGGTGAGGTCAGCACTGAACTTCACTTATTCTCATGGACTTAACCATCATTAGTTTTGAGAATTTTTGTCAGAAATAGAGGCAGAATATCCTGACTTGCTCTCCCAAGCCACGGTTCAATGACTTAGCAGTGATAACGTTTTATTGCAAATTTTTTTAGCTTGGGACCAAAATTCAATTTTTTCTGAGTGAAAGCAACCATCCTTAACCATTGTTATTACATACTGAATGGCTTTGGGCGTTAGCTTTTTTTTTTTTTTTTAATGTTTATTTTTGAGAGAGAAAGAGGAAAGAGACAGAATGTGAGTGGGGGAAGGGCAGAGAGAGAGGGGGACAGAGAATCCGAAGCAGGCTCCAGGCTCTGAGCTGTCAGCACAGAATCCGACGTGGAGCTCGAACCCATGAACTGTGAGATCATGACCTGAGCCGAAGTGGGACCCTTAACCGACGGAGCCACCCAGGTGCCCCTGGACATTAACTTTTACAGCAGATCATTCTTAATGAGTTTAACCTAAAATTGAAAGGCCAAACAGTGCTTATGTGGGAAGCATACTGAGGCGAAATTGACTAGAATTTAAATTTTTAAAAAACATAAGAGAAAATACATTCACAGTACTGTACTATAAAAAATCTGCATGTAAGTGGACCTGCACAGTTCAAATCTGTGTTGTTCAAGAGGCAATTGTAATATTAAGCCACTTTATATACTGGTTGTGCCGTCAAAAGTTCAAATGAGAAATAAGCCCTCCGTTCCCACACATCTTTCCAGCACATGTTTCGTGAGCTCACACTAAAGTTTCAGCAGCACTTTTTCAGATCTGAATGCCAGTGCAAAGGAAATTTCCATATTTCAAAATTTATTTAACTGTGTGACCAAAGAGCTTCCATCTAACCTTCAATTGCAAGTGATTAGTCTGTAAAGTAATGACATGCTAAAAAAGCAAATATTGAAGAATTTAATAGAATTCTATAAATGTCTTCCCAGTAATTAATATACTCAATTAGGTGCTCAGGCTTACGCCAGTCAGAGTGGCCAAAGTGAACAAATCAGGAGACTATAGATGCTGGAGAGGATGTGGAGAAACGGGAACCCTCTTGCACTGTTGGTGGGAATGCAAACTGGTGCAGCCACTCTGGAAAACAGTGTGGAGGTTCCTCAAAAAATTAAAAATAGACCTACCCTATGACCCAGCAGCAGCACTGCTAGGAATTTACCCAAGGGATACAGGAGTACTGATGCATAGGGGCACTTGTACCCCAATGTTTATAGCAGCACTCTCAACAATAGCCAAATTATGGAAAGAGCCTAAATGTCCATCAACTGATGAATGGATAAAGAAATTGTGGTTTATATACACAATGGAGTACTATGTGGCAATGAGAAAGAATGAAATATGGCCCTTTGTAGCAACATGGATGGAACTGGAAAGTGTTATGCTAAGTGAAATAAGCCATACAGAGAAAGACAGATACCATATGGTTTCACTCGTATGTGGATCCTGAGAAACTTAACAGAAACCCATGGGGGAGGGGAAGGAAAAAAAGAAAAGGTTAGAGTGGGAGAGAGCCAAAGCATAAGAGACTCTTAAAAACTGAGAACAATCTGAGGGTTGATGGGGATGGGAGGGAGGGTAGGGTAGGTGATGGGTATTGAGGAGGGCACCTGTTGGGATGAGCACTGGGTGTTGTATGGAAACCAGTTTGACAAAAAACTTCATATATTGAAAAAAATAAAAAATAAAAAAATAAAATTAGGTGCTCAGGGATTGATATCAGTATTGGCAGTATCCATCTTTGTGAAAAGGCACTGTCAAATATGAAATATATAAATCTCATTACAGATCAGCATTAACAGATGAACATTTGTAATGTTTTGATAATAGGAAACATGAAGTTTGAACCCCAGTTAAGCAAAATTTTATCTCCTGGAAAAGAATTTCCTTTTTCTCATTAGTGGATCAGTATTATTTTTTAAGTACTTATTATATTTTGAATGTCGTCAATAAAAATTTTGTAAAAATTTTCACTCCTGTTTTACAAATATCTACCTAATGTTCTTGGCCTGCAAAGTGGAAAATATTTACTATACACCACTATATGAAAAAGTTTGCTGACTCGAATTAGACAAGCAAACTAAGCACTAGCTAAATTGATTAAAGGGGGACATAGCATAAGTACTCAAAATATGAAATGACAAGGGAGAGTAATCACAGAAACAGAATTTTAATAATCATAAGAAATTGATTTACATAACAATGCAAAGAAGTTTGAAGAGCTGAATGAAATCGATAAACTGAAAATAGAATTTACTGACATTCACCCTAAAAGAAACAGGTTCAACAGATCAGTTTTCATCAAAGAAAAAGTTGCCAAAAGCGTAGCCCTCAGAGAAACTATTTGAGCTGATACACTAATAATGAAGTAGAAGAAAAGGAAATTAGGAAAACAATCCCATTTACAATTGCACCAAAAATAATAAAATACCTAGTGATAAACTTAACCAAGGAGGTGAAAGACTCTGAAAACTATAGGACATTGATGAAAGAAATTGAAGACACAAACACATGGAAAGATATTCCATGCTCATGGATTGGAAGAACAAATAATGTTAAAATGCCCATATTACCCAAAGCAATCTACAGATTCAATGTAACCCCTATCAAAATACCAACAGCATTTTTAACAGAACTAGACCAAATAATCCTCAAATTTGTATGAAACCTCCAAAGACCCTGAATAGCCAAAGCAATCTTGGAAAACAAAAACAAAGCTGGAGGCATCACAATCCCAGATTTCAAGATATACTAGAGATTACCACATGTAATCAAAACAGTATGGTACTGGCACAAAAATAGACACATGGATCAATGGAACAAAACAGAGCCCAGAAATAAACCCACCCTTTTATGGTCAATTAATCTACAACAAAGGAGGCAAGAGTATGCAATGGGAAAAAGACAGTCTCTTCAATAAATGGTGTTGGGAAGACTGCATGCAAAAGAATGAAACTGGACTACTTCCTCACACCACATACAAAAACTCAAAATGGATTAAAGACCTAAATGTGAGATGCGAAATTATAAAAATCCTAGAAGACAGCACAGACAGTAATGTCTCTGACATTGGCCATAGAAACATTTTTTTTAGATACACTTCCTCAGGCAAGGGAAACAGGCAAAAAATAAACTCCTGGGACTACATCAAAATAAAAACTTCCGCACAGCAAACAGCAAAACAAAAACACAACCTGCCAAATGGGAAAAGATATTTGCAAGTGATCTATCCGATAAGGAGCTATTACCCCCAATATATAAAGAATTTATACAACTCAACACCAAAAGAATGCAAAGAATCCAATTTAAAAATGGGCAGAAGACATGAAAAGACATTTCTCCAAAGAAGACACACATGGCCAGCAGATACGTGAAAAAATGCTGAACATCACTAATCACCAGAGAAATACAAATCAAAACCACACTGAGATACTACCTCACACTTGTCAGAATGGCTAAAACCAAAACACAAGAAACAACAAATGTTAGCAAGATTGTGGAGAAAAAGGAACAGTTGTGCACGGTTGGTGGGAATGCAAATTGGTGCAACCACTCTGGAAAACAGTATAAAGGTTACTCAAAACATTAAAGATATAATTACCATATGATACAGTAATTCCACTACTTAGTATTTACCCAAAGCATATGAAGACACTTCCTGTGGAAAGGAATGTGGCAGCATCTATCAAACAATAGATGTGTTCACCTTTTGACCAAACAATTCCAACTTTTAGGGAAAGATTTTTTTTTTTATTTTTTAAGTGTTTACTTATTATTGAAAGAGACAGAGCATGAGCATGGGAGGGGCAGAGAGAGGGAGGAGACACAGAATCCAAAGCAGGCTCTAGGCTCTGAGCTGTCAGCACAGAGCCCGATGTGGGGCACGAACCCACAAACCGCGAGATCCTGACCTGAGCCAAAGTCGGACGCCTAGCCAACTGAGCCACCCAGGTTCCCCATTTAGGGAAAGATTTTAATGAGAATATTCACAGTTAATTTCATCAGGAAGACAATTAAGTGGGGATCTGTTTGCTGGAACTTTGTCGTTTTTTTTCCTTAATAGCTGTTTCATTATTGTCTGAATAAAGACACAAAAGATCAATAAAGATTATCAACCATTAAGATGATGAAATTCAAGAAGAATAAACATGATTTCTTGCATTTAAGTTCAAATAACTCCTTTTAGTAAAGGATAAATAATCTCTCCTGCAGATCCACTTGAACACCTACAAAGGGAAGTGCCAGGTTATTCACTCATGCGTTATTTATGACAGCAAAACAAGCCACTGCAACCATACATTTCTATCAATGAAGGAATGTTGGAATAAACTACAATGTTGGTATATACTACAATAGAATATACCACAGCTACATTAAAAATGAGGATGTCTTCTGTGTAGTAATATGGAGAGGTCTTTAGGACAAATCATGTTAAAACAACAAAAAATGAAAAACCAGTATACACAATGTGGTAGCTAACCTCCAAAATTACCCCTGATGATCCCCATCTAGTATATTGAATTTTGTGAATCCAGTCTGGTGTGTGTGACCAATAGAATATGGAAGTCATAATGTGTGACCTCTAAGACTTGTCTAAAGGCACTGCAACTTTTTCACCTGGGTCTCTGAGCTCTCATTCTGGGAGAATCTGGCCACCATGTTTTGATGACACTCCAGCAGTCCTGTGGAGAGGTCCACACTCAGAGAAACTGAGGTCTCTCACCAATTGCCAGGATCAACTTGTCCACCATGTGAGTGAGCCACCTTGGAAATAGACCCTTCTCAAACTTGCAGATGACTACAGACCCAACTGTCATCTGATTGTGATCTTATGAGAGATCCTGACCAAGAACTGCTCAGCCAGCCATTTCTAAATTGTCTACTCACAAAAATGACGATGATTATTACCAGCATATTTTGGGGTGATTTCTTAGAGAGCATTAGCTAATGAATACAAAGAACAATGTATAAAATATGTTCCCTTTTTGTATGAGGTGGGGAATTTGTTGTGTGTGTGTGTGTGTGTGTGTGTGTGTGTGTGTATGCACTTGTATTTGACTAAAAAGCATTAGATAGGTTAATACAAAACTAATGAAAATGGTCATTTCTAGGAAACTCAGAGAAAAGGATAGATGTGGATGGGGTAGAAGTATGTTCATCTTTTATTAATTAAAATTTTGATTATGTATCAATAATTGTATTTATTATATATAATATAAAAAACATATATACCTAATATATATAGATGGATATAATTGAAACCACAGAAAGCAAAGATATTTTTTAAAGTTTATTTATTTTGAGGAGCACCTGGATGACTCTGTTGGTTAAGTGTCTGACTTCGGCTCAGGTCATGATTTCATGGTTCAGGAGTTTGAGCACTTTGTCAGGCTCTGTGCTGGAGCCTGCTTCAGATTCTGTGTCACCCTCTCTCCCTTCCCTCTCTTTCTTGCACTTGTCTGTCTGTCTGTCTCTCTCTCTCTCTCTCAAAAACAAACAAGCATTAAAAAGATAAACAAAAAATAAAAGTTTATTTTGAGAGAGAGCGCGTCTGTGCATATAAGCAGGGAAGGGGTGGAAAGAAAGAAAGAGTGAATCCCAAGCAGACTCCGATCTGTCAGCACAGAGCCTAACTTGGGGCTCAAACTCATAAACTGTGAGATCATGACCTCAGCTGAAACCAAGAGTCAGATGCTTAACAGACTGAACCACCCAGGTGCCCCCAAAGATATTTTTGAAAATTAAAATTGATCTTTTTTTTATAAAGTGCTAATACCCAGATAAAGTGGAAGCTCCAAGGACAAAAACTAGGCATGGATATTTTTAAAGGTCCCGAGTGATTTTAATGTACAGCTTGTTTATATAGAAACACTGTTCTAAGAGGAGCTCTTTTTCAACTTCCCAAAACTGACAGGAACAGTAATGGAAAATTTAAATAGTGCTATAACTAATAAAGAACTTGAATTCATATTTTTTTTAATATCTACAAAGAAAATTCTAGGTCTACATGAATTTACCAATGAATTCTAATATAAATCTTATACAAATACTTCTAGAGAATAGGAAAAGAGGACACGCTACCCAACTGATTTTTTTTTTCATGCTAGGATAATTTTGATACGAAACGCATGTCTATTTAAAGAAAGAGAAATGATAAGGCAATCTCACCCATGAACATAGATGCATATATATATATATATATATATTCTACACATGACCAATGTTCTTACAAGGACACCAGATTTGATTAGGGCCTCCATAATAATCTCATTTAACTTAATTGCCACTTTACAGGCCTTGTCTCCAATTAAGTCACATTCTGAGATACTGGGGGTTACAGCTTCAACATACGGATTTGGGGGTATACATATACAATTAAGCTTTTAACAACAAGATAGTGAAGAATTGTGGGGCCAAGATCCAAACAAAAGAGGAAACCTGGAGAAGTGAGCTTAGACTGTGTCCTGCTTATTTTCTCCTAGAGTTGTGAACCAATCTGGGGGAGACCACTCACAGGCTGAGAAGGTAAGCACGGTTTTTGGTGGATTCACAGATCTAGAGTCCCAAAACTTGGGAGAATATGCCTAACAAGGGCCCCTAAAAAGCTGTGTTTTCAGTGTAAGTGAAAAAATGGGCTTCACTGAAGTTGAAGCCCGGCTTTGAATTGCCCAGCTTAGTCCCTGATTGGATTAAGGTGATTTAAGATTACTAGTACTAATGTCCCAGCATCCTGCCAGAGGCAAACAAATCCTCCCCAAAGGAAAATAAAAATTCTAGGCCTCAAATATTTCAATTTTTTCATTTACATTATTGGCACTAAATGATAACTAGCATGTAAGGAGACAAAATATTGACTGAAACCAAAAGAAACAACAGACAACAGAAAGAGACCTTTAACAGATCCAGGTAATAGAATTACCAACTGCAAACTTAACAGTAAACATGCTTAATATGCCTGTAGTGGACACTCTTAGTGCTCTACCATAATTGTATTTTCTAGGTGGATTCACTTCAATTATGCCCCCACCCCTACCCCCAGTGTCAGCTGCTCTTACTCTCCCAGAACTGTCCTCAATTGATGGGGTCATCTATCCTGGAATTCCCTAGGAGGTTAGCCTAAACCCCCCATCCCCATACGTTATATACACACACCACTTGCCTCAAAGAGGACAACTGTGTGATGCTATTGGTGCCTCAGGGCACCATCCTGTGGGATCAGGCCGAGGACTTCAGCCACATCAGTGTCTTCAGCTTTTTCCCCATCCTAGCCTCTGCCCCTCATAAATTTCAGCTGAGAGCATTTCCTCAATAAATAAGTTACACAAGAGTCCCTAGCTGAAGGCTCTGCTTCTTGGAAACCTAACATAATGTTTAAAATGGAAAAATTCATTAGAGAATTAAAACCCTAAAATGGAAATTCTAAAACTGAACAAAAAAAATTAGCTAAATTATAAGAACGAGAAAGATTTTGTAGCAGACCAAAATGTAGCGAAGAAGTGGCCTAGAATTAAACATGGAGAGAGAAAGGGGTGGAAAATTTTAAATGTGTAAGAGACATGGGGAATATAATAACATCTAACATTTGGGTACCTGAAAACCCAGAGGGGAAAAAGAAAGAATGGGACAGAGTATTTGAAGATCTAATTTTCCAAAACTTAAAAGATTTCAAGCCAGAGGTTCAAGAAGCCCTAAGAATACCATACAGTGAAAATAGAAAGAAAATCACTTCAAAGCAACAACAATAAAACTGATAGCTAACTTTATAAAAGAAACAGTGCCAATGCAGAAGACAAAAGCATGATACCCTTTATGCTGCAAGAAAATACTTCATCTAGAATATTACACTCAGCCTTGATAACCCTCACTCCAAAAGGTGAAAGACATTTCACACAAAGAGAAGGCAGGTGAATGATTGTCTTCAGCAGGAAGATGAGGGGATTGAGATGGGGAAGAGGCATGAGAGAGCTTCTGAGGGGACAGCAATGTTTGCTGCATAATGGTGTTCATAGTATTTTATTTTGCTGCGAATATTGCTGTATACGTCTATGTATATTTCACGAAAACATTATAAATTTTACCCATTGTACTCATTTTTAATGTAAAAATATTTCACTTATAAATACCTTCTAAAGCAGATGAGCCTGTATACTGAATAAACAATGCTGGATATTTTTCAAATGTGTTATGTAGTAATGACTAATGAGAGGTTTGCAATGTTGTGATTTATAAGAAATATATCTTTGGCCATATCTACAACCAAAATATATTTCTCATATATATCTGGTCTACAGCTTCCAAAACCCTTGGAATTTCCTGAGCGATAAGAGCAATGAGAGCATCTTTTGTTATAATGTTTGGTCCCTTGCCGTCAATATCTAAATAAATGCTTCAGAGCCATAAAGGTGAAATGGGTGTCTTGTTATTCATAACCCCTCTTCCACCACAGCTGGGTTTATGTTAATGAGGTGACTTTGGGGAGGCGCCTAAGTGTGAGGACTTGTTGTCAGGGGAACCAATCAGGATCAAAAGGTTGGAAGTTTCAGTCCCACCCCCTGATTTCCGGGGAGGGGAAAGGAGTTGGAGGTTGAATCAATCACCAAAAGTAAATGATTTAATTAATCATGCCTGTGTTATAAGGCCTCCATAAAAACCCAAAAGGAAGTGGTTTGGAGAACTTCCAGGTTGGTGAACCAGAATGTTTCCATGTACCATTGTGCTAGGTCCGAAGCTGCATAATGACAGAAGGTCCAGTGTTGAGGAACTTGCCCTTTGTATCTCTTCATCGGCTGTTGGTTTGTATCCTTTAATATTCTCTGTAATAAACTAGTAATTTTGAGAAAATGGGGTTTTTTTAAGTTCTGTGAACAACTCTAGCAAATTAATGGAACCCAAGGAGGGGGTTGTGGGACCCTCCAATCCGTAGTCAGTGGGTCGGTCAGCGATGGGTGTCTGAAGCAGAGGACAGTCTTGTGGGACTGAGTCCTTCACTTGTGGAATGTGATACTATTTCTGGGTAAATTGTGTCAGAATTGAGTTGAATTGTAGGACACGCAGCTGGTGTTGCAGAATTACTTGGTAGTGGTGTGGGGAAACCACATTCCCCCATTGGAATTCTAGAACAATTAAGTTTAATTTCAAAATAAAACAGCACTTAGGGGCGCCTGGGTGGCTCAGTCGGTTAAGCGTCCGACTTCAGCTCAGGTCATGATCTCGTGGCTCGTGAGTTCAAGCCCAGCGTTGGGTTCTGTGCTGATAGCTGGGAGCCTGGAGCCTGCTTTGGATTCTGTGTCTCCCTCTCTCTCTGCTCCTCCTCCACTCACTGTCTCAAAAATAAATAAAACATTAAAGAAAATTTTTAAAGTAAAACAGCACTTAAAAAACTGAGATTTCTTGGGGCGCCTGGGTGGCACAGTCGGTTAAGCGTCCGACTTCAGCCAGGTCACCATCTCGCGGTCCGTGAGTTCGAGCCCCGCGTCGGGCTCTGGGCTGATGGCTCGGAGCCTGGAGCCTGTTTCCGATTCTGTGTCTCCCTCTCTCTCTGCCCCTCCCCCGTTCATGCTCTGTCTCTCTCTGTCCCAAAAATAAATAAACGTTGAAAAAAAAAAATTTAAAAAACTGAGATTTCTTATAAAAATCTGTATTTTTAGCCTTTTCTTGAAAAATGAAGATCTGTCAATGCTGGGCTGGCATCTTGAGTGGTAAAAAACTAGAGCTTAGTTGTGGCTTTCTAAATGAGTATACATATATATTGCACCAAGCCCAAATTATTAATTTACAGTTTCTATCCAGTCTTGTAGGTATTTAAATATGTGGCCCCACTTAAAACATTTGAAGAAAGCTCTCATTTGTGTTCTAGTGTGAATCTTTGCTTCTAAAGACTAAATATTCTAGGTTCTTTACATAATTTGGTCCTTATTCTCTCTGGACCTCTTCAATGTACCAATGTTTACTTTAAAGCATATCATCTGGCTATTTCAGAATGGGGTGGATGCACTTTTTTTTTAATTCTTTTTTTTTTAGGAATGCAATTTGAGACCTCCTTTTGCCTATTCTTAAACCAGAAAAACATACTTAGAGGTAATTAACAACAGCTCTCAGTGCTTTTAGTAGTAGAGGTTTTATTAAACCAGCCCTTCAATTATCCTTTCTAAAAGGAGTTATTTGAACTTAAATGCAAGGAATCCTGTTTATTCTTCTTGAATTTCATCATCTTCAATGGTTGATTTTCCTATCTTTATTCATCTTCTGTGTCTTCATTCAGGCACATAATAATGAAACAGCTATTAAGGGAAAATCAAGGCAAAGAAATCTTCAGCAAACAGATCCCCACTTAATTTCTTCTTGATGAAATTAACTGAATATTCTCATTAAAAATCGGCAACCCCCTCCCCCCATATGAGAATTTTGACTACGTGAAGCCTTTTCAAGAGATTAAAGTGAGTCTAAGATCCTAAACTTGGGGACCACTTCCAAACTGAAATGGTAATAGCAGAATTGAAGCTGTTCTATAAAAATGCAGTAGAAATTTGTACACTGATAGCATATGACAATAATGCTAAACATGCAATTTGAAAAATTTTAATCCTGTTTCTCAGTTCTTTGGGATTTTCTCAATTACATTGCTTGTAAATAATGACAGTTTTGTGTCTTTCCAAATTAGCATGGTTTTTATTTCTTCCTAAGGTTAGAAGCTCTAGTATAATATTGATGAAAAGTGGGGATAGTGATCATTCTTGTCTGTTTAAAGGAATGACCCTAACATTTCATCATTTATGTGACATTTGTTGTAGTTTCTTTTCTCCATGACCCTAGAACTTAAGTTTGTTTCTATTCTAGGTTTGTCTTATTCCTCCCTCCTTATTCCTTTCTTCCATCCTTTCTTCCTTCGTTCATTCTTTTCTCCCTTAAATGATAAAAAGATGAATTATTTCCTCTATTGATACTATCTTTTTTCTTTTTTTAATTGGCTAATGTGTTTCATTACGCTATTTTTTTTAATGAAATCTAATTGACGTACAATATTATATTTGCTTCAAGCGTACCACATTGTGATTCAACATTGCAGTATATTGGGAGTGCTTATCACAGTGTTGACCATCTGTACCACACAATGGTATATTACATTATTAACCACAGTATTCCCCGTGCTATACTTCATATCTATGTGCATTATGTATTTCATAACTGCAAGTTTGTACCTAGTGATCCCCTTCACCTCTTTCAGCCTCCCTCCAACCCTCTCCTCTGGCAACCACCAGTTTATTATGTGTATTTATGAATCTTTTTTATTTTTGTTCATTTGTTTTTGTTTTTAAATTCCATGTATAAGGGAGATTGTATGGTGTTTTTCTTTCTCTGACTTCACTTAGCTTAAGATCCTCAAGGTCCATCTGTGTTGTCACAAATGGCAAGATTTCTTTCTTTTTCATGGTTGAATACTATTGTGTTGGACATAGATGCCACGTTTTCTTTATTTATTCATCTATCAATGGACACTTAGGTTGCTTCCATGACTGACTATAGCAGATACTGCTGCAGTGAACATGAGGGTGTGTATACCTTTTTGAGTTTGTGTTTTTTGTTTCCTTGGGATAAATACCCAGAAGTGGAATTGCTGGATTATGTGGTAGTTCTATTTTATTCAGGGGGTAGCTTTCCTACTGTCAGTCACAGTGGCTATGCCAATTTACTTTCCCACCAACCGCACACATGAGTTCCCTTTTCTCCTCCCTCTTGCCAACACTTGTTAGAACACTTACAAATACAAAAGACAGGAATAACAGGCATGAGGTGATCACTCGTGCGGTTTTGATTTGCACTTCCTTGACTAGTGACTTTGAGCACCTTTCATGTACCTCTTGCCCATCTTTATGTCCTGGAAAAATGTCTACTCAGATCCTTTGCCCATTTTTTAAATCAGATTGGGTTTTGTTTTTGTCATGTTTGTTTTTTGCTGTTGAGGCGTACGAGTACTTAATGTATTTCAGATATTAACTAACCTCTTATCAGGTATGTCCTTCTACAGTTATCTTCTCCCATTGAGTTGCTTGACTTTTGTTGATGGCTTTCTTCACTGTGCAGGAGCTTTTTAGTTTGACGTAGTTTGGTCTGTTTTTGTTTTTTTGCTTGTGGTGACCTACTAAAAAATTAGTGGTGACCTACAAAAAAAAAAAGGGTGCCAATCCATGTCGAGGTAACTGCCTATGTTTTCTTCTCTGGGTTTTATGGTTTCAGGTCTCACATATAGGTCTTTAATCCATTTTGAGTTTAGTTTATATTTGGTGTGGCAAACTGGTGCAGTTTCATTCTTTTGCTGGTAGCTGTCCAGTTTTCCCAACACTACCAAAAAGACTATCTTTTCTGCACTTACATTCTTGGCTTCTTTCTCATAAATTGACCATACATGTGTGGATTTATTTCTGGGTTCTTTTCTGTTCTTTAGGTCTACATGTCTGTTTTTAGCTTATTACTATTGTGTTTTGATAACTATAACTTTACAATAAAGGTTGAAATCAGGAAGCATGTCTTCAGCTTTTTTTTTTTTTTCTTATGATTTCTTTGGCCATTCAGGGTATCTTGTGCTTCTATACAAATTTCATGTCAATTCTGTTCAGTCTTAAAAATGCCACTGGGATTTGGATAGAGATTGCATTGAGTCAATTTTAACAATATTCTTTCAACCATGAGCACTCAATTTTTATGCATTCCATTTTCTTTATCCATGTGTTACTTTTTTAGTGTGTACGTTCACCTGCTTAGCTGAATTTATTCTTATGTATTTTCTCCCTGAAATTGTGTTTTTTTCTGATATTTCATTCATTTATAGAAATGCAAGAGTTTTTTCATTTTGTACCCATCAGCTTTACTGAACTTGTTTATTCTAAGTTTTTTGGGTGAAGTCTTTAGGGTTTTCTATATGTATACAGTATCATGTCATCTGCAAGTAGAGACCGTTTTACTTCTTCCTTTCAAACTGGAAGATTTTATTTCTTCTCTGAGTGCTCTGGCTAGGATTTCCAATACTAAGTTGAATAAAAATGGTGAGGGTAGGCAGCTGTGTCTTTTTATTTTAGAATGTTAACTGTGGGCTTGTCATATATGGTCTTTATTATGTTTCTTCCACTACCCGCTTTGTTGAGAGATTTTATAAACAGATGGTGAACTTTGTCAAATGCTTGTTCTGCTCTATGGATCGTGATTTTTATCCTTTTGTTAATGTGGTATATCTATATTCTGTCCTTTTTCTAAGTTAAGCTAGATCCTTAGCTCAACTTATCAGTCTTTTTTTCTAATATAAACATCTAATGTCCTAAGTTTCTCTTCAAGTGCCATTTTCACTACATCTTCATTTTTGGAAAGTAGTACAGATACTTTAATTATTCATTTCTACTTACATTTAACTGGCCATTATCATTTCTTTAGTTCTTCCTAGAGTTACTTGGAGCAATTTCTTTAATCTGTCAGCCATACATAGAAAGAGTGGCGCCTGGGTGGCATCCACTCTTGATTTTGACTCAGGGCATGATTTCACACTAGTGGGATTGAGCCCCACGAAGCCTCCAAGATCAGTGTAATTGGTATTCTCCTTCTCCCTCCGTCTGCCCCTCTCCTGCTCTTTTTGTCTCTCTCTCTATAATATATATATTATATATAATTTTTTTTTTTTTTAATAAAGGGGCACCTGGGTTATCAGTTAAGCATCCAACTCTTGATTTCAGCTCAGGTCATGATCTTGTGTTTCACAGGTTCAAGTCCTGCCTCGGGCTCTGCATTGGTAGTGTGGAGCCTGCTTGGGATTCTCTCTCTCCCTCTTTCCCCGCCTCCCCTGCTCATGTTCTCTCTACAAAATAAAATAATTGAAGACTAATTGTCTTGTGGTCAGAGAACATGGCTGTAGGGTACATATGCTTTGAAACTTATTGGGACAAGTATGTGGTCAACTTCTATAAATGTTCTTTGGATGTTAAAAATTGTCTTATCTGTTGGGTTTTATGTTCTGTATATGTCTAATACTGCCCATTGTGCTGTTCTATATTTTTATTAACTTTTGGTCTGTTTAACTTACGGTGTTAAATCTCCCATCAAGGTTGGAGAAATACCAATTTTTCTCTGTCAACCAACATTTCATGCATGGTTATTTCATATATTTTTAAAGTTTTTTTTGTTTTGTTTTGTTTTTTAATGTTTATTTTTGAGAGAGAGCATGAGGGAGAGGGGCAGAGACAAAGAGTGAGACACAGAATCTGAAACAGGCTCCAGGCCTCTGAGCTATCAGCACAGAGCCTGACGCAGGGCTTGAACTTGGGAACCGGGAAGTCATAACCTAGGCCAAAGTCAGACACTTAACCGACTGAGCCACCCAGGAGCCCGTATACAGTTTTGATCACGCAATGCATCATCTGCAGTCATTGGGTAGTCTAAATCTATTCATTTCTGCTATTCTCACTCATGGTCATTTCCCTGTGTTTGGTGACTTGTATCAAAGTTCTCCAAAGAAAGAGAACCAATAGGGTGTGTGTGTGCCAGTAAATGACACGGACAGCTGCCCAAAGCAGAAATATGAAAGTCACTGTCGTCTGCTTACCATCCTATCCAATTAATCTCGAGCAAACTGATTCTACATCTTGAATCTCCAGTCTACTTACCTCTCTGTTGTCCTGTAATCTCTTCATGTCCAGATTGGGGAGATCTCTCCGTGTCTAATCTTATTCTTCCATTTGACATAGTATGTTATTTGATCTTCATAAAAATGTAAATCTTGGGGCACCTGAGGGGCTCAAGCATCTGATGCTTGACTTCAGCTCAGGTCATGATCTCATGGTGCGGGAGTTCAAGCTTTGCATTGGGCTCGGCACTGACAGTATGGACATTCTGCTTAGGCTTCTCTCTCTTTCTCTCTGCCCTTCCCCTGCTCGATCTCTCAAAATAAATAAATTTTATTTTTAAAAAATGTAAATCTAATCATGTCCCTCTTCAAGATTAAAACTTTTCTAGTTGTTCCTCAAGGAAAAATACTTAAATGGCATGTCATGCTTTGCCACGCCCTTCATTAGTCACTCTCTCTCTACTATTCCCTTCCAGTCACTCTAAACCTCCTTTGGCCCCCTCCAGTGTGAGGATAGTTCTTGTCTTGGCCTCTACACATAGTGTTGTTTTCTTTCCACAAGCAATTATCTCCAAGGTAAATCACTTTTTCCTCTGGGAAGCTGTTCATCCCCGCTCCACAGGCCAATCGCCATCCCCACCCACCCTCTAGAGCTGTTCAGATTAGTTTGGCAACTATAATAAGGAAACCAGAGTTGGCTTTATTCATCTCTTTTGTGAAGTTTGTTCCTATGAGATGCAATCTAGAGAGAAGAAATTTTTGAGTTCAGCAGTGCTAGAGTTTACAGGATTCTTATAAGAACAGAAAACGTCAACAGCACCAACAAAGTAAGAATAGCAGGAAACAGCCTTCAAATCAGGAAATAACTTTAAATTTTTTTTTTTTATGGAGAAAGAATGTATCACTAAGCACATAAATATATTACAGCACAAGATTTCTAAGACCAGTGAGTTTAAAACAATAGTAAATTCATGATGAAAGTTAAAATAAAAGTCTGATTCAGTAGTAACCAAAATAGGATATGTAATATGGCTTGTGGCAATTTTTCAAGTAAGATTTCATTTAATAGCATAGCACTGTACTTAATATAGTCACATTCATTTCTTACAATTTATGAATTTGTTTTAGGTTTCTTTGGGCTATTTTAACATGTCAATTATTTAGCAAAGATTAAATAATTTAAAAGTTATTTAAAAAGGAGTTCTCAGTAATAGTATTTTTAATAAGACATTCCTTTTGAGAAAATATATACATTAACCCCAATACAAAATTTTAATAAAATAGAAAGGAAATCTGAGTTTCATTAAGCATGTTAAGCACATGTGATTTTATACACATGGGCTTTGCAATAGCAGAAGTATACCTAGGATGCAAAAGGTGCACTAGAGAAATAAAAGCACAGGATATATACATTGTAAGTGCAAACTCAATAAATTAGTTAAAATTTTATTACTTAGTAATGTGCGACCAGGTTACAAATCATGTGGCAGTGGTAGCAAAAGTGGCAGGAAGGAACTGAGCACTCAACATGTCTAATAAATAAAGCTTGGTGATTCATTAAATATTATACAAGATCAAAACTTCCAACACTTCTATAGATCTTTAATATCTTTGAGATACGCCAAATATTCCAGGTAGGTAAGAAACTGCCTGACATCATACGTAAATAAATCATCCTGGGAAATTGTTTTTACCGTCTACAAAAGTTACATGGATCCAAAATATGGTCTCCAAGAATAAAAAAACAAAGTAGTCTACCATCTTGCTATCTGTACCCTAGGAGTTCATGAGTATTGTAAATAACCATTTTCTTTGCAATTAAGTCTTCCCACCATTTACTTTCTTAAAAATTAGACTTGCAGTCGGGCTCTTGAAGTACTAAGTAGTCATAGGTCACTTCTGTCATGTAGTCTCGAGGCAGGGGGAAATGAACAAAGATTAGCATCAGTTTTACGGTGACTAAACATGACACCTAAGATCTGGATCTAGAGATAAGCACATATTCTGATTATTCACTGTGCCTTTTAGAACTCCTACCAGTGCTTTTGTTCTTTATCTTCGATAGGATTAGCTTCGTCTGATTTTTGCAGTAAGGCAAAAGACCTCTCCTTTTCCTCCACTTTAATTAGTCTCAAATTATGAGATCTGAGAGAAAATTCTCACTTCACAAAAAGTTAACATCTTTAGGGCCATTCTTTTCTTCTGACAAGTCTGTTTATATTAACTACATATTGAAAAATACTAATCCTGAGCAAGAGTACTAAGAACAGTTTTGACTAAACAATTCCTTCATTTTTAAACCTGAACAGCTTTAAAAATTCAACCACGGAATGAAGTCAGTGAGACTGGAATTAAGACTTCTGCTGTCCACGGCAAACCTGAATACTCGGAGCAGAAATAGAACACACGTAGAAGGTAACACACGACAGTGAAAAGCATCAAACTGATGCGCCTGGATTTTGTCGTGTTTGACAAATGTCATTCAGTCTTTCATGGATAAAGGTAGCTGGGAGAACGGCATTGGCCAGTGTACTGCATTAAACGGATCCCTCAGAAAGGCAAACACGGGGTTCTTTTTTAGGCAGGCACAGACTCCCCCCCCCCCCCCCCCCCCCCGACACACACATTCAAAGACCTAAAAGACACACGTGGAAAATGTTTTCATGAAAGCAAAAAGTTCTGGCCATCTTGGAAACTGAGGTCCCGTGAATTTTTAGTTCTAGCTACCCCTCATGGAAGTAAGAGCTTACTACCTGGCAAAGCGTTATTACGACAAAGCAGATACCAGTGGAGGCATCGAGGAAGAGCTTCGCAACACGAGCGACGGAAGCCCCGCTCTACGAACACTCGTCCGGTCCGTGTCCGTGTGCCGCAAGTGCACAGGACCGGGGAGCTGCCAGCGCAGCGAGGGTCCTCTCGCGGTCCTCAGGCCCGTCCACCTGGGAGCGGTCGGCTGCGAGTCCGCATGGTCAGTGCCAGGCGAGGACTTCTGACCCTGGGCATGGCCCTCGGGACTTCTTCAAGATGTCTTTTCTTTTATTCAAACTGTCTCTCCTCCTCTTCATCTGCTTCTTCAATGACCTGAATGTCATCTGCTTGAGGTAAGGAAGAATTCTCCACCTGCAGTTTATTCCCATCAGCTTTACATTTCTCTTCTTCCTCGATGATTTCCTTCCATATCTTGTGGTTTTCGGTGAGGTGGTGCATTAGCTGACAAAATATTCGCCGTCTGCCTTTCCTCCTTCGTGGTTCTGTGAAGTTTAAAACAGACAGATTCTAATCCTAGTAATACAATTCATTCATTCACTAAATACCTGAGTGCCTATTACTTTCCAGGCATTTCTCTAGGGCACTGGGGTTGTAGTAATATGCAGTAAGATAATCTCTGCACGGTGGAGCTCATATTCTAATGGAAAGATCTAGAAAAGCAAATGAAGAAGCAAAACACAAGATGGGGTTAAATATGAACAGATGAAAATGAAGCAGAGAAAAGGATTAGGGAAGACTGGGTGGGGTGAGAGGGGAGGACAGTACTAAAATTTCAAGTGATAAAAAAATGCAGTTAAACGATGTTTAGGACTTAGGTACTGAATTAAACACAATTATTACAGCTTCAATGAGTAGAAATAATTTTTGGAAGCCAGTCATTTGCCCGAGATGATGCTCACATGGTGGTGGCAGAAAACCACTCTTCACTATACTGATCCTGAAGACAACTGGGGATGTGGGGGGCTAGTTCTTCGTAATTATGCTCTCTGTGCTCAGCTATAGCATGCTTGGAATGCCAGATATAATTTCATTTAAATTCGACTTTAAAGAGCAAATAATGGATTTCATTTACAGCCAGAAAGGCAGCAGGTGTCCAAGGACTGGCCCCTCGAGCCCACTCACCTCACACAGTCAGATATGGTGACAGCCCTACTGTGCTGCACAGGTAGAACCTCCTGAAGCGAACTGGCTGGAGGACAATACCCAGAGAGATGCTACTTCAACCAAGACCGTGTGTCGCGGCATCAGCACGGCACCCAGGAGTTACTCAAGAGACTATTCAATCTGAACATTGAGCTACTAGTTACTCCAGACAGAACTACAGAATCTGTATCTTAAAGATCCAAATTTAGTGTTATTAACTGCAAATATCCATTTGAGAATTTATAATATCCCTCCATTCTTACTAGGATTTAAGTTGTCTTCTATTTCTTCATCATCTGTATCTAATTCTTCGCCATCTTCTTCATCATAACAACTTTCGGCATCTTCATCCTCTTCTGCTTCTATCCACTCACCCGGCAGCAAGCCGGCAGCATCGTAGGAGTTACACAGAGGCCCCACTATGTGGGTGATGAAAGATTCTTGGAGTTTTGCTAGTTGAGGTGAAGAACGATCCATGAAGGGACTGATGGGCAAACCAAGATTAGCTTCTTCATCTCCCTGATCATTTAAAAAAGAAAAGTACATTTGTAACTACTGAAAGAATAACCACTGAGCTTTGCTGTTAAAATTATCTTGCTTTTTAGTTTCTATTCATTTATTTTGAGAGAGCGCATGTGTGAATAAGGGAGGGCCAGAGAGGGGATCTCAGGCAGGCTCCACATTGTCCGTACAGAGCCCAACATGGGGCTCCATCTCCCTGTTCGTGGGATCATGCATGGGAGCCGAAATCAAGAGTCATACACTTAACCAACTAAGCCACCTAGGCACCCCTGTCTTAAGGTTTCTAAATATGCATAGTCTACATCAAAATAAGTTTTACAAGGAAGTGTCTAATTACTGTCATTTTAGCTATAAGAATTCCTCCAATATTTGAGAAATTCTAAGTGAGACTATTTTCACACTTCACCAGTTTACAGGAAAAATGTACATTAAAAAAAGAACAACGAATCTAACAACCTGCAAAATTCTATGTCACGTATAGATTCCCCTTCTCCTAAGGGGAGATGGTATCATGGAAACTTTGTACGTCCAATGTGTAGAGTTGAATTTTGTAAGTGCCTTTCAACACCCTGCTCTTTTCTAATAGCAGATCCTTTTAATGAATCTGAATCAGAAAACCTAGCATGTAAAACAGAAAGAGAGGAGAGAAGGAGCACTCCCGTGCCTGCCCTCTGATACCCTCCCACTGTGCCCTCCAGGGCTTCAGAGAGCACAATTGGAGCTCAGACAGATGTGGTTTCAAAGCCTGCTTTTGCCACCAACAACCTGTGTGGTGTTGAGCAAGCTCTATGCCCATTTCATGTGTAAAATCTGAATAATCTACTTTAAAGGTTGCTCTGAGGATGAAAAGCAATATTATATCAAGTATTTAGCACAGTACTGAGCATTCCCCAAAAGATACGATGAACATTTTCATTCCTAGGATTTGAACTGGTGGGGAATGAATAATCTCTAGAATGTATAAACTGTAGGCAACAGTGTCCATGTGATGAGCCAGCATTGTCCTAGGGAAACAACCAGAGACTGTCCTAGTGATTGCCCCATGATTAGAAATCTATGATTTTATCTTCTGTGAGGAAGAAAACCATTGTTTGCCAAAAAGAAAGCTCAGTTGGGTTTACCCACAGGATTCTACAGTTTCCTAAATTTTGCTTTTTTTTTTTTTTTTTTAAATGAGTTTGGTTTTTTTAAGCCCATGGCACTTAAATGGATATAGGAGTATAAAGACAGAATAACAAGATAACAAAAAAATAAAAAGTTGGTCAAGGTTAGAATTTTGCATCTGTACCCAAAAGATGTTTAACAGCCTAACCAGATTGAGAAAGAAATTTAATAGTGTTGATGCAGGTTGACTAGGACTTTCATTATAGATTAGCACATTTAACCTTCATGATAACTCCATGTGGTAGGGTGGCAGATGACCTTTTGTTCTAAAGACGAATAATGAAACTTAGATTAAATAAAATTGTCTGAAATAATATGTTTAGTAATAAACCTGGAATTACAAAAGCTGACATTTATTGATCATTTGGGTGTCAGGAACTGTTCTAAGAACTTTATTAATTCATCTAATCCTCACGGCAATCTTATGAGGTGATCCCATCAAATATTCCTATTTTATCAATGGAGAAACTAAGGCGCAGAGAGGTTAAGTAATTTATCCTAGATCACATTGCTGGTTAAAAAAAAAAAAAAAAAAAGAACCTGGGATTCAACCTCCCAGCATGGATTCTAACTTTGTGTAATGAGAATTCTGTATACTTTAAAAATAATCACATTATAGGGGCAGCTAGGTGGTTCAGTCAGTTGAGCATCTGGCTCTTGATTTTGGCTCGGGTCATGATCCTGCAGTTGGTGAGTTTGGGCCCTGTGTCGGACTCCATGTTGGTGGTGTGGGGCCTGCTTGGGATTCTCTCTCTACCTCTCTCTCTCTCTCTCTTTGACCTTCCCCTGCTTGCTCTCTCAAAATTAAAAAAAAAAACTTCAAAAAAAGGTATATTATAAATTGGGTCTAAATGAACTTCAACCTTCTCTACTTATTAACTTCCTTCATCTGATTTTGAAATACATAGCTCCGCTCCCTTTTGCCCAGATCCTTTCTGTTTGCCTTTAAATATTCCACACTCTTCCACTCTGAGAAGGCAAATTTGAGGCCTGAGCTCCAATCTCCTAGTGTGGCTACTTCTCCAACCCTTTCCTTGCTGCTCACTCAATATCTCAGTGATTGGCTTTGCTGCATGTTGGGCATACAAGTGCATTCGGGTACAGTATTATTTTAAAGGCAAGATTTTAAAACCTACAAGAGCATGTTTATATCTTTGAATCCTTAAAACCACGAAATAACTCCTTTATCTCCATTTCTAGCCCTCAAATGTCTTACCCTCTGCCAGGACTTTTATCCAGTTGATGTTTCTAAGGCAGTCTTTCTGCAGCAGAATTGGAAATGGATTGATATTCTTTAATATATCATCTAAGTATACCCTGAATCAATTAAAAACATTTGCATCTGGAAATAAATGATCCTAGGTTGCAGGCACTCAGGGTTTTGAAAGCAATCTTGGAATCATAATGCAGTGTAGCCTTACCTCTTGACTCAAGGGACATTCGACCCATGTCAGATAGGCAATAAGATATTTTTTGTTTTAAGTTTTAGCAGCAAGAGCAAAACAGAGCTGAGAAAACACTAAGACCAGAGCAAATTCAACAACTTCTAACCATTTTTGGTCAAGGCAAACAGACTTCAAACACTCGATGTAGCTTACCCAAATCCCAAAGACTAGCATCTTCAGATGGCGGCTCTCAAAAATCCCTCCAATCTCACGTTTCAACCTACCTGCTCATAAAATTCATTGACGATGCCTTCTGTCCATTTCAAATGCAAGTCCCGAACTTTCGCTGGGCCGTTTATATCTGCCAGTTTGATACACACCTGGCATACCAAGAGGCGATCATTTTCATTGCTCCATTCTATACCGTTACTGTTTACATCATTGGCCTGTGTTGGAAAAACAATTATTTTAGCTTTTGAGGGCACAGGAGTTGGGTTTTTGCCCCCAAAAGTATCTTAAAACTATGTCCTGTCTAAATTATAGGAAGGAATATGGGTTAATGGTAGAATGACACTTTGAAGTGTTGTTCTAATTTTGTTTCTAAAGAAGCAGAACATCATAAAAACAGAAACTGTGGTTTCAATATGTATGATTACCACAAAATTATAACTTGTGTATATATTACATATGTAATTAATATATAATTTAATATATAATATACACTATAATTTTACAGAACACTTAAGATCTAAAGAGAAGTTGGCTTTAGCTGTGAAAGGAAAATATGGTATAGTTGAAAGAAGACAAGTTTTAAAAGTTGATCTCAATGGTTTCAAATCCTGACTCGATTTATTCATTGTGTGATACTGGAAAAATGACTTCATCTCCCTGAATCTAAATTTCTTCATCTATAAAATAGGAAAAGTAGTACCAATCCAGCCATATTGCCATGAGGATTAATAAATGAAAAATGCCTAGATCACAGTATATGCTAACACTGTTATTTAAATAAATGGTAATTATCATCACTAAGTAGGCAATTTACTATGCCTTCCAAAAACTCAAATTTTCTCTTGTAAAAAATAAAGTACATGGCCCAGATCAGTGGTTATTGAACGTTAGCAGTGTCTTAGGCACCAAACCCTTTTGTCAAAGTCACTATAGAAAACACTTAAAAGGAGAGCTGTTTTGATTGAACCCATGTAGGAGATCTAGAGCCCCACTCATGTGACATTTTCCTGAGAGACTACAGAATAGAAACCTCTGAGGAACACAGATTCAAAAGCACTGGGCTAGCTGATCTTGGACCTGTAAAAACAAACATCTGTTACTCTGACTTAAGCACTTAAATGGATTTTTATTATTAAATAAAAGTTAACAGAGCTATACAACTATAAAATAATTTTAAAGGCATATAAATTTTTTTATTTTTCTAAGTATTAATATCATGACAGCCACATACAGGGTCTCCACCCGGTGGGTTAAATCTAGTATTCCTTTGTTACCAGTTCCTCTACCCTGAAGGTGCACCTTTCCTTTAGGTCACAAATGTCATCAAAGGAATAACAGCTTCCTGCCAGCCAAAGAGAGCGCATCCTTCCCTCAAGAATCTGTAAAGCTGTGTAAATCTCTGAGTCTGTAAAGCATTTTCCACCCCTGACGTCTCAGGGGTAGAACACATGCCAGTGACTAGCACTATCACATGAGGGCAGTGATTCTCAATTCCCTATTGAATGCGAATTCTTAACGGCAGGGACTTTCACCCGTTCCTTCCTTACTCTGTGCTGGACGACCGCGCACAGTGGGCAACCCCAGCCATTCTTCAATGAGCGCATTATACTCCAGTGGAAGAGTGGACAGTCCTCTCCCACACCAGCCAGCTAAACACTAATGTGAAGAGGGGATGAACAGGTGCAGTGAGGTAAGTATAACTGGCTGAGAAGCCCATCTTCAATTTCATAAAATACCTTAGTTGGCACTGTGCACAACTTTCTCCACTCTGCCCCTAAAAGCTTTTTGCATCATTAATTGGCTTATCACCATGTGAAGGAAAGTTATAAGTCTATGTGTCAGAAAAGAAATGTAGCAAGTGACAGTCTTTTTAGGACATGTTATAATAAATGTTATTTAAAAAATATTGGCATATATTGTCTTGCATATGGTCTCATTATGACTTTATGAGTAGTATTAACACTAACTTAGCATTAAAAAACACTTATCAGGGGCGCCTGGGTGGCGCAGTCGGTTAAGCGTCCGACTTCAGCCAGGTCACCATCTCGCGGTCCGTGAGTTCGAGCCCCGCGTCAGGCTCTGGGCTGATGGCTCAGAGCCTGGAGCCTGTTTCAGATTCTGTGTCTCCCTCTCTCTCTGCCCCTCCCCCGTTCATGCTCTGTCTCTCTCTGTCCCAAAAATAAATAAACGTTGAAAAAAAAAAAAAAACACTTATCAGTAATACTGACAATAAAGATTTCCATCTTTGAAGCCAGACATTAATATGTACACAAACCTTGGCATTGAATTCAGCAAGGAAATCAAAATGCTTTTTAAGATCTGTGGCAAGGATTGCTTCAATGACTAAAAAACGAAAGCGCTTGAATTCCACGTGATCAAGATTAAGAAGGAAGTTGTACTCTGGGCGAGAAAGATATAGATTCCAAGCTGATGCGGCATGATGATTTTCTAGAACAGATCTGTCGTTGTACAAAACTGCCTGAAAAGTAATAAGAAAAATGAGTCAGGCATCTCAGAGATAGTAATCTTGAATAATAAACAGAGTTAGGTTGGAAGAGTATAAACAATGAGTAACTACTATATGCCAAGCATTTTAATAGCTGTGAAGAAGGGTTGTGATAATTTTCTAAATGAGTTTACTGAAGTACAGAAAGGGGAAGATACCCCTTTCCAGCATGCACATCTAGTAGGTGAAAGGGTAATTCGTCTCCAAAGTTCATCTTTGCAGACACCATGCTGCCCTCAAGAGACGTAAAGTTGATATCTGAGGTCCGCTTCATTAAATCAGTAAAGCTTCTGTTAGGAAAGTCATTAGAGAGACACAGCAGATTTAAGGACACATTTCTCTTCTTCAGCTAGCACGGAGTCATTGTGGTGAGGACCAAAGAAGAGGCAGGAGCAGTGTCCCGGGTGAGTCGCAGTCCCGCATGCCTGGGAAGGACACAGCCTGTACTCCCATCCTGACACTGTCCCTGGGAGTAAGCGAGAAGCAGGACACAGGTAAAAGCACAAATCCTCTGGTTCAAGTGGAATGGGACCGTTCACTGTTCATCCACCTCATTTCAGTGGAAGTCCCTCAGTACTCTAGAACTTTAGAATACAGATTTTAAAAAACGGTGACTTATAGATTTGTCAGAGCCTCTTCTACCTCTAAAAATTGAGCAATTAAAAAGGTTATTAAATAAGCACAGTAATTATTTTAAAAACTTTCACAGCCAGTGCTAAAGGCTAGGGATAAACATAAAAACCTGTCTCCTGGTTTTCATAAAGCTTCTTGTTAATGAAAAAGAAGGACAGATAAAAATAGAATGCAATCTACATTAAGATATATATTCTGGGAGCTTAAATAGGTTTACATGTTATTTGTGAAAATTAGCTATAGTCTAAATGTAAGCATAGATACTTAACACCATTTGATTGTTTTTTTACAGCATTTTATGAAAGCAGTGATGATTTAAACTTTGTAATGGGCCATATAAAGTCTGTAAACAATCTAAATGTCCACTGATGGATGAACAAAAATGTGGTGTGTGTATATATGTGTGTCGATGTGTGTGTGTGTGTGTGTGTGTGTAATGGAATATTTATCCAGCCATGAGAAAGAAGAAAATCCTGACATTTGAGACAACATGGATGGACCTTGAGAGCACTACGCTAAGTGAGGTAAGTCAAAAAAGACAAATACTGTTTGATATCTCTCGTATGTGGAATCTAAAAAAGCTGAACTCATGGAAACGCAGAAGGGTAGTTGCCAGGGGGTGGGGGAAGTAGAAAGATGTTGGTCAAAGGGTACAAACGTCCAGTTACAGCACAAAGTTCTGGGGCTCTAATGTACAGCATTGCGATTATAGTTATTAGTACTGGTATTATATACTTAAAAGTTGGTACTTACCACAAAAAAGATGTGATATTAGGTGACATGATGGTAATCACATTACAACATGTGTATCAAATGAACACAATGTATACCTTAAACTTTCACAATGTTACATATCAATTATGTCAATAAAAAGGCATCTTATAGTAACCTTATTACAACTTGTAAGCATCATTAATCCCAAAGAGAAATAATAAGCTTCAAAGATTCCCTAAGGGGTCAATTTGTATTTCATAGTGATTTAACCAATTCATATTCAAATCTGATCAGGATGGATAAACTATTAGAACAGCTTTGTCTGTTCAGGAAAAAGTAATACGACTTCCAGCTCAATAAAGCACAACATGTAACAAGTGCCCTGGAGAGCTAGCTGACTTAATAAACTCTTGGCTCGCAAGATAAGTAAAAGAAATAATGAAGTTCAGAATTCCTTCACCATTCAAATTACCCTTTGAAATTACCAAAGAAGTATAAAAGAGGGGTAAAAAATCTGAATCAGTATTAAAATCTAGATGTTATCACCGTACTGGAAACCTCAAAGACAAGATGAAAGTGGGAATGGATTGAGAAGAGGCCAAGTAAGTTATCACATGAGAAGGAAAAACCCACCTGGAGAGCAAGCGGAAGGAGTCCTCTGCTGGACCCCAAGAAACCCACTACCTCACAGATGAGCAGAGGCAAGAAACCATCATGGAGCCGTAAGTAGGAGGCAAATGTCCATTCCGCTTGAGGAAGAATACTGGGTGAGAACGTACAACAATAAGCCAAGCTTAAACTTAATGAGAAAAACACTCCAGGAAGAACAGATAGTGAAGCCTCAGCTGGCTTTTACCGAGGGCTCTACGACAACCAGAGAAAGCAGACCAGGCCCCAGCTAACTTGGAGCTGCAGCAAATGACATCCTGTGACTTTGTGCTAAAGCATCCTGATCCCTGCTGTCTCTGGCTATGGATCCCCTTCCTTCACCCCACAGGCGATGACATCTCTAATTTGGCACAGCAAATCCGCTGATCATAAACTTCCTTTTTCACCTTCTTTCTGAGTTGGAAAGATTTGCAACAGGGCTTAATACAAACTGATAGAATTAATCTGAACAGTAAACACCTTTCAATAAGTGAACAAAGAGAGAAAACCCATCAGACATGTGAAAGAGTTCGATCAAACAGAGGAAGAGGCTGACAAATGTGAACCAATGTCCCCTTTTGACGAGATCGGGTGCGTTCAGGGTGGTATGGCCCTAGCAAGTGTCCTCTTTTGAAACACAAACAGGAGGAAACTTTTAAAAATGTCTAGGTCATAGTCATGAGATTAAAGAGGGTACTTTTGAAAGGTGGAAAATCTTGGATTAAGAAAAATTGTTTCCACTTAAAAAAAGTTCTTAAAAAAAAATCCAGTAGAGGTAGTAAATCAGGTGTGGCAGAAAACAAAGGAGCTAGTTTTAAAAAAAGAAAAGGTACTTCTCTCTAAAGAAATAGTCATGATAAATAGCTGTCATTTTGGGATCCCTTTACCCCAAAGATCTGGGGTTGTTCTAAAATTTCTGGCAATCCTGTATCTTTTGAGATCCTTTGCCTTCCCTGTCACCTTTGTTTTGCTAAGACACTTTTTTAAGTAACTTTCTAAGGATGAACAGGTACATGCCTTATTTAATCTTGTTTAAAAAATCTTCGTATGTCGGAGACTCTCTTTATTTTGCTCTTAATGCTCGGCTGTAGCTTAGCTTGATACAGAAATCTCGAAAATAACCAGAAATCAGAAAACCTGAAAATCATCTTTACAGCAGCACTTCCCATTTCCTCCGCTGTGTTAGTTCTTTCCCAGCACTTACAACCTCATCATCTCTCTGCCACCCAGACACGCTCTATTATCTTGTTTTTCTTGCTTTACCAGAATGTAAGTTGTACAGAGGCAGAACTTTTTTTTTTTTGCCTGCTTTGTTCAATAATAATGCCTAGAATAGCACCTCTCTCACAGTGGGCACCTGATGTTTGTTGTACAAATAAATGAATTCCCTTAGAATTTTGAAAACTTTATTCCAGTACTCTTGAGCATCCACTGTTGCTGAAATACAATGCCAGTTGGATTTTTGTTCTTTTATAAGTGTGCTGTTATCATTCTCTCAGGAATTCCTTTTGTAAAGAAAACCTTTGTTACTCTGAAATTTTACCACGGCACCCCATGTACAGGTTTTTCATGTTCTTTCCCCCCATTCAGCCTCCCTGACACATGGAGAACCCCTTCAATCCAACGACCTGTCTCTTTCTGCAACTCCCCATGGTCAGTTCTTGACCTGGTCCACTATGCCCCATTTTTCCCCCATCCCTACATTTTCCACCTCTTTATCTTTTCAGCCTGCATTCTGGGAGACATTACCTGCAGTTTACTTCCAGGGCTTGTGTTGCATTTTTAAAAATTTTGCAGTAATATTTTTAGTTTCTAAGAGATCTAACTTGTTCTCTGATGCTTCCTTTCTCATAGCTTCTTGTTCTTAGGGATGCAGTATTTCTCAAATTCTGAGAATACCTTTTAAAAAACTTAAGGGTTTTTCTATTCCCTGGATTTTTTCCCCTGTATTTGGTTACTCTGTCCATTTTAGCCTTTTCTTTCCAAGCTACTGGTTAATGGTTCATGTCTACTAATCCTTAGTTATCTGTTGATATTTAAAAAACAAGAATTCTAGGTTCGCTTGTGTATGTTTTGTTGTCGAGTCGCCTCTTTAATTGGGAAGGATGAGTAAGAAGTCTGTGAATGTGGACGGGGTCTGTTACTCAGCAGGTTTTGCCTTAGAGCTATGAGACCAGGTGCCAGCTGTTAGGTTTCCAGAATGAGAATGTGGAGTACTAATACTTACACTAGTAATTCTTATTCTCTCCTGGAAGTTTCCTTCAATGTCTGAGAAAGGAGTTTTCTGCCTGGAGGTAAATGCAGGATTGCAGTAGCTTTACTTAAAGATGTAGAGTGTACGTGTATAGGGGTTGGGGGCCCACAGGCACACGTTCATGTATGTGTGTGTGTGTGTGTGTGCAGAGCAAGCTGGGGCAAATGGCATCAGAAGTCTCTGTAGGGTTCCACTTTGGCTGTAGCCCCCTCTAGTATACTTTTATCTCTCAATATTTATCTGTTTTTCATTTCCCAGAAATGAAAACTTCTGGAAAATTCTTTCATCTTCTGATAATACCCTTCCCCACCTATTCTTTTCTCTGTTGTAATGAGGAGTCAGATGCATGTGTGTTTAGTCAGTATCTTGATCCATACTTTGAGGGGACAAAACATTTATGACTGTCTTGGATTTACAAATCTCAACTTAAAATTTTGTTTCCAGAGTGCCTGGGTGATTCAGTCAGTTAGGCATCCAAGCTCAGGTCATGATCTCATGGTTAGGGAGCTCGATCCCCACATCAGGCTCTCTGCTGTCAGCGCAGAGCCTGCTTCAGATCCTCTGTCCCCCTCCTCTCTGCCCCTCTCCTGCTCACAGTCTCTCTCAAAAATAAAAACATTAAAAATTATTTAAGAAATTGTTTCCTTTTACCCCAAATATCATCAAGATATTCTGAAACTCTAATCTCAAGCACTAATTTCCATCTTTCAGCCAGCTTTTCATCTGGAAACAGCTCAGAAATCTCTTAGAATTTTAATACTGACATCTCCTCAGGATAACCCTGGCTAAATGTTTCACCTTCTTTCATGGCAAGGACTTAAAATAATCCTCCTGTGTCTTTCCAGCATACTTTCCTTACCATGAGAACGAAGAAGGTTTGATCCAGTTGATGGTATTGCACACTGCCACTGGAGCTACAACATTTTTCACTAATCATGGCCTAATTAGACCCACTGAGCTTCCCAAGACGAAAGAACCTACTTTATTACCTAATAAACATGCCACACACTTTCACAGAAGAGTCCTTATCTCACATGTGCTAGCTGAACAAGGTCTCGTGCATCTCATTACTTTAGGAAGAACAGAATATATTTCAGACAAGCTAGCGGTCCTGTAGAGCAAAGAAATCAGGCATCCTTCAACATTCAACAAATATTTACTAAACGACTTTTATGTGTTAGGTACTATTCTAGGTATTAGGGACTAAAAGACAGAAATCCCTGGTCTCATGAAGACATATTCCACTGAGGAGAGACAGGCAATAAACCAAATACACAGCATGCTGAATGAGCACTGCTGCTGAGAGAAATAAAGCAGGGAAGGAACCTCATGAGTGTCAGAAAGGGGCTTTTGAAATTTTCAATGGAAGGAGGTGACAGAGTGAGCTGTACAGATGTGTGGGGCAAGACACTCCCGGCAGGGAGGGCAGAAAGTGCAAAGGCTCTCAGAAGGGAGTGTGCAGTGTGCCTAGGATACAGGAGAAAATAGCAAGGAGGCCAAGGAGGCTGGACCTGGGTGAATAAAGACGGAAAAATTAGTAAGAGCTAAATCACATATGACCTTCTGAGCCATTACAATGACTTTTACTAGGAGTGGAGTGAAAGCCCCTGGAGGTTTTGGAACAGAAAGTGATGTAACTCACATTTAAACAGTGTTACTCTGGCTCCTAGGAGTTGAGAACAGACTGAAAGGAAGTCAGACATAAGCAAGGAGACTGGTTGGAAGGCTATCCTTTTCCAGTAACTGAATTCCCTATCAATTTCCTTTCTATTCTGACACCTCCCATCACTTCATCATTTGGCCATCCTTAGCGATGAGAAGTTAGAAATAACGTGTGTTACTCATACTATATCCAGACTTCATATTTTTATTTTGATTAGGACAACCATTTTGAGCATATAACTTGTATAAATTATATTCATGCATTACTGGTTTATCTGCATGGGAGAGAAATAACACTGAGATTCTCTCACTTGCCATATCCTTTGGAGGAGAGGTAATAAGTAAGTCTGACTCACCTATACTCAAAGCTAATGAAAGACGTCAAGCCAAGAGTGAACAGCAAGTAATTTCCGTCTACATGATATCTGATTCGGGAGCCTCTCAAACATATGAAATAGTAGAAAACTTCTCGTATGTGATCTCTTTGCCTTTAATCAGATTCGGTACATATTTTGAGGTTCAGGGACACAAGGGTGACTTATCTAAGGTCACCCAGCTAGTAACTTGGTAATAAGAAGTCAAACTCAGGTCTCTTGATCTCAAGACCAGTGCTTTCTGCATTGTGCCACCTGTGCCCAGCTCTTTGACTCACGACGGGACCAGGGTTGTCAAAGATGATGAGGCGTGAGGCAAGAGACAATGCACAGGCTTCCTGTGGGACTGGTACAGCAAATGAGGAAATATGTGCTCCTTAGTTCATAATTCTTAGAGTGCAAATAATTATATCTCGATGGAAATTCTTTTTTTTTTAATTTTTTTAAACATTTATTCATTTTTGAAAGGCAGAGAGAGACAGAGCGCGGATGGGGGAGGGGCAGAGAGAGAGGGAGACACAGAAACAGAAGCAGGCTCCAGGCTCTGAGCTGTCAGCACAGAGCCCGACACGGGGCTCCAACTCACAGACCACGAGATCATGACCTGAGCCGAAGTCGGCCACTTAACCGACTGAGCCACCCAGGTGCCCCTCGATGAAAATTCTTTAAAAAGTTATCTGTGGAAAACATGAGCTATTAATAAAGTCCCATTGGAGAAGTGAGTTTCGTAACATTTTTAACCCTCTCTCTCTTGTCTCTGAGTCCTATTCTTGTTCTGTCTAGAGAATCTATCTCCTATATTTTAAAGAGTGAGAGTGTGTGAAAGAGAAGTGACAAAGAGGATGACTACTGAAGACGAAAAAAATCAGAAGTGAGGTTTATACATAGAGCAGTGAAGTGAAGACGTAAGAAATTCAGCCAACTGACGATTTGTTCTTTGTAAGGCACGCAGTTACAAGCATGAAGATGACATTTCAGGAACCGCCAGCCTAAACAAACACCCACGACCACTTAAAACCAAGGATTTAGTCCCAAGTCCTAATGTTAGGTAAAGCTACTGCCATTACAGTATCCATTTGTTGGCAACTCCTACGTTCTGTGAAAATTTTGACCATAAAGGAATCTTGCACCTCATCAGCTGTATTGGATACAAAAACAATGTGGTACTAGAAAAGAGATTTAGAGTCTGAGTATTAAGGGCAAAAGAGGAAAACAACAAAAATGATAGTTCTTCATCATTAGGTTTTTAGCCATAGAAAGGAAGAAGGAAGAGTAAGTTTTCCATCTAGTCAGCCTCATCAATTTGACCAAAGGGAAAAATATTGACAAGAATTCCAGAATTTCATAAAACAGTCACTCTTTCCTGAACATTTTATTTTCCAGTGGAAGACGGTAATGGCTTCTTAATTCTTGAGCACACGTCATGTCAATCATGCCAATGTCATGTGTTAAAATCCGATTAATTACAATGTACATGGAATGGCTCTCTGACTGGAGTGAAGGATGGTTTAACAAAAGGATCGACAACATGGTTGTAACATTTGAGAATTGCTTTTTAAACTTTCTAAGAAAATATTTCCTACCTGAGGGGCATTTGTAGCCACTAGAAATGCATTTGTCCGCCCTGGGTGATCGTAATCATGCATGGCAGCTGCCACGTAGAGAGCCATCAATTCCAGTGCAGGAATGTTTGCAGAAAGGCACCCATAGCTCTCATCTGGAATAGAGCAGCTCCTCGAAGAAATGTAGGCAATTTGCCCAGGGTTCATTCTACCATCCGAATCTGAGGAACAAGCAAAATACACCAGCATTACACTTACAATGAGACTCACTTACAATGAGACTAAGGACAGGATTCCCCATTGGAAATAAGATTATTTAGCTTACTTATTGACTAATCAAAGAAAGAAACTCTATTTATAAACAAGGACTTACAACAGTCTTTTATTTCCAACATACATGCTACTAGAGACAAACAATGTTAAACGTGATGCTGAAGTCACTTGCTTTATGAGACATTCTGAGATCTTTATGATGCTCTCTTACTTAGGCTAATAAAAATTTTTAAAAACCTCCGGTTTCTAAACATTTGTTATTTAAGGGCTAGAGATAATGGCCAGGGCATAGGAAGTAACAGGAAAAAAGCAATCTGGAGAATAAAATTTCATGAAAACAGTATGGAGATTTAGGAATTTAATATATTAACAAACTAAGCTTCTCAATATAGATGCATTTCAAATCTTATCCAGAAAGATTACATTTCATTTGTAGCCCAGACTACAACTCTTCCCCTTCTCTTTTTCCTTCCATGAAGCCCCTTACAAGATGATGGCAAGAAAAATTATGGAAAATGAAAAGACATCAAAAACTGAGGAATGTCTCATTTAACATAATTCTCTTTTTATCCTCCAGTTAGAACCAATATTTTCACTATCAGCGCTATGCTTCCAGTGTCTTAATATCTTACACTATTGATTTCTCAAATTGTTTTTGTATTTTAGTGCCTTTATCTATTTAAATGGTCATTCTCTACTTTTGCTAAAATAATCTTAAAGTACAAAAAAGAAAAAATAAGCCATATTTAGACTAGACAGCAAATAAAACCACAAAGATATTAAAGAGATACAAAATTTCATTCATTGTCTTCATCAGTGGAAACTAGGAATAATGTCCTGGCCTGTCAAAGTCCAAAATGCTCTTTTTTTTTTTTCCCTTAAGTTCATTTATTTGAGAGAGAAAGAGTGAGCGAGCGAGCTGGGGAGGGGCAGAGAGGAGACAGAGAATCCCAAGCAGACTCCATACTGTCAAAACAGAGCCCACCCAACGTGGGGCTCAAACTCACAAACTGCGAGATCATGACCTGAGCCAAAACCAAGAGTCAGTCGCTTTAACCGACTGAGCCACCCAGGCGCCCCTAAAACAATCTTGATCATAATTTATCTCACTCAAAATATTTGGCATCACATGAATTTAACATAACTTTAATACACACTAGTGATAATTATAAAGATACCTCATTTTTATGCTGTTTATATATTTAATTAAATTGAGGTTTAGAATCACCCCCACTAGAACTTTTAAAAAGACAGTTAAATGTATGGATAAAGATATATTTAAATACTCAAATTTCTTTTTAATTAAAAACACTTTTAATGTTTATTTTTATTTTTGAGAGAGACAGAGACAGAGTGTGAGTGGAGGTGGGGGGGGGGGGGGAGGGGTGGGCAGAGAGAGAAGAAGACAGAATCCAAAGCAGGCTCCAGTCTCTGAGCTGTCAGCACAGAGCCCAACACGGGGCTTGAACTCACAAACTGCAAGATCACGACCTGAGCCAAAGGTGGACATGTGACCGACTGAGCCATCTGGGTGCCCCTAAACATTCAAATTTCTAATAAGATTTTAGTTATAAATATCAGCCAATAATTTGAATTAGTTTATGTACATTATATGCATTCTGGATTTCCTATAGAATTATAAATGTATATATATAAAATAGCAAAAATAGCAAAAGACATCCTTTTAAACTCAGTAATTACTTAGAATTGATACATTAGGATCTTAATACATTGATGTTTCTTTGTTGTTTGGTTAAACGTGAAAGTAATAGTGTGAAAAATAAAATGGCTGGCAAGGACAATTAAACGTAACTATTACAGATTCCACTTGTTTACTTTCTTTCAGAAAATGGTGATTCTTTTAATTTGCTGATTAATCTAAAAGGAGGCCTCAGCAAAAGATAACCAGACTGGAAAAAACTCTTGACAGTTTTTCCCCCCTTTTTGTAACATAAGTGCCTGGATTAAGCTTTGATCTCCAAAGCATCCATTTCAAAGAGGCATCTACTATAAAAATGGCTATCTCAAAGAAATACCCTGTCAGCCACCTGTCTAGATAAAAAGCCAGGCCACTTCTAGAAATCTTGATTTCAATAACTGATCATCTGGGCTGCTGGTTTTCTCTCTACCCATGCTTTAAGTTCCTGCTTTTATGTTTTAAATTCACCAATAAAGAGTGAGCCAGTGAAACCGCCAACCTTGACCCCAATAAAAAGCAGAACCCCAGGTGTATCCGCTTGCATGCATGCTTGTGCACATGCTCTCTCCCCCTGTGACCTTGCTATGTGGTCCCAGCTATGCTGTGTAATTTTTAATTCTTATAATAAACCTTTATTTTTTCAAAGTTGCATGGTGGTTATTGCTAAAGGGCATCTTGCAGTCATAATAACCACAAAGGCTGGTCCAGCCACAGCACTGGTTATTGACAGGCTGAGACCAACACACAACAAAGAGGTAAAACTATCTCTACTTATAAGTGACATGAAGTTATATATAGAAAAATCCTAAGAAATCCACTAAAAAGCTATTAGAATTAATAAAGATGATCAAGGTTGCAAGATCTAAAAAATCATTTTATGCAAAAAGATCAACTGTATTTACATATGATAGCAATGAATAATCAAAAACTAAGCTCAAGAAAACCATTCTATTTACACTAGCATCAAAAAGAATAAAATACTAAGGAATAAACTTAACAAAAGTACAAAACTAGTATTCTGGAAACTAAAAAATACTGTTAAAAGAAATTACAGAAGACTTAAATAAGTGGAAAAAATACCCATGCTCATGGACCAGAAGACTTAGTATTGTTAAAGTGGCAATACTCCCCCAAAATGATCTACAGATTCCACACGATCCCTATCAAAATCCTAGCTATTATTTATAGAAATTCACAAGCTGAATTTAAACTCATATGGAAATACAAGAGATCCAGAATAGCCAAAACAATCTTGAACAAGAAGAACAAAGTTGGAGTACTTAAACTTACAATTTCAAAGCTTACTAACAAAGCTCTAGTAATGAAGATAACGTAGTACCGGCATAAGGACAGACATACAAATCGATAAAATAAAACTGAGAATCCAGAAATAAACCCTCATATTTATGGCCAACTGATTTTGTAGAAGGGTGTCAAGACCTTGTTGAGAGTTATCTATGTGCCATGTATGATGCTAGATTCTTTCATACATGTCGTTTCATTTAATGCTCATAATTTTTTAAGGTAGAAACTCATTTAATAACATTTAAGGGCCGACTATGTGGAGAATATATAAAGAACTCTTTTCAACAAATGGTTCTGGGACAACTGGATATCCATGTGCAGAAGAATGTTAGATCTCTTCCTTTATCCATCCCCCCAAATTAGTTCCAATGGGTCATAGACCTAAACTTAATGGCTGTAACTAAGAAACTCTTAGAAGAAAACGTAGGGTAAATCTTCATGATCTTAGGTGAGGCAAAACCCTTCTTAGACATGATACCAGAAGCATGAGCAACTAAAGAAAAATTAGATAAATTAAACATCAAAATTAAAACTTTTTGTACTTCAATAGACACTATCAAGAAAGTAAAAAGACAGCTCACAGAATGGCAGAAAATAGGGGCAAATCAATCTGATAAGGGACTTATATTCAAAATATACAAAGAACTCTTACAGCTCAGTAATAAAAAGACAAATGACCAAATTTAAAAATGGATGACATGAATAGACATTTCTTCACAGAAGATATACACATAGTAAGGCATTCAACATTAGTAGCCATTAAGTAAATGCAATGAAAACCACAATGAAATACCACTTCAGAGTCACTAGAACGGCTATCAAAAAGATAATAACTGGGGTGCCTGGGTGGCTCAGTCGGTTGAGCATCCAGTTTCGGCTCAGGTCATGATCTCACGGTTTGTGAGTTCGAGCCCCACATCAGGCTCTGTGCTGATAGCTTGGAGCCTGGAGCCTGTTTTGGATTCTGTGTCTCCCTCTCTCTCTGCTCCTCCCCTCCTTGTGCTCTCTCTCTCTCTCAGAAATAAATAAACAGGGGCGCCTGGGTGGCTCAGTCGGTTGAGCGTCCGACTTCGGCTCAGGTCATGATCTCACAGTCCGTGAGTTTGAGCCCCACGTCGGGCTCTGTGCTGACAGCTCAGAGCCTGGAGCCTGTTTCAGATTCTGTGTCTCCATCTCTCTCTGAACCTCCCCCGTTCATGCTCTGTCTCAAAAATCAATAAAGGTTAAAAAAAATTTTTTTAATAAATAAACATAAAAAATTTTTTTTAAAAAGAGAATAACAAGTGACAAAAAAAAGGAATCTTCATACGTTGTTGATGAGAATATAAATAGTGTAGCCCCCTCAGAAAACAGCTTGGCGGATGCTCAAACTGTTAACCACAGAATCACCTTATGACCCAGCAATTCCACAGCTAGGTGTATGCCCAAGAGAAATGAAAACATATATCCACACAAAAACTAGTACATGAATACTCATAGCAGTATTCATAACAGCCCCAAAATAGAAAGAACCCAAATGTCCATCAACATTGGGTGGTAGGAGAATGAGAAAGAGAAAGAAAAAACTTGTTTATTAACAAGTATGTAAAATAAATACATGGCAATGAGGAAAAATAAATACATGGCAATGAGGAAAAATACATGTGGCTATTATAGACTTCACTTCTGTGACTGGTCACATAGCTATAGTTCAGAGTTATCATTTTCTTATTCCACTACCCATTCCATTTTCCCTTTGTCCTCAGCTAGCATCTCTACTGATCATGGTTCTTTGCCTAGTGGAATGACCTATATTTTCAAGGCTCTGCACTATTGTGATCCTACGATACTGGATTAGTAGTTTTTCATTATCTTTTGTCATTGGACATAGGAGTACCAAGAAGGCCAAAAAAATCCCCTAGGTTACTGATATACATCCTCTCACATACAGTAGGAACCTTATCTCCTCTTGATAATAAGGATCCGACAAAATCAATCACCCAACCTGGTACAGAATCTTTATAAGTTAGGTTGACTTATTCAAAAGATGATCATATCTGGAGTAACTGTGGCAACTGGAATCACCACCTGATGAAATTTAGAATCATCTACCATCATTTCCCAAGATCCATTCATCTTGTGTAAAAGTCAAAATACCAAGATGAATGGCAACATGATGGAAATCACAAATTCTGCACCTATCAAGTATTTCATAATGGCACTAATTTCTGGATGCAATCCATCCAGTAATACGGTGTTGCTTTGGTTCACTACTTTGTTAGAATGAGGCAATTTCAGGGGATTCCATTTGACCCTTTTTACCATGATGGTGCTCTCTGCAAAGACTGAGGAATTAATGGAGGGGTTCTGCCCAGTTGCTCAGTATGTTTATTTGAACTATGCATTCAGATGGGTGGGTTCAGAGAACTGATACTTATGAGGTGGGCCCAGGCCAAAAGTCCTTTTATCACCTAAATTCCATAAGCCCCTATGGTGATTGGTGGACCAGTGTGACATTTTATTATTCCAGGAATTAGTGCTGCAATGTTCTCATTACCTTGGCAAAAGGGGACAACTTCCGACACTCAATTAGGTGTGGGGAAGATGATCACATGATCAACCCCTCTCAACATCCTGTTACTGTAAGCCTTTGAGTCCTTTCCTCAGAGAGAGACGTGAAGAGGCTATAGTGCTGTCCCTTCTTCAGAGACATGAGCCATGGAATGGCAAGTGGCTTCTAGACACTGGAGGAAGCAAGGAAAGAGACTCTAGGAAGAACACAATCTTGCTGACACTCTGGGTTGGCCCAGCTGGATCTATTTTGGACTTCTGACCTCCAGAACTGTAACATAGTAAATCTGTGCTGTTTTAAGCCACTAAGTCTGTGGCATTACAGCAGCAATAGGAAACTAATACAGACTTTTGTGCCTGGAAGTGGTATATTGTTGTAACAAAAACCTAAAAATGTGAAAGTAGCTTTGGAATTGGACGATGGAGAGAGGCTGGAAGAATTTTGAGCACATTTTGAAACCAATAAAAGCTATTAATCAACATATTCAAGAAGCTCACTGAACTCCAAGCAGAATGACTACAAAGAAAATCACCTGAGTACATAATAGTCAAAAATGCTAAAAACCAACAGCAGGGGCGCCTGGGTGGCGCAGTCGGTTAAGTGTCCGACTTCAGCCAGGTCACGATCTCGCGGTCCGTGAGTTCGAGCCCCGCGTCAGGCTCTGGGCTGATGGCTCAGAGCCTGGAGCCTGTTTCTGATTCTGTGTCTCCCTCTCTCTCTGCCCCTCCCCCGTTCATGCTCTGTCTCTCTCTGTCCCAAAAATAAATAAAAAACGTTGAAAAAAAATTAAAAAAAAAAAATAAAAATAAAAAAATAAAAACCAACAGCAAAGAGAAAACGGACATATTAATTTTCAGGAGAGATAAGACTGAAGGCCAGTTCGTCAATAGAAACTATAGAAATCAGAAATGGATGGAATGGTATCTTCAAATGTGCTAAGATATGAAAATATTCTTCTAAGAAAATCAATACATCCACAAACACAAAAGCTAAAGAAAATGACTATTGGAAAGAACAAAGAGCACTAAAAAAGAGTAAATATGGAATGGCAGAAAAATAATGGCAGTACTTTGGACTCAACTACCAAAGACTATAAAGCAATGGCCAAATCTATGACATTTACACTGATTAGTATGGAAATAGTTCTCAAGCATTTGTAACTAAGCAAATTCTGTCCTGGTATGTATGTATGTATGTGTGTGTGTGTGTGTGTGTGTGTGTGTATCTCACTGGAGTAACTCTCCCCTCTTTTACAAGCTAGAGTAAGAGAACCATGTTATAATTCATTACATTTGTATAATTAATTATATTTATGATGAGGAGAATTAGCTTTTTTGGAGGACAAAACTTAAATGTTATGAAAGGCTTTTAATATCATCATTTAAATGTTTATATGAAGCTTTTAAGTATGTCTGCTTTCATTGTGAATGTTATACATTTTAAACTTACGTGATATACCTAAAACAAACAAAAGAATTGAAAGAAAAGTGCAAAGAAATGGATTATCATAATATTTGGGATAGCAAGCACCAGGATGGGTCACAGGAAAGAAACATGGTAAGATCCAACAGTATTGGACCTTAACCTAGCTCTTAAGGTGAGTCATGTTTCCTAATTTGCATGTATTATGCATCAAAATTTACATAGTCCTTTTTATGTACCAAAGGTTACTTTTTGAAAATTTTAAAAGAACAGAGGTAATGAAATGAGATTGCTTGATTTATTATTTCTAGACAAATAATTAAAAGGAAGATTTCTAGAAGGAAGTACCTGTTTCGTTTCCTGTTGCATGATCATTGTGGATCTGCTGTAAACCAGGAATTGGCCGGGTTGTCAGATACCAAACTGCATGTAGGACGTCTGTGGCATGTATACGATTGTGATCTAAAGTCACCAAAATATTTTATAAAAATGATCATTCTGTTGAGTTTAACATAGGACATTTTAAAAAATACAGTAATTTTCTATTTTACTATATCCTCATAAGTAAAATGTATGGCTTAGAATAATTTCCCACAATTATATCTTCCTTCCTTCCTTCCTTCCTTCCTTCCTTCCTTCCTTCCTTCCTCCCTCCCTCCCCCTCTCTCTTTCTTTCTTTCTTTCTTTCTTTCTTTCTTTCTTTCTTTCTTTCTCTCTTTCTTTCTTTCTTTCTTTCTTTCTTTCAAGTAGGCTCACTCTCCAACAGGGGGCTTGAACTCACGACCCTGAGATCAAGAGTTGCATGCTCGGGGCGCCTGGGTGGCTCAGTCAGTTGGTTGAGTGTCCGACTTCAGCTCAGGTCATGATCTCACGGTTCATGGGTTTGAGCCCCATGTCAGTCTCTGTGCTGAAAGCTCAGAGCCTGGAGCCTGCTTTGGATTCTGTTCTCTCTCTGCCTCTCCCTCACTCGTGCACTGTCGCACTCTGTCTCTCAAAAATAAATAAATGTAAAAAAAAAAAAAAAGTTGCATGCTCTACTGACTGAGCCAGCCAGGCACCCTTGTTTTCATCCTATTTTTTCAAGTCTCTTGATGTGTTAAAAAGTTCTCTTTTAAAAATTTTCACATATACTATGAAAACATAGTAAGACAGTCAAAGAGAAGGCAAGTAACAAGGGCCAATTGAAAGGCATTGGAAAATTTACTTACAGTTGGTATTTTGTAGCTTTAAAAATCTTATGTAAATAGTGTCTGGATTATGGACACCCATGTTTGCACACAAAAGTTTTGGCACACAGATAACAGTTACAAATTCTGGATACTTGAACTCCTCACCCCCCACTCCTCCAACACATGTACATCAAAAAAAAAAAAAAAAAAAGATGAGCTATATATAACTATACCTCTCAGGCCTACTATAAGGATTAAGTGTTAAATGGTATATATGAAAACATCCAGAACAGTGTCTGAGACATAGTACATAATCAAGAAAACATTGGTTCACTGAAATATCACTATCTGAAAGGGCAAGGTCTGCAACTGAAAGCCAGCTTTCCAATTTCTAGTTTTATGATCTTGGGAATGATTCTTCTGAGTTTTTACTTATCACCTGTGAAAGTAGAGAATACAAACTTTCCAGCAAAGACTAAATGATATAATCTTCATGAAAAATTCATAAATCATTGAATAATGGATATTCAATAAAAGTTCAACATTTCAACAAATATTTAATGAGTACCATGTAGAATCAGCAGATGATACTACTAACATTCAGCCTACTGCTAGGACATGATGTCAATCTGCAAGGAGCTTAATTATTAATACAGCCAACACCTTTTATTGACCATTTACTATGTGCCAGGAATTCTGAAACACGCTTTACACAGCTTATCTTATCATTAACTATGGGGTAGGAACTATTGTTATTTCCACTTACAAATTTGGGAACTAAAGTTTAGAAAAGTTAGATCCAGAGACACTTTTTTTTTTTTTAATGTTTCTTTATTTTTGAGAGAGAGAGAGAGAGAGAGAGAGAGAGCGCAAGTGGGGGAGGAACAGAGAGACGAGAACGGAGGATCAGAAGCAGGTTGTGCGCTGATAGCTAGCCTGATGTGGGGCCTGCACTAATAAACCATGAGGTCATGACCTGAGCTGAAGCTGGACACTCAGCTGACTGAGCCACCCAGTGCCCCAGAGACTCTTTTCTTAACTAATGTATCCTAATGGGAGCTGATAGTGAAGACTCTACTGCCTCTTTCTTTCCATTCCCCTTCCTGTGAAGTTCATTTTAGTATATGTGCTGCCGAAGCGAGCACATGAAGTTCATTTTAAAGTATCACTTTATTCTATTTATAAAATTCACTTTTTGAAATGCATATTTTGTAAGTGGAAATTATGGTACATAGAAGCCACATTATCATCCCAATTAATGAGTTATGCCAACTTAAGAAAAATCTGCTCTCTGTTTATAGTAGTGATTTCCCAAAATGTGTCCATATGAAGGAAAATTGTAGAATGTATCAACATATAAACTGTATTTTTTCCTAATATAAAATTCAAATTATATTTTACCATAAATCAAAGAGCCATTAGAAATTATTCCATAAGTCAGGAGACAGTTAAATATAGAAATTTTATGGATAAATTTTAAATATTTTAAAGTCAAGATTTTTCTGAAACTCTTGACTTACTTAATTACCAAATATTTTAAAAGACAAGGAACCCAGATGAATACTTATTAACACAGAAAGTTGTACACCAGGTAATAATTAAGGGAAAAACCCATTATAAATATGTCTGTATTATGATTAACTTTATGAAAAATAAGAAAAAATCTTGAAGAATATATATCAAAATAACAGTAGTTAACTCTAGGTAGTAGCATACAGATTACTTTTTAAATCCCTATTTAAAATATTTTCAAATATGTAATTTAAAAAGTGTTTAAGAGAGTATCTGAAGGGAAAAATAATAGTTTCAAAACCAGCATTATTTGAATTTAAGTAATGAGATATGTTAATACTTACAAGGAATGTCTCGGTAGCCATTTTCTAATGCACGAAAATAGTTCATGAACTGTAGAGTGGGAATTTTAAATATTTCCAATAAACCAGTGTCTTGAAATAAGGTATACATAACCTAAATGTCAATTAAAATAAAATTCACTTTAAAAATCAGGATTTCTATTTGCAGTTGAGTAGAATATGTTTTTGTGATTTGCATTTGGGGATGTTACCATGTATATGTCTTTAAGTTAATAATTTATTAAAAACTTTCCTACAATAAATTCTTCTCAAAACATTAAAAAGGAAGACATAACCCTGAAGCCCTTGAAAACCAAAGAAAACTATCACATGTCTCAGCTTTAAAATTTTTCTATTCTTCCCTTTAGTTTTTTTATTTACAATTTATTAAAGGGCACATGAATTCTATTCTACTCTAGTCCTTAACAGAAGTCCAAACAATATATTTATTACATTTTTGTCCCTAAAGACTTCAGTGAGGTGAAACTGTATGCCCGCCACATAAATTATCCTTATGTTTGTACATTTCATAAATATGATACCTGGAAGATAATGAGAGTGATATTTTGAGAAGGTTAATCTGATGCTGTTGTATGAACCCCTCAGGGAGAACCTTGAGTCTGGGTGGTAACAAGGAACTATTTTTCCATGGCTCTAGCATGAAACGAACCATTTGGCCTTCGGGAAAGTACGGAGAGGCAGGTGACAGAAATGAAGCCTAAGTTTCAGTGGTTAGAACTAGCTCACATTTTATGTCCTCTTCAACCTCAGGCTTCAGTATAAAGTAAATCTTTATTCTGTAGTAAAATTAAACCCCATTAATACAAGCCAAAAAACTACTTTTCATTTATTCAATTAAAATTTATTTTAATATTTTAAATTTATATTTAAATTTAATATTTTCATTTATTCAAATAAAATTATACATTATATAATTATTTTTATATATGGGTTTATACACACACACATATATGTATATATATCTTCTCAAATTTTTTACTGAAAACTTCATTTGTGAGAAAAATAATTAAGTGAACAATGTTGAAGTTGTGTCTAAACCAACATTATACATTTTTAGAGTTCGTGTTTTATAAAGATCCAAGGAAAAATTAATTTATGATAAAAAAGTAGAGATTTTAAACAAACCTGACTAAGGATCCTTCCTGATTTCTCTCCCATTTTTTCAACAACTTCAAATATTTGAAAATTCCAGTTGTTCATCTTCTCTATTAAGGAATCATAATCTTCTATTAAAATCAGGTCCAGTGATGCTTCCTGTTCAATCTGTACATATAGGGGGGAGAAACACAAACCAACTCAACCTCACCTTTTAAAAAATATTGTTAAATCCACATCCAAAAACACTTAAAACTGAACATTAAAAAATGGCCAATATTATTTTCTACAGAAGTTATTCTCAAACATAATCTGTACTTCCTAGTTCTTCTCTTTGTAAAATGCTATCAGAAAAATGTAAAAATGTCTTCTAGGCATAAGAAGACTTATTAATCTTCACAGTACTTTTACAAATAAAAATACTGTATTTCCAAAACACTATACAAATCTAAAGTCCATTATTTTTTTTAGAAGTTATACATATCAAAGAATAATAGAGACTCCTATCCTTATACTGGCATTTATTACCAGTTTAACTAGTAAGGAATGGATGGTTTTTTTCCCCCTAAAAATCTTAAATTTTGAACTTAAAAACAAAAAACTATTATAAGCAGATTTTGTTTTTTAATGCTTTATGCACAAGTTCCCCACACTTTAACATACACAATTTAAGAAAATATCAGTATAGAAAGTAATATATCTATTGTATCACTAAGTAAAATGTGTTCATTTTAAAATGAACGCACTTTGTTGTTCTCGGATGATGAGTTCAGAAGCACAGCTGACCCTTAAACAACACGAGTTTGAACGACGCAGGTCCACTGCACATGGAGTTCTCACAGGACAGCACTATAAATAGTCTGTACTCACGGTACTCTTGGTACAGTAAATACAGCATTTCCTCTTATGATTTTTAATACCATTTCCTTTACTCTAGCTTTACTGTAAGAATACAGGATACAATACATGCAACATACAAGATACGCGTGAACTGACATATATGTGTTTATGCGATCAGTGAGACTTCTGATCAACTGCAGATTACTAGTAGTTAAGTTCTGGAGGAGTCAAAAGTTATATGTGAATTTTTGACTGTGTGTGGGAGGGTCAGCACTCCTAACACCAGCACTATTCAAGGGTCAACTGTAACTATTATTTTTAACCCAAAGTATTCTTTAATATGGTATGACTTTTCAGCAAAAAAAAAATAAAAATAAAAATACTATTATATTAAAAATCTTGTTCTGAGCAAAAATAATGACACTAGTACTAAACCAATATTATATTTCACCTTAACATAATCATATGGAAAGTTTATCTTTTACATTTGGTTGCTGTTCATTCTGTGCCTCTTCTGTTAGGTGAGTATCACCTTCCAAAAATAATTTTCTGCAGTCTGTGTTCTCTGTTTCCACTTCATGTTGCACTTCTGTGAGGCTGAATGATTGTTTTGAGGAAATGGTGTTGTCTTCATCACCTTTCAAGAAATACATATAGTAGTAAGAAGAATAAAACTTGCACTATATGCATAGTTTTATAAGGAAAATTATTTATAAAAAATCTTCACATAAAGTGAACCATACTGGCATTCAGGTTAAATAAATGGCACCATTAAGTTGTATCTTGCTGGATTATTTGGCCCAGGTACCTTGTCTGACAACACAGACATTTCACCTGATATATCTATTCATGGATGAAAGAAATGGGGGTGGGGGTGGGGATATTCTTTATCAAAGTGAGAAACAGGAAAATTCTGTCTTTAGCAATTTGACGTATGCAATTTCCAACATGTGAAATTGTTTGAATTTTAGCTATGAAAACGCTAAATTCATAATTATAAATGAATGAAATCAAGGCACATCTAAAAAGGAAAACATAGTATCATTTATTGTGAATTATTTCTACCAATGTGATTAATAATATTTTTTTCCCCAAGTCTCATGGAAAAGAGAAGCAGCACTGGTAGGTAAATAGTATTCATTCACATGTAAAAAAAATCATATTCATTCTATTTGTAATCTTAGAAACAGGAAGCTTCCCCCAAACCCATCAACAATAGAAGAAATAAATGGTAGTATATTCACACAACTGAACAATAGGTAGCGAAGAGAATGAACCACAGCCATATGCAACAATATGGATGATTCTTAAAAATGTGTGGAATGAAGGAAGCCAGACACAAGGTACATACTCTGTGATTCTGTTTATAAAAAGCTCAAAAACATATGAAAGGCAAGAAAAATGTTATCTTTAGAGGGTATACCTGGGAGGGGCCTGAGGGGAAATTCTGAGGTGCTGGTACTATTTCGTTCATTGGTTTATTAATCGGGGTGATAATACAGTGTATGAATATTAATTCAGTTATAAAGTTATGATGTGATTGCTTTTCAATATGTAGGGTTTTTTCCTAAGTAAAAGGGTTTTTAAGAGTACTTATTGGAACTGAGTTTCAGAAGAACTAGAACTTGATAATGGCAAGCTTTTTCCTCTGTAAAATATGGATAACAATATCTATCTTACTGGAAGTTACATATAATAAATGGTCAATAAACGTTAGTGATAATCTGAACTTAATACACTGAATATACTAAAAAATCATTAACTAATGGTGACCAGGAAATATTATTCTTTGGAAAATATTACTTTTTCCCAATGAAAAACATTTAAGAAATAAAATTTAGAATATTCAACTATTCTTGGTAGGTCAAGGCAGTACTACTATAATAATATTCTAAAATTACCGTCCATCTAAAAATTGTTGACATCTAAGGTACATTACCTACTTACATTTTAATGACCCAAACTCCTAGTAACTATATCTTACACAGAACAGTAATAAAAACAGTTGAAATAAATGTAATAAGTTCTTTTCCAAAGATGTCTACAACACTCTCTCTTATACTCCTTGCACTCTTCTCAAATGTATTCCTGTAGTTCTTCCATCAAGAGGGAGCATTTATTTCCTAATCCCCTGGAATCTGGACAGGCCGCATGACTGCTCTGATGAACAGAAAATGGCATTAAGTAACACTTTAGGTGTGTTTTGGGTTGAGCCATTAACTTGATTGGCAGCTCCTCCTCTCTTCGAATCCAGCAAACATGTTGGAAGAAGCCCATACAGGGGTCATATTTAGATGGACTAGTCAATAGTCAACAGACATGTGAGTAATCCAATCCCATCTTGGAAATTCAGCCCAATCATTCCCTCAGATGACTGTCACCCTTACCAATATCTGACTGGAATCACATGAGAGTCCTCAAGTGAGAATGTCCCAGCTGAGACCAGTCAATCCAAACAACTGTATATATATAGTATAATAACATACTATAAAATCCACCCATTATAAGTGTATAATTCAACAATTTTAGTAAATTTACAGAGTTGTGCAACCTTTATGACAATCTGGTTTTAGGACATTATCATCACCCCCAGAAAGTACCCTCCTGTTTATTTATAGTTGATCCTTATTTTCATTCTAGGCAATCACTCCTCTGATTATTGTCTCTATAAATTCACCTTTTCTAGAATTTTATGTAAATAGAATCATACAATATGTAATCCTTTGAGCCTGGCTTCTCTCACTTAAAATGATGTTTTGATTTTATACGTGTAGTGGCATGTTACCAGAAGTTTGTTCCTTTAATTACTAAGTAAGATTACATTGAATGGATATACCACATGATATGTATCCATTCGTAACTTGATGGATGTCTGGGTCATTCCAACATTTGCAGCATCATCAATGATATCATGACACTCCCAGTCTTGTCTTTGAGTGCTCATATGTTTACTCATGGATAAATTCTTAGACATGGTATTACTGGGTGACATGGTAAATTTATGTGTAACTTTTAAAGAAACTGTCAAAATGTTTTCCAGAGTGGTATACCATTTTATATTCCCATCAGCAATGCACAAAGGTTCCAATTTCTCTGCATCCTTGCTAACAAGTGCTATTGTCTTTTTGTTGTTGTTGTTGTAATTTTTTTAAACGTTTATTTATTATTGGGAGACAGAGAGAGACAGAGTGTGAGCAGGGGAGGGGCAGAGAGAGAGAGAGGGAGACACAGAATCCCAGGCAGACTCCAGGCTCTGAGCTGTCAGCACAGAGCCCGACGTGGGCCTCGAACCCATAGGCCATGAGATCATGACCTGGGCCGAAGTCGGGTGCTTAACCAACTGAGCCACCCAGGCGCCCCACTATTGTCTTGTCTTTTTAATTATACCTATTCTAGTTTGAGTGTAGTGGTATCTTATTGTAGTATTAATTTGCATTTCCTTAGTGACTATTGATGTTCATCATCTTTTCATGTGTTCATTACCCATTTATTTATATCCTTCACCAAATGACTCAGACCAAAATATCTGACATCTCTTGCCCATTTTTTAGGTAGACTTAATATTGAATTATAAATGTTCTTTATGTATTATGGATGTAAGACCTTTATCATATATATAATTTCCAAATATTTTCTCTCAATCTATGGTTTGTCTTTTCATTTTCTTATTGTTGTCTTTTGAAGTGTAAAAGTTTTTAATTTTGCTGAAGCCTAACTTGTCATCTTTTTTCTTTCATGGATTGTCCTTTTGGCATTGTATCCAAGAATGTTTTGCTCAACTCAAGGTCACAAAGATTATGTCCAATTTGTTCTTCTTCAATTTGCAAGGTTTTAACTCTTACACTTAGGTCTATGATCTATTTTGAGTTACTGTCTGTGTATATAATAAGGTAAGGGCCCAAATTCTTTCTTTGACAAATGAATACCCAATTGTCTTGGCCCCAATTGGTGAAAAAACTATGCTTTCTCTTTTGAATGGTCTTGACTTCTATATCAAAATCAACCGACCATAAATGCAAGAATCTATTTTTGGACTTATAGTTCTGTTCCACTGAACTACGGGCTCATCTTTTGATACTTCACTATCTTAATTACAGTGGCTCTATAATAAATTATGAAATCAGGGAGCATCAGTCCTCCAAATTTGTTCTATTTCCAAATTGTTTTGGCTATTGTTGGTCATTGTCTTTCCATGTAAAATTTATGACCAACTTGTCAATTTCTACAAAAAAGAAAAAAAAAAAGCCTGCTAGAATTTGTTAAGTATTGCACTGAATTTCTAGATGAATTTGGGAGAATAGCCCTATTGACAATACTGGGTTTTCCAGTCTTTAAATAAGAAATGCCTCTCTGGGGCGCCTGGGTGGCGCAGTCGGTTAAGCGTCCGACTTCAGCCAGGTCACGATCTCGCGGTCCGTGAGTTCAGGCCCCGCGTCAGGCTCCGGGCTGATGGCTCGGAGCCTGGAGCCTGTTTCCGATTCTGTGTCTCCCTCTCTCTCTGCCCCTCCCCCGTTCATGCTCTGTCTCTCTCTGTCCCAAAAATAAATAAACATTGAAAAAAAATTTAAAAAAAAAAAAAAATAAGAAATGCCTCTCAATGTATTTAGATTTTCTCTTTTTTAATTTTAATTTTTTTTTTTTTTTTTTTTTTTTTTGTGAGAGAGAGCACACATGCACCAGCAGGGGAAGGGCAGAGGGAGAGAGAGAATACTCAGCAGGCTTCATGCCCAGTGCAGAGCCTGACATGGGGCTTGATCTCACCACTGTGAGATCATGATCTGAGTCTAAATCAAGAGTTGGACACCTAACTGGCTGAACCACTCAGGCACCCCATAGATTTTTCTCTATTATCAACAATGTTTTATGTTTTTCAGTTTATAAATCTCTTGTTAAATTTATTCTAATTACTTCATTCTTTTTGATACTATTACAAGTGAAAATGTTTTCTTAATTTCAATCTATGATGGCTCATTGCTAGTACACAGAAATACAATTTTGTACAACACTGATATTGTATCTTATCTCTGCTAAACTGATTTATTGGTTCTTGTGTGTGTGTGTGTGTGTGTGTGTGTGTGTGTGTGTGTGTATTCTTTGGGATTTTCTATATAAAGGATTATATGCTCTACGAATATGAGACAGTTTTATTTATTTATTTCCATTCAGGATTCCTTTATTTTTCTTTCCATTTTTTTGGCTAGAACCATCAGTACCGTGTTGAAATGCTGAAAGCAAAAAATCTTATCTTATTCTTGATCTTAAGGAGAAAACATCAGTCCTTTTCCATTAAGGTGTGTGTTTTTCAAAGATGCCCTTTATCATGTTGAAGAACTTCCCTGCTATAACTAGTTTGAGTGTTTTTATCATGAAAGAGTGTTAGATTTTATCAAATGTTTTTTCTGCACATATTTGGATTATCATGCATTTTTCTCCCCTTTTATTCTATTAATGTGGTATATTACATTGATTGATTTTCAACTGTTAAACTGCCCTTGCATTCCTAGGATAAATACCACTTAGTCATAGTGTAACCATTTCATATGTTGCTGGATTCCGTTTGCCATTATTTTGTTAAGGGTTTTTGTGTTTATACACATAAGAGATATTGGTCTGTAGTCTTTTTTGTTTTTGGTTTGTGATACCTGTGTCTGGTTATGACATCAGGATATCACTAGTCCTTCAGAATGAGTTGGGAAGTTTTCCCCTCCTACTTTTTGGAAGAGTTTGTAAAGGATTGCTCTTCTCTGTGTGTGTGTGTGCGCGCGCGTGTGTGTGTGGGGGGGGGTGGGTGTGTGTGTTTTAAACAATCTCAGAACCAAAAATTACTGAACTGTACACTTTGATTTTTTTAATGCTTACTTATATTTGAGAGAGAGAGCATGTGCGCATGTGCAAGCAGGGAGGGGCAGAGAGAGAAGAGACAGAATCTAAAGCAGGCTCCAGGTTCTGAGCTGTCAGCACAGAGCCCAACGTGGGGCTTGAACCCACAAACTGTGAGATCACGACCTGAGCCAAAGTCGGATGCTTAACCGACTGAGCCACCCAGGCGCCCTTGAATTGTACACTTTAAAAGGGTGAAGTTTATAGTACATAAGGGGATCAGTACGAGCCTATAATCCCTAAGGGGGCCGATCTATTGCTGATTTACTTTTATTCTTAGTGTGCGGTGCTGCAGAGTTTTCCAAGTTATCCCTACCACGGTAGGCCATCACCTCCAATATCTAGCTCTCTAGTCCCATGGAGGTACCAAAAGGATTGCTCATTCTATTAGTCACTGGACCCTCTGGAAGGAGCAAATACCTTTTTCATAGCCCCATACTCTAGGCTTACTTCATGAATTTCTATCCTCCTCCAGATCTTGTACTGGTAATTGTGAGGAGCTTGTTAGTTTTCAATGGCTTTAAGCACATTTTTGTTGTTAATAATTTGTCCAGCTTTTCTAGCTACTTTCAAGGGGAATGACGGTCTGAGTTACCTAGTTAACTATTACTGTATGCTTGAGTCATCAACATTTAAAATTATAAAACCACCATAATTTTATCACCAACAGTATTTCTTGTTTGAGGATATAAAATGTTTCAGAATGATATAATAAACTATATTTTAAAACAACTCCTCTCTATGTCATAAAAACTCTTTTGGGCTTAGAGTTCAACATTATCATAATTAATTACTCTATTTATGAACCCTACCCATAAACTGAAAAGACTGCATTCATATGTATAGCACACTTTAGTCCTTTTTTTTTTTTTAAGATTTTATTTTTAAGTAATCTCTACACCCAACGTGGGGCTCAAACTCACAACCCTGAGATCAAGAGTCGCATGCTCTTCCGACTGAGCCAGCCAGGCACGTCCCCAGCATATTTTAGTCTTCAAAACACTTTTACCCTCTGTTATTTATAACTTGTTCCTAGTAACTTCTCTACTTATCTTGTAAGTATATAAAAATGTTATAATCTTCATTTTAAAGATGGATAAACTGAAGTTAAACTCACATTTATTCATTTCTAAAACAATCTAAGAAACTGTTCTGAAATTCAGACACACAGGACCTTTGCAATCTCACCTGACTTTCCACTGTGGCAGTCTATACCAGATTCGGATTCAGATGTTGAAACATATTTCAATATTTGATGTCCACAGCTTAAAGAATAAAATAGATAAATATACATTCATAAATGAGACAAAACTTTTTACCTAAATACAATTTTGAAATCTGTTTAACTTTTAACCAGGAACCCCATTGCAAAATATCATACAAGTCCAATCTCTCTATAAACTTAATAGGCTTTATCCTGGAAGGTATCTTGTGTCCCCGAAGAAACTAACATATTTTGAAAGTCACCACTGAGGTCTGAGGTAAACACTTATCACTGATAAAAAACTGAGCAGAAATGAAAACAAACACCGTATGAACTGGGTACTAAGGTAGTATATACTAAAAGAATTCTCATAATTTACTGGTATCTTGAGATGGATAGAATACTACTATATATCACTTTTGATAGAGATTACTTAATTCAAAAATGAACAATTGCACTAAAATGAGGAAAAGTTTCTTAAAAAGAAAAACTACTTGATAAATAGGGAAGATACAGTCTTAATCCATCAACTAGTTATAACATAAAACTAGAAAACTAGGAATACTTTATTAAAATAACCTATATTTTGAGACAGAAATAATCAACATTTAGGAAACTTACCTGTTACATAAACTGCTATCAGAATTTCTAACATGCTGATAAAAATCTGGTGAACTGGGTGCACTGCCCAGAGATCGGTGTAAAATAACACTTGGCTTAGTAAGAGAACTGGCAGTGGCAGGAAATTCTACAGGTGATCGATTCATTAGAGAGCCAGCGGAGACTGGTCCATGGCTGGGAGAATTCACAGGACTCAGGCTGGGGAAAGCACCTGAAAAATTCAAAAGAGAAGAAAGAGATCAATAAATATGTAGGCGTGTGTTTGTGTTTATTGTCTATGTATATTTATAAAGAGCATTTTCCTTTTTTATTTAAAAAAAATTTTTTTTTAAATATTTATTTATTTTTGAGAGACAGAGTGAGACAAAGTGAGACTGGGGGAGGGGCAGAGAGAGAGGGAGACACAGGATTGGAAACAGGCTCCAGGCTCTGAGCTGTCAGCACAGAGCCTGACGCGGGGCTCGAACCCACAGACTATGAGATCATGACCTGAGCCGAAGCACCCAGGCGCCCCTGCATTTTCCTTTTTTTAAAGAAAGCAAAGTATTTGCAATTAAATGATAAACCAGATTTCCACGTGGAGCTATCTTCAAGACATTCCAGGCATTTAAGCAGAATATAGACCATGTTTGTCATCATGAATGAGTGTGAAATAAACACCTGTGGCAGGATGGCACAGATATTGAGAGTGTAACTAAGATGTACACAAAGTGTGGTGCAGATTTTCCTAATTCACATTGGTGTTTATCTTTCACATGTTGAATCCCCACCAGCTTGATCATCCACATGAAGAAAGCATGGTTACCAGATTTTACTGAAGAACCAAAGTTCTTAACAGCATTAAGCAAGTTGAGCGAAGACAAAATTATATGTTAACACAACTGCAGATCTCTTTTAAAAATATGCCCAAATCTTTCCAGCTCATTCATTCGACAAATATTTGAGAGCCTACTATATGGTGGAAGATGTGTTGGATTTCACAATGAGGAAGAAGTTACCATCCCTGCTACTCTACAAACCTAGAGACTAGTGGTGAGTACAAACAAGTGCTAAGTGCTAAAATAAGGGGGAAAAAAAAAACCCAGAGTACTTCAGAAATCCATCTCTAATGCTACTGATCTGCTCCAAAAATCTTCACTGAGTGCCTTGAACTAAGGTGAAATGGGTATATCTGGAGAGAGGTAGGCAGATTTAAAACTTCATTTGGAAATAAAGATCCAAGTAAAGTGTGAATCAGAGAGCACAGCACATAACGGTTATTCAGGACCTACAACAGTTTCACCATAGCGGTATAAACACTTGCAGATGTGTGTGATGGTTAATTTTATGTGTCAACTTGGCTTGGCTATGGTGTTCAGCTGTGTGGTCAAGCACCAGGCTAGTTGTCGCTGTGAAAGTATTCTTCAGAGGTGACTAACACTTTAATCAGTAAACTGAGTAAAGCAGATCACCCTCCCTAATGTGTATGGGCTTCAGCCAATTGGTTGAAGGCCTTAAAAGAAAAGACTGAGGTCCTCCAAAGAGGAAAGAGGTTTGCCTCAAGACTGCCTTCAGATTCAGGACTGCAGTATCGACTCGTTCGAGAATTTCTAGCTGGACAGCCTGCCCTGTAAATCTCAAACCTGCCAACCCTCACAGTCTTGCAAGCCAATTCCTTAAAATAAACCTATCTCTCCATCTCTCTCTCTCTCTCTATGTAAATACACACACACATCCTATTAGTTCTGTTTCTCTGGAGAACCCTAATACGATGTGTTGTTTTATTTAATCTTAATAACTTTGTGAGTTAAGTAGTATTTTCATCTTCATATGTCGGAGGAGAGGAGAGGGGACTCCAAAAAAGTAAAAAAACTTGATTTAACAGTTAAAAAAGTCAAAAAACTGTGTTAACAGTTAACACTGTGAGATCAGACTCTTTTCCCAGGGCTGCCACTGCTACTCTATCAGACTCATTTCTTTAGAGGTTCCTATAATTTCATACAATGTTAGGGCTGAATGGGATTTTTTTTTTTTTTAATCTGGTCAACTTAATGTCTCAGAAGAGGAAACTGAGGACAAGGTGTGTCTTGCTCGTCATAATCACTGGTTACTAACTGGAAACAAAGGTTCCAATTTTTAGCCTTCTTTTCTCTAATTATACTAGTGAGTATCCAAAATCCTGACAAGTGGGCTAAGAAGAATAAAGGGTATAAAATCTTAGTGTAGATACTGGATATACAGACAAACCTAGAAATCCTTAAAAAATGCTTTCTATAATATAGATCCACCATTTTATTTTAAACCCTCTTTATTGTGAAATATAACACACACATAGAAAAGTTACAATGGGACTACTCATCACTCAAGCTAAGACATAAAATATGGCCAGAGCTCAACCACCCTGCCTTCTAACTCCCCTGCCTCTCTTTAAAGGAAATCATTATTTTGACTTTTATGGTACTGTTTTTCTTGCCTTTCTTTATATTTATACCATGTATGTACGCATTTTTTGACAATGTGGATTACTTTTGCCCCTTTTGTGAATTTTGTAAACTGAATTAGACAATAAATATAAATGCTTCTATGCCTTGCTTACATTTTAAAATAATATTTCCAGGCAGTTACTTGTTATTGTGGTTGATTTTCAATGCCATATCAAACTGTATGCATGAATACAGCACAATTTTATTTCTCTATTCAAGTACTGAATGGCCAAATTGTCTTCCAAAGTGGCTGTAGCATTTCACTTTCCCATCAGTGTATCAGAGTTTCCACTTCTGAACGTTTTTACCACTTGTTTTTATCTGTCTTTGTAATTACAGACATCACAATAGTATGAAGTCACAGGTCACTGTGGTTTTGATTTACATTTTCCGTTATGATTAATACTGAATATCTTTTCATGTGGTATGGGCCATTTGTACATCTTCTCTGGAGAAACATCTATTCAGATTTTTGCCCATTTTTTAAGAAGGTAATTTGTCTTTTTATTATTGAATTACAGACATCTTTGTATATTCTGGATAAAAGGCCACTATCAAATACATGATTTGCAAATATTTCCTCCCATCCTGTGTCTTATCACTTTCTTTAGGTCTCTGTAGAAATACAAATGTTTTCAATTTTAATGAATTCCAATTATCAGGTTTTTTCACTCATGAACTGTGCTTTCGGTGTCATATCTTAGAATGCTTCGAAACCCAAAGTCACAAACTTTTTTTTTTGTTTTCTTCCACTAGTTTTAGGCTTTCACTCCTACCGTTGAGTCTATGATGCATTTTGGTTAATTTTTGAGTATGACAAAAGGTAGAATTCCAAATTCATTCTTGTTCCTGTCTATTTCCAGGATTTGCTAAAAACACAATTTCTTCCCCATTGAATCATCTTGGCACCCTTGTTGAAAATCAGTTGACCACGTAAGGATTTATTTCTGGACTCTCAATTCTATCCCACTGAGCTGGAATATCCTTATGCCAATACCAGTCTTGATTACTACAGCTTGGTAGTAAGTTTTAAAATTTGCCAGTGTGAGTCCTCCAATTTCTTCTTTTTTATTAAAACTGTTTTAGCTATGCTGGGTCCCTTGAATTTCCATATGAATTTTATGATCAGCTTGTCAATTTCTGCAAAGAAGCTAGCTCAGATCTTGATAAAGATGGCAAGAAATCTAGAACAATTTGGAGAGAAATGCCATCATAACAATATTACATTTTCTGATCCATGAACACAGGAATATTTCTTTTATTTATTTTGACTTCTTTAATTTCTTTCAACAATGTTTTACAGTTTTCAGTGTACAGGTCTTACACTCTTGTTAAATTTGTTGCAAAATATTTTACTCTTTTTAATGCTAACTGTATACAGAATTATTTTAATTTCATTTTGCATTGTTCATTGCTAGTATACAGAAATACAACTGATTTCTGCCTAGAGATCTTGTATCCTGACACACTGATAAACTTCTTTATTGGCTGTAATAGATCTTAATGAATTTCTTCAGATTTCATAAATACATGACATTATACGCAAATATAATTTTACCTCTTCCTTTTATTCCTTCTTAGCTAATTGCAGTGGCTAGAACCTCCAATCCAATATTGAGTAGAAGTAGCAATTTTAACTATTAACATCGTTTTATATTTTCATTTTATAATTTCTAGTTCTATTTTCTCTTTGATGAGATACTATTGTCATACTCAATACTCTTGAAATGGGGGGCGCCTGGGTGGCGCAGTCGGTTAAGCGTCCGACTTCAGCCAGGTCACGATCTCGCGGTCCGTGAGTTCGAGCCCCGCGTCGGGCTCTGGGCTGATGGCTCGGAGCCTGGAGCCTGCTTCCGATTCTGTGTCTCCCTCTCTCTCTGCCCCTCCCCCGTTCATGCTCTGTCTCTCTCTGTCCCAAAAATAAATAAACGTTGAAAAAAAAAAATACTCTTGAAATGGTTTCTGCTACGACTTTAAACATATTTATAATAGGAGATTTAAAGTCATTGTGTGCTAAGTCCAAACTCCAAGCCCCGTCAGGCAAATTTTGTGTTGGCTGTTTTGCTTTGTGTGCATGGCAAAAATTTGCTTGTGTATTTCATTTTTTTTTGTTGTTGAAAACTGGACATTATATTTTAACAGTTCTGGCATCAGATCCCTCCCACTTCCAAGGTTTGTTATGTTGCTGATTTATGTTTGTTTTCTTGTTTCTGATTGTTGAATGACTTTCCTGGACTAATTATGTAGATTCCGTTTTCTCTGAGGTGTGTAGCCACTGAGTTCTTTGCTGGTTTTTTTTTTTCCTTTAAGCTCTTGATTTATATTTTAAGCTTGACTTCCTGCAAGTCACCCATGGGTCAGTATAATTTTGTGGTCAGCGAATGATGTGTCAGAACATTTCTTTAAATGTTTTGCCTACACGTCATCTGTAGGAGGGAATGTTTGAAAAGATACACCTTCAAACTTCAGTTTACGAAACGGCCTTAGATTTCACATCTCACTTGTGAGAGCTTCTAGGTCAGCTACAGATAAGTGACTAGGGCCTTCTCCTTTCCCAGATCTTTCCTATGCACATGCACATCCTGGCACAGGATCCTGAGATCTTCAGGAATCTGTCAGACACTTTCAAATTCCCTATGGTCATCTAGTAGTATCCAGATTTCGTTTTAAATTCTCAGGCAGCTCTTGTTTACCACAAGTGAAATAACAGCCTTAGGTGGTCACAATGTTGGCTGGCATAGGGTTTGTTTTTTAGAAAGCTGAGCTCCGAGTCAAATCAAATACCCACAACACTTCAGGAACAGAGATTTTCCAAGGAGCTTTAAGTTTATATTAAGTTTGGGCAAAGTGTTTATGTCCTCTTGGGGGAGTTTCAAAAGAGGTCAGATCTTTCTGATGGCTGCAATGCTATTGGCTTTTAGCAATAGTGCCACTGAGGGAGAAAGCTGGGAAGGGATAGTTCCCAAATAAAATGCCACAGAACCCATCGTCTTACAGTCTGTCTTGTACAGAGGACTTCTAGTTTTTTCTCAGGCTTGTGTTAATTTCCAGAGTTCTGAAATGGCTCAGTTTCTTTTTTTTTTTTTTTTTAATGTTTATTCATTTTTGAGAGACAGAGAGTACGAGCAGGGGAGGTGCAGAGCAAGAGGGGGACAGAGGATCGAAAGTGGGCTCTGCACCAACAGCACAGAGCCCAATGCGGAGCTCGAACTCACGAACCGTGAGATCATGACCTGAGCCGAAGCTGGACGTTTGAACGACTAAGCCACCCAGGTACCCCTGAGTTTCACTTTTTTCACCCCTATTTTTGTTATTTTAGCAGGAGAGTGAGTTTACAGAAACATTCTCTCTGCCATTCCTGAATCAGTCTCTACATGTGATACTAATACTTTGAAACTCATTGAGACTTGTTTCATAGTCTGACAAATGGTCTACTGTTATCAATCTTGTGTGTATTCTTTGAAAAAATATTCATCCTGGCTGAATGTAGTGTTTTACAGTCAGGTCAGTTAATTCATATTGTTCTAATCTTTCTTATATCTATACTAACGTTTTGGTCTGCTTATTCTACTAGTTAATGAGAATGGTGAGTTAAAATCTCCAAATATGAATATAAATTTGTCTATTTCCCCCCTTTAGTTCTGTCATTTTTTGGTTCATGTATATTATTGCTATGAGATCAGAAGTAACTGTGTCCTTATATAAAGAGTGGGTGTCTTGTAAAGAACATATGCTTGAGTCTTGTGTTGTTAACTGTCTGACAATCTTTGTCTTTTAACTGGAGTGTATTTTCACTTTTTGTTGAAAACTGAATATTTTTAAAATATACTTAACAACTTTAGCAGATCCCTCCCCCCCCCACAAAATGTATACTCAATGTAATGTAGTCTGTTTAATCCACTATCTTGCTATTTATTTTTCAGTTGTTCCTTCTTTTTCTCTTTTATTTTCTCTTTTCTTGGATTCTTCTGGGTTATTCAAGTTTTTTAAAAAATCATGCCACTGTTACCTCCTATGATTGTTTTTTACTTATACCTTTTTTTTAAATTCTTTTAATTGTCACTCTGTATATTACAATGTGCGTCTTTAAAGTATTAGTTTCTCTCAAACTTAAAACTTTTTACTACTTTTCAATCATTGCTAGTACATTACAAATCCATTTACCCTTCTCCCACCCTTTATATGCCATTGTTATGATACATTTGACTCCTTCATATATTATGCATGCAACAAGGAAGTGATTATTGTCGTTGTTATTTCTAAGTTACATCCAAGTTAGTTAGCATATAGTGCAACAATATTTTCAGTAGATTCCAGTGATTCATCCCTTATGTATAACACCCAGCACTCATCTCAACAAGTTCCCTCCTTAATGCCCCTTACCCATTTAGCCCATCCCCCCACTCACAGTTTGTTTTCTGTATTTAAGAGTCTCTTATGTTTTGTCTCCGTTTTTATATTCTTTTGCTTCCTTTCCCTTATATTCATCTGTTTTGTATCTTAAATTCTTCATATAAGTGAAATCATCTGATATTTGTCTTTCTCTGACTGACTTGTTTCACTTAGCGTAACACCCTCTACTTCATGGTGTTGCAAATGGCAAGATTTCATTCTTTTTGATTGTTGAGTAATATTCCATTGTGTATGTATGCATGTAATGTATATATATATGCATATGTATATGTATATACACCACATATTTTTTATGCATTCATCTGTCAATGGACATCTGGGCCCTTTCCACACTTTAACTATTGTTGACAGTGCTGCTATAAACATTGGGGTGCATGTGCCCCTCAAAACAGCACAACTGTATCCCTTGGATATACACCTAGTAGTGCAATTGCTGGGTCCATTATTATTGTTTTTAATCAACATTCACTTATATTCACTCAATTTAGGCCTATTAGAGCTTTTTATTCATTCCTATCATTCTGTGCTTCAATCTGGATCATTTTCCTCCTACCTAAACTACTATCTTTGCTGGATCTTAGTAGTGCAGGCCTATCAGCAATAAATTCTATCAGCCTTTGTTTGTATGAAAAAATATTATTTCAATTTAATTTTTAAAATGTATTTTCATTGGGGTGCATGGGTGGCTCAGTTGGTTAAGGGTCCAACTTGAGTTTAGGTCATGATCTTGTGGTTCATGAATTTGAGCCCCGTGCTGGGCTCTGTGCTAACAACTCGGACCCTGGAGCCTGCTTCAGATTCTGTGTGTGTGTGTGTCTCTCTCTCTGCCCTTCCCCAGCTCACACTCTGTCCCTCTCTCTCTCTCTCTCAAAAATAAATAGACATTAAAAAAATTTTTAAAGATATTTTCATTGATAAAGAACTCCAGGTTGGCATTTTTCTGTTTTTTTTTTTCAATACTTTTAATATGCCATTCTATGTCTTTGAGTTCATACTTGGTATTATAGAATCACTGAATATTACTGTTGTTCCCTGAAAAATAACCTTTTTTACTTGGTTGCTTTTGAAATTTTTCTTGTTGTATAATTCAGGGGTTTGCCTGAAATCCCTATGATTTTCTCTATCTTCTTGGGGTTCACCAAGTTTCAGGAATTTGCTAATTCCCTTACTATTGTGGAAAATTATTCTGCCCTATTGTTTCTCTCCTCCCCTTTTGAGTCTTCATTTACACAGAACCATAATTGTGCCTTAAATGACTCTTAAATGTTGTTCTGTTACTTAGGCTCATAAACGTTAAAGGCTCTTATGTCTTCTGTTATGTAATACCTTTCTTTATCTCTGATAAGTTTCTCTGCTTAGAAATCTGCTCTGGCCGAAATTTATATAGCTTATACCTGCTTTCTTTTGATTAGTGTTAACGTGGTGTATTTTTCTCCATCCATTTACTTTGAATTTTTATGTGTCTTTACATTTAAAGTGGGTTTCTTATAGATAACATATATTTAGGTCATGTTTTTTGATCTACTTTAACAATAAACGTCTTTTTTTATATGTATTTATTTTTGAGAGAGAGAGAGAGTGAGCGGGGGAGGTGCACAGAAAGAAAGAGGGAGGCAGAGGATCCAAAGCAGGCTCTGTGCTGACAGCCCCCAGTGCGGGGCTCCAACCCATCAACCATGAGATCATGACCTGAGCTGAAGTCAGACACTTAACCGACTGAGCCATGCAGGTGCCCCCAACAATATAGGTCTTTTAATTAGTACATTTAGACCACTGGTGTTCAGAATGATTACTGATACAGTTGGATTAACATCTATCATATCTATTACTGTTTTCTATTTGTTGTCCTTGTTCTTTGTTCCTATTTTTGTTTTCTACTCTTCTTCTGTTTTTGTGGTTTTGAGAATTTTTATCATTCTACTTTCTTTCTTTTCTTAGAATATCAGTTATACTTCTTTTTCAACTTTTTTTAATGGTTGCCCTAGAGTTTGCAATGTACATTTTACATCTAACCCAAGTTCACTTCCAAATAACATTACACCACTTCACAGATACCTTATGAGTACCTTATGATAATAAAATAACCCCAATTCCTCTGTCCCTTGTATCATTGCTGTCATTCATTTATATATATGCATATATACACATACATAAAATACACATATGCACATATAATTGAATACATTGTTGCTATCATTATTCTAAACTACTATCTGTTAGATCGAATAAAAAGAAAAATAAAAGCTTTTAATTTTACCTTCACTTATGCCTTCTTCAGTGCTCTTCCTTTCTTTATGTAGATCTGAGTTTCTGACCTACACTACTATTCTTCTCTTTAGAGAACTTCTTTTAACATTTCTTGTACATCAGGTCTAGTGGCAACAAGTTCCCTCAACTTTTGTCTGAAAAAGTCTTTACTTTCCTTCACTTTTGGAGGATAATTTCAAAGGGTACAGAATTCTAGGTTGGCGTTCTTTTGTTTTTTTTCCTCACAATACTTTAAATGTTTCATTCTACTCACATGGTTTCTGAGGAGAAGTTTCATGTCATTATTATTTTGTTCTTTTATATGTAAGATTTTTTTTTCCCTTTTGGCTTCTTTAATGATTTTTTTTTTATCTTTAAATTTCTGTAATTTGAAAACAATATGCCTAGGTATTGTTCTTTTGGTATTTATCCTGTTTGGTGTTCTGTGAGCTTCCTGGATCTATGGTTTGGTGTCTGATACTAATTTGAGACGATTCTTGGTCATTATTGTTTCAAATATTTCTTCTATTCCTTCTCTCTCTTTTTTTTAATTAAAAAAATTTTTTTTGATATGAAATTTATTGTCAAATTGGTTTCCATACAATACCCAGTGCTCATCCCAAAAGGTGCCCTCCTCAATGCCCATCACCCACCCCCCTCTCCCTTCCACCCCCCACCAACCCTCAGTTTATTCTCAGTTTTTAAGAGTCTCTTATGGTTTGGCTCCATCCCTCTCTTTTTTTTTTTCCTTCCCCTCCCCCACAGTCTTCTGTTAAGTTTCTCAGGATCCACATAAGAGTGAAAACATATGGTATCTGTCTTTCTCTGTATGACTTCCTTCTCACTTTCTTCTCTTTCTGGTATTCCTTTTGTATTTGCCCCACAGTCCTTGGGTATTTGATTCTGCTTTTTCAATCTTTGTTCTCTTTGTTTTTCAGGTTTGAAGATTTCTCATGCTCAAGCTAAGATAGTCTTTCCTCAGTTGCACCCAGCCTACTGATGAGCCTGTTAAAGGCACTCTTCATTTCTGTTTCAGTGCTTTTTATCAAGAGCATTTATTTTTGTTTTATTATTTTAGGACTTCCACCTCTCTGCTTACATTGCCCATCCATTCTTGCATGTTGTCTACTTAATCAATTAGAACCCTTGGCATACTAATCATAGTTGTTTTAAATTCCCAATCTGGTAATTCCAACCTCCCTATCTGATTCTGATAAATTTCTGTCTATCCAAATTGTGTCTTTTACCTTTTGGTATGCCTTACAATTTTAAGAAGTGCCAGGACATACCTGGTAAAAGAAGCTACCGTAAATAGGTCTTTAATAATGGTGCTGAGGTGTGAGGGGAGAAGTGTTCTATAGTCCTGTGATCAGGTCTCAGTCTTTCAGTGTGAATCTGGATCTGCAACTATTCAGGTTAGTTTAGGTAGTTCTATATTTTATCCCTGAATTCCTAGTGCCTAACAAAGTACCTGGTATATACTGGCTGTTTAAAAAGTGTTTATGAATGAATGAGCAAACAGTCAATTAATGGTCAATCCAAATTGCTTAGTCATGTTATTTTACAACATATAAATGGCATTCAAAACCAGCTCTAAATGTATAATGAGAAAATTCTGTAGTACCATATACTTTGAGACCTCCCACATTTAAATCATAAAGAATGATTTCTTACCAGCTCTTCTTAGACCTATATGGTGAGTTAGGGATACGGAAGATGACCTTTGCTTCGGCATTGTCAGTAGATTTGAACTTAAAGGTCCATTTAGATAGGATCCTTGACTAAAAGGGAAAGATAACAAATTAACAATGTTAAAGCCATGGGAAATTTCCTCTTTTTTTTATTCATGGTCTTCAGTTCAACTAGGAAATACCTGCTTATACAGAATTTAGACATCTATCTAGTTGCTTAAAGGCCTAAAGCAGGAGCCAGCAAATGTTTTCTATAAAGGACCAAGTAGTAAATAAATACTTTCAGCTTCGCAGGCCACAAGGTCTCCACTGCAACTACTTAACTCTGCCATTGTAGCATAAAAGCAGCCACAGATAATAATAAATACAACTGTGTTTCAATATAATTTAATTTGCAAAAACAGCTATGGATCACATTAGGTCCACAGGCTGTAGTTTGCTGAACCCTGGTATAAAGCAGGTTATTAATATCATCTGGAGGACTTCTTAGAACACAGACTGCTAGTTCTACCTCCAGGGTTTCTGATTCAGTAGGTCTGGTGTAGGGCCAGTAATCTGCATTTCTAATAAGTTCACAGATGATGCTGACATTGCTGGGTCCAGGGACCTCACTGAGAATCACTGGCTAACATATACAGTTTTCACTCTCTTCTGTTCCCTCTCTTCACAGGTATCGATTACCCCCTAACTCAGTCATTTCCTATAACTGAAATATTTACTATAGGTTTTAGGGCTCTTATAAAGAAATTAAATGTAGGTTGGCAATCACACAGTACAGCCATGCGATGTATAAAATGCAACTTAAAATAAAATATATTTGAAAGCTTCCCAGTGCCAAGCGTGTAGCAAGGACACCATAAATTTTACCTTCTTTTTCTTCAATATTCACCATTTTCTTTTGTCAGTAAACTCCTGATGAGGGCACGTGGACACAGGCTCCAGGGCAGATCTAGATTCTCTCCTTCTCACTCGGTACTTTTTAGTACAGCCCAAGTTCTCAATAAGCTCTTCCCCAACTGCTTCATCTTTCCTGCACCTCCCTACCCATTACTGCAGGAAGGCCTATTTCTTCTGTGACTTAAAGGTTTTGGTTCATGTCTCCATTACAAATTCATCCACAATGTATTATAATTTCACTGCTTACAGATTCTTTTCCCTCATTAATTTGTGATTCTTTTTAGGGGCTATAAAGACATATCTCTGCATTGACAGTGGAGATAGCACAGTGCCTGATAAACGTGTTCAACAGTTATTTGTGGAATAAGTGAATGCTCTTTTCTTTAGGTTCCTAGTCTCAATTTTTTAGAGAACAGGTCACTTTTGCTCCCCAACTCTGAGTGGATGGACTCTTTTTCTTTTACCAACTCCTGCCTTGAGCCTCTCCTTGGACCTTTTTCTAAAATCTAGTTTCTTCTATATCCCCAAGGGAGAAACAAAATTCTGTACTATAGAAACAGAAGGCATGTAAAATCAGTTAGAACCATTTCACTAAAACTTCCTTGTTGACATTAACAAAAATTATAACAAAAGCACTATTTTGAGTATTTATTATGTACCATTCATTGTTTTATGTCGTTTACATACTTTATCTTTTCTAGTCTCCTATATGACAGACAAGGAAACTGAGGCTTGAAGAGGCTAAGTAATGTCCCCCAATTCATACAGCTAAAATTCACAGTGCCAGAACTAAAATTCAATCTCCAATTTCTTTGACTCTAAATGGAGAAAGCATTTACTCTCTACCTATTTTTAAAAAACGTTTATTTTGAGAGAAAAAGAGAGAGCACACGTGCGAGCCAGGGAGAGGCAGAGAGAGAGGGAGACAAAGAATCTGAAGAAGGCTCCATGTCCTTAGTGCAGAGCCCAGCATGGGGCTTGAACTCACGAACCATGAGATCATGACCAGAGCTGGAACCAAGAGTCTGACACTCAACTGACTGACCCATCAGGTGCCCCTCTACCTGTATTTTTAAAAGGTGTTCCCAGGGGTGCCTGGGTGGCTCAGTTGGTTGAGCATCCGACTTCGGCTCAGGTCATGATCTCATGGTTCACGAGTTTGAGCCCTGCATTGGGTTCTGTGCTGACAGCTCAGAGCCTGGAGCCTGCTTCGGATTCTGTGTGTCCTTCTCTCTCTCTGCCCCTCCCCCGCTCATGCTCTGTCTCTCAAAAATAAATATATGTTAAAAAAAATTTTTTTTAATTAAAAGGTCTTCCCACACCTTCCACAAAATAATTCTCATTCTATCTTGGTGTGTTTCTCCATCTGTAAAATTAGAGTTTTAGAAGTAAGGAGTTTTAAATTAACATCCAGCTGTTGGAGTCTATCATATTTTATTCTCAAGCCAATAGTAATGATGATTTGTTGATGATGTCACAAAAAGAAACAATATTCAAATAATACCACCCAATAAACTCATGTCCCTGCTAATGCTCAATCATTCTTTGTATTTGAGTACTCTTTGCTTATGCGTGGAATTGAGGAGATTGAGAAAGGGCAATAACAGTACCGCTCAGGGCAATATTCAACCAAAAATTTGTGTGCTCTACTGAAATTTACTTTCCGGTTAATATTCAAAACAAAGATAGGACTTTTTCCTTTTAAAAACAGACCCACTGCACTGTTCCATAGTTTTCTACCTTGATCCAGGGCCTTCTAATAATTGAAGTATACCATACGTTCAGTTAGCTGTTCAGAATTGAGAGGTACAGGTCAAATTACAGGTTTTCACCTACTTCCAGAATTGTCTCATTAATTCCTAGCCTCAAACCAGATAAATATACACTCCAATGAGATTACATAAAACAATCCTGAAGAAAACAGGGGACAAGAAGGATAGGAGTCCCAAAGATTATCAATAGTTGGTAGGAGGATGATTAAAGTCAGACTTAGGAATCATTACAAAAGAATGCCAAAAGTTATGGTCACAGAGTTAAGTGATATGTTAAGAATTGATTTTTAGATAACCCATGCCAATTACCTTGGTAAGATTTATATCAGTGTGTGTGTGTGTGTGTGTGTGTGTGTGTGTGTGTGTGTGTGAGAGAGAGAGAGAGAGAGAGAGAGAGAGAGAGAGAGAGAGAGAAGCAGCAACTATATAAACTTGTTGGCTGTATGATGTCTATATTTGGAGCTATTCTCTTAAGAAACTGAGTGAGGGGAGACCATTAGCCCTCTTGAATCTCTGTAGTTCAAATAGGGTCCAGGCACTGGTATAAATCTCTAATAAATTATGAGACACAGAATTGAGAAGCTGGTTCCCTAGTACATTATTTAGGAAATATAGTTCCTAACAAGTTATTAGATTTAATTACAGAGAAGTTATGGAGACAAATGATGAATAGGGGACTAGGTTAAAGGCAAATCTCTTTAGTGTAGAGTAACTATAGTTGATAGTCCATGCAGTTTTGGGACATGACTTGCCTATTTTTCCCCAGGGAAAGTCTGTTGAAAGAAAGTGAGCTGTGGGGCACCTGGGTGGCTCAGTCTGTTAAGCGTTTGACTCTTGATTTTGGCTCAGGTCATGATCTCACAGTTTGTGAGATCGAGTCCCACGTTGGGCTCTGCGTTGACAGTGTGGAGCCTGCTTGGGGTCTTCTCTCTCCCTCTCTGTCTGCCCCTCCTCTGTTCATACGTGCTCAAATAGAAATAAACTTAAATTTTTTTTTTTAAAAAAGGAAGGGAGCTGTGAGGTCTGAATATGTGTTCTGTTTGTCCACAGGGAGGGCTGGGTCCTAGCAGTCAGTCCAAAGATACAAGTTTAGCCATTTTTTAACCATAGCTACTAATACTGGAACTCAGAGATGCATAATCCAATTGTCAGCTAACCCACATTTCCTGGAACTTCCTGACCAGTGAACCTTCATCCTAGGTCTGAAACTTAAGCAGAAGTCACCATCAACCATCACAATATAATACGAACACCTTACTCCTGCAAGATGCTTGTTAGGCAGCTGTTTATCTTCAAGATCCATTTTACTGCAATCCCAAACTCATCACAGTAATCAAGCAGGCCTCAGAAGAGCAGTAATGACTAACACATGGTTGAAAGTGAAAGTGCCATGAAAGGCAAAGAAAAGGTGTTAAGGAGATTCAGAGGTGAAACAGATTGCTTCTCCTTGGAAACTGAGAGAGGAGGGTATCAGGGTGTTATTCTTAAGAGGTCACATCTGAGCCCAATCTTGAACGCTGTAGAAGCATGAGGCCGAGAAGACCTGTTCAAGGTAGAGAGAACAACTGTAGGAGTGAGGTGGGGGAGGGGGGGGGAGCATAGAAGCGGAGGAACAGAGAGAATAGCGAATAGTTAAGCTTGACTGGAATTTCAGATAGAGAAAGACAGACATATTTTGGTTTTGTAAAACAATGGCCCTCTTAATTAAAATCTGAAGTCCTTTAACAGCTGAACTTTAAGAGGTGAAGTCTTGAGGGCAGGTAATGCAGTGGCTGCTCAAACATGACTAGCCCTTCTTCCTGGTGGTTTTCTTCCCTTGGATTCTGTTTATCACAGCTACTGTACAGTTTATAACACTTCACTTTTTTCTCCAGACAAAGCATGAAGAAAAGCAAAATTAAATCCTATATTACTCTGCACTCAAACAAGGTGGGGCTGCAAACTGTAATTCAACTCAATTTTCAAATGTGTTAGACAAAAAACGAAATTATCAGGAAAGTTCAAGGAAGAGTCTAACAGGAGTCACATGCCTGTTGTTTTCACCTAGAGAGCTTTCCAAGTCACTCTTCTGGTCACGTTTTTTGCAAGACTGCTCCTATCTTTCACATTGTTTCATTTTTGCAAGTAAGGGTGCAGCTTTGTCATGAGGGAATAACAGGGTTTCAGATCCCAGGCTAGGAAGTTGGGCACTATTCTACAGGCATCGGTTAAGGGTCAAAAAACTTAATGATCAGAAAAACTGTATAATCAAGGTTTCATTTAAGGAAGAATTGTCGTGGAAGGGTAGGAGATGGAACAGGCAGTGAAGGATATTAGAAATGGAAAGGTCAATTAAGAGGAAAATTCAGGAGCGCCTGGAGGGCTCAGTTGGTTAAGCCACCGACTTCAGCTCAGGTCATGATCCTGCAGTTTGTGAGTTCGAGCCCCGCGTTGGGCTCTGTGCTGACAGCTCAGAGCCTGGAGCCTGCTTCGGATTCTGTGTCTCCCTCTCTACCCCTCCCCTGCTCACACTGTGTCTGTCTCTCAATGATAAATAAATGTTTACAAAACAAGAGAGGATAATTCAATAGCCCATGTAAGGAGATATAAAGCATGAAACAGTATAAAGTGATAAAGGAGAAGAGGGAACAGAAAGGAAAAGAGACGCAGAGACAGACCTGACAACAGGTATCTACAGGACAAGGTAAGAGGATGCAAACACCAAGTTTTCTAGCTAAACCCATTTTCTAAAGCAACCACTAAGTGAGAGGGTAGCAGTATTGTGTCAGGAAATGAGGGCAGAAAAACAGTAACATGAAAACGTTACCGGAGAGATGAGACATTTGGTTTTGGTCACAGCTTTAGGGAATGAGAGATTCAATACTGGAATCATGTTGAAAGCATAGGCAGAGTCATTTAAAATCACAGTCAGAGAAGCTAGCATCAAAATCCAAAGCTGTGTTCAAATCAAGATTCAAAAATGTAGGACATGTGGGGTGCGCCTGGGTGGCTCAGTAGGTTAAGCGTCTGACTCTTGATTTCGGTTCAAGTCATGATCTCACAGTTTGTGAGATGGGGCCCTGCACTGGGCTCTGTGCTGACAGCACAGAGCCTGCTTAAGATTCTCTCCCTCCCTCTCTGCACCTTCCCGACTTGCTCTCTCTCTCTCTCAAAATAAATAAATAAACTTTAAAAAAAATCTTTAAATTTAGAAAAAAAATGTAGGATATGTGACCTCAGTTCTAGAGTATTCCAACAAAGTCAAAATGAATGCCTTGTGATTCCGGATTCACATGTCTATTCAGTTTGAGCTACTAAAGCCTAAAGGTTCCTGAACAAAAAATTACCATACATGAAAGATTGATAGCTATGCTCTCTAATATGATTGCCATACATATTACCACCAATTACTTTATTCTCCAAGTTTCTAAATCTTTCATGAGGCACATGGCTTTGTTTTAATGAGAGTTAAGTAATTACATTGAATCTGCGTACATTTACCTCTTTTATGAACATTTCTCAGAGTTAATTTTCTTTGGACCATGTTTCTATTTTAATATCAATCATCTTAAGTCAGCAGGATAAAAGTGACCTTAACTCACTGTATCACATTTAATTGCAAATGTACTGCTATTACATCAGTGTGATTTTGAAGGATTAAAAAGCAATCATTTTCATCATTCTGTTTCAAGCCAAACAATATTCTCAAGATGATGTTCCCTGTGGTTAAGAAATATGTTGTATTTTCAGTTCCCAATATCACTGACTTCCCCATATCCTGCTTCCATTAAAAAACAACAACAACAACAAAAATAAGACCATTATGTTTAGGTTCTGGGCAAGTGTTGAACCAAAGCTCATTTTCCTTTACCATACTCTGTAATTCAACCCATTCCTGTTTCATGTATCATTTCATTCAATTTTTCCTTTATAAAAAAAGGAGCTCATTTACTTGAATACATTATAGAAAATTCAAATTAATAAATCCTGCAAGAATCTGGAAAATTACAATTATCTGATCCCATTTCCTATATAAACGTTAACACCACCTTTAACTGATAAATCGGTATGATCCAATCCTGCCATCTACTGTTTCAAATGTGTAACTCTACAGCTCAAGATAAACAAAGTGCTCAATACTAACAGTGGTTTAGCAGAAACTTTACACTAATTCCAATTTTGTTTATTTTTATTTTTTTTTAATGTTTATTTATTTTTGAGAGAGAGAGAGAGAGAGACAGAGACAGAGACAGAGCGGCAGAGAGAGAAGGAGACACAGAATCAAAACAGCTCCAGGTTCTGAGCTGTCAGCACAGAGCCTGATGTGGGGCTTGAACTCACGAACCGTGAGATCATGACCTGAGCCAAAGTCGGCCGCGTAACTGACAGCCACCCAGGCGCCACTAATTCCAATTTTGTTAACACAGTGAGATCACTGACTACATAGAACTTCATAACTCACACATGAGATCACTATGTCTCCTGGCTTTTAAAAGACAAAGTATTGACTCCTTTGTTATGAGGGTAGATGGGTATGTTTACATTCAGAAAATTTCAGCTCCTGCGTTTTCCCACCTTCCTTGAGCTACGGTTACTGATGCCCTTCATGTGTAGGATTAGCACCGTTTAGTTCCAAGTAAATCCTCAAGTGAGTACAGAATATGTTAGTAGTCTTAGTCCTCTAGCAGGAACAAGAGTTTTGCTACCTTGTATCTAACATCAGAGATGAGCCCTGGAAATGTGCTCTTCCTTTAACAAGTCAGTAGCTCTGTTGACCTTCCTTTGGATACCATGCACTGGACCTGTGTGATTGCCCCTACAACGGTCACAGATACTGATTTAAAACCTTTCCCGCTTCCCGTCCTAAACTGACCCTAGTTTCCTTAAACTGCCTCCCTGATTCATGTTCTTAAGGCCCCAGCATGCCTTGTACCCAATGTACTTAACTTTTCAGAGAAGACACATTAGCTGCTTTTTAAGAATCAGTTTTGCTATTATGCCTTATTCCTACCCATGCTGTCCTACATCTAAAATACTTCAACTGTTCCTTTCTGCTTTAGTTATTTCAAACTTCATTCAACAGAAACAAAGTGGATGTATTTGACTCAAATTTCTTTAAAAGACTGGGGATTGTACCTTGAAATGCCAAACTCTTGGTGTGGCCTTTTGCCATTACTGCGTTCCCACCGGGACGACGACTGTTCAATAGGTGGCAGACCGGAAGTTCCAGGGCTCCTCCTCAGCTGGGGAGTTGGTAAGCTATTCCTACTGTGTAGTCCCTGTGGAATAATTTAACGATGATTAAAACTGTCACCCTTAGATATGCTGTGTATGTATTTTTAAAGATGACATGTAAAAATACCAATACACAGTAGATTTTTAGTATGTACAGGAGACACAGGACATTTTATCTTGAAGATATGTCAGATTTACTCCAAATTTTACATTCGATATTATTGTTCTATTTAGTGTTCCTCCCATTAAACAATGGTTTCTGAACTCCCTACAATTTTACTAGATCTTTATTCTTTTGTACATTTTACTCCTAGTTTCATGAGAAATAAATACTTGACAATTTAAAAAGGAGGTATGAAAGATTTGCCCTGAAAAACAATTTCAGAGGACAAGCTTAGGATCAGGCACCATAAGCCCTAGATCCTAAACCCTTTGTATTTTCAATACAATGCTGAAGTATGTAGGGTTAACCTGGAGAAACTGAAAGATTCAGAACTACCTTTTCAATTAGCAATTAAATTCAGAACACCATTAGCATTAATAGTTTACCTTAGTTTTTGAAAATATTCTAAATTGATCTAAATGTTCAATTAGCCAAAGTATTCTATTTTTTACCACTGTAAATAGGTGTTTTATTGGGATTTACATAAAACAGGTTTTGCTTCTTCTGAATTTCCCCCATCAGCAGATACTGAAACCATCTCAGAGAGCTAAATATCTCTTATATTTAAGTTTTCCCAAGGATGTTGATTTTGTAAAGGTTCATAGTTACTTAGACTCATAGTGAAAAAGTTCTTTGTGTTACAATCCTTTCTGGCTATAACTTAGGTCCATATAGTCTTTCTTAGTTCTTAACACACATATATAAGACATTTATATTAAATTATCTTTTATAATTCCTTTTTCCTTACTAATTATTTTTTTTTATAAATGCTGTTGTTCTTTTCTGGAGTATCAGGTTTTTCTATTCTTTTTCAAAAACAGAGACCAATTAGATATGAAATTCAAGAAAGAAGTTTAAAGAACACAAAGAAATATGGTTTACTTCCTGGTTCTTACAGGACTTACTCCTATCAGTAGATTCCAGTACCAAAAATAAGCCTGATTAACTAAAATGTTCAGGAAATGAGGCATTTAGGCATCCTGTTTAATTACTATTATTGTTTCAAATGTTTCTAAAATGTACTAGTACACTTTTTTTTTCACACAGTAAGCACAGTAACAAACATAATATTGGTATCAATAAGATTTTTCTGATTAAGATTTTTAAGAATCACTATTTTTATTTTATTTTATTTTTTTTAATTTTTTTTTTCAACGTTTATTTATTTTTGGGACAGAGAGAGACAGAGCATGAACAGGGGAGGGGCAGAGAGAGAGGGAGACACAGAATCGGAAACAGGCTCCAGGCTCTGAGCCATCAGCCCAGAGCCCGACGCGGGGCTCGAACCCACGGACCGCGAGATCGTGACCTGGCTGAAGTCGGACGCTCAACCGACTGCGCCACCCAGGCGCCCCAAGAATCACTATTTTTAAAAATTGCTCTCTGTTAACTATACTTCAATAAAAAAAAAAAAAAAGTTACTATTCTAAACATCAAATGTCAATGGAAAATATAAAGGAATAGCAACATATCAAGTGAAGACTAACTCAAGAATACATAGAGTTATTTTATTGAATTTATTATTATCACTTTTTGATGCTTGTCATTAACCTGTTCCTCATAAGTAGAGTGCTAAAAAGAATGTCATGTAACTATGTACCATTGTTAATTGGATTCTGACGAAGGCAGGTATTTTTTAAAAATAAAAGCATCATATAAGCAAAACAAAATAAAAGCATCACATAGCCACCTGTGATCTGGATTTGCAATCAGTAATTATCAAACTTTTGCCCTAATTGGGCTTGCTTAATTTTTCAACACTTCTACACCCTAATGCTGGGAACACAGTGAAATTAATTATCAAAATCCTTCCAAATCCATATTTAACTTTTTCTAAGCTCCATATACACTATTACAATGAAAATTTAACTGCTTTGAATTTTATCTTCTCTTCATTAGTTTACCTGTAGAATAAAGTAGTTAATCTAGAACAATCTCTAAAATGTTTTTATTTCTAAAGTTTATGATGTTAGCTATCAACAAAGACATTGAAAGCATTCTAAACAATCATAACGTATACCTTAGAATAGTACTTATTATTTCCTAAAGAAAATCGTATTTTGAAGCATTGATATTTAAAGAAAAATTCATCCAATAGCTAATGATGGAAAAATCAACGTCTGTTGGGTTATAGCAATCTCTAGTGGGTAAAGGGGGGGAAAACAGACCCCCAAAAATGTGAAAGTCAATTTAAAATAATGTTATGTAATTCATAGAAATGAATATTATAATGATCAATTCTTTGGGGTTCAACAAGAACAATTTCGGGATCCTAAATAATACAATAAATTAATGACATGATTTGACTACTAGTTTGTTATATAAGCCTGGAATTAAATTTGTGTGGGGTTTTTTTTTCTGCTTTTTAAGAAACAATAATGACAATGATAAATAGTTGTAACCAAAAAAGTCATAACTGCTGATTAGAGTAATTTAGAATAAAAGCTGAATATTCATTTAGAAATATTTGAGATTTATAACTACCTCTAAAGTCCCAAACAGCTCAATATACTGTACAAAAAAGCTGATCCTTGAAAAAGAAATTGTGTTTTATCTATGCTACAAAGGAGCAGTTTTAATTTGAAAACATCATTAAATGTGGTAAGTATAGGGCTGGCTGATTACTGTATCTTGACCTTGTGAAGTTTTCGATCTCCTTTCTCAGCTGGGTCCTCTACTTCCGAGCAGGGGTAAAATCCAGGAAATGGTGTGAGGGGATTAATCCTTGGCCTACAGGAACCTGAGAAAGCACCCATCAAGGAACTGATACTCCGCAGGGAAGAAATGACTTGTGGGGGAAGGGTTGGATCAATCAGAAGGTCTGACACCATATTGCGAGCCTCATTTAGCACTGAAAGATCAACTCCACTTCCACCTCCAGAATTCTAGAAAAGAAAAAAAAAGGGAAAATTATATATTTGTTACAGAAAAACCTTAACGTTTAAGAAAAACTCTGTTTTGGGGCGCCTGGGTGGCGCAGTCGGTTAAGCGTCCGACTTCAGCCAGGTCACGATCTCGCGGTCCGGGAGTTCGAGCCCCGCGTCAGGCTCTGGGCTGATGGCTCAGAGCCTGGAGCCTGTTTCCGATTCTGTGTCTCCCTCTCTTTCTGCCCCTCCCCCGTTCATGCTCTGTCTCTCTCTGTCCCAAAAATAAATAAAAAACGTTGAAAAAAAAAATTAAAAAAAAAAAGAAAAACTCTGTTTTAAGTCAATATACACATACGATATACAGCAGTTCTTCCACTTACCTTACTCCCTCAGGAGACAGTCCAGCCAGCATAGTGACTAGGCCTTGTTGCAAAGACACTGGAGTTTGAAATCTACACTTTAATCCTACTTGTATGATTTTAGGCAAGTTATTCAACATCTGAATTTTTTAGTTTCTTTACCATAAAATGGAGATAGTAACATCTACCTAAGGCGAACGTGAGAATTAAGACTGATAATACATGCAAAGCACATAAGGCAGAGTACAGGGCATATATTTAAAGTACAATATGGGAATGCAAGCTGGTGCAGCCACTCTGGAAAACAGTATGGAGGTTCCTCAAAAAATTAAAAATAGAACTGCCCTATGACCCAGCAATTGCACTACTAGGCATTTATCCAAGGGATACAGGTGTGCTGTTTCAAAGGGACACATGCACCCCCATGTTTATAGCAGCACTATCAACAATAGCCAAAGTATGGAAAGAGCCCAAATGTCCATCGATGGATGAATGGATAAAGAAGATGTGGTATAGATATACAATGAAGTATTACTCGGCAATCAAAAAGAATGAAATCTTTCCATATGCAACTACATGGATGGAACTGGAGGGTATTATGCTAAGTGAAATTAGAGAAAGACAAAAATCGTATGACTTCACTCATATGAGGACTTTAAGAGACAAAACAGGTGAACATCAGGGAAGGGAAACAAAAATAATATAAAAACAGAGAGGGGGACAAAACAGAAGAGACTCATAAATATGGAGAACAAACTGAGGGTTACTGGAGGAGTTGTGAGAGAGGGGATAGGCTAATGGGAAGGGGCACTAAGGAATCTACTCCTGAAATCATTGTTGCACTATATGCTAACTAATTTGGATGTAAACTTTAAAAAATAAAAAATAAAATTAAAAACAACAAAAAACCACAGTATAAATAATGGAGCAAGGGCTTTGTACTGTATACAGTTAGACTCTTATCCTTGAGGCAAGTTGATAGGTTTTTCATTTTTGGATTTTTTATTTTAAGATTATCTTATTCTTTATTGGGTGACATTATGAATTAAGAACTAATTTGTAATGTAACTGTTACATGTAAGCTATTCAGTAAGTGCTGGTCTCCCAATAAATATTAGACTTTTCTTATTCTCCCCCTAAAGAATAAATAAATAAAGTGCAATAAGTAACAGTATAACCACTAATGTTACAGAAAATAAGAAGACAAAAATACAGGAAAAACAGTGTCAGGGTTCAAAGAAGATAGTGATGATTTTGAACTAAACGGTTATCAAAAACTTCATGGAGGAGGTAACATCAGACTTGGCCTTAAAAAATAGATAGGGATGGGGGTGCCTGGGTGCCTCAGTCGGTTAAGCGTCCGGCTTCGGCTCAGGTCATGATCTCGCGGTCTGTGGGTTCGAGCCCCATGTCAGGCTCTGTGCTGACAGCTCAGAGCCTGGAGCCTGTTTCGGATTCTATGTCTCCCTCTTCCTCTGACCCTCCCCTGTTCATGCTCTCGCTCTCTCTCTCTCTCTCTCTGTCTCAAAAATAAATAAATATTAAAAAAAAATAGATAGGGATGATATTTTTAAAATTTAGAATAAATATTTCATTGATGTATACATATGGTATGATTTTTACTTTTTGAAAATACATATATATGGTGTTCAACTCAATTACCCATAGAAATGAGTGCACTGATAGAACAGTGAATTAATGTTACTTTTGGTGTTCTTGTTATATCTTGAACTTACATTTGAGTGTGTCTGCAATTCATAATTATTGAATGCATTTAATGAGTTCACCAAGAAATGGTTTATTAGGCATCCTCACTACATTTTGGAACTAAGAAATGTTATGAAAGTTAGAACAATAATTAAGATCTTTGCTCTTTGTGGAATTTTTTTTCCTTGTGAAGTATATTTTGTCTTCGTTTTTATTTGAAAACATTTCTATTATTAGGGTACAGTCCAGCTATTTCTAGTATTTATAAATAAATATTTCCCTATACATGTCAAAACAGATAATTAAACATACTTTTGACAAATAGCTTCCCATAAATTTGAATTGCTGAACCAAAGTAAATGAACATGTTAAAATTTGGTCATTACCATAAAACTGCCCTCACATATGTTGGTTAAATCTATACTTCCATAGGGGCGCCTGGGTGGCGCAGTCGGTTAAGCGTCCAACTTCAGCCAGGTCACGATCTTGCGGTCCGTGAGTTCGAGCCCCGCGTCGGGCTCTGGGCTGATGGCTCGGAGCCTGGAGCCTGTTTCTGATTCTGTGTCTCCCTCTCTCTCTGCCCCTCCCCCGTTCATGCTCTGTCTCTCTCTGTCCCAAAAATAAATAAACGTTGAAAAAAAAAATTAAAAAAAAAAAATCTGTACTTCCACAAATTGTATATAACCACATCTATTTTCCCACACCCAAATGAGAAATCTGATGATATCGGAGTTGGATGTTCCTGGTACAGATCATGTGTCATTTCTCTCCAGTTGCTTTCAAGTTCCTTTGTCTTTAGTTTTCAAACATTTCATTATGACACGGCTTGCAATAAAATTACGGGGGGGGGGGGGTTCACATTTGGGAATCACTCAGCTCCTCCAACTTGTAGGATTATGTTTTCTGCAAAATTTGGGGAAGTTTTCAGCCATTATTTTTTTCAAATAATCTTTTAAATTCTCTCTCTCCCTCCCTCCCTTCTCTTTCTCTCTTTCTCTCTCCCTCTCTCCCCTTCTTCCTCCCTCCCTCCTCACACTCAGACATGAATTTCGGATCTTTTATTATCCCTTAGGTCACGAAGGCTCTATTCATTTTGTTTCCATCTATTTTTTCTATGTTGTTCAAACTGGATAAATTCTATTGTTCTATCCTCCAGTTCACAGATTCTCTCCTCTGCCATCTCCACTCTGTTACTGAGCCCATTCAGCAAGTTTTGAATTTCCATTAACAGTTTTTTCAGTTCCATAATTTCCATTTCTTTCTTTTTTATAACTTCTACAGGCCTACCTTGGACATGCTGCAGGTTTGGCTCCAGACTGCAACAGAGCTAATATCACAATAAAGTGAGTCAAATGAATTTTCCAGTTTCCTAGTGCATATAAATGTTTACAATGTACTGTAGTCTATTGTGTGTGCAAAGGTATTATGTCTAAGAAAATGTACATACCTTAAAAAACTTTATTGCTAGAAGCACTTGGGTGGCCCAGCTGGTTAAGCGTCTGACTCTTGATTTCAGCTCAGGTCATGATTTCACAAGTCATGAGTTCGAGCCCCACACTAGGCTCTGTGATGACAGGACAGAGCCTGCTTGAGATTGTCTCTCTCCCTCTCTCTCTCTCTGTCCATTCCCCACTCGTGCTCTTTCTCTAAATAAACTTTAAAAATACTTAAAAATACTTTATTGCTAAAAAATGCTAACCATTATCTGAGTTTTCATCAAGACAATCTTTTTGCTGGTGGGGGGTCTTGGCTTTGATATTGATGGCTGCAGATTGATCAGGGTGGTAGCTGCTAAAGGTGGGGTGGTTGTGGCAATTTCTTAAAATAAATGAAGTTTGCTGCATTCAACTGACTCTTCTTTTCACAAATGATTTCTCTGTAGCATGTGATGCTGTGTGACAGCATTTTAAAAAATTTTTAATGTTTATTTATTTTGGGGGAGAGAGAGAGAGAGAGAGAGAGAGAGAGAGAGAGAGAGAGAAATAAGCAGGCTCCATGCTTTCAGCACAGAGCCTGATGTGGGGCTCAGACTCACAAACCATGAAATCATGACCTGAGCAGAAATCAAGAATTGGACACTTAACCAATTGAGCCACCCAGGCACCCCTGTGTGATAGCATTTTACCCACAGAACTCCTTTCAAACTTGGAGTCAACCCTCTCAAAACCTACTGCTGCTTTATCAAGTTTATGTAATGTTCCAAATCCTTTATTGTCATTTCAACAGTCTTCACAATATCCTCACCAGGAGGAGATTCCACCTCAAGGAACCACTTCCTTTGCTCAGTCCTAGGAAGCAACTCCTTATCTGTTGAAGTTTTATCCTGAGATCACAGCAATTGAGTCACATCTTCAGGCTCCACTTCTAATTTTATTTCTCTTGCTATTTCTACCACGTGTAGTTACTTTCTCCACTGAAGCCTTTTTTTAATTTTTAAAAAATATTTATTTTTGAGAGAGAGAGCACAAGCAGGGTAGGGGCAGAGAGAGAGGGAGACGCAGAATCTGAAGCAGGCCCCAGGCTTTGAGCCATCAGCAGACAGCCTGATGCAGAACTCAAACTCATGAACCAGGAGATCATGACCTGAGCCAAAGTTGGACGCTTAACAGACTGAGCCACCCAGGCTCCCTCCACTGAAATCTTGAATCCCTCAGAGTCATCTATGTGGGTCGGAATCAACTTCTTCCAAATTCTGGTTAATGTTGGTATTTTGACCTCTTCCTATGAGTCATAAATGCTCTTAAGGGCATCGAGAATGGTGAATCCTTTCCAGAAGGTTTTCAATTTTCTTTGCCCAAGTCCAACAGAAAAATCACTATCTATGGCAGCTGTAGCCTTACAAAATGTAGTTCTTAAATAATGAGACTTGAAAAGTCAAAAGTACTCCTTGCTCCATGGGCTACAGAATGGATGTTGTGTTAGCAGACAAGAAAACATCAATCTTGTCGCACATCTCCATCAGAGCTCTTGGGTGATCAGGTGCATTGTCAATGAGCAGTAATCTCTGAATCTTTTTTTTTTTTCCTGAGCAATCTGTCTCAAAACTGGGCTTACGATGTTCGATAAACCATGCTGTACATATATGTGCTTTGCTGTTCCATTTACACAGCAGTGTCGGTTTAACATAATTTCTAAGGACCCTAAGATTTTCAGAATAGTAAATGACCACTGGCTTCAACATCAAGTCACCGTCTGCATTAGTCCCAATGAAAGAGTCCTTCAAAGGACTTGTCCTTTGAAGCTTTGAAGCTAGGCACTGACTTCTCCTCTCTGGCTGTGGAAATCCTACGTGTCATCTTCTTCCAAAAGAAGACTGTTTCACCTACATTGAAAATCTGTTGTTTACTGTAAGCACCTTCAATAATTATCTTAGCTAGATCTTCTGGAAAACCAGCTGAAGCTTCTACATCAGCACTCCCTTGAACTTTTATGTTAGAGAGATGGCTTCCTTCCTTAAACCTCAGGAACCAACCTCTACTACTTTCAGACTTTTCTTCCACAGCTTCCTCACCTCTCTCAGCCTTCACAGAATTAAGGAGAGTTAGGGCCCTGCTCTGGATTAGGCTTTGGCTGACGGGACTATTGCGGCTGGTTTGATCTTCTATCCATACCACGAAAACTTCCCCTGTATCACAGAAGTAAGGCTGTTTCACTTTCTTATCATTCACTGAAGTAGCACTTTGAATTTCCTTCAAGAACTTTTCCTTTGCATTCACAGCTTGAATGGATGATGCAAGAGGCCTAGCTTTTGGCCCATCTCAGCTTTTGATATGCTTTCCTCGCTAAGCTTAATCACTTCTAGCTTTTGACTTAAAGTGAGAGATGTGTGGCACTTTCACTTGAACACTTAGAGGGCACTGCACGGTTATTAACTGACCTAATTTCAGTATTGTTGCATCTCAGGGAATAAGGAGGCCCAGGGAGAGAGAGATGGGGGAATGGACAGTCGGTGGAGCAGTCATGACACACACATTTATCAATTAAGCTCACCACCTTGCATGAGCAGGATTCATGGCACCCCAGAACAATTACAATAGTAACACCAAAGATCACTGATCACAGATTACCATAAAAAGTATAATAATGAAAAAGTTTGAAATATTTTCACAATTACCAAAATGTGTTCGAAAAACATGAAGTGAACAAATGCTGTTGTTAAAATGGCAAAAATAAACTTGCCGATGCAGGGTTGCTACAAACCTTCAGTTTGTAAAAAACACAGTATCTGCAAGGTGCAATAAAGTAAAACACAATAAAAGGAGATGTGTCTGTACTTTTGTTGTTGTTGTTGAGATTTTCTATTTTGTATTTGTAATTGCTTGTTAGGACATTTGTATGATGGCTGCTTTAAAATTTCTTGTCAGATAATTCCAAATCTGATTCAATTTGGTGTGAAGGACTGATTGTCTTTTCTCACTCAAGTTGTGATTTTCCTGGTTCTTGGTGTAACAAGTGATTTTTTTATTTTATCATCAACATTTTGGCTGTTATCCTAGAAGACTGAGTCCTATTTAAATCTTTTGTATTAAGAGGCAGACTCTTTGCTTCGATAAAGCACACAGGTCCTCGTCTACTTCTTCAGGCTGTGGTTCTAATGACAATTAGTTTTCAGGGCACTCATAGTACTATTTCACACTGCATGACTTTTTTTCCGGTGCCACAAGGGTTTCCACGGGACCCTGCTGGTACCTTGTTGGTGAGGATATGGGAGGAGGGAAGGAGGAATTTCCTCAGATTGAGCCACCTGGTACTTCTAGGTGGGGGAGGAGAGTCTCTAGGCCACAGAAACAAAGAGCACTTTCCAGACTAGGCACACGCTGTGACAGTACCCCCCCCCCACCCTTTTGCCAGACCCCCTGGCCACTCAGTCTCTCACTGGGTAAGGAGAATCTCATGCCCAGTAGGGAATGAGAGTACTTCCCTGGACCTCTTACTGTCAGTGGAGTTCTTGGTCACTTTTCCCTTGCTAGAGCAACCAGACTCACTTGGTATAGTTTGAGGGCTCTCATTTAATCTTAGGGAAGGAACGAGCCTACCTGCATCACATTCTGTTGCTGGGCTGGGGAGTCAGGACCTGCGTCACCTTTTGCTGTTAGGCAGGGGTTTTAGGAAACTCGATCACTATTGTTTTCCTCCATTAGTAGGGTCCCTAACTAGTCTACCCTCCTCTTTCCATTTTTCAGAGTTCTCCTTTGGTTGCCCCTTGTTATTTCTGGAGTTTATAGGGGCGCCCGGGTGGCTCAGTCGGTTGAGCAGCCGACTTCGGCTCAAGTCATGATCTTGCGGTCCATGAGTTCGAGCCCCGCGTCGGGCTCTGTGCTGACAGCTCAGAGCCTGGAGCCTGCTTCGGATTCTGTGTCTCCCTCTCTCTCTGCTCCTCCCCTGTTCATGCTCTGTCTCTGTCTCAAAAAATAAATATATGTTAAAAAAAATGTATTTCTGGAGTTTATAGTTATACTTAGTGGAGAGGAGAGGGGAGAATTAACCCTGAAGATACACACAGAGCACATAGAGTGATGTGCAGTCCATACAGGTAAAGTACAATAAATATTACTATTAATATGGAAAAGAGAGGAGATAAAAATACAAATAGAGTGGCATCAGAGTTCAAAGAAGATACATAAAATTTTTAATCTGAATGGTTAACAGTAACTTTATGGAAGGGGTAGCATTTGAGCTGAGATGTTAATTTGGTAGGATTTTATTTATAAAGATTAGGGGAAAATATTTTACAACAAAACTAAAAATGTATTAGGGGGAGTTCATTCTTCAAGAAAGAGCACAAATAAAGGTACAAAAGTGGTAAAATGGCAAAGTACAAGGAACATGAAATTTAAGTACAGGCTTCATTTTTTTTTTTTTTTAAGAGCACTAGAACATAAGGTTGGAGGCCTGTGGGGACCAAATTTTTGAGAACACCAGATTCCAGGCTCACAGATCTGAGCAGCAGAGAATCATGGATTTTGAGCAGGTTAAAGAGGAAGAACAAAGTGGGGAAAGAGAAAAGGAAGTAACAGAGGGCCCTGGAATATTAGAGAGGATGAAAAGACAGTTAACAACTGACAGAAATATGGGAAAACAGCATCCCAGGCCAGGAGACCAGCAAGTGTGAAGACCCGAAAGCACAGGCTGCCTAGCTTCTTTGAAGAATAACAAGAAGGCCAGAGTAACTGGTGCAGAGTGAATAAAGGAGAAATTAGTACAACATGAGGGCAGAGAAGTAAAAGGGAGTAAAATAAGGGATCATGTTATGCAAGGTCATTTAAGTCCATGACAAGGACTTGAACTTTTTTCTGGGTAAGAAGAGTATAGTAAGCAAGAGTGACAATTTTTTTTAACATTTATTTATTATTGAGAGAGACAGACAGACAGAGCATGAGCAGGGGAGGGGCAGAGGGAGAGGGAGACACAGAATCCGAAGCAGGCTCCAGGCTCCCAGCTGTCAGCACAGAGCCCGACGCGGGGCTCGGAACTCACAAACTGTGAGATCATGACCTGAGCTGAAGTCGGTCGTTCAACCAACTGAGCCACCCAGGCACCCCAAGAGTGACAAATTTTTAAAGCTGAACTTAAATTCCTATTTCCCATTGGCTTATATGTGGCAAACTCTTGTTTTTCCCCAGAGAGCTAAGAATAGATTATGCATTCTAAAGGGTTATTGAAGAGGAGGAGGGGGAGGTAGGCAGACTTGGTGGCTTTGTTTCACCTGCAAATGCTAAAATATTTACTCCCTGGTCCTTTATAGAAAACATTTTGCTAAGTCCTGTCTTATAATTTCAGAGATACTTAGTATTCATTATTACTGAAATTAATATAAGATTAGCTCACATTTTTATTCAATGCTACTATCTCCCAGGCACTTAATTATTATTATTATCATCATCATCATCATCAACATCATCAGCCCTCTGAAAGAAGTGGTATTATTCCCAATTTATAGATGAGAAAATAGGTTCAGAGTGACTTAAGAGGCTTGCCTTATTTTTCAAAAGAAGGCTGTATCAACCCAACTCTTCTGCCTAGAATAACTAGTCTAGAAAAGAAAATGGACTAAACTAGTCCATTTCAAAGCCTCAGAGCACAGCCAAGCAGCCAGGGCTTGAAAGAATAAGACCTCAGAGTTAAAAAATTAAAATGAACCCCACTATTCTGTGCTACTTTTTCCCCTCAAGGAAACCGCTGCAGATTCATAACTGGCCAGGGCAGAGAGGAGAAGCAGTAGAGCAGTTAAGAGGCTAGGAAATAAAGTAGAGCTTTCTGTCATCTCAGGAGGCTAGCAGACCAAAACTGGAGTTCAGGGTTATCAAGACAGGCAGAACTTTAAAGACTAAGCAAGCACTCTGAGAGAAGAAACAAAACCAAGCTTGAATTCAGAGCAGCTTTGCCCCTAAAGGTATTTGCCAATTTGCAAACAGTGGCCAAGAGATGGAGAAACCAAGCAAAATTTCTCAAAAAGATTTCTATTTTGAAAGTAAAACAGAGGGGCGCCTGGGTGGCTCAGTCAGTTGAGCGTCTGACTTCAGCTCAGGTCATGATCTCACAGTCCCCGAGTTCAAGCCTCACATTGGGCACTGTGCTGACAGCTCGGAGCCTGGAGCCTGCTTCGGATTCTGTGTCTCCATCTCTCCCTCTCCCTCTCTCTCTCTTTGCCCTCTCCCACTCCCATTTGCTTTCCCCTCCTCAAAAATAAATAAACATTAAAAAAATTTTTTGGGGCGCCTGGGTGGCGCAGTCGGTTAAGCATCCAACTTCAGCCAGGTCACGATCTCACGGTCCGTGAGTTCGAGCCCCGCGTCAGGCTCTGGGCTGATGGCTCAGAGCCTGGAGCCTGTTTCCGATTCTGTGTCTCCCTCTCTCTCTGCCCCTCCCCCGTTCATGCTCTGTCTCTCTCTGTCCCAAAAATAAATAAACGTTGAAAAAAAAAATTTTTTTTTAAAATTTTAATTAAAAAAAAAAGTAAAATAGAGCTTTCAGCAGTCTCAATACTGGAGGGAACAACAGAAGGAGTTACTAGAAAACACATCAGTAACTAAGCTGTTATAAGATGGGGGCACCTGGGTGGCTCAGCCGGTTGAGCGTCCGACTTCAGCTCAGGTCATGATCTCACAGTTTGTGGGTTCGAGCCCCGCATCAGGCTCTGTGCTGACCTCTTGCTCAGAGCCTGGAGGCTGCTTCAGATTCTGTGTCTCCTTCTCTCTCTGCCCCTCCCCCACTCACATTTTGTCTCACTCTGTTTCTCAAAAATAAATAAATGTAAAGAAAATTAAAAAAAAAAAAGATAGAAAACCTGAATAGACCTAAAACTATTAAAGAAACTGAATCCATAGTTTAAAATTTGCTCATTAAAAAAAACTCCAAACTGAGATGGCTTCACCAGAACATTCTTTTAAACATTAAAGGAAGAAAGAATACCAATCTTACCAAACTTTTCTAGATAACAGAGACTGAATATACCACTTTATAAGGCTACTGTAACCTTTATACCAAAAACATGACAAGAACATTATGGAAAACAAGAATTGTGGGGCCAATTCTCTCTCATAAACGTGGATACAAAATTCTAAAACAAAATATTAATAGTATCCAGTGATACATATATACATTTTATATACATTTATACATTTTTTAAATATCTTTATCAAATTTGCTTTATTCTGGGAATATGGAGATGGTTCAACACAGACATAGAATTAAACAATATGATTCACCACATTAAAAGAGTAAATGGAAAAAAATCCAGGAATCATCTCAATAGATGCAGAAAAACCATCTGATAAAAATTCTACACCCATTCATGACTAAAAAGAGAAAAAATGTCCTTAGTAAATTAGGATTAGAATGGAACTTCCTTAATCTGATAAAGGGCATCTACAGAAAACATTAGTGATATTTTCATCAAAAGACATCAAGATAAACCAGACTGGGAGAAGACATTTTTAAATACATACACTTTAACATACATACTATACATACCTATACATATATGTGTGTGTATATACACATATATACATATATACACAAATATATACGTGTGTGTGTGTGTGTGTGTGTGTGTGTGTGTGTGTATGTATTCATGTCTGAAATACACAAAAAATCCTACTGGTCACCAAGTAAAAGGTAAATAATCAGTATTAAAATAGGAAAAAACCTGACCAGAGAATATCTGGGTAGCCAATTAACATAAGATCCTCAACCTGATGAGTCATCAGTGAAATGCAATTATTAAAAGCACAATGATAATACTGCTTCACAGCTACCATAATGATTTAAAACAGACACTACCAAGTGTTGACAACGATGTGGAATAACTGGAACTATCAGAGGCTGATGGCTGGGTAAAATCTGATACAATCTCTTTGGAAAATTACTGAGTACTATCTACTGAAACTCAGCATATGCATGCATACTCGATGAGCTACCAATCTACTCTAAGATATATACCCAACAAAAGACATCAAGAGTGTTCCAGCAGCATTACTTGCAATAGCCATGAAGGGGTTCAGGACAGGCCCTCCCAGAATGTGCCACTTTGGCATGTGGATTATTTTTTACGCTGAAGGCCCTTGAGATCCTGTGGCCCCATGAGAAACTTTTGCCCCTCCCTTAACTAACAGAAGAATCTATATTGGCGGGGGGGGGGGGGGAGGGGGGGTTCTGAGAATAAGTGTTATTAGCAGAGATCATCTTTTTTAAGGTTTTAAGGTTTTATTTTTAGGTAATCTTTACACCCAATGTGGGCTCAAACCTATATACCCCAAGATCAAGAGTTACATGCTCTACCTGACTAAGCCAGCCAGAAGCCCCCAGCAGAGATCAATTTTATCTGGGTGAACCATCTGTACAGCAGGGCAAACATCTAATTACCAAACATATGCTCTACTTACCGCCCTGTGAATTATATTCCTTTCCTCTGAAGTTCTAGAACCATGCCCCCTTTCTCCTTAGTTGAGAATGACATATATACCTTATTTTGCCTGATTATTTTTGGAATTTCCATGTCTATGTGGACTCCCTATACAGATGCCTATTAAATTTGATTTTCTCCTGTTCATCTGTCTTATGCCAATTTGATTCTTAGCCCAGCTAGAAGGACCTTTGAGGAGGAATTCTTGCTTCCTGACAGCCAAAAATGAAAATTAAAAAGAAAAAGTCCATCTACTATAGGATGAAAAAATTGGAGTATATTCATTCAATGAACTACTAAATAGAATGAAAATGAATTACTGCTATGTGCAATATTAATCTCCTAAATATAATTTTGAAAGAAAGAAGCAAAAAATACATATCATTAATTCCACTCATATAAAATTCAAAGACAGAAAAACTAAGTTGTGATGACAAAAATCACATTGATATAATGCTTGGCAGAAGTTGATGACCAGGAGGGGAACATAAGGGGGGACTTTGGGGGAGCTGAATTCTTCATCTGAAAGACAATCACATGTATATAATCACTTTGAGAGAATTCATCAAGTTGTACACTTATGACTTACACATTTTTATATATGAATGTTACACTAAAAATTTTTTTAGAGGATGAGAAAGAGGAAGAGGAAGAGAGGGAGGAAAGAGGGAGACAGGTATCTGATATCACATACCAGTCTGTATGACTACTAGCCCATGCTTTTAACCAGGACTGCTTATTTATCTTTAGATTTTACTAATAATTTAAATACTCTATTAATTGAAAACTGAGGATCTTGGTGGATATAACTGATGAGAAAGCCCTTGTGTAGGTCAAAGAACCAGCCCTTTTTAGGTCATAAATGGCCTTCTTGATTTCATTTGACTGCAATAATTACATTTTTATTCACCAAAATCCAGAAAATATTTCATTCTTATGGGCTGTTGTGGATATTCCATTCACATTTTAAAAATAAAACACATTCAAAGGAATATTCATTTTTTAAAAATTGGTATAGAGACAACTAACTAAATAAATCTAATTAATGGGTAATGTTTCTGTAAATACAAAGAACAGAGATTTGATATTTACTGATATTTATCGATTAGCATGAAAACCATCAGGTTTCAAAACAGTACATTAACCATAATATTATAATTTTTGTAGAATAGAATACATAGATTTTAATACAATGGAAAAGTGGGAAAAGATCTGTAAAGATATACATCAAAAGTTAACATAATTAACATAGTTATTGTTTGATGTTTAGAAATGGTTTTTCTTCTTTCTCTTATATTTGTATTTTCAATTCTGATATGAATATATATTACTTGAGTGACCAAAAAAGTTTAAAAGTACATATTGGGGCACCTGGGTGACTCAGTCAGTTGTGTCTGACGTCAGCTCAGGTCACAATCTCACAGTTTGTGAATTCGAGCCCCACATCAGGCTCTCTGTCAGCATGGAGCCTACTTAAGATCCTCTACCGCCCTCCCTCGCTCTCACATTCTCTCTCAAAAGTAAATAAACATTAAAAAAAATTTTTTTTAAGAAAAAAAGTATATATTACAGGATTTTATTTGTATATATGAAGTTCATCAATAAGCAAAACTAACTACTCAAAGTCAAGATAGACATTATCTTTGGGGATACAGGAAATAACCCCTAATGGTGTATAAGTAAGGCTTCTGGAATGCTGGTAAAGTTCTACTTCTGGATGTTTGTCCTAGTCACATGGGATGTTTCCTTTGTCAAACTTCATCAAGCTATGCACTTTTCTTTTACATATACATATATATTTTTTAAGTACACTTTATGCCCAGCACAGAGTCCAGCTCGGGGCTTGAACTCACGGCACAACCCTAGATCAACACCTGAGCTAAGATGAAGAGTAGGATGCTTGACTGACCAGGACACCTAGGTACCCCAGGCTGTGTACTTTTCTGTATGTATAATTCAATTAGAAGTTTATCAAAAACTCTAAGTAGAGTGTTTTCATTTCCCTAACAAAATGCCACTTGTTTTTGCTTTTTCTCATATATGGCCTTAAATCTTTTTTTTTCCCTGCTGTCAATCAGTTGCCCACAATAAGAAAAGAAAAGCTCATCCTTAATATGGAATTAGTAGTTTATTCTGAGCCCAGATTATATGAGTAACATTTAAAAAAATAACTCTTGGGGCGCCTGGGTGGCTCAGTCAGTGGAGTGTCTGACTTTGGCTCAGGTCATGATCTCACGGTTCACAAGTTTGAGTCCCACGTCAGGCTCTGTGCTGACAGCTCAGAGCCTGGAGTCTGCTTCGAATTCTGTGTCTCTTTCTCTCTCTGCCCTCCCCTGCTCATGCTCTCTCTCTCAAAAATAAACAAACATTAAAAATTTTAAAAACTTATATAAGTATGGTTTCTTCTTCTTCCTTACAATTAAAATGTATTAAAAAAACAAACAAACAACTAATACCTAAATGAAAGTTCCATTCATTTTAGTTCAGTTAAAGAAAATCTTATGAAAAAAATTTTTTAAATGTCAAAAGTTCCATTACAGGGGTGCCTGGGTGACTCAGTCAGTTAAGCATCCCACTTCGGTTCCGGTCATGATTTCACAGTTCATGAGTTCAAGCCCCACGTCATGCTCTATGCTGACAGCTCAGAGCCCAGAGCCTGCTTCAGATTCTGTGTCTCCCTCTCTCTCTGCCCCTGCCCTGCTCACACTCTGTCTCTCTCTCCTTCAAAAATAAGAAAAAATAAAAATAAATAAAAATAAAAAGTTTCGTTAAAGTACACCTAAAACTTTAACATTATGTGTCAACTATAGTTCCAACTAAAAAAAGTTTCCGGGGCACCTGGGTGGCTCAGTTGGTTGAGAGTCCGACTTTGGCTTAGGTCATGATCTCGCTGTTCCTGAGTTTGAGCCCCACATCGGGCTCTGTGCTAGCAGCTTAGAGTCTGGAGCCTGCTTCAGATTCTGTGTCTCCCTCTCTCTCTCTCTGTCCCTCCCCTGCTCATGCTCTGTATCTCTCTCTTCTCAAAAATAAACATTATTTAAAAAGTTCATTACAGATATTAGTTATTAGTGATATTATTTAAATTTACCTGATAATGAGGTTTATACCATTGCTTTAAGTCCCAGTCCCAAAGAATCATCTGGAAAAAAAAAAATTTTTTAGTTACAAACCAGAATCCAACAAACAAACATATGTAAAGATAAAATGGAACATCTTTAATTACAGATACCTAAAATAGCTTACAGCTTGGGAGGGGAATTGGGAAGGTAATAGTAAAAATGATCTCTAGACAGAATATTCCATAAATTATGTACTCTGTGATTGAGAAATCAAAAGAATAGTCAGAATAAAGTCACTATAATAAGCCATATTAAATAGCAAAATATCTATTACCATAAAAAGGAAAATACAAATCAAAATAACACCTATTTACTAAAAAATACAAGAAAAATGACAAATCATCAGAAACTCTCCCTGTCCCCACCGTCTTCAAAGGATCATCACTCACCATCCTAAACCAGTGTCAATGGGTGGTGCTATTTCCTTACTAATAAGGCACCTGTCAAAATCCATTTTCAAAGCTTATCCTTGGGGTTAGATTAAGTACCAATCGTAGCTGATTATAAAAAGCAACACTCAACCCTTTTGATATGCAGATAATTATGATGGTTTTTCTGTCTCTTTAAAGGCTATCGGTGATAACTTCTTAGTCCCAGACTAATCTTTTCCTGTCCTTTTAATTCCCAGCAGACTTTTCTGGCTGCTTCCCCTTCCAATAGTCCCTATGCTCCAGGAGAAAAAAAGTTAGCTTTCATTTAGCAAGCTATAACTGCTACCTATAGTTAATCCTAAATTCCTTTTAAGATTATTTAGTTAACAAATAGGTCTCCTCTTTTTGCCTAAATAGATTATAATTGCAATTTTCTACACAGTTTTGAACCTAGTCTTGAATTTAAACCTAACTTGTAATACAATCACCTGAAGCCCCCAGTAGGGGGGCTCCAACTCACAACCCAGAGATCAAGAGTTACACACTCTACCAACTGAGCCCGCCAGATGCCCCTATACTGAACTATTTGTATTGTTTTTTGTCATTACGTCTTCTGTCTCCAGGTTGCAAAAGGTCTTAAAAGTATTATCCACTCTATCATTGGTCCAATATTTTATCAGGAGTTGGCAGATTTTCTTCTGTAAAGGGATAGATAGTAAATATTTTAGGCTTTGCAAGCCACCTAAGGTCACTATGACATAATCTTTTTTTGTTTTACAACCCTTTAAAAATGCAAAAACATTCTTAGCTCAAGAGCCACACAAAAACAGGCTCCCTGGCTGTCTGATTTCATAGATGGGCTATAGCTTGCTGAACCTTATTGTATATAATATTCTCCCCTCCTTAATCACTCAAAACATTGTCAGCTGTCATTATCTCCATGTCCTCGTCAACATCCTTGCAGAAGGTCATCTCTTTGCCAGTGAAAAGAAACCTGTTCCTTCCCAAAGAAAATGCAGACATACTATGACCACTTATAAAATTCATGGGCCAGTACCACAAAATGGCTATTGTAGAACTCTATGCAAAACACATCATGAATATTAGTAGGTTCACTAAATTTATGCAGTACTTTATATGGCTCTAAGTGTAATCCTGATATAATTATTTCAGGTTGTGATTTGACCAGGATACATTCCAGGTTCTACAGACACTTAATTAATGCAGTTTAAGATGTTAATAACTTTCTAAAACACTCACATTAAGAATAGCATAACTTAAATCCCCGAGTTTCTTTTATACTTGGTACTGCTAGGCTCCATTTTGTCCATGCTATTCTTATACAATAAAAACCTGCAATACTTTACTTCCGTCCTTAATTTAGCCTGTCAACGTTTTCTTTTGAGATTGAGGATGTCAACTAGCCTATTCACCATTCCGCTCATTGTTTGTAAATCTGATGTTTTCTTAAGTACACCAATAAAAGTACAGAATAGATAGGTGTGAGGCCAGAGCCACAGGATGGGTCATCCAAAATAACCCAGGAGATACGCATCAATTCACTAATTTGCATTCTAAATCTACAAACTTGCCCAAGTGTACTGTCATCCAATCCATACTTATACATTCCTTCTACAAGCATGCCATCCAACAGTGCCTATTCCACATGCCAATTCCTCATATTCCCAATTCATCAGTCTAGGTAGAAGCTGATCTCTTGCTAAATCAAGCACATTTGCAGGAGGACAGCTTCTTAAGTGAGTCTTCCTTGCGCCTCACTTCATTCACCTGTATAATTAAATAAATACTATCTTTTTCAATGTTTGTACTCTAATGCCAGAACCGTATTTGTATTCGTGTCACGCATTCTTACTGGTTGTCCTGTCCCTCCCAAGCTGGTGAAAATTTGTTCCCGGGAAACAAAAAACATCTTAAAACTAATAAAATGGGCGTATAGCCCTCCAAACACCACAGTATATAAACAGGCCGTCAATCTACTGTACTGAAATTTCACAGAGGGGAAGGGATGACTGGAGGAAAAACAGTGTTTAAAACAGCTCCTTACGGGAGTGATAATGAAAATAAGGTTGCGAAATACTGAAATAAAGTAGTCTAGCTTCTTGCTTACAATCTGAGAGACCGTTCCAGGCTGCCTACTCAGAAGCCGGTGCTAACATTACTCTATTCTAACGGCTCTTGTAGGTTTTTGTCTGAAAACCTGCATGTTAAGAACTGAAAACAGATACCATGAAAGTCACAAACTTCTGGTAGGTAGTCTTCTATTTAATTTGAACTAGCATATTAGTGATTTTGAAAAAAAAAAAAAACAAAATTTTTGCATGAGTAGTAGATGTATGATCCAGAAGTTCCTTAGGTATATATTAGAGCAGTCTTGTTCCAAGTGTGGTCCACAGTAAAATAAAGAAATTAGGATACATGTTTAATAATTTTTTATAGCAATTAAACATTGCCAAAACATTTTTAGTGTATTTTACCAAAGCATCAATCCACAACAAATTCAGAGAAAAACCTTTCCAAAGCTTGAACTTTGCTATATGGTTTAATATAAATGCACATAGCTGCACTGTTTGGAGTAGCAAAAAAACTAGATACAACCCAAATGTCTGTCCATAACAAAAGGGAGAAATTTGTGTATATTCATACAATGCAATACAATGGTGACAATAAATGAAGTACAGCTCCATACTATATAAATAAATCCCAGAAACATACGATTGAATGAGAAAAACGAGTCACAGAAAGATACATACAGTAGTAATTTCACACATGTAAAATATACTGAAATATACTTTTTAAGAATATAAATACATGAGAAACTATAAAGAAATGCAGTATGGGGGAGCCTGGGTGGCTCAGTTAGTTAAATGTCTGACTTGGGCTTAGTGGTTCCTGAGTTCCAGCCCCGCATCAGACCCTCTGCTGTCAGCACAGAACCCGCTTCAGATCCTCTGTCTCCCTCTCTGTCTTCTCCTTCCCCACTTGCACTCTCTCTCAAAAATAGACAAACATTAAAAAAAAAATCAGTATGGTGATTGTATCTAAGGGAAAAGAGAAGGAAATTAGATCTGGGAGTGGTGTACAAGGCACTTCAAACTTAATGGTAATGTTCAAAATTAATGGTAAAGGAGAATTGATGGTGTTTGTTATTCTTCATCTATACTTTATGCAAATTTTACAAGTTTTTGTTAAGCTTCAATTAAAGAATTAAGAATTTAGATAGGTAAAGAAGTGAAGATGGTGACTAGCAAAAACTCTTGAGAAATCACGCTGGAAATGGCAAGAATGAAATGGAACAACAGTTGGAGAAGAATGTGGGGGATAATATTTTGTTGTTGTTGTTAACCTGGTAGGCTCTAGAACTTGTCTATACTTGACAGGAATGATCCAGGACAGTAGGAGCACTAATAATACAGGATGAATTGAGACAGATTCAGAGTAATAATACCCTTAATGAAAACATTGCTCAATGTCTCTATAATATTAGGACTTAGATAAAATTTAGGAAATACTAGGAAATAGTAATGGAGTATTCACTATTATTTATCAGATTATGATTTGTGAATCACTAGTCATTTGTCAGTGGTCTGGAATATTTAGAGGGCAAAAGGAATCAATTTAGCTTATAAATACTTCAGAATTGTGAAATATAAGATTAATTTTGATTTCCACACAAATATCATCTTTTTTTAAGGTTATTTATTTTTGAAAGAAAGAGACAGAGACACAGCACAAGTGGGGGAGGGACAGAGAGAGAGGAAGACAGAGCATTAGAAGCAGGCTCCAGGCTCTGTGCTCTCAGCACAGAGCCCAACATGAGGCTCAAACTCACGAGCCACGAGATCACGACCTGAGCCAAAGTCAGAGGCTTAACCAACTGAACCACCCAGGTGCCCCTCATCATTTTCATCTTAATAACTATTATATTCTTCAAAGCTGGGCAGGTGCCCTAGGTCTGTGTTATTCTTTACAAGTCATCTTATCTAAAGTATTTTTAGGTCATTCAAATATTCTTTACATCTGTTAAATCTGCATTCTTTTCATTGTTGTTGCATTATATCTCCAATCAAAAAACTAAATGGTTCTAAGTTGGTTTCCTAAAGCTTAATTAAGGTGTTGATAAAAACAAACATAAATAACTCAATAAATGCTAAGCCTAGATCAAGAACAGGACTCCAATGCAAATGCAATACAAATCTCTGGGTGTGAGAATACCACACAAACCCATAAAAACAAAAATATTACTAGGGCATACAATAGTGAGTATCGAAAAGCTAATTTTGGGGGCTCAGTCGGTTGAGCATCTAACCCTTGATTTCGGCTCAGGTCATGATCTCACAGTTCCTGGGATGGAGCCTAGCTGACAGCATGGAGCTTGCCGAGGAATTCTCTTCTCTCTCTCTCTCTCTCTCTCTCTCTCTCTCTCTCTCTCTCTCTCTCTCTCTTCCTCTCACCTGAGCACACATGTGCATGCACACGTGCTCTCTCTCTCAAAATAAATAACCTTTAAAAAAATAAAAGCTAATTTTTTTAAATTATTTTTTTAATGGTTATTTATTTTGAGAGAGAGGGAGGGAGAGGGAGCACATGTGAGCAAGGGAGGGGCAGAGAGAGGAGGAGAGACAGCATCTGAAGCAGGCTCTGTGCCAACAGCAGAGAGCCCGATGCAGGGCTCAAACTCACAAACCATAGATCATGATCTGAGTCCAAGTCAGACGCTTAACCGACTGAGATACGTAGGCACCCCAAAGCTTATATTTTTTAGACTTGTATTTCTTTCACTCTATATTCTTCTGCATGGTTTTCACTTTGAAACTTTATCAAATAATGATGATAGGAAGCCGTGGAAACTTTCATGGCCTATACAAACAAAACATAAAAATGTTTTCGGTAGACCAACAGAATTTTTCTAGAAGAAGCACGTAATGCTTTCTTACATGAAACTGAAGATTTTTGTTCCTAAAACAGAAGAGACAAAAACTATAGAGGCACCATTCAGATTCTGTGCTCCTCACTGCAAAAGCATATTAAAAAAAAGATAAACTATTGCCAAGAGATTTGTAAAGCCAGCCACACAGATGATAAACATTATGCTGGAAGAGTGAACAGATTAATTAATTTCCAACATATACTTGCCATATGACACCTTGGGACATCACAGAATTGAAAAGGCATATAATGTAAAAAAGTAACTGCTGGGGCTCTGTGTGGCTCAGTCAGTTAAGTGTCCAACATCAACTCAAATCATGATCTCATGGACAGTTCGTGGGTTTGAGCCTTGCATTGGGCTCTGTGATGACAGCTCAGAGCCTGGAACCTGCTTTGGATTCTGTCTCCCCCTCTCTCTGCCCCTCCTCCACTTGCACGCTGTGTCTCTCTCTCAAAAATAAACAAACATTAAGAAAAAAATTTTTAAAAAGTAACTACTGTCACATTTGCATACAGTAGATATTTTACTTTATTGCTGGATAAATGCATTCATGTGCTAAGTCTGAATCAGCTCTTGGTGTATATGCAATACACATGAGGAAGGGTCGCAGACAAATTTTTATGTGTTTATCACTGAAAATCCATGCTACAAAAGATGATATTTTCCCCTATGTAATGATTATTTTGTGAACTCTGTCAGAAACTGAAAAATGTGTGTTGGAATAAGTTCTAAAAGAATTAGTTATCTGTACAGCAAGGAAAAGTCTTGCTAAACAATGACAATAACTCCTAACTGCAAGTTTATACGCTACTTTATTCACAGAAAACAGCTGGTGATTAAAACACATATGCTGGTCATAATTCAATGTTAAAGAAATAGCATAAATGTAAATGCACTCAATTTTTGGGCACAGAGTATACATCTTTTCAGTGTGCTATGGAAAATGAGGCAAAAAAAAAAGAAAGAAAATGAGGCAAATATAAAAATATTAAAAAACAAAATATAAACACAAATAGTAAATATAACAGAAGTGTTTTTCTCGATGAGTCACATAGAACTTCTATTTCTCAAGCTTTTAAGTATGATAATGCCCATTAACTTAGCAACTGACACAACCCTGAAAATAATCTGCAGTGAGAAATCTCTTCACAATTGGCAGGGTCCATGTTGAATATTCAAAACCAACAGCCACAAACACTTGCTGCCTTCCATCACCAATTATGGGTTTGCTTGGATTTTTCTAATTTAAGAGAAATAGAGAAAAGAAAAGAATTTGGTTGGAGATAGGATGAATCTACAACACACAACCTATTTACTCATCAGTGAGCTGCAACAGAGATACCCTCAATACTGTAAACAATGTTCACGGATATAAAAATACTGGAATTTTTTAGTTTTTAAAAATTATATGAATCATTTTATACATTTATCTAAAATTAGTAGGTGCCTACCATGCATAATGAATACACAGTGGATAGTATACAGATATTAAAATTTAAGAAGAATTGGTAGAAACATTCATTCCTCCTGTGTAATATATAGCTCTTTTAAAATCTTACTTCTAAGTAAACAGTGTATCAGTATATGTCCTGTATATATGTTGTTCCCAAGTCAGCAAAATTGTAGGCACTAAGCTTTAGTACCAATACCAAAGTAGATCATGTAAATAATTTAAATATAAAAATAAGTAATTTAAATTAGCTAAATTTTGAAGCACAGTAAAAAAAGAAGTTATAGTGGGTATGGTAGGTTTTCAAAATATGGTTCTACTATAAGACATTGTTTAATAATGAAAGCATGAAATTTTAAGTGCTGTTTTAGGAGCTTCCAATATTATATTCATCTGTTTCCTTCTAAGCTCGAATATAATATAGTATCAGAAATTGTTATATATTTTCACATACTACAGTAATCTGTTCAAAACTAATTTTAAAAACAGCATTTAAGTAACATATGAGGTGTATACTACTAAAAAATGTTTTTAGTTGATTTGATAAAAGGAACCCAAGACTATGCCTTCATATAAATTCAACTTTGTGGTTAAAAAACTGAATCCTGATAAAAGTTTCTGTTTGAATATGTTTGTAAGTCCAACATGCTTTACAGAGCTCTGCAAAACCACCAACACCACAGTGAAACATCAGCAGTACAACCAGGAGATGTTATCAGGGTCAATTACGTCAATGAGGTTTTATTTCATTGTTCCCTATGTAGCCAAAAAGAAAAACATATATGTGCCTTAAGTCAAACTTACATTACTGTTGTACTTATGTGAAATTTAAAAAGTATTATGATACAGCTGTGAATTAACTGTTACAATACCTTTTATTCTTTTATTTCTTAGTGACATTTTACTTGAGCTTTGTGTATAAATCTATCCTAATGAAATTGGCTGAATTTCAGTATTCCCAAGTTTTTCTGTATCTATGCTTTCCAACTCAGACCCAATAAAGAACCCATTTAACTCTGTGATTGAGTTTACTGAACATAAGCCAAAAACATACATGGATAGCCAAAGCGTTAAACTAACTAAAACTGTACTAAGTCCAACGTGCAAAGACAGTATCCTTGACCCCTGTATGACAAAGAAGGGCCCCAGTCAGAAAACCTGAGAAGCAGGAAAAGGTGTGTGTGTGTGTGTGTGTGTGTGTGTGTGTGTGTGTGTGTGTGTAGGGCAGGTGGTGAGAGGCCTAGTATTAGAAACAATCAAATAATATGATTATGTTCAGGGTAACTTAGACTATATGCTATATCCCAGCACTATGTTAGGCACTTAATACATATTGTCTCCTTTAATCTCTACTAGAATTCTCTGTGGTAAGCCTTTTTTCCCCATTTTACAGATGATACATCAGAGACTAAGAAAGGTTAAGTAACCTGCCCAAAGTCACATGACTAGTAAGTGGCAGAGACAGAAACTAGATTCAACTCTAACTCCAAAGCTTCAAGGATTTTTAACCACAATGCCACATCATCTTAGAATTATCATCATTTACTAAATGCTATTATGTCCTAACAATGTGGCAGGCACTTGGCAGCCATGTGAAATCACAACAATTTTTTGCAAGTAACCCCATTTTCTATATGGAAAAGTTGAGGCTTGGTGATCATACTAATACTTCGGCATTTGCCTCCCAGATTCCTTCTTTGCCCTTCCCTCGACCCTGGGGAGGCTGAACTCCCATGCAGCTGGTTTCTGCTTTGCTGGGAGCCACCAGCAGGGAACTGGGGTCTTAGAGGAAAGAGAAATCAAAGTCATTTCTTTTCTGCTGCCTACACACCACTGTGTCCCCCCCCCCATGACTACAGCTCTTACCAGATGGTCTTCCCTTCTGAAAACCCCATTTCCACCCTGTTCCTCTGGCCCCAGGTAACAGCTTTCCATAGTTGCTAGTCTCTAGCTGATGAACCATCCCTTGTCCATTCTTTTAACCCTGCTCATTCTCTCAAAGTAGATTCTTCATTAACATCTTTTTATTTGAACCACCCTGGCATGAACTCTATTTCCGCACCCCTGAATATACAGGGATGTTGTAACTAAGTTCACGTCGGCTAGTAAATCACAGAGCTAGAATCTGTACTCAAATTTTATCTCCCTCCAATTTCATTCCCTTTCCACTATGCTAAAAGGATAATTATTCGTGCTTTTATTAAACCTTTCCAAAAATGAAGAGTATCTACCTACACCTTTTCTTGATCAAATTACCCTAATATCTGATCCCATCTTCCCTATGCTTCATACAGTTACTACAGATGCACTCTCTTGAGCTCTACCCAATGGCCAGTTTTTCCATAAACATACTCAATCCAATACCAGGTGCCCACTTGAGATATTTCACCAGCAACTCTTTCCCTCTCTCCTACAACATCATCTCCTCCCTCTACAAAATCATTCTGATTAGACTACAAACATGCTGCAATTTCTCACATACAAATACCTTCTCTCAGGATCACTTACAGCCAGCCAATGCCTCATTTCTCTGCTCTCCTTAATAGCAAAATCCCTCAAAAGAGTGAGGCTTACCCGTTGTTTCCAATTCCTCTCCTATAATTCTCTCTTGAGAACACTGATCTAGCTATACCGGTTTATTTACTGGTCCATGAACATGCCAAGTGAGTCCCAATAAAATTCATTCCCCTTTCCTTTTTCTTAATAAATTCAAAAGTAAATAAATTACATAATACTGTATTATAAGGTGTGATTTTCTGAAGCTGAACTGATAATTCAGATTTTATAAAGTAGCACCTAAAATACAAGTTTCTTTCTTTTTTTTCCCTGTCAGGAATATAAACTCTGAAACAAAGATATTTTAAGGGACGGGATAAACATAGGTTGAGCAAGCAAAATACGAAAGTACTGAAGTCATGCACTGTTTGAAATACATAGAGCTTTAATCGGTGAAAGTACCGATTACTTAAATCTCTATGTCCTATTGACAAACTAATAAACATTTAAAATTTTTGTCCACTAGCTCTTAGGAGAGAGACCATTTTGCTTTTATCATTTGATGTTCTGAAATGCACTATGACACCTTTTTTAAATTTAAGTTACATAACCGTTCCACAGACCATGGTCTAATTACTGTGGTAAAGAAATTCAAGCACAGAGTACCATTTTTAAAAAATATTTATTTATTTTTGAGAGAGAGCAATTGGGGGAGGGACAGAGAGAGAATGAGATAGAGAATCCAAAACAGGCTCCTGAGAGGTCCTGACATGGGGCTCAAACTCACAAACCATGAGATCATGACCTGAGCTGAAATCAAGAGTCAGACACTTAACTGAGCCACCTAGGCATCCCCAGAGAACCATTTTCTAAGTATAATATGTAATAGCTTCTATTCCACCAGTATTCTTAATCTCTTATTCTCTCTAGATGTTTTCAAAGTTTTACCTACCTACTCCTCTTCCAGACCTCCTATGCCTTTCTGGATACATATTTTGGTGTATGCCTCAGCTGCTTTCTCTGGCCTATGATTGAATAAAATTTTATCTCCCTCCCTGACACAGATTCTACATTCCCACCAAAGAATATATATTCTGGGGATAATATAGTAAAAATAACTGAAAAAATAGGAACTGTAAACCTTTAAAGAAAATAATTTCTATTTTCCCCCTACCATGAATAAATAAAATGTTTTCCTTTTAAGTTACAATATAATTTTTAGTATAATTTAAGCACATAAGGGGATTAAACTAATAATAGCTAATATTTTTTAAAACCTTACTAAAACAGGGATACCTGGCTGGCTCAGTCAGTTGAGCATCCAACTCTCGATTTTGGCTCAGGTTGCGATCCCAGAGTTGTGGAATCAAGTCCTGCATTGGGCTCTGCACTAACAGCACAGAGCCTGCTTGGGATTCTCTCTCTCCCTCTGTCTCTGTGCCCTTCCCCCCCACTTGCATGCACATTCTCTCTCTCTCTCTCTCTCTCTCTCTCTCTCTCTCAAAATAAAGAAATAAAAAACTCTTAAAAAACCTTACTAAAACACTTGAATTCAGGATTGCATAAAGGATATCCTAATAAATATTCTAGAATTATAAGCATGGCTTATGAACAAGATCAAAAGGGGAAAAATGGTTCCTCACTTCAATAACAAAAATATGCTACAAACTTGATTCTGGGTCTGGAAAGAAAATCAGAAGATCAGAAGGTCTCCGGTGATATCAACCTAAGATGGTGGTCTTACAACCAAATCTAAGGACACCCTCATCTCTACATACAATAAGTATGAAGATGCCAGAGCCCAGGCTCTCAGACACTATACTATACTTCTTCCCACCTACTTATGACTCAAGCAGAAGAGTCTGGGTTGCTTTTTTTCCTCTCAATCAACTCTAGACAGCTCACACAACTAAAAGATCCACAAACTGCAGACATTCAAGTAAAAGAAAGAAACTAGCTGGTCCTAGATAGGCATACCCTCTAACAAAGAAAATACAACATATATTTCTCTTCTGATTGCCCTTTGAAGTTTACCTAGGGACAGATAAATTATAGTTTAAACTTAAGAATGATGAGCCAACCAAAGACACAAGCAGTACTGGTGAGATAGTTACATATATGTATTGAGGAAAAAATTAAAAATAACACAGCAGAGTTGCAAAATCTCTGCTGGAAGACCCTTTGCTTGGGAATTCTGCTCTTTGGCCCTCTTGTATCTATGTCTCATGTATGTGTTTACAGAGACACATAACCTTTGTATTCCCAAATAATACAACGGAGAGTCCTAATGGTATCTTACCATGGGCAGAGATTATATTTCATCATCAATTTGTAATCTCTGCCTCAAAAGGAGTACTTGAAGAGGACTGGAATAATCTTTTAGGAAAAAACTAGAAATTCCCCTTCAAAGGCTCAACTTTAGGCTTTGCTATCGCTCTGCAGTCTACCCACCCTACCCTGTCTTTGATCACTAAAACTATCAATGCCAGCTATGGGCCACCATTCTGGCTGAAGTTGGACAGAGGGTGGGAAATTCATGTAGGTAATATCTAAATATTGTTTGGGTCATGCATTTGAAAGAGAACAAATGATCAGTCTTTTAGTGTCTTCAGATTTGTCATTGCACTAAAATAAAACCTACTTAAGTAAAACCTACTTAAAAGACGAGAGGCACCATATGCAAACCATATGGTCTGGCAAACCGTATGCAACAAAAGAAAATGAAAACGTGTATGTTCACTATGTTAGGCACGCTGTTGGGAGCTTTATATACATTATTACATTCAACCATATTCATTCGGTGAGCAGTATTTTTTAATGTGTAATAAAACTTAGATTAAATAACTTGTTGGATGAATAAGTGACTCGTTTAAAAAATTCCTCTCTCTTCTTCCCCTTATCAATCTAATTCAATCTAGATATTTCTGACTTTCTGTCATCACTATATTTTTACATTTTTATTATATCAAACCTGGATGACTTTTAACAGCCTCCAATCAATTTTCCTCGCTTACAATTACATCCACATTATACAATAAAATCAATCTTCAAAGCCATTTGTACCATATTACTATCCTATTATAAATATTGAGAGTATATTTCAGCTAAAGGGAATTCAGAACTCAACAATTCCAATCTTTTCATTCTACAGATAAAGAAAACAAATATCAGAGTAACTAAGTTATTTTCCTTATCTTTCTTACCTCTGTGCCTAACTTCATTCAACAACAACAAAAATCCACCTGTAGGCAGACCTTTGAGTTAAAAAAAAAAAAAAAAGGAACTATTTAGTTTTAAGTGAGACAAGCCATCTGCAAAGAAAATACAAACACCTCTCTCTCTCTCTCTCTGATTACCTTTTATAACTCTACCAACTCATCTTTCCAACTACACTCACATCTGATTATCTCCCCAAACCAACGTGGAGGAGAGTAGATCTAGAAACAAAAATCTGCTTACCACTTTCTACATCTGACTTAAACCTTATTTTTCTTGGTTCTATTTTCTACTTCCTATTTCTTAATCTCAGTCAATGTATCTGACCTCTGAAACAGAAGAAACACTTAAAGGCCACGGTAAAAGTATTCTTTAAACAATAAAGCTTCTTGGAAGCAACAATTGCAAGCTAATTTAAAAAATTAATAATCCAAAATAGATTATTCAATACAAACAAGCACATTGCCAGTATGGTAAAGATTCAAGATCAGAAACAGAGAACTCTGATTCTGCCAATGGCTACATCTCCAAAGTATAAAGACATTTCATACAAAAATGACTATATTGGAAAGTAGCACAGATATATTTAAGAATATTTCTTTCAGGGCACCTTGGTGGCTCAGTTGGTTAAGCGTCCGACTTCAACTCAGGTCATGATCTCACAGTTCATGAGTTCGAACTCTGTATCAGGCTCTCTTCTGCCAGCACTGAGCCAGCTTCGGATCCTCTGTCCTCCTCTCTCTCTCTACCCCTTCCCTGCACATGCACGTGTGCGCTCTCTCTCTCTCAAAAATAAATGAACATTTAAAAAAAAATTTTAGAAAGAATATTTTCTTGTTACTTGGGTGAAATCAAACAACTTTACAGGCATAAAATTTTAAATAGTAATTGTTATTATTAATAATTTTTAACAGAGATATATTTACTAGGCCCTATCTGCCTTTATTTTATAACTGAATGTTAAATTTAGGAGATAAGGATATTAAAGAAAATTGTAATTAACCAAAAAAGAAATTTGAAAATCAATGTACAGTAACAAAATTATTCTTTTTGCATTTAAAAAGAAAATTTCCTATTTTTATTTGGGATTTTTATTGGTCAGATAGAAATTATTCAAATTGCCAGCAATATCTGTTTGACACTACTGGACATTAGTTGAGTAAATAAGTTTTGTCATGGTAACCGAGCTTAAAATTAAGCAAAGATACTAGCCCCATAGCGACTTGATATGAAAATGAAAATAGAATTTCTAGTCTATATATAAAAAAAAAACCTATCTCCAAGGATCATCATAGTATATCCTAAATTTGCACAACAAAATGTACTTGCATAAGCAAAATGATTTTTAAAAAAAATTTTTTTTAATGTTTATTTATTTTTGAGAGCAACAGAGACAGAATGCAAGTGGGTTAGGGGCAGAGAGAGAGACACAGAATCCGAAGCAGGCTCCAGGCTCTGAGCTGTCAGCACAGAGCCCAACGCAGGGCTCAAACTCATAGACCGTGAGATCATGACCTGAGCCGAAGTCGGACGCTCAACCAACTGAGCCACCCAGGCGCCCCCGCAAAATGACTTTTTAAATAATTTTTAACTAGAGATAAATGTTAACACTACATTTTAAGAAAAACATCAGCATGTTGGAGACCACTAAACACTAATTTTCCATGTATAAAATACTAAACATCGGAGAATTATTTAACATGAATTTTTATTAGAATGTTACAAGGATCAGCTAAAGAAACTGGCAGATCAGAAGCAAGCCTCAATTAACTCCTAGAGATCCTATATAAACTGAGAGCAACTGCCAACTGTTCAGTGTAGAATAAATGTATCTTCCCAAACATCAAACTTTCTGATAGTGCTGCACACGGAGTTACCATTAGTAGCTGCAACTGGCATAAAAAAAGGAAACCAGATAGTTATATTAAGATCTGCCAATGATCAATACAAATTTTAAAAATGTTTGTTTTTAACTTGATAGGCTTTTTTCCCCCTAAATCAACAGCGGCTCATTCATTAGGGGACAAAAGCACACCAACCTAGTGTTTGGCTGAGATTAGTGAGGCTAGCACAGTGACAAACTGTGCTAATTCTTGACAACAAAGCCATTAAAAAATAAACCAACCTAGCTTTTTTGGTATGCTGATGGTTAATGAGGATAGCTAAATAAACCATTAGGCTGGCAACATGTATGTCAGCATAAGCACTGTTTACTAATTCACCAATTATGAATACAAATCAGACACAAATTATGTACCTTCAGTCTCTAGGAGAACAAGGTCTGATTTGTTCCTAACTATGATCCCAACATCTAGCAAAGTGAGTACCTAGCGCATATTATCAGTTGCTTAATAAATAACTTACAGAATGAATTAACCTACAAATGTCACTTGTTACATTTTATAAATCCGAAATTTTGGCTATGGAATCTATCGATACTACTAATAATAGCTAACATTTATAGAACATTATATGCTGTTACCACACTTAAGACCTGTTGTTTTTACAGTTAACTATGGCTGAGAGACATTAAGTAAGTTGCCCAAGTTTACATGGCAAGTTAGTGACAGAGCCAGAATTCAAACTGTGGCCTTTCTAACTACAAAATCCTGAATTTTAATGACAATATTATACTGGAATGTTCGTATTTCATCATTATGCTGAGAATCTCTGCTCATAAGAGTCTCTTTCGCCCTATAGAAAAGACCAGTTTACAAAAATATGAAAATGATGAACTTTCAAATGATAAATACTTGTAATACATCATTTACCTTCCTGGCTTTTAGTACTTGGTCTCCTGCTAAAGGTGAGTTCTTAACCATTTAAAACAACATCTGTTTCTATTAGAGAGTAGGACAACTTTATAAATGTAGTGAAAGAGTGGCCTACAATTTAGAATACCAAGGACTGGGCTTTTTTAAGTTTACTTGAGAGAGAGTTTGTGTGCACAAGCAGGGAAGGAGCAGAGAGAGAGAAAATCCCAAACAGGCTCTGCGCTGTCAGCACGGAGCTCCGTCTTATGAACCGTGAGATCGTGACGTGAGCTGAAATCGAGGCTTAACCGAGCCACCTGGGCACCCAAGACTGAACTACTTTTGTTCCAGATGTCAGTATAGAAAAGAATGCACTGCCTTAAATTTATTGTGAAGATAAAATAAGAATGAACTTTATAAAATGTAAAGCATGACAGGGGCGCCTGGGTGGCTCAGTCAGTTAAGCATCCGACTACGGCTCAGGTCATGATCTCACAGTTTGTGAGTTCAAGCCCCACATTAGGCTCTGTGCTGACAGCTCAGAGCCTGGAGCCTGTTTCAGATTCTGTCTGTCTGTCTCTCTCTCTCTCTGCCCCTCCCCCATTTGTGTGTGCACACACATGCTCTCTCTCTTAAAAACATTAAAAAAAAAAAAAGGTAAAGCATCACCTAATGTTCACAAAATGTTTTATGTGTTGATATGCTTTTGTCTAAAATACACGCTGTCTGGATTGCTCACACTTAGTATAGGTTAGCATGTATTATTGTATAAACAATATTGCTCCTTGGGCTGGATAATTCACCATCTGACCCTTCAGATCCTCTCTCCAAATGGCAATTTTCCCTGGGAGGCCGACCTTCTTGGACTGCATCAAAAGGTTGTTTGTCATCCGGCTTTTCATAGAAGACTACAGGAGACACCAGTGGAGGTGAAAGGGCAGGAGGAAAAGGAGGTGCTCCTTCCTACATGGCACAGGCTGGCAGTGGCTGGATTCTTCCACTAAAAGTTACCGCTTCTGTTGGGGACTCCCTCCTAGAACCCCTACAGCTATGTCTTGTCACTTTAAGCCTTGGGTGGTGATAAGGGTTGTTTCCCTTAACTCTCTTCACACTTTTACAAACAGTCCTTTGTTAAATAATCCTCATTCCATTTTAGTGTGCCATTTGTTTCTTGCTGGGAACCTGACTGATACACTACCCAGCTAGATTGAAATGTCCCTTGATGATTTAAGACACAGTGACTCCTATTTCTTTTTTATCATTCTTAGTACCAGGCATAAATACCTTCATGTAAGTATACTAAAAAGACATTAGACAGAAAATAATATTGTGGGGCTCCTGGGTGGCTCAGTCGATTGAGTGACTCTTGATTTCGGCTCAGGTCATGATCCCAGGGTAGTGGGATCGAGCCCCACGTTGGGCCTGAGTGTGGAGCCTGCTTAGGATTCTTTCTCTCCCTTCCTCCCCCCCGTCCTCCCTCCCTCTCTCCCCAGCCCACCTCCCCTGCTTGTGTTCACTCTCTCGAAAAGAAAAGAAAAGAAAAGAAAAGAAAAGAAAAGAAAAGAAAAGAAAAGAAAAGAAAAGACAAGAATGAAAAAATTTTAGTTCTACCTTCAATTCTACAAATGACTAGTTCCCACTAAACCTTGGATTCTTAAAATTTTTTTTTTCCAACGTTTTTATTTATTTTTGGGACAGAGAGAGACAGAGCATGAACGGGGGAGGGGCAGAGAGAGAGGGAGACACAGAATCGGAAACAGGCTCCAGGCTCTGAGCCATCAGCCCAGAGCCCGACGCGGGGCTCGAACTCACGGACCGCGAGATCTAAACCTTGGATTCTTAACTGCAAAATAAGGAAATTGGATTACGTTGGATTAAATGGTCATCTAAAGTCTGTTCCAGGAATGATGTAGAATTATTCTTTTTTTCTCTGCTAACAGTTGAAACCCCGGCAATAGAGATTTCTTTTTGTGTTTGGATAAGTTTCTAAGTATCACTTAGAAACAAAGGAATAACTGTTTAGCTCCAGGTTGGCAAACTTCTTATATAAAGGGCCAGAGAGTAAATATTTTTGGCTTTGTAGCCAGGAAACAAAATCAGTACTATATAAGTACTTCTATAATGAGAGAAAAATGTATCGTTTTTATTGACAAAATGCAAAATATAAGAGTATTAATTTTTGTGGTGCCAGTCTGCCAATGAGGAGAATGGAATTATTTTGAGAGGAGAGCATTTCATTCAAATGGGACTGAAAGTTGGTATTCCCTATCATCAGAATCAATGTTCATCTGTTAAACCTCACCTGTAATGTGATTTTACATATTTCATTTTAGAAAAGGTCTTTCCATTCAGATAAATACTGATAAATGGACACCAGTCCACAAGCAAAGGATTCTAACTGAATATATGCATTATTTGAAAGGTATTCATAGAATTATATTAGATTCTTCTTCTGATATGTGCATTTCAGCTTGTCATACATTGTTCCCATTGAAGGTTACTTGAAAGTTCCTTCATTGGGCAGTTAAATGAATTCTGAAATATAAAACATCCTTTATTTAGACTGAGTTCCAAAAACCACTGCTAGAACTGTATTTTGATCTTGGAAATAGACTGCTACAAGTATGTGTGAAAATGTAGATTCCATTTCTTGTTTTAACTTTTTTTTTTATGTTTAGTGGGGCGGAGGGAGGCACAGAGAGAGAGAGGGAGAGCGAGAATCCCAAGCAGGCTCCACACTCAGCACGCAGCCTGACTCAGGGCTCGATCTCAGAACTGCGAGATCACAACCTGAGCCAGTGGGAGATTGAGCCACCCAGGTGCCCTTGTTTTAACTGCTGACATGCAAAGTATACAAAGCAGCTTGACATTATTTTGATTCAAACAACATTCATTCCCATCAAAGTTACTTTTAATTTACTGTAGCATAAATTTGGCACTTAAACATTGTTATTCCTTGTAATTTCAGGTTGGATTTATTAAGAAATATTATCAAGCCTGCAGCATAAGCTAATTTCCAAAGTCATTCAGTGTTTAACAATGGTTAAGGGTGGTTCCCTCACTTAGAAAAATTTCAATCTTAACCCTGAGCTCAAAATATACAATAGACAATGGTGGATATATTATAGTGATTATCTTTCCAAGACTGAGCTACATCCTGGTTTGTGAGAGAGTAAAGGGGAGGGAGACCAGGGGTACATAGTCAAAAGTGCCTAGAGAATTCAAATCTAAAGAGATACAAAAACTATGACATTAATAAAAATAACAATTAAGGATGAGGAGTTTAGAATAGCAAGTTTAACAAGGATGTTATTATATACCAAAATCCTTATACATAAAGTAGACAAACTGGAGGTGTGGCTGCTCACTTTCCAAAATACCGTTCATTTTTCCAAAGGACTAACTGCAGAGTTCTTTTAAGTAATGTCATCTATAAAATAATAATAACTAGGTTATTCAGATTAAGTGAGATAATACACATGAAGGCCTTATTTATGGCCATAAAGACTGAGACCTCAATAAATGTTAACACTACTTACTAGTATTATTTGATGTCAATAAGGAGTTCAATAATGAACATTAAGACTAAAGTTTTAGAAACTTAGTTTTAGAAACTAGCCAGTAAAGCTACATTATCAAATTAAATTATCCAATTATAAAACTGAATTTCCATAAACATCCGTGCAAGTCAGAAAAAACAACTAACTCATGAAAAGTGAACTATCCTATGCCAAAAATGCTTTTTTGAAGTTTTTGCCTATCTATTGAGCTAAGTCCATTCTCACAACCCATATTACTCTGTCTAGGTCTTTGTTTATAAGAGCTGCTATGAAGGGAAAAACAAAAAACAAAAAACAAAACTTGTATGTTATTTAATACAATCTAAACAGGAAGTTCCTAAAACACAGGCTTCTACAATCACTCTATTTTCTTCAAAAATAAAAATAAAGCAGTAAGATTTTGTTGGTGTGTTATAAACTACTTTTATAACAATTCTTGTTTTCTGACTTCCAAAAGCAAGACACCATGTAGTCATCTAACATCAAGTGAAGATTTAAAAATCTCTAGTGCCTGCTTAAGTCTTCCCAGAAAAGTAAGAATTTTAAGGCTTTATGTACATTTTACTTACTAAAATATTTTAACACCTGAGTTGAAGGAACACTGCAGAAAATGTTATTCATTACCTTTCTAAGGAAAACAAAAATGAATAAGAGGGAGACTTTAAATTTGATAGACCATTTCATATTTATGGACTTATTTTTTATTATGCTACAAAAATTTAAAAACAATTTGGTAGCTGTGATCAGATGGGGAGTTACTGCTCCCCTATGATACCCTAAAATGGATACTTCTAAGTTTTTTATTCTTTTTTCAATTAAATGATCTTATCTCAATCACTTAAGTATAGAGGCATGAAAATAACAATTCTGTCTGGTAGAAAATGCTGATGTTATAGGGAGGGGTGCTTAGCCTAACATTTACTTAAGGAAATCAAAGCTATTGGATTCTTAGACAAACATAATTTTCAGCCTAAGGAAATTAGAATTGGCGTCTGAGAATGATATGTCAACTTTAGGCACCCAATAGTTCAATTTATGACCCAGGATTATCAGAATATCAAATATTACAAAAGAGATTTTTAAAAAATCCATCACTGAGAGATTCTAATTGTATTTTGACATTAAAATTCAATATTTGTTAAAAATAAAATAAAATTCAATATTTGTTTACATTTCCATCTTATCTCCTAGACCCTTTCTTTGATGGCAACGTTCCTGCCTTACTTATCCTCAGTGACTAACAAAGTACATTGTTCATGGAAGGCACTCAAATGCATACTGAAGAGATAAATGACAAAATAAAAGTCAGCTATCAAAGTGAGCCTAAGAAAACTAGGATAGGCTGAATGTTTATACGAATGTCACCTTCTTCTTAACATGAAATGTTTGCAGACTTTGGAAAAGTTTCTTCCAAATACTCTAACACAGATCACTGAATATTCTGAGATTAGGCTGGTTTGGCATCTATTTCAGTACTTGGATTTCTAAAATAAAGCTTTTACAATACTCAGAAAGTCATGCAGCACTTATTTCATTCCACATGTATGAGGAAAGGCAAATGAACAACAAATGAATTACTATGATAGCTTTTTTTCCAAGAGAAAGAAAGCAAGTTTCACTGCTCTGCTGGTGTTGGTAACCATTCACACTCGGGATATATACCAATTTCATTACATCTACACAACAATCATTACATCTACACCATTTTACCATAATAAGCAAGCATTTATTGAAAACTACTATGTGAGATTTCCTATGACCAGGACAGACAAATGGACACAAACCTTCCCATTCCTTCCCTCTTATAGTGGCTTGCTTGAAATCCCCAAATCAATCATGTCTTTGGCCCTCACATAACAGTGATTAGAGCTAGTACCTGGGCTGGCCTCTCTCCCCCACTCCTTTATTCCAGTTTTCCTTAAGAAATGCAGAACTCAAAAAAAAAAACAAACAAACAAACAAAAAAAGAAATGCAGAACTCGGGGTGCCTGGGTGGCTCAGTTGGTTGAGCCTCCGACTCCGGCTCAGGTCACGATCTCACAGCTCGTTGAGTTTGAGCCCCGCATCGGGCTGTGTGCTGACAGCTCAGGGCCTGGAGCCTGCTTCTGCTTCTGTGTCTCCCTCTCTCTCTGCCCCTAACCCACTCACATTCTGTCTCTGTCTCTCTCAAAAATAAATAAACATTAAAAAAAAAAATTTAAAAAAAAAAAGGAATGCAGAACTCACTTTATCATACTTTTTAAGTTTATTTATTGGGGGGGGGGGGTGCTGGGAGAGGGGCAGAGAGAGGGAGAGCAGCAAAGAGACAGAGAGAGAGAGAATCTCAAGCAGGATCCACACTTAGCATGGAGCCCAACGCAGGGCTCAATCCCACAACCCTGGGATCATGACCTGAACCAAAATTAAGAGCTGGATACCCAACCAACTCAGCCACCCAGGCACCCCTCACTTTGTCATACTTAATATGACCCCACAAGACACAGATATCCCCTGTCTTCTCTTTTCCTTAAATATTTTCTTCTGTGCTACTCCATGCTTTCCTTTCTACTTCCTTCAACTTCTCCTTTAGTCATAAGATGATTTCAAAATATATATTGAACTATATAAACATGCTTTTCATTTTAAAATCACCTAGTAGAAACTTTTCTATTTCTCCCTCCAAAGAACTAAATTACTTTCCCTTATGTTATTAGCCAGTCGATATTTCCTGTGATCCAGTGCCTCATGGATAAGAAAACAAAAAAGAGGGGGGATACTAGGTTACTGACAAAAACACAAATGTTTGTTATATTACCACTTACAAACACCATCATTCCAATTATCTGAGCTACAAACAGTTTATCAGATTAGCTGTAGTCACTGAAAAAGGGTCCCAAGGCCATGGGATAATGAGAGCAATGGGGAAAGTTTAGAATGTGAAAGTCAACAGACCACACTAGAATACTAAATAGCATCTAAAGAAAGAAAGGAAGAGGCAAGCAAAGAAAGAATGGGGTAGGAAAGCAGAAATGACAAAAGCCTCTGAATTGCATAAAGACAGAAATACTTACTGAAGGGTCCAGTGCTAGCCAGAACTAAGGAGAAAATGCAAATAGTGACCATGTCAGCTAGGTGTTTATGATGGTCACAAAGAAAAAGTCTGGGGGTGCACCTGGGCGGCTCAGTCAGTTAAGCATCTGACTTTGTCTCAGGTCATGATCTCGTGGTTCGTGGGTTCAAGCCCCACATTGGGCTCTGTGCTGACAGCTCAGAGCCTAGAGCCTGCTTCAGATTCTGTGTCTCCCTCCCTCTCTGCCCCTCCCTCCCTCTCTCTCAAAAATAAACATAAAAAAAAAAAAGAGAGAGAAAGTCTGAATATAGTCATGTGTCCCCTCACATTTAAGAAAACATTTCAAAAATTTCACAGAAAATATTAGCCACGATTCCCCAGCATCAAACTCAACGGAAGTAGGAACTTTAAGACAGGTAGGAAAAGCAATTTAAATTGACCAGTGGATCCAAAAAGGCCAAACCCCAAAATTATCTATTGCTTACAAAACCCAAGAGACAACAAAAGGAATTCATTTTTTGGTTTGTTTGGGGTTTTTTTTTTTGGCTATCTTAAAGAACAAAAGAAAAAAGTAGGCTTATCTCAGAAGACAGGATAATCCCAATAAAGAGAAAACAAAACTCTTTAACTCCTACATTGTCCCAGTTCTTCTCTGTCAGGGATTGGAAAGGTTGAACACACACTGTAATTCTAGAACTAAAGCCCGAGACAGGTGAGTCCAATGCCCCTGGTCAAGATGAATTAGTTATAGGATACTAAGAACACTGGCGCATGAGGTTATTGGTAACCACTGAAGAATCCAAGAAACAAATGTAATTGGTTTTTAAAGGAGAAGAAAAAGGTGGATTGCATAAAATACAAAAGATGAGGGTAGCAGGTGCCACGTCACAGCTCCTCAGCCCACTTTTAATCACAGCTATGGTGGACTGTCCTGGGAAGATTCACCTCAGATTAACAGAATGCCACCTCAAACATAGCTTTGCTCATTTTTCCCCTTTCAATTGCACTACGATGGCCCACTCAGCCTGTGAGCAAGCACAGCCTGGAAATGTGGGCAAATTAACTTCCCCAACCCTCAACCAATGAAGGATAAGACAGAGTCATAAACGTCCCAGTCGCCCATCCTTCGGACAGAAATTCTAGGAGGCATTCTGAACACTTTTCAGAACAGAAGGAGTTAGTTACTACTAGACCTATCCTACAAGAAATGCTAATGGAAGTCCTCCTGGTTGAAATGAAAAGACACTAAACAGTAATTCAAAGTCATATAAGGATGTAAAGAATGGTAAAGGTAGCTACAGTAAGTAAATATGAAAAACAGTAGTACTGTATTTTGGTAACTTCTTTTATCTGTGTATGATTTAAAAGGTAAATGCATAAAACAATTATAGAACTATGTTAATAGGGGAACATAAAGTACCAAGATGTAATTTGGGACAAGAATCATATAAGGAAGAGGAAACAGCTGTAAAGGAGCAGTTTGTGTATACTATTGAAATTATGCTGATATTAATACAAACTTAATTGTAATATAATGTTAATCAAGGAGGGCAAACTAACACAGAGGGTAAATACCACTGAAATAAGCAATTGACACAGGGGAAGGCACTGGGCTAAGATTTAAGAGAGCATCAGTGAGTCCAAGTTTTACCACTTACTAGCACTATCTTGACCTTCCTGGCTTTCAGTTTTCTTATCTATAAAACAAAGGAACGGGCTATCAGAAGTTTCCAAACTTTGTGAGAATCACTTAGGAAATCTTTTAATAAGTACAAATCCCTAGACTCCACACTGAGCTTTAAATCAGAATCACTGGGAGTAGGTACAGGGAAATAGTACTGTTGCATGCTATTCTGAGGTATGGCCAGTTATGGGGACTAAAAAGCTATGCACTAAAAAGCTCAGGTTCCCTTCTAGTTCTAAATTCTATAGTTTGTATACTTGTACTTTATTCTGCTTTTATGGCAGTGACACCAACTAAAGAAAAATAAGATGGTATCAGAAATGTACTCAGAACAGCTAGTCTAGATTAGAAGAAACTAATCTACTAGCTCATAAATGCTGTATGCATAGCAATCATAGTATAATGGATAGAGGCACTTCACAAAGGCCCAAAGACTTCACTCTACTATTTACTAACCATGGGACCTTGGGCAAGTCACATAACCTCTGTATACATTATCTTCCTCATCTGTAGGATGCTATTGAGCTAAAATGAGAATACTGTACCAATTCAAGGCTCTTTATTACCAAGAAAAATTAAATATCATAGAGTATATTTGTGTTACAAAGCTAAGGTATTTATACAACAAACTTTAAAGATTTTTCAACAGACGTATGTTAAAACAAGCTTGCAGTGTTTAATTATTCTGTATGTTTCTAAAAATTTAATGAACGACAACCTATGGAGTGCCTGGGTGGCTCAGTCAGTTAAGCACTGACTCTTGATCTTGACTCAGGTCATAATCTCATGATTCATGAGACTGAGCCCCTCATCGGGCTCCATGCGGACACTGTGACCCGGCTTGGGTTCTCTCTCCCTCTCTGTCCCTCACCCCCCTTTCAAAATAAATAAACATTAAAAAAAAAAAATACCAACTACAACCTATGAGCCATGTGACACAGACTAATTTATTTAACTGTAAGATTAAAATCAATTTGCTGTTTCAAGTTTAAGAAGCCTATAAATTATAAGACTCCAGTTAGGTGGAGTAACAGTGGATATAAAAGTAATCTAAAAAGAAAGCTGAACAAATGAAGAATAAAAATTCTGATCCCAGCAAGAAACACTAGAACTACTACTGAGTCTAACATTGACTCTGATTGTCTGAAGTATAAATGCTAATATCCAAATTGCTTACAGACAGACAAAGCTGTAATTTTAGAAAAAACAACAAGGATCTTATAATGATAAAATCCATTGTCTATATTCTACCTTAAAATTTCCTAATGCAAAATGTAATTAAGGAGGAAAAAAAGATATCCAAAAGTACAGTTACAAAAATCAATGTTTTCTATCCTAGGCAATAATACATATTCATTTGGTTGCTGTTAGTTTCTTTTCCTGGATGAATGCCTACAGACATTCTAAAAGACAGAGTAATGACAAACACGTGTTATGAGAAAACAGAAATACCACAAGCTGAGAAAGGTCAGATATATTACGTCAGAAATGAACTTTACTATATAATGGCACATCTCAAGCATGAACACCGTATTTCAGAAAACAGTGGAGTTGAGGCACACTTGTTACTTGGTTGTTCAAAGGAGGAGGCTAGAACAAAATCTGACTTGGTTGCCAAGTTTCTTATAATTTGTTAACCAAGAATATAACCAGGAGCGCCCAGGTGGCTCAGTTGGTTAAGCATCTGACTTGATTTCAGCTCAGGTCATGAACTCATGGTTTCTGAGTTCAAACTCCACATCGGGCTCTGTGCTAACAGCACAAGGCCTGACTGGGATTCTCTCTCTCCCTATCTCTGCCCTTCCCCCGTTCACATTCCCTATCTCCCTCCCACCCTCTCTCTCAAAAATAAATAAAGATTAAAAAAAAAAAAAAAAAGAATATAACCAAACAGCATGAGAGACAGTTTCTTGGTGATGCACTAACATTGCTGAATCTTTTTTTACTTCTGTTTTCTTCCTTTCCATGTTTCTTTCTCAGTTTGCTTTATTATATTCCCTTGGTTTGTAGTACTATAGCATATTCCACAGACCCCCCCCCCACCAGTGACATCTTTGGGTACTGGTGTATTTAACCAGTAAACTTAAAGCTAAACACATTTTTAATTTCTTCTCTGTAATAGCAATTTCTCATAATTACCCTTTAAATTTTTCTTGCCATGATTACCAGGAGGTTAACTTTAATTATAATGAAAGGAAAGAGACAAAAGAGAAAGAGAAATTGGGTTATTCATCAAACAATTCATTCAGACCTTACCCTGAAGACAAAGGAAGTACCAAAGAAAAACTCCAGTTCTTAGAAAACTAAAAGGCAAATTAATAAATATGTAAACATAATTCTATAACATTTAAAATACATTTCTTCAAACAAAAGTCCTCACTGTAATTGATGCATCATTTTGTTACATTTATAAAATCCAAAATGTTAATAAAAATTAGCTAGGATAAAACAATTTTGGGATGAAAACAAAAGATTTTCTCAACTTTAAGTACATTCTTCCTATCTTCCTCATTCTCCAGCAACTAGATTTTTACATTCTTTTAATAAACACATATGTTCAGGGGTCAGCAAAGTTTTCCTGTAAAGGGCAAGACAGTAATATTTGGGCTTTGTGCTATGCATATTCTCCTTTTTTGTTTTTTTTTAACAATCCTTTAAAAATGTAAAAACCAGTTTTAGTTCACATGTGCTGGATTTGGCCCACAAGTTGTAGCTTATTAGCTCATTACTATGCACCTGGTATAATCCTAAGAATGTATGAATATTAAATCATTCCAGCAATCCCATGAGGCAGGTGCTATTATTAAATATCTCCAACTTAAATTTTACTTTTAAATTTTTAAAAATTTTATTTGAGAGAAGGCAAGCATACTAGTGGGGGAAGGGCAGAGAGAGAGAAGGAGAGAGAGAAGGAGAGAGAGAAGGAGAGAGAGAAGGAGAGAGAGAAGGAGAGGAGAGGAGAGGAGAGAGGAGGAGGAGAGAGAGAGAGGAGGAGAGAGAGAGAGAGAAGGAGAGAGAGAGAGGAGAGAAGAGAAGAAGGGGGAGAGAGAGAGTGAGAAGGAGGGGGAGAAGAGAGAGAGAAGGAGGAGGAGGAGGAGGGGGGAGAGAGAGAGACAGAAGGAGGGCAAGAGAGAGACAGACAGAAGGAGGGCGAAAGAGACAGAGAGACAGAAGGAGGGCGAGAGAGAGAGACAGAGAGAGAGAGAGAGAGAGAAGGAGGCCGAGAGAGAGAGAAGGAGGGCGAGAGAGAGAGAAGGAGGGCGAGACAGAGAGACAGAGAGGGCGAGACAGAGAGACAGAGAGGGCGAGACAGAGAGGGCGAGACAGAGACAGAAGGAGGGCACGCGAGAGAGAGACGGAGGGCACGCACGAGAGAGACAGAAGGAGGGCGAGTGAGAGAGAGACAGGGTGAGAGAGAGAGCGACAGAGAGGGCGAGAGAGAGAGAGGGCGAGAGAGAGACAGAGGGCGAGAGAGAGACAGAGAGAGGGCGAGACAGAGAGAGGGCGAGAGAGACAGAGAGAGGGCGAGAGAGAAAAGAGGAGAGAGAAGAGAAGGTGAGAGAGAAGAGAAGGTGAGAGAGAAGAGAAGGGGAGAGAGAAGGGGGGAGAGAGAGAGAGAGAGAGAAGGGGAGAGAGAGAGAGAAGGGGGAGAGAGAGAGAGGGAGAGAGAGAGAGGGGGAGAGAGAGAAGGGGGGGAGAGAGAGAGAGAGAGAGAGAGAGAGAGAGAGAATGAGAATATTCCAAGAAGGCTGGGTGGGGCTGGATCCCACAAGCCTGGGACCACGACCCAAGCCAAAATCAAGAGCTGGACACTCAACCAATTGAGCCACTCAGGTGGCTCAACCATCATCTCCATTTTAAAGCTGGGATAAATGGGGTACAGAAGGATTAAGTCTTTTGTCCAATATCAAAGAGCAAGTAAATGATGAAGCTGAGATTCAAATCTGGGCAATTTGGTTCCAGAATCTAGGCTCTCAACTACTGTTCTATGCTACCTCTATTATGAGGGACCAAAGAGTATCAAAGTCAATTCAGAAACTATCTTGTCAACGAAGATGGGAATTGTGGTACTACCTATTCCCTCTGCTTTTAAAGAGGAAATAAAAAAACATCCCACCTACCAAGAACCAGACAACAATTCAACTTTCAGCAATACCAGATCGAAGGTAACAGAACCTTCCTATTTCTGAAAATAATGCTAAACAACTTAGAAATTATACATATAGTATATAATCAAATATGGGAGCAAATAAAGTCATATTCAAGTATGCAAGAATTCAGAAGGCATAAGATCCACACACTCTTTCTTCACAGGCTGCTTGAGAATATACTTTAGCAAAACAAAAGTATACGAAGCAAGAGAAAAACAGCATGGAAGTTCAAAAGAAAAGTTTGTTTCTAAGGAAGCAGAGGAAGAAGGTAAGAAAGATTTGATTACCCTGAAACAGAAAAGAGGAAGAAAAGGGGAAGAAAGCACTCGTTGGGCAGGGGGTAGTACAGCAGTATAGAAGGTTAGTTCATTTCAGAAAAGGGAACAGCGTGAATAGGAACCATCTCTTAGTTATTCCTGTGACCTTGTATTCCATTTTGTTAAAAAGGACTAAAATTAGCATCTGAGTAAAAATTGCAGTTTTAAAACAATACTGATTTTCTTGAGGCTTTCTAGATGGTTTCTTAAGTTTTCATGCTTTTGTGCATGTTTGTTACTTTTACATATGAATGTGTCACACGAATCAAATTCCATTAATGTTTAGAATCATGAAAAGCAGCACAGTCTTTGTATTTTTTGAAGAGAAATAATATCAAAGAATGAGAAGATGGGCCTTTGAAAGTTATTTTCCTTTGAAAGAAAATAACAGCCTCTTTGTCATTTAGTTTCTTCACCTGTAGAAGAGAGTTGAACAGGTAGTAACAGAAGTGCAATAAGAGTATGTCTTTCCCAGAGTTAGGTCAAATCTAGACTCTGCTACATAATAGCCATGTGACCCTGGCAAAGTTTTAACTTTGCCTACTATCTGTAAAAATGGAGCTAATATGGTTATCTGCCTCAAAGGGCTAGTAGTATAAGAATTAAGGAAAATAACAGGTGGAAATCACTTATCACGACGCTTGTGGTGGAGTAAGAAGTGTGCAGTAAATGTTAATACTATTAATACTCTGCCAGTATGTTTTAAACTTCTCACACATATCTCCCCCTCCACCCTCCACAAAGTTTAACGTTCTGGCACTACTAACAACAACAATAAAAAAAGACTAACGCTGAACATATTTAAAAAAGTATTTCATTCAGTAGTACCTAAATATCCAGCAGATATTATAGACAAATTAAATGGATTATATTAAACACCTCTATGGTAATATCCAGCCATTTAATATTTCTGGCTTTTTGCCTATGGCAGTCACAATAACAAGACTAACTTGTGCCCTGATGTTCAAAGGAAACGTTAATTAAAACTTGTAACTAAACTCTTCAGACCAGAGTTGAAAAGAGTTAAAGAATCTCCTAGTCCCCATACTTCGTTGAAATCACCTATAAGCTCTCCACAATTCCAAACTAAAAGAATCACTAACATATGGGTTTCCTCTCAGATCACCAACATATGTGATCTGTGGGTGTTTATTTGAGAGAATTTAACTGCCAATGGGTCCCACAAAATAACAGATTATGTGTAAGCAAAAAAATGTTTTAATTAGAAGAGTGGATTAAAAACTGAACCAAAGGAGATTCTAAAACAAAGCTCGACAATGAAGTTACTTCATTAAACAATACATGACAATATCTCTGAGCCAAAGTAGGCCTGCAAGTTAACCTGCAGGTTATTTAGAAGCCCACAGCCTGACATTCTTTTTTTTTGGGGGGGGGGGGGGAATTTAGAGAGAGAGGAGAGACAGAGAGCAGGGGAAGGGGCAGAGAGAGAGAGGGAGACAGAAAGAATCTCAAGTAGGCTCCACGCTGTCAGCAGAGTCCAACGCAGGGCTCAAAACCACGAACCAACTGTGAGATCATGACCTGAGCCCAAGTCGAGTCAGACGCTTAACTAATGGAGCCACCCAGGCACCCCTATAGCCGGGCAATTCTTACAAAGTAAAATCTTAAAAGACACATTCTCTTATATAGAAACATTATTGGTCTACAATTTAAAAAAGAGAAAAGTTTATCAGTGAAAAGTAAGAATCTCACCTGAATTTTGCAGGCTCCATTTTTTCTTTAACATTTTTAAATCAGATGACTCATCTTGATAACGGTTGAAATAGAGTGAGTTTTGAACCAGACTCAGTTCAAATACAGTGTGGCCACTTATCCACAGTGTCAGATTGGTTAAGACAGAACTTAAATCTCTCTACTTCTCAGTTTCTCATCTATATAATTCTACATATTTATAAATTACATATGATATTGTATATTTGGTGTTTGTCTCTTGCATCAGTAAAAAGCTCTATGAGAACAGGGACAGTATCTATCAAGACAACTGTCTTGAATTCTTCAAAGAGTCACTTCATTGGGAGAAAAAGGTGATGGCGAGGATGCAGTTCCAGATGAAATAAAATGAAATAGACACCACGTGCAATGTATACACCTTGCCTAGTTTGGGGAAAAAATGAGAGCTGTAAAAGAGGTTCTCAGGACATTTGGGAAAATAAAGAATAGATACTAGTATAGAATCATTATTAATATTCTTAGATGTAATAGAGGAGTTTTATAGTTATGTTGGAGTCCTTACTCTGAGAAATGCATGCTATCTAAAGTATATAGTGTAAAGTATCACAATTTCTAATGGCTTCAAATAGATTAGGAAAATTGAGCAAATACCGCAAAATGTGAACAATTACTGAATTCAGGCAGAGCATATACAGATTTTCATTAAACTATTTCTTCTTCTCTGTGTTGAATAAAAAACTGATAGAAAAAGAACAGATTCCGTATTTCCAAAAATTCAAGAATAATTCACTATTGAGCACCAATTTATATTCTTCACCTTATTAATCCACGACAAAGAAAAGGCACGTAACTGTTCAATAGATGCTAAAAAGTACTGTCTTGGAAGTGCTAACTTTGTGCAATTAGAAAAAAAGGTAAAATCTGAGATTAGAAAGAAAAATGATCACTGTTACAGATGATCAAACTGTTTACTTGCAAACTCCAAGAAAAACAATCTAGAAGTTAGTTATAAGAACCAGCAAGTTCAACAAGATTGTCATCAATATATAAAATAAACTGCATTTAATTTCAATGTGAGAGGAAATGATATAAGCTTTGAGTCAAAACTATACTTAAAATTTTGAGTAAGGGGATTCCTATGCATATCCTCACACTGAATGCTAACAAATAATTTTCAGTTTTCAGTAAAGTGTGCTCCCACTCAAATGGTTTTTAATACAAGAAAACTTTCTAAAACAGTCAGAATCTCTTTTCTTTTTCCTTGTATAGAGTAATGGTGATGGCCCCATCCATGGCTGATCCCAAGCTCCTGCAAAAAAAGAAATGACATCCCACTCTGGAATATGTCTTAAACTTATATTTTCTAGCTACAAGTCATATCTTTCTTATTAGCCTTTTTCTTTTTCATTTTCTACTTTTATCACTACCAATGGCTCCCTTTTCAGGACCATTTCCCACAGAGTGACCTTATGCAAAAACCTTCATCACTTCATCAAAGTTATTATAACAGGACAAATAGCAGAAAATGCTGAAGTAGAACACCAATCAGGTTAGCCTGCTGGGAGATTCGTACAGCCCAGCTTGGAGAACATGTATTAAAAGTCCTGCCTTGGGGCACCTGGGGGGCTCAGTTGGCTGAGCATAGCATCTGACTCTTAGTTTCGGCTCAGGTCATTATCTCACAGTTCGTGAGTTTGAGCCCTGCATTGGGCTCTGTGCTGGCAGTACACAGCCTCCTTGGCATTCCCTCTCTCCCTGCCACTCCCACTCTCTCTCTCAAAATAAATAAACTTTAAAAATCAATCATGCCTTAACAATTACCATTACAAGTTACACGTGTTGAATTTGAGAATTCACAAAGATCTCAGAAGATACCAAAACCATTGGTCAACTTCGAAATTTGATGGATTAAGAGGAATAAACTGGAGGGATTAGAAGTAAACTAGAAAAAATAGAGGAAAAGACAAGACGCAGATAAGACATTTTTTAAATTGCACAACTGGAATTTTATTGTCTCTTCTTTCAGACCATCCTAAAAGATACCTTTTCGTAAAAGATAAAACATTTACTCCTAAAATTTCAACTCATCTGACACTACAGAATCCTCATAAATTTCTTGTTGTAACTCTTTCTTGACAAATACTAGTGAAACTTATAACCTAATAAGTAAAAAAGATGTTCATGACATCAGAGGAATCTGAATGCCATTTTTTATATTGTCATTTTGTAAAGAAATGTAGATACTACCGTCCCAAAATAAGCTTAGTATATATCAAATTCCCAAAATGAATTTTTCACAATGTGCATTTAAAAAAATATTAATAAGTGCATCTCAACAATGAGAGTTAAAATAATTGCATTATGTCTTTATGAAACTGCTCAAAACAGAAATCATGTCATTAGGCTAAAGATTGGTATTTTATACACGGCAAAACTGTGGTCTAGAATGTTAAGCCATATTTTAAGTTGTTCTGATGGACTTGGCAAACACAGATGACCCATCCTGGCAAGTTATCTTCAAGAGTGGTATTTTATAAGGTCATTATTTTCCTTTCAATGTTACCTAACCATGAAGAAAAGAACACTTAAAAAAGACCTCTAAAATTGTGTATTAAAAAGGCAGTTCCTCAAAGTATATTTAATTTGATCTGTTCTTCACATTGAACTAGTCCACAGTCATGGTTCTCAACCTTGGCACCCCAGGTAAAAACACAGTTGCTCAAACCCCATCCCCTGATGTGCTGATTGGGCATTAATGATTCCTATTAATAGCTGAAACATTCAGTAAAGTTAGGTACCAGTATGCAATCTAGACATAAGAAAAAAAAAAGTCACAATTAACTTTCGTAAGCTTTTTCAGTATTTTTCTCTTACTCTTCCCTCTGCTTCTCCAGCTTTTGACATACTGTCTCCCTTGCCTCAACTTGAACACGTCAGACACCCTCCAATCTCAGAGGGCCTTTCAGCCTGTTCTCTCGGCACGTGACCTTCTTCTCCAAGGTACTGAATGCCTCCATCCTATGTTTCCATTAGGTCTTTTTTTGCCCAAATGTCACCTTCCTAGTAAGGTCTTACTCAAAGACTCTGTTTAAACTTCAATTCCCCTGTCCCATTCCTAGAACAAACTCCCTTTTACACTTCCTTGTTTAATTTTCTCCATAGCACTTACTTATCAACAGCTGACCATTATTTTTCACATTCATTTTCTGTCTCCTTCCAATAACATACAAGCTCCATGAGGGAAGTTTCTCTCTGAAAACTAAATTATAGCCTGATAGCTAAACAGCTCCAAATATTAATGTCTTTCTACTAAAAAAAAGTAACATTTAAACAAAAGTACATTTAAAGTAATAAAACATGCTCTGACTTAGTTATGTACCTAAACACCTCAAATAAAGTACATGATCACCATTTCACAGATCTTAAGACATTCTTCCTCTCTGCTCTTCAGTTTCCAAATCAATAAAATTGACTTTATATTATACAGGGGTGTTGCAAGGACAAAGTCAAAGTAAAATATTCTAAAACGTTAAAATATTATACAAACGTAAAACGATGGTAGTAGGGTAAACCCAAGAGTTATTTAGAATGTGGACAAAGTTCTAAACATAAAACACAGAGAGCTGAGACTCAATTATCTAACCTGATTATCTGTTATTGTATATAAATTTAAAATTACGGGCGCCTGGGTGGCTCAGTCGGTTGAGCGTCCGACTTTGGCTCAGGTCATGATCTCACGGTCTGTGGGTTCGAGCCCTGCATCGGGCTCTGTGCTGACCGCTCAGAGCCTGGAGCCTGTTTCAGATTCTGTGTCTCCCTCTCTCTCTGACCCTCCCCCGTTCATGCTCTGTCTCAAAAATAAATAAACGTTAAAAAAAATTTTTTTTAATTAGACATATGTGGAATTTAAGAAATAAAAGAACAAACAGATGTTACGGTGGGGGGGGTGAAAAGGGGATTAAGAGTACACTTATGATGATGAGCACTGAGTAATGTACAGAATGTTGAATCACTAAATTGTACACCTAAAACTAATACAAGAGTGTATGTTAATTATACTAGAATTAAAATTTAATAAATAAAAATTAGACATCAACAACTTTAATATGGGCATCTATACCCACTGCATACTTGAGACACTCTAAAAGTACTTCTTCTACAAGGAGAAAAAAGGACAAAGTTATTTAATTTTTGTGGCTTTTTCATGCTTAATCATTCCTGTTTCATCAAAAATTTTTGAGCTACTTAACCTCTCTATGGCTCAGTTTTCTCATTACTAAAATAGGGCTAACAATAATTAGATGCCAAATGATAATAATAGAGTGACAGGGGTCACATCTGACTCCAAATCTGGCTCTAAGGTTTCTGTCCTTTCCATTATACTTTCAGAGCATATTATCCAAGCCAGTTAAAAACGTGAGGGAAATCACATCTTTCAGAAGAAGTAGAAGGCTATGATTAAGTGATAATGTTTGTTATCACAATGTTTGATAGTGTTATCAATACCACCATGCCTTCACAGAACATACTAAAACAATAACTAAAAGTAAAGTTGAAAAAGGGCCTGAAACATCAAAGAACATGTAGAGTATCATTATTTCTCCAACCACATCTCTCAATCTAAAATTTTTAAATCATTTTATTCCTTTTTCTCTTACCCAATCATTGGTTAAAAGAAAAGAAATCAGATGCAAAAATAAAGAGAATGTAGTGGGTATCTGTCCATTTGGGGCCACCCAACATCTGAACTCCTTTCCTACATTTGAGAAATCCCCAGGACGCCTGGGTGGCTCAGTTGGTTAAGTGTCCAACTTTGCTCAGGTCATGGTCTCGCAGTTCACTAGTCTGAGCCCCAGCATCAGGCTCTGTGCTGACAGCTCAGAGCCTGGAGCCTGCTTCGGATTCTGGATCTCCCTCTCTCTCTGCCCCTCCCCCACTCATACCAAGTCTCTCTTGCTCTCAAAAACTAAACAAAACATTAAAAAAAAATTTTTTTAAGAAATCCCCTACCTGATGAGTGTGGATGGCCCGCAGAGCTCACTTTCCACTACACAACCTGAAAACACCAGATATTCACTTCATGACCATGTTTGTAGTTCAGCATTAAATGGGAACTTAGATTAGCTACTCAAACACTGATCCAGGGCTAGAGGTTGGAAGAATCCATTCCGGGACAAGTGGGAACTGACGGCAGCAATATCAAGACATCAGAGGTAATGGCTGCCATTCATGGGCTGGAGCAATTAAGAATCAAGTGAGTATTCATAGTTTGGTGACTGCCTCGCATGCATTCACCAGACTGTTGTGCTGTGATTTAGGCTGTGGTCTTGTCTATTATTTTTGTTTCCTCCCTTTTTTCCCTTTGTTTGAGCCTAGTTTTCCAGCCTTCCCAGTAATTCTGTGCGTTTCTCAGTATTTTTTCAGTTCTCAAAACAGCCAGAGTTGACTTCTATTATTTGCAACTAAGAACTTCAGTCTACATATACCCGTTTGATAATTTATTCAATCATTTTAGTTATGAATTATGTTACAAAGCACTGATGCAAAACAAAATTTAGGGCTATGATTCTATACTCAAAATTTGTTTTGCACTTACATATAGGTATGGTACTGAAAGTCACATCAACCGACTATTGAATATAAATCACTTATCTCACAGTAGTTTGGTCTTACAAATGTTTCTGTAAAACCTCGTTTGCAAGTTAAAATAAGAAAACTCATCAAGTTTTTTATTATGTAGTACATATTTCTACAACCAAGATGGAACAAAATAGAGAAGTGAACAAAAGTGGCAATGCAAAGTAGGACTTATTTCTGCTAAAGCAAAATCCCTCATTATATAGAAACTTGAGAAACTACAGCTAGCCAAGTTCCACCCAGGACAGAACTTTATTGCTTTTGGTCAGAGGTCAATGGAAAAATAAGCACAATGTGATCTTTGAAATGTTATAAAATGCAAAAAAACAAACAAAACACCAATAAGCTAAAAGTCAGCATATTTAAATTCATTTGAGTCATCAGATTAATGCATTGTTGTAATTTTATTTGAAATTCCTAAAACAACTGCACTATGAACCTGATCAATAAAAGGACTGAGATGCTTTCTTATATATCCACATTGGTCAATAATGCATTCACTGTTGGCATTCTAAAAGAAATGCTAAGGAAAATTATGTCCAAGAAATAAATGTCTGGTCTTGGGGCATGTGGCTGGCTCAATCTGATCTTGGGGTCATTGAGTCAAAGCCCCGTATTGGGTGTAGAGCTAACTTTAAAAAGAAAAATAAAAGAATGTCTCATCTTGCCCTTATCTGAAACTATATCAGAGGTAATAGGGAAAATTCTCTAACTCAGGGATAAATGGACTACAGAAGATAAATGGACTGGGTTGAGGTAAAGAGGAGGTTGTTTATGGGTATCCTCAATATGGCAGTGAATACGGTCTGAAAGCACACCTCTTCTATAAAAGCTGCCTGAGCTCTGACAAAACATCAATGATATGTACATTTGACAGTTTTACTTTCATTACTTTTAGTTATTCTATAACATCTTGATAGATGAGGCAGCTGTGTAACTCAGTACTTGTACCTCAAAGACCTGCAGGCTTATATAGGAGGGTCAATATCTTGATGTTTATGATAGTCAACAGAATAAAAATGTAAGTATCACGGGAATTCTGCTAGGACACAGAAGAATTTTCTTTTTAAAAAGAACCAGGCACCTGGGTGGCTCTGTCGGTTGAGCGTCTGACTTCAGCTCAAGTCATGATCTCACAGTTCATGGGTTTGAGCCTTACAATCAGGCTCTGAGCTGTCAGCAAAGAGCCTGCTTTGGATCCTCTGTCCCCCTCTCTCTCTGCCCTGCCCCTGCTCATATTTTCCCTCTCAAAAATGAACATTAAAAAATACCAACAAGACCCAACTTAAAAAAGAAAAGAAAAGAAAAGAAAAAAGAAAAGAAAAGAAAAGAAAAGAAAAGAAAAGAAAAGAAAAGAAAAGAAAAGAAAGAAAAGAAAAAGGAAAAGGACCAAGAACAACTCCATGAAGCAAGAGCACAGACTGGGCTTAAATATCCAACAGATCTAGATTTGAATTCTGTCTACATGATCTTCATCAAGATAACCTTTGCAACATCAGTTTTCTCATCTGTAAAAGGGGAAGATTAATACCTTGCAATACTTTTGTGAGAATTAAATAAGATCATATAAGTAACAGTCCTATCACTGAGTTGCCTAGAATACAATAGGTATTTCAAAAACATGTTACTTTCTCTTCCTTTTCTCAAATTCTTAGTTCCTCTCCATAGCCTCTGGCATTCTTTATAACATTAGCACGAACAGTACTGACTAAGCCTCTGTTCTTACAAGGTCTTCAGAGCTGCAGCAAGTAACAATATTTTCATTTAATTCTAAGTGTGATGTTCACAAAAGCCTAGACACTTACTTAAATAAGCTTTTAGCTTTTAGTTTTCAGTATTAGAACTTTGTAACTTTTATCAGCCATAGTTGGTTTGGCCAATCACATGAAATGAAACCACTTATTTAAATTTGTAATTTAAAAAATTTAAATTATAGTCCTGAAATAACTCCAAAATTTAAATTCCTAAACATTTTTTTTGTTTATTATCTTATTTTCCACTGAAGCACATCACTAATAACTAACCTTATTAAAAACATACCTATGTATTATATACTCTACCATAAGGATGTCGACAGAACTTTTTATGTTAGATAAATGAAAGAGACTTGTAGAGCTACCATAAACAGTCCTCACATTCCTTTTCAATGATGCCTCTGAACATGCTCTTTATCACTGTCAAAATGGAATTTCATGAATCCAAAAGAGTATATTTAAGAAGTGTAAACTTGATAATGGCTACTCTGACAGTCTAGAAATGGTGAGCCTTGTAAGGTTAGTAAAATTACACATGAAATAAATAATGTTTATTGTTGTCAGCACAAATAAATTTAAAACTAAAGTTCACAGTCAACAGAGGCAAGCCAAAAAAGATACGGGGGGGTGGGGGGAGGTGGGGGTGGGGAATGCAATTTAGAAAACAGGTCTGATTAGTAAATTTTATTCCAGTCATTATTTAATTAAATGTCCCATCTAGCTCTAAACCCTGATTACTAAAAAAATAATGGCATTACCAGCAACCCAGACCAAAACATATATTCACATAATAGATATAAAAGTGGAGAATTCTTGACTTTATCAAAGTAATTCACCAAAGGCATATTTATTTAATGTAACTGGGAAATGAGACATTTTCTTTTGAAAATGAGACTTTTTTTTTTTTTAATATAGAGACAATAGCTTAATGGTTAGGAGCAAAAGCGCTACAACCAGACTGACAGCCACTTAACTCACTGTTTAATACTGAGGAAATCAAGTTAAAATTTTCCATACCTCATATCCTTGGATCCTCTGTTGAGAATAACAGTACTGGTCACCCAGGACTGTTTTGAATACAACAGATACATACAAATCTCTTAAAATGGTCCCATATACATAGTAAATGTCAATATACGTTAGCATCTTATTACAGTTACTATCAATATTATTGATGCTAGACACTCCAACGGTTATACGATGCAATGAAATCATCAAGAAAAGCAATCAGTTGAAAATCTTAATTTACTAAAGAATTGACATTAAGGAAACAGGAAGCATTTACCAGAGTCTAAGAAATGGAGGAAGAAAGAGCACCTTGGTAGACAGAAGGTTTGGACAGGGAGCTAGGCTTTGCCACCTCACAAAAAGACATTATGAATCAATCTTCCAGTTAATCAATGACAGCTAGACCTCATTATAAGAGGAGATAACTGGGGCACCTGGGTGGCTCAGTCAGTTTAGCGTCCAACTCTTGATTTTGGTTCAGGTCATGATCTCATAGTTTGTGGGACTGAGCCCCTCATTGGGCTCTGCGCTGACAGCAAGGAAGCCTTTTTGGGATTCTCTCTTCCTTCCTCTCTCTCTCTCTCTCTCTGCCCCTCCCCTATGCATATGCATGGGCATGTGCACACACTCTCTCTCAAAATAAGTGGACATTAAAAAAAAAAGAGAGAGAGGCAACCTGGGTGGCTCAGTCGGTTAAGCCTCTGACTCTTGGTTTGGGCTCAGGTCATGATCTTATGGTTTCGTGAGTTCGAACCTGTGTTGGGCTCTGAGCTGGCAGCATGGAGCTTGCTTGGGATTCATTCATTCATTCATTCATTCTCTCTCTCTCTGCCCCTCCCCCATTCATGCTGTCTCTCTCTCAAATAAATAAGTAAACTTTAAAAAAAACAAAAGAGGGGGGGCGCCTGGGTGGCGCAGTCGGTTAAGCGTCCGACTTCAGCCAGGTCACGATCTCGCGGTCCGTGAGTTCGAGCCCCGCGTCGGGCTCTGGGCTGATGGCTCAGAGCCTGGAGCCTGTTTCCGATTCTGTGTCTCCCTCTCTCTCTGCCCCTCCCCCGTTCATGCTCTGTCTCTCTCTGTCCCAAAAATAAATAAATGTTGAAAAAAAAAAATTAAAAAAAAAACAAAAACAAAAGAGGGATAACCAAGATGGGTGGATCCCAAAGTCAGAAAATTCTGAGAAATACTTAAGCTTTCCTTTGACTTCATTTCTTTCCTTCAATAATTACGCAATTCTCTGTTCACAGCAAAACTTCTCAAAGGAGTTCTCTTTGTTCTTTCTACCTTTTGACCTATCTTTTACTTTTCTATCTGGTTTCTATCCCAACCGCTCCACTGACATAACTCCTGCAGGCTACAGAACAACCTTTATCTTGCCAAATCCAGTGGCTGGTTCACAAGCCGCATCTTGGTCAACCTCTCAGTATCATTCAACACAGGTGTGTCCTTACAACATTTCCTTTCTTTGTTTCAATGATTTATCTCTTTCGGCATTCCTCGTAATTTGCAGGGTCCTCCTAGGCTGATTTATAGAGGGAAAAGTAGCCCAAAGCTAAATTCTGGGTCCCCTTTTCTGCTATGGCTACCCACTGTCCCTTGATACACTCATTCAATCCTATGGTTTTAAACACCATTTATAAACTACTGACTCCTAAATTTACATTTCAGTACTGAACTTTCCCCTGAGTTCTGGACTTATATATTCATTCATTCATTCATAAAATATTAAACACATATATTATGCATGAGGCATTATTCTAGGCTACTGGGATACAGAGATAAATAAGATGTCTTTGTATTCTAGAAAAAGAAAGATAATGAGCAGACACACATATATATATAATAAGCAAATACTACAAGCATATACATGATAAACTTATTATATAGATATAATATACATAAATAACAAGGAATGACTGCCGGGGTTTTGGTCAATATATACATACACACATATATGTGTGTGTACAAAATTACCTAATATATATGTATATATTTACATATATTTGATGGTAAGCGGTCATACCTGAACAGAAATTGGCATGAAGTAAGGGAGAAGGCTATGTGAAAATACGGAGGAAGAGCATTCTAAGCAGAAGAAATAGCGAACACCCTAAACTCGGGAATAATTCCAATACCTTGAAGGAAGCAAAGGGTCCTGAAGCAGAGTAAAAAAGCATTTGAATATGAAGTCAGAAAAGCTGAAAGTGACCAGATCTTATAGAGCATTATACCGCCGTAAAGCACTTAGTTGTTATGGAGGGAAATGAGAGCATCTGATCGAGGAGGTGACATGTAAGATCTTAGTTTTTGAAAGATCACTCTGGGGGCACCTGGGTGGCTCAGTCAGTTAAGCATCTGACCTCAGCTCAGGTCATGATCTTGCGGTTTGTGGGTTCAAGCCCCACGAAGGGCTCTGTGCTGGCAGTTCAGAGCCTGGAGCCTTGCTTCACATTCTGTCTCCCTCTCTCTCTCTCTGTCCCTCCCCTGTTCACACTCTGTCTCTATCTCTCAAATATAAATAAACATTAAAAAAAATTAAAAAAATAAAATAAAAGATCACTCTGGCTGCAATGTAAGGAACAGGTTACACGAGGACATGATTGGAAGTTGGAAGACCAAAGAAAAAGTCACTGCAATGACAGTCTAGGCAAGAGGAAATAGTGACTTGGCTTAAAGCAACAGTACCAGTAATCAATGTAATCAGACTGGGCACATGTTTTTTTCCTGTCTATCTACCTACCGACCTACCTATTTAGCGAGAGCATCCACTAGCAGGGGAAAGGGGCAGAGGGAGAAACAGAATCCCAAGCAGGCTCCATACTCAGCGTGGAGCCCAACTTGGGGCTTGATCCCATGACCCTGGGATCATAAATTGAGCCAAAAGTCAGACACTCAACCAACTGAGCCACCCAAGTGCCCCTGGGCACAAATCTTAAAAATAGAGTTGTTAGGAGTTGTTAATGGTCTGAACAGGAGATAAGAGAGAAAGGAATAAAGAATGACTGCTGGGTTTCTGGCCTGCCAAATAGAAGGAGTGTTATTTCCTAGAATGCAGTGGTCATCACTTGGCTCTCACACACCTCAAAAGTAGCATAGCTAAAGGGATGTTCTTGGTTTTCAGCAAAAACCTTATTTCTCTTCTAGTCTTCCCCATCTCAGTTGCTATCACATAATCCTCTTCTATTTCCTTCTAGCACTTGTCTCTATCCAAATTATCTTTTTTTAATGTTTATTTTTAAAAGAGAGAGAGAGAGACAGAGACAGGGTGCAAGCAGGAGAGGGAGACACAGAATCCAAAGCAGGCTCCAGGCTCTGAGCTGTCTGCACAGAGCCCTACACGGGACTTGACCTGAGCCGAAGTCGGATGGTTAACCGACTGAGCCACCCAGGTGCCCCTAAATTATTTACATTTGCTACATTGTAGGTTCTATGAGAGCAAAGACATTGACTCTCTTGTCCACTGCTCTATCTCTGGATCCTATAATATTGCCTGGCACATAGTAGGCACTCAAATATTTGTTGAATGCATATGTACGTGAGTGAAAGAATCCCTCTGCCATCTCCTTTGTAAGTTACTCTCTTCATTTTGGCCAGTTGATATTAGTGTTAGGATGTCCTTGGAACCACAGTAGAGGGGACGGCCATCGTGCCAGCGCAACCCAACGAAACGCCCCTAGTAGCTGCCAGAACGAATTGGAGGTCAACCAATCACCAAGCAACAGCAGGACCTGACACGAAAAAAGGCCCACCCGGACCTAAACCCTGAACCACTGCAGCTTAAAAACCCCAACCCACCACACCTGGGTGTGACTTCCCTGAATCCTCTCTCTCTCTCCCTAAATCACGGAACCTCACCCCGAGACCTTAGTTCCCAAATAAAGCCTTTGACTGCTAAAATTTTTTAGCCTCTGACTCCTATCTTTACCCTGCCTTACGCCTGACCCTAACAATTAAAATATTAGAACTCCTCAATTTCTAGAACCTTTTCTCTTCTTGGGAACTTTCACAAGGCATTCTTACCCACCACTTCAATTTCCACCTATTTGCCCATGTGTTGGACATTTTTATCTCCAGCCCCAAGTTCTCTGAGATCCAACCGATTTCAAGATTTTAGCATGGATAATCTCAAAGGTATCTCAAATTCAACAAGAGCTAATAATGAGCTTTGCCACCAAACTTGTCCCCCATCTATCCAGATAGGCAAGCTGGAAATATTCCCATCATTCTTGGTATCTCCTCCCCACCCTCCACCCCTGGTAATCAATCTATCACCAAGTCCAGATGATTTTATCTTCTAACCATCTTTCAAATACCTAATTTTGTTTCTGAAAAGACTTTTGCCATCACCCAAGTTCATCTTTTAGTTGGAATTATTGCTAGAGCTTCCTAATAGTCTCACTCCAAAGCCACTCTGGTACCACACCCACCCCCACCGCCACAGCCAGCAAGCAGCTGTTCATGTTTCCCCTACAAGAGTCTTTTCAAAAAGAAAACCTCAACATCTACTACAGAAAGACTTTTCAATAGCTTCTCACAGTGCTCAGGGAGAAGAACAAAACCTCACCCCCCCCAGGGGCCTTGCTAATCTAGCCCATGCATATCTTTTCAGCCTAATCTCACACCACTCTTCCTTTTTGTTTCTCAGTTCCTAAACATGCTATTACTCACCTGCAACATGACTTGCTTTTATTAAAGGATCTCACAAAATTCATGTTCGCAACAAATATATTCTTTTGGTAAATATATTCTTATTTCACTAATGTCTATTTCCTTCAGAAGATTCCAAGTGTCATGAGAGCAGAGAATGTGTCTAACTTTTTTCACCACTGTATCTCCAGAGTCTATCAAAATCTAGGAATTCTTCAGATGTTTGCTACTTGGATTTCTGAGAAGTTATCTTACGGCAGTATGGTACAGTGGCTGCAATGCATTTGCCCATGTAACTTTAGAAAAGTTACTTAGCCTCTTAAAATCTGAAGTACCTCATAGGATTTTGTGAGGCTTAAATGAGATAATGTGCACAGTATGCTTACATAGTTTCTGACAAATAGAAAAAGTTCACTATGTGTTAGCTGCTATTATTAGCTATTTTCATGCATTCAAGTGGCCAGGTGCCATTTAGGATGGCTAGTAAAAAGTAATTTATTTTCACCCCTTTTCATAATTATACCTTCAGCTGTATAAAGCAGTAAATATATTCCCATAAATAATTTTTAACATTTTGGAAACTGTATCTGTTCGAAGTTTAACATCAAGTGTCTTCATCCCCAAAAAACTACAGCATAAAATAAACATCCAGTATTATATCATTATCTCCTTCTGTGTCAAAAGCTCACCCCAAAGTATAGCAGCTTAAAACAACAAACATTGTTTGTCTCACAGTTGTGGGTAAATAATGTGAAATTGGCTTAGTTGGGTGCTCCGGCTCAAGTTCTTTAAGGAGGTTATGTCATCAAGCTGTCAGCCAGGCTTCAGCCATCTCAAGACTCAGCTAGGGCTGAAGGATCCCCTTGTAAGTTCTCTCACATGGTTGTTGGCAGACTTTTGCTCTTCACAAATTTCTAACAAGGTTTAATGAGGGCATAAGATGAAAATATCTCCATTATGAGTTCTAGAAAACAATATCATCCTTATACTATTCAATATCCCTTACAAAAAATTGTAATAAATTTGTCCTTGTGTTTCACCTTTGGTGAAAGTTTCTCTCTTGACAAAAATAGCATGTTTCTTTTTACTATACAAAAGTGTTTTGGATTTTTGGGTTTTTTCTTTTTTTTTTTTTTGGTGCAAAAAGGTTTTTTTAATAACGCACAGGGACAGGACCTGTGGGCAGAAAGAGCTACAAAAGTGTTTTTTTATTGGAGGTCTCCTTTTACTCTAACAGTTGGTACAGATTTTTTTTTTGCCAAACTATCTCCACCTAGACTTTCCTAGATTTTTCTCCATCTCCTGTCCTTATTCTTTCACCTTTTATCACATAGCCCTTTTCCTTTTATCATTTTACTAATCCTATTATTAATAAATATATTGCTTTCTAACATTCACATACTAATATTTGGTATTACTCAAAGTATAGGCCAATCAACTAACACCTAATTTTACTAGATAACTGCCAGAATCAAAATTCATTTACCATGCAACCACCAATAACACATCTATAAATTTAAAATATTTTATTCTTAATATGTATTTTACTATATGTGAATGAAAATATTACAGCCTTTCTAACCTCCACAGAGTGTTCTAGAAAGACATCAAAACTACTTAAACTCTAGAATTGTACCATCCCCTAGAGTGGCCACTAGCCATTTGTGGCAATTTAAACTAAAATTAAATAAAACTAAAAAATTCTATTCACACTAGCCATATTTCAAGAGCTCAGTAATAAACATGAATTTCAAAGCTATATAAACCTTGCCTTTCTGTAACTTACATCCACAAACAGAAAAGCAAATTTAGGGGCGCCTGGGTGGCGCAGTCGGTTAAGCGTCCGGCTTCAGCCAGGTCACGATCTCGCGGTCCGTGAGTTCGAGCCCCGCGTCGGGCTCTGGGCTGATGGCTCAGAGCCTGGAGCCTGTTTCCGATTCTGTGTCTCCCTCTCTCTCTGCCCCTCCCCCGTTCATGCTCTGTCTCTCTCTGTCCCAAAAATAAATAAACGTTGAAAAAAAAAATTTTTTTTTAAAAATTAAAAAAAAAATAAAATAAAATAAAAAAAAAGAAAAGCAAATTTAAAATCGGACCAAAGTGGGGCACCTGGGTGGCTCAGTTGGTTAAGCATCTGACTTCAGCTCAGGTCATGATCTCATGGTTTGTGAGTTTGAGCCCCCACATTGGGCTCTGTGCTGACAGCTCAGAGCCTGGAGCCTGCTTTGGAGTCTGTGTCTCCCTCTCTCTCTCTACCCCACCCCTGCTTGCACTCTCTTTCTCTGAAAAATGAATAAACGTTAAAAAAAAAATAGAAAAAAAAATAGGACCAAAGGAAGAATACAATCATGTCGACTTTGCAAACCTGCCAAGACCACTACAAATAGCAACACGCACACACGCGCACACACACACACACACACTTACAAACTTTATACAGTCCGCCATTCTAAAAATCTAACCATCCCCTACCCCCCTGGCACTAAGTAGCTAAGAGCATGGCAAAGTAATGAAAAATGATCACAAGGAAGATTAACCAGGCTGCTGAGAAAGCAGTCCTCCTCTTTACCCAATAATCAACCCACCTGCTACAGTCAAAAAAAAAAAAAGGTACATACACACCATCCAGTAGGTTGTGGTTAAACTAGCATTCTCCCACAATGCTTTTGAAATGCAAAACAGCAGTAGAAACAGTCTAAAATCCAAGTCAAATTAATACTACTTGAGATTGCTCCCATCACATATGCAATTTCCTCTACCTATAGTTTTCCTTTAACATCTTCGCCTCATGAAATCTTGCTTATGCAATAGTTTAACCTGTGGTTTAATTCCACCTCCTCCATGATACCTTTCTGAGTTGCTCTAGATTAGTCAGAGTTCCCCAGAGAAACAAAATTAAGAGGAAACAAATAAAGGCATTTATTATAAGGAACTGGTTGAAAAATTAAGGAGGCTGGCAAGTCCCAAGATCTGCAGGGTGAGTCAGCAAACTAGAGACCCAAGAGAGCTAATGGTTTAGTTCCAGTCTGAGTAGGAAGGCCTGAGAACCAGGAGAGTTGATGGTGTAGTTCCTGTCTGTAGACCAGCAAGCTTGAGACCCAGGAAGAGCTGATCTTTCCGTTTGAATCTGCAGGAAAAATGCTGATGTCCCAGTCTGAAGGCAGGCAGGAAATGATTCTCTTTTACTGGGTTGAGGGTCATCCTTTTGTTCAATTCAGGCCTTCAACTGATTGGATGAGGCCCACCCATGCTAGAGAGGCAATTTGCTTTACTCAGTCTATGTATTTAAATGCTAATCTCATCCAAAAACACAGTCATAGAAACACCCAGAATAATGTTTGATCAAGTATCTGGGCACTCCATGGCCCAGTCAAGTTGACACATAAAATCAACACCCCAAATGGACTTCAATGATACTCTCAGACCTTAAATCACTTAGCTTATACTCAACAAATACACTTAATATATAATGCTCTGAGTAACAGACACTTGTGTAAAGATTTTAAATCTCTGAGAATATAACTGGTTTAAGGCATAAACTATTTCTTGTACCCTTTGTATTTACCATAGTGTCTTACACAGGACTGGTATTCAAATCTTTTAAATAAATGCTAAATGAAGGAAGTGCCTGAGAGTAAAGAATCTCAATCTCACTCTTCTGTACAACTTTATGAGCTATGTTAAAGGAATCATGGGACAAACTGTAGTATAAAAAGACAATTCAATATTTAAGACATTATATTATATTAAGGCATTATTTAAATCTGACATAAGTAGAAGGGCTTGCATTCAATTCTCCTATGCAACCACTTGCAAAGAAAATTAGTTAAGTCAATCCACAGGATTATCACCTATTTTAAAAACACAACTCTAACACACCCACATAAACAACTTTTCCAGTCTCGGGTAAAATTTAAAAACTAATGCACACCAAAAGAAGAAAACAAATACAAATGGTAGGAGTGTGTGCACTATTCTCTAGATAAAGCTGTCCTGGGACTTGGAACAATGACTACATTTTTTTCTGGGCTTCTCAGCTTATAAGAGATCATTTCTATCTACCACACTATTCAGTGACCAGGATGATTTTAAGGGGAATTTTTCCTTCCTTAACATGTTTTCAAATCCTAATCAAATTGTAAACTTGTATATGAATGTGGCCATACTGAGCTCTCCAGCCCCTATCCCAACTCACCATCCCAATGGAGCACACAAACACCATTTTTACCAGCTCGGAATGCTGACACTGACTCAGTACACTCCTGGTCCTCCAGCTCGCATCCTGGGTCAGCCCTGAAGCTTCAGGCCAGTTAGGCCTTACTCACTCTGAGATTCTTAAGAAGTAGAGACGTTAGGGGCACCTGGGTGGTTCAGTGAGTTAAGCGCCTGACTCTTGATCTCAGCTCGGGCCATGATCTCATGGTTTGGGAGTTCAAGCCCCGTGTTAGGCTCTGCAATGATGGTGTAAACAGTGCCCGGGATTCCCTCTCTCCCTCTATTCCTTCCCTGCTTGTGCTTGCTCTCTCAAAACAAGTAAATTTAAAAAAAAATTTTAAAAAGCAGAGACAGTAAAGATTCAATCCACAAATAACTGCAAATGTAATTTTATCCTCTGTACCTTTTATATATTTATTCAGAGCTAAATATGGCTGATGTTTTTAATGAAAATTATACTGCTATTCTTCTTTGCATATCTAAATAGAAGTTTACTCTCAATACAGTATTCTCTGTAGCATCACTAAAAAGAATCCTAGGACATGGAAAATACCTCAGGGATCCTCTCCCAAAATTGTAATTTTTACTTCTTTTTCCGGACATTTATCCTCCATTTTTAATGGAGGCCTAGAATACACTACTTTTTTTTTTTTCCCCTATTTAGCATGAAAGAGATAATGGCAATTCTTTGAGCAAATGTCATTATGTTTGTCAGAACTCTGCATTTTAAGGGTAGAAAGCCAACTCAAACCACACTAGGGGAAAAAAAAACGGGGAAGGGGCGCCTGGGTGGCGCAGTCGGTTAAGCGTCCGACTTCAGCCAGGTCACGATCTCGCGGTCCGTGAGTTCGAGCCCCGCGTCAGGCTCTGGGCTGATGGCTCGGAGCCTGGAGCCTGTTTCCGATTCTGTGTCTCCCTCTCTCTCTGCCCCTCCCCCGTTCATGCTCTGTGTCTCTCTGTCCCAAAAATAAATAAACGTTGAAAAAAAAATTAAAAAAAAAAAAAAACGGGGAAGAGGAGGAGGAGGAGGAGGGAGGAGAGCAGAGGGAGGGGGAAGGGGGAGTGAAGGAGGGTCGAGGAGGGGGGAGAGAGGAGAAGGGGAGGGGAAGGGAGGGGAGGGGAGGAGGGAGGAGGGAGGAGGGAGGAGGGAGAGGCATTACTGGTTCATGAAGCTGGGCAGGAAATTGGCATCATCCTAAAAGAAGGGCTATAGGAAGAAGGACCTCAAAGAATGGAAGTGATGCTCTCTCAGCCTTCTCTCATTCCCCACACCTCTGGCTCTCATCCATCTCTCATCCCTGATAGTTTCTCCTTAGCTTTATTTCTTAAGCAGAACTTCTCCATATGGATTTGGAAGATGTGTGCCAAAAGCTTCAGGCTCTAAATCTCACCTGCATTTCCCCAGTGTAAAGAAAGTCCTACTTCTTCTGATGCCCGTATCTCAATCTCTGACTGGATGAGGCCCTGATGGACCCGAGTCACACACCCACTCAGACTTAAACCCACCACCATTGTAGCTTGGGGATTAACCTAGATTGGCCACAATGAGTAATGTGCCCACCCTCTGGGTGGCAATGTGGAACAGGTGAACAAGATTTCTAAAAGGCTGTGGGGGGGTGGGTGGTAGGAGGTGATATCCTGGGAAACCAAAAACCTCAACCTTCACAGTCAACCAAAAAAATCTATCATTAGGGTGCCTGGGTGGCTTGGTCGGTTAAGCATCCAACTTCTGCTTAAGTCAAGATCCCACAGTTTGTGAGTTCAAGCCCCGTATCAGGCTCTGTGCGGACAGCTTGGAGCCTGGGGCCTGCTTCAGATTCTGTGTCTCCCTTTCTTTCTGCCCCTCCCTGCTCACCTCTGTCTCTCTCTCTCTAAAATAAATAAACATTTTTTTTAAATTTTTTTTAAAGTTTGATGCTCAACTGACTGAGCCACCTAGGCACTCCCACAAAATTTAATTTAAAATGGCCTCAGGTTACTACAGCCCCAAGTTAATGGCAGAAGCAAACACAAGTTTTTTTTTTCTTTTATTCTTTTTTTTTTAATTTTAGAGAGAGAGAAAGAGACACCTTGAGCAGGGGAGAGGGACAGAGGGCGAGGGAGGGAGAGAGAGGGAGAGAGAGAGGGAGGGAGGGAGGGAGGGAGAGAGAGAGAGAGAGAGAGAGAGAGAGAGAGAGAGAGAGAGAGAGAGAGAAAATATCCCACATAGGCTCCATACTCAGCGACGAGCCCAAGGCAGGGCTCAATCCCACGACCCTAAGATCATGACCTGAGCCACAATGGGTCAGACTCTCAACCAACTGAGCCACCCATGTGACCCAAACACACATCTTTTATGGAAGAATTGACTTCAATCCACAGTTAGAAGGTGTAAGATGATCAGTAAAGTATCCTCCAGACTGGGAAGGCACTTTGAGACCGAAAAATGTCACAAGCCTCTCCACACCATTTACAGTTTTATCCAAGGTGACTTACTGACAGGATGGAATCTGGCAGGCCAACGACCCAGAATACTCTGCAGCCATCCTCCAACCCCATTCCCCCCACCAAATGTAGACCTTCATCCCCAGCTTTTATAGAGCGAGGGGTATGGGGTTGGGTGAGGTCACAAGGTTGTTGCCTAAAGTGACGCCATCTGTGCACCAGAGGCTCTCCACTAGTTACCTAAAGTGGCACCTCCTGTGTCCACTTAGAGACGATCAAACAAGCCTTCTCACATTCTGGTCAGGGCACACATAAACCTCCAAGAGGCCTGGAACATGTAGTCATAAGGGAGGCCATTGCAGGAAGGGGTGGGGGGTGAGGAGGAAAAAGAGTCAACGAGCCAGTGTGGTCAGCACTCCTACACACGCTGACACTGACTGTCAGATGCCATTGATTGTAAGGCACATCCAGATTTCCATGGTTTTAAAATGTGAAAAGAAAAAAATGCACGTTACAAAATCAGTGAGATATGATAAGTGTTCTCTGGAAGGGAAAGATTGGAAACCACTGCTCTACAGTGGCAGCCTTTACATGGGTAACTTCCAAACTCACCTCCTCCAATCCTGAATTCTCCTCTAGACATTTCACTTCAATTTGTCTCTAGCTCACCTCACCACCACCACCACCACCACCCTAACCTCTGCACTTTCTTCATGGTCCTAACATCCAGCCCACACTCAGCGTTCACAGCTCAAGGTTCTAAAAGTATTTACTTTGTAACCCAATAGTTAACACCTGCCAATTATAGTACCAATTGTTCTGCATGAGCAGTTCCTCAACAGAGAATTAGTATCATTTCTGAATGAGATTTAGCTACATTTTGGAATTATTCCTCCCTGTTTAATACATAATAAAATACCACTGATCAAAAACCTTTGTTTTTACAAAGAGCTCTTAAAAGTCATCTTTACAAACAAAAATCTTTAACTTCTTTTGTTAACATTTTACTTGAACGTAATTCCAAACTTAGAAAACAGTTGTGCAAACATAAAATTAGTGCATAGAAGCCCTACATGTCAGAGCTCACTGATTGTTAACATTTTGTCCTATTTGCCTTATCATTTATGCACTCCTGTGTGCACACTCTTTCTCTCTACATACATATTTTTCCCCTGGATTTTTTTAAATTTTTTAAAATATTTTATTTTATTATTGAGAGACAGAGAGACAGAGCATGAGCATGCGAGGGGCAGAGAGAGGGGGAGACACAAAATCCAAAGCAGGCTCCAGGCTCCAAGCTGTCAGCACAGAGCCCGACGCGGGGCTTGAACTCACAAACTGAGAGATCATGACCTGAGCCAAAGTCGGACGCTTAACCGACGGAGCCACCCAGGTGCCCCACACTAACCATTATTTAATGACAGATAAAATCTGTCCTGAGAAGTCTAAAAATGTGTATATTGTTATGTGAATTACATGAACTTTAACTTGCATCTAATAACTACATATTAAAATAAATGTTAATTCCAATCACTTCAGCTCACTCATGTCCCATGTGAGTTGTTTTCTAACAACGACGCTGAGCACTGTGCTGCCATCTTTGGGATACAATGTACAATCCAACTTTTGCCATGTAAGTACTTACACAGAGATGTTAGAAGATCCTAAGAGAAAATAATGAAAATGGCTGACACTTTAATCATATCCAAAAATATTTCCTGTTCATCATTAAAATTCACCAATCTACTGTCAACTGTTTTTGTTTTCATGCATTAGCCAGAATATAAAGGGGAAAGCACTGGAGCACAGTGGTAAGGCATGTGAACTGCTGCTACTATTTGGAAAGACAATTTGGCAACTGCTTTAAAACTCTTGGGGCGCCTGGGTGGCTCAGTTGGTTAAGTGTCCGACTTCAGCTCAGGTCACGATCTCGCGGTCCGCGGGTTCGAGCCCCGCGTCGGGCTCTGGGCTGATGGCTCAGAGCCTGGAGCCTGCTTCCGATTCTGTGTCTCCCTCTCTCTCTGCCCCTCCCCCATTCATGCTCTGTCTCTCTCTGTCTCAAAAATAAATAAACGTTAAAAAAAACAATTAAAAAACTCTCAAAGGCATATTCCTATGGGTAAACTTATACAAGTACTAAGTGTACAATTACAAGGAAACCAGAAACAACATACATGTTTATCAATACAAACAAGATCAATAAATTACATTTCATTCAAAAAATGGACTGCTATGCAGCCATTATAAAGAATAAGATAGATCTATGAAAGCTACACGTAGTATGTATTGAGAAAAATGTTGCAGAATAGTATTGAACCTGTAGGTGCAAACAAAGGAGGGGAGGATATACTATACATGTAAATTTATACACATACACCCTTACATAAGTTTACATAAACAGAAAATTTCTAGAAGGAAACACAGGAAACAGTTAACAATGTTTATCTCTGGGAAATAAGGCTATGCGGGTCAGGAACTTTTACTTTCCATGTTACATCTCATTCTACCATTTAAGTTGCTAACCACAAGCATGAATTGTTTATAATTTTTAAAATCTGTGACAATTTTCTAAATACCAGTGGTAAAACTGGCTATCACAACTGAAAGTGAAATAAAAATTGTCATCTGCTAAGAATAGCACTAAACTAGATTTTTTCATATTCCAATTCTATTCTCCAATCCAGAAAGGGAAACTAGCAATTGTTATGCACAGGTACATAGTAGGTATTTACCTAATATTTTTTGCATCTATTATCTTCTCTTAATTATCAGTGGCACATTTCCAGATGGTTGACTTACGGCCTGTGGCCAGGAAACAGAAAGAGAAAAATCACCCACCAACATGACCAGAAGTTAAACTCATAATGAAAAATTTAAATCAATCTATTCCATCATAAAATCCATATTCAAGGAAATTACCGAGTGAAACAAAGAATACATATTCCAGCCACTATAATATTAATACCATTCTTCAAAGTACATTAATCCAAAATAGAAAATTATTACCAAACTGCACAGTTTGCACATTCTACATAAATGATCATTTCATACTCTGCAACATGAACCAAAAATTACTAATTTCATAGTGTCTATATCTATCAATCTCCATAAACATACATACGTGTATAAAGATGTACATAACACACACATACACGTATATGTACATCTTTATACATGTATACATTATATAACAAATAGATATATAATAGGAGGGAAAGAAAGGGTGGTATGCCCATTACCTCCTCTGATGTTTTCAAAACACTGTTTTACACTTGATATTTCCCTAAAGAGAAGTCAGGAATCAGTCCCAGTTTAATTCTAGAGTCTACAAAATTAATAATCATTTCTTTTCTTATGTGGTATTTCATTATGAAATACCAACCACATACTTTTCCATATGACTCTTTGCTGGTAGCATCAAGGTTCGCAGAGTCAGTAAGAAATTACTCCCAGGGCTACCTGTGACACATAAGTCCCTGACTGTCTTTACACCCATCTCCTTAATTACTCTTCCACTCAATCACTACCCTTAAGCAATATTAATCTCTCATTTTTTTATGTTTACTTATTTATTTTGAGAGAGAGTGAGCAGGGGAAGGGCAGAGAGAGAGGGAGAGAGAGAACCTCGAGCAGGCTCTACACTGTCAGCGCAGAGCCCAACGTGGGGTTTGATCCCACAAACTGTGAGGTCATGACCTGAGCCGAAATCAAGAGTCAGAGATGCCCAACCAACTGCGCTACCCAGGTGCCCCAGGAATACTCATCTTTTTAAGTGATCAAATATACCAGGCTTGTCAGGCCTACAATGCAATTGCACTCTTATTCCCATTGACTGGAAAATCCATCCCCAGGTCTTCGTGAGATGGTCTCCTCATTATTCAAATCTCAGATCAAATGTCATCTTCTTACAAAGGCCTTCTATAGCTATATAAACTAGAGTAGTCCTTTGAGGCGTGCTCTATCCTATCATCCTGTTTTATTTTCTTCTCAGGACTTATCACTATCTTAAGCTACCCTGCTCTTGTGTGTTATCTTGTCCAATCACTCTTTCCTGGTGTCTCCTTCAACAATGAAATTGTCATGGAACTCCATGACAGCAGGGATCTTCACGGTCATATTCACTGTGGTATCCCCAGCATCTGATGTGCAGTAGGGACTCAATATTTGCTAGATGATTCAGTAAGGGAGAAATCAATCTTGTCATTACATGCTGTCAGATGTCTGAGATATATTCTAATATGGCATGCACAAGATACTAATGTATGTATGTATATATGAAAACTGCAATGATGTCTTTTTTTAAATTTCTTTTTTAATGTTTATTTATTTTTGAGAGAGAGAGAGAGACAGAGCATGAGGTGGGGAGTGGCAGACAGAGAGGGGAGACACAGAATCCGATACAGACTCCAGACTGTGCTGAGCTGTCAGCACAGAGCCCGATGTTGGGCTCAAACCCACGAGCTATGAGATCATGGCCTGAGCCAAGGTCAGATGCTCAACCAACTGAGCCACCCAGGCACCCCTGCAATGGTGTCTTCACAGCTACTTTGAAATCTATGAAAGTGGCCAAAAACTCTAAAAATGAATGACTATTGCTCTTATCTATAAGATTATTACATAAACCTAATACATTGGCGACTTACACAATTTCTAAAATTCAATCACATAATAATCTAAAATTTGCAACACACATCTTTTTGTTTTCTTTGAAAATGGTATATCATTAGTATTTTTCTTTAAACTATATTACACTGCTGGGGCGCCTGGGTGGCTCAGTCGGTTAAGTGTCCGACTTTGGTTCAGGACATGATCTCACGGTTTGTGGGTTCGAGCCCTGCGTCGGGCTTTGTGCTGACAGCTCAGAGCCTGGAGCCGCTTCAGATTCTGTGTCTTTCTCTCTCTCTCTGCCCCTCCCCCACTCACACTCTGTCTCTCTCTGTCTCTCAAAAAGAAACATTAAAAAAAATTTTTTTAGGGGCACCTGGGTGGCTCAGTCGGTTAAGCGGCCGACTTCGGCTCAGGTCATGATCTCACGGTCCATGAGTTTGAGCCCCGCTTCGGGCTCTGTGCTGACAGCTCAGAGCCTGGAGCCTGTTTCAGATTCTGTGTCTCCCTCTCTCTGACCCTCCCCCGTTCATGCTCTGTCTCTCTCTGTCTCAAAAATAAATAAACGTTAAAAAAAAAATTAAAAAAAATTTTTTTAATTGTAAACTACGTTGCATTGCTCACAGTACATTTATTAAAATAGTCATAGTCACATGTGAAAGAAATTTTACTTATCTAATCCTTATGACACCACTAGGAGCCATGGTATTGTTATCACTGCCATTTTACAAAGGAGAAAACTGAGAAAGAGAAAACTTAAGTAATATTACCCAAGGTCCCTCAGTAAAACTGCAAATTTCAATTTACCTTCTTTTTTTTTTTTAATTTTTTTTTTAACGTTTATTTATTTTTGAGACAGAGACAGAGCATGAACGGGGGAGGGTCAGAGAGAGGGAGACACAGAATCGGAAACAGGCTCCAGGCTCTGAGCTGTCAGCACAGAGCCCAACGCAGGGCTCGAACTCACGGACCGCGAGACCAGGACCTGAGCCAAAGTCAGCCACTTAACCGACTGAGCCACCCAGGCGCCCCTCAATTTACCTTCTTAACTGAATTATAAATACCATGAAAATGTAATACTTTAGAAAATTAATCAGTTTATTTAACCTGTTAGTTTCAGGTACTGTATGCTAAAGTCTAATTAAAACCGTAGTTCCAATTTTCCTTCTTCAACCAACTCAATTTTTAAAATATTTATTTACACAGGGGTGCCTGGGTGGCTCAGTCAGTTGAGCATCCTACTCGTGACTTCAGCTCAGGTCATGCTCTCACGGTTCAGTTCGGTTTGGTTCGTGGGATGGGGCCCTGTGTTGGGCTCTGTCAGGCTCTGTGATGACAGGGGAGAGACCGCTCAGGATTCTTGCTCTTCCTCTCTCTCTGCCCCTCCCACCCTCTTTCTCAAAATAAATAAACATTAAAAATAACTTGTTTACACAGGCACGAGCCTAGATCAGTATACAAATTTAACTTGTCCTGCCATCATCAAAAAGAAAGCAGGGAGAAGAGGAGAGGAAGGTAAAAAGGGAGGAAGGCTCGGAGGAAGGTAGGGAAGAAGGGAGGGAGGTTATTGTTAGCAAGTGTGATGCAAATGGTTTCCAGGACAGTCGCCAAAGTCCTACAGTGCCTGACTCCACACTTCCTCATCTGTGTACAATCACTCCAACAGTCTAACAACAAAGTCACTGAATCCTATTTTGTTCAGAGGTTAATTCAACATATACAAAACAGTGGTTAAACTTTTATTGTCAGTAATAAGCTCACATTAAAGATCTGGAAATATGTATTCCCCACATTTTTAAAACTTGCATAGTTTTTTCACATTACTATATAAATAATAAAAGATATCTCCAGTAATATGCAACATTCATGCTATATCAACATTCAACTAAGGACTATTTTATTTTAGAAGAGCCAAGATGGAGTACCTGGGTAGCTCAGTCAGTCAAGCATCCAACTCTTGATTTTGGCTCAGGTCATAATTCCCAGGGTCATGGGATTGAAGCCCATGTCAGGCTCCAAGCAGAGTGTAGAGCCTGCTTAAAATTCTCTCTCTCTCTCTGCCACCCCCCCCCCCCGCCCCTCTAAAATAAAAATAAATTAAAAAAATAAAAGAGCCAATACAATATATACTTTCTCCATTATAAACACACTTTCAATCATAAATAGTAAATACCCTGTGAATATATATTCAACCAAAAATATAGTTTGACAACTATCATTGGTTTAAAGTTCAAAACCAGGCACTCTTGGGTTTGGGCTCCACATCAGCACTAAAGCATGGAGCCTGCTTGGGATTTCTCTCTCCCTCTCTCTCTGCCCCTCCCAGGCTTGCTCTCTCTCTCCCTCTCAAAAAATAAATAAATAAACATAAAGAAGAAAGAAAGGAAGACTACTTAGCTCAATAGTAAACAGTATTTCCATAATCAGAGATTGTAAACACCAAAAATAGGTTTTTAATTTTTTTTTTACTATTTATTTTTGAGAGAGGAGAGAGAGAGAGAGAAAAAGACAGCGCGCTCACATTCACGCGCACTTGAATGGGGGAGGGGCAGAGAGAGAGAGACAGCATCCCAAGCAGGTTCCAGGCTCTGAGATGTCAGCATAGAACCCGATGCAGAGCTCGAACTCAGAAACCAGAACTCAGAAACCAAACCGAGAGATCATGACCTGAGCTGAAGGCAGACACTCAACTGACTGAGCAACCCAGGCGCCCCCAAAATAGGTTTTTAAATTGTGACATGGCAATAGTAAGAAAATGGAAGAGGGGAAGGATGAGATTCTAAGGGACCTAAACTCTGAATCACAAGAACTGCTGAAACCAACATAGTGAGAGAGAGGCAGATTATTTTAAATTATGTAGATAGACACCATAATAAACAGTGAAAAGAATTACGAGTGATTATACCTGCAGAGCAAGGACAGACTGTAGGGAAGAAAAGGGAGCCAGAAGTTTTCATTTTAAGTTTTTTAATACTATTTGATTTCTAACTGTGTGCATTTATTACTTTGAAAGAAATTAAAAAATCATGACAAAAACTGAACAGAAATTTTATATGAAAACTTTTTGAGCTTTGGAAATGATTTCTGATTATTAGCTGTAAATAAGGGTGTAAGTAATTGGAACCCAAAGGTAACTGCAATGTAGGTAGTATCTATGACTCATTTTAGCCATCTCATTTAGTAAAATGTAAGAAAATGCTAACAGGAAATATAGCTAAACCTATTCAGTCATGCTGCTGGAAGAGAACTAGAATATTAATAAATTCATTTATTTTTGTCATTTAAATACACAAAATAAAATTAGTGGGGAATAAGATTAAGTTCTATATGCTTTACAACATAATATTAAAATTGATTCCTACCGCTTGAGGACAATCAATGAGCTGGGTGTTCACAGAAATGTTATGTACATAATAGGCACTCAGATCTGTTAACTGAATGACCGAAGGAGATTCTCCAAGCAGCGCTGTTGAAAAACAAGGAAAGGCCAATGCCAATTTAAAACTGACCATGGATAATATGCCAGGAGTAACTGATAGCTGACTAGCATGTATTTAACCACTTTTACTTTCAGTCTCATCTCTTCTAGCTCTCCCATTTAACCTTCTGCCCTTTCACCGTGTCAAGTTCCCATAAAATAACTAAACCACAATAAAATACAGAAAAGGAAATAATGACATCAGAATGTCTACAATAGGAGAATAAATCCACTCTTATTAGGAGTTCTTACTAGGCAACAGTATCACTTGAACATTCGAAGAGAGACCACAGAAAGGAAAAACTTCATTTGGAGGGAAAACTCCATCTGGAATTTCAGTAATTTTTTTTTTAATTCACCAAATATTTTAAGAAATAATACCCCCAAAATGAGAAAAACTGGTAAGCCTTTTCTAGGATAGTTTTGAAAGCACTGTACTATGATATTAATCTTAGGCAAAGAATTAGAGTTGTCAGTTCATAAGTAAGTCAACATTAATATTCCTTATTAAATACTTGTTTTTGGCAGCTTACCTTGATAATTTTATTTTTCATTTCACAGCATTATTGTAGTAAAATCAATTTCCTCTTTCTATCTCAGAATTTTAATACAACTCCTAGAGCAAGTGTTTCCAATTCTATTAAAATATTGAACTTCCAAAAACTTAAACTTTATTATCCAGCACAAATAATCACCTATCAAGTTGATTCATATCTAGCTTTACACAAAAACCAAAATGAAATTCTTCTCACATTAATAAATAACCTTACTAAGTATCAGAGTTCACGTATTACCAAACAGACCTGTAGAATACCAAAAGAATAAGTAAAGAATCAGTAGGCCAATACTTTTAGTTGAGGTGACAAGGTTTGTTTTTGTTTTTGTTTTTTAAGGTGAGAAGGCCAAAAATAAAAGCTATTCCTTTAAATTAAATTTGTATCTCTGTTGTTGGAGGCACCCAAAATTAAAGAATTTTAGAAAGCAATACATACTATATTTCTCAAGAAAATAACCTCATTGAGGCAGCAATATCACAAGTACTAGAAGGATTAAATGATCTCTTGAAAAAGTTCCCAGCTCTAAAATACTGAGATTTTTATTAACATGGAACATTTTTCTCCTAAAAAGAACTACCTTCTCTAATATTATTCTTTTGTAGGTTTCACTAAATAACGCTTCATGCTTTAAAAACGGAGAAGCTGTTTCAAAGGGAGCCAGACTTTCTAACTAAGTTAACTGGATATGAGACAAACATTGAGTCTTTCATATGAAGAAATAAAACAACGCGATCTGCACAGTATAAATTTTAGTGACTAAACATTGTAACTTGTTGAAAACTTATAAAAGAGTCAAACATTTCCAATTTAATCCTAAAAATAAAATGTAGTTACAAAATGAGAAGTCATTAGTAAATAATTGTTTGAAAATCTAAAGTCTTTCATAATCAACAAAGAGACATACCTTTTCATGTATTTTATATCATTTAGCAGAAGGAAAAGATGCTTCCACGTTAAAGTTAAAATTTCTTTATATAAGAAAGGCTCTCTAGTGAGAATGATTGAACTTGGGGACATATAAAGTACTAGATAAGTCTTAAAAATCACCTTATATTTCCCCTGTATAAAGCTTTTCCCCACATCCTTGGACATGCATGTCAGTACAGGGTGAGCTGACTGTCTTAACCTATCATATGCTGGAAAAGTCAAGGCTGGAAACATCTTAACTTCTACAAAGCCAAAGAATTTTTGCCAGGACTATGTGGATTTGGAAAAAGAGGAATTCCAGTAAATTCCAAGTAACCATTTGTTCCCACAGAGAAATAAAACTGATTTGTTCAGTTTGGAATGGACTTTTCATTTGACAGAACCAACAGAGAATTATAAAGCTTAGCTACTTTAAGCCACAACCCTCACAAACAGCTAAGCAGCAGTCATCATTAGTGTGATTCTCAGACTAGCAGAAAGAACATTTTCAAAATATAAGTTCTAGTATTTCTTAAGATCTACCTATGGGGGCGCCTGGGTGGCTCAGTTTAGTGTCTGATTTCAGCTCAGGTCATGATCTCACGGTTCGTGAGTTTGAGTCCCACATTGGGCTCACGACTGTCAGCGCAGAGCCCGCTTTGGAGCCTCTGTCCCCCACTCTCTCTCTCTCTGTCCCTTCCCCACTCTCTCTCTCGCTCTCTCAAAAATAAACATTAAAAAAAAAAAAAGACCTACCCATAAACACTTGGGTCAGTCATTTTCCTCCAGGTGCATCATGCTGCATGGACTTTGAAGTAAGGTAGAACTGATTTTTCATACTAGTTCAATAAATCCCAGCTGCCTAATCCTGCCTACCTTCTCTAGGCTTGTTTCCCCAACTACAGAAGAAGATAACCATAACCCTATTTTGACAACTACTTCATAAGCTTTTTAAGAGAGGAAAAAGAAATGATCATACAGATTAAAAAGTAGCGAACCCCATCTTACACAATTTTTTCAGCAAATGGTGAAAAAAGAAACACTTACTAAGTCTTTGTATGAACCCACCATAATCCTAATACCCACACCTGACATGGACATTATAAGAAAAGAAAATTACAGACCAACACCTCTCATGAACATAGATGAAAATTCTAAAAACAGTAATAATAATTTTGCAAGGTAAATCCGGCAACATATATACAGGATAATATATATGACCAAGTAGGGTTTATTCTAAGAATACAGTGTTGGTTCAACATTCAGAAATAAACCAAAGTAAATCACTACATAAACAAAATAAAAAAGAGAAATCCCAGGATCATCTCAATGTATGCAGAAAAAATATTTGATAACATTTAACACTCATTTGTCATTTAAAAAAACCTCTCAGCAATCTGAGAATAGAAGGTAAATTCCTTAATATGATAAAAAGGTATTGATGACAAAAAGAAACACATACACACACACACACCAGCTACAGTTAATATCAATCATAATGGTAAAATATTGAATACTTTCCCTGAGGTTGGAGAAAAAATGAGACTGTCTACTATCATCATTTCTCTTCACCATTGTATTGGAGGTTCTAGCCACTATAAGACAATAAAAGGGTAGGTATAAAATATAAAGATCAGAAAGAAGTAAAATTGCCTTTACTCACAGCTAACATGATTACATACATAGAAGATGCACAGAAATCTACAAACAAGAAACTACAGTAAATCAGTAAATTTAGTAAGGTTGTCTGAGATATAATTCCACTACTGGGTATTTATCCAAAGAAAATGAAAACACTAATTCAAAAAGATATATGCACCCCTATATTTATTGCAGCATTATTTACAACAGCCAAGATATGGAAGCAACCAAAGTGTCTATCCATTGATGGAGGGATAAAGAAGATGTGAGGGGTACCTGGATGGCTCAGTCGGTTAAGCTTCTGACTCCTGATTTCAGCTCAGGTCATGATCTCACAGTCAGTGGGTTTGAGCCCTTGCATCAGGCTCCACAATGACAGTGGAGCCAGCTTGGGGTTCTCTCTCTCTGCCCCTCCCCTGTTCTCTTTCTCTCTCTCAAAATAAACTTAACAACAAAAAAAGAGTCAATATTTATTGGGAGTATACCGAAACTATACCTACACATACACACACATATAATCTAGATATTATTTGTTGCCCTGCAACAAACCTACTAGGTAGGCACTATTTTTTTTTAGGTACAATTTTTAATTAATAGTTTTAGAGATGAGAAAACTATAATGAATAGATGTTGCTCTTATTAAATTTTAAATGATCTGATCTTGGCCAACATTTGGCTTGCGTAAAATAATTCTCTAAATATACTAACAAAAAGTGTTATGTCAATATCCTACCTGGCTTTCCTACACACTATCTAAATATCACACTCCACCATTCTGTTGTCTTACTCTCCCTTATTTTACTTCATTACACACATTACCATCTGATAACATATATTTATGTGCTTACACGCTTATCTGCTATCCCCCCCCAAATAGTATATAAGTTCCATGAAGGCAGAGACTGTCCATGTTATTCACTGCTCTATCCCTAGCACCTACACCCAGGCCTGGCATATAATGAACACCTAATATATACTGGTGGATGAAATAACAAATATCCTGTTCTCAATTCTGTACCCTTTTCTATAATATTTATAAAACTAAGAGAAAACAACCTGTTTTACAAATATCAATCTACATAACCTTGATATAGATCTTTAAACTGATTTTGGACAACTACTTCATATAGTCAAAAAGAATCTGGGGTCGCCTGGGCTCAGTCGGTTAAGCATCCAACTCTTGGTTTCAGCTCAGGTCATGATGTCACGGTTTGTGAGTTTGAGCCCCATATCCGGCTCTGAATTACTGGTGCAGAGCCTGCTTTGGATTCTCTCTCTCTCTCTCTCTCTCTCTGACCCTCCTGCACATGCTCTCTCTAAATAAATACATAGAGAAAGAAAGAAAGAAAGAAAGAAAGAAAGAAAGAAAGAAAGAAAGAAAGAAAGAAAGAAAAGAAAAGAAAAGAAAAGAAAGTTTAAAAAACGAATCTGGAAAACTGAGTTTAACATGTTAAACTAAGGCAGATAATGATCTTCCACTTATGTCATGAGCGACATAACCATGCAAATGTAAATCTTTTAGAACTGTATGATTTTGGAGCCAAATAAGCACAGTGTGTGGTGTGGTTTTTTGGAGAAATGCTTGGGACCAGCATTATGAAAACCAATTACTATACTCAGCATTAATGCAGGGCTGGTACAGTGATGACTAAACAACCATTAAAATATGTAGGGATGGACTTATGCCCTTCACTGAATCCTACTGCTTAGGGCAATCTTATGCCTTGATCCCTTTCCTTTGACCACCTGCTCTAGCTTCTATCTCTTCTCTGCATTAACCTCTCTTGCTATTGTCTTTAACTTTTTCTTCTGTGCTATATGCATCTTTTCCCCTCTCTTTAACATACTTAAATGTACACCTATTCTTAGGTGCACACACACACGCCTGCACACATACACACACACAACTTTCCTGTTCCTTGTTTTCCCCTCCAAAATGCTGTTCTTTGACTCCACTGCCACTTTCTTCAAAAATTACATAACCTCTCCTTCCCACTCCCAAATTCATATTCAATCCTGAAAATCATCAATAAGGATATCCATCACCAAATCAAACTGTCTTCCTTAGCTACCTCAATGTATCGTTTAAAACAGAACACCTCCATCTTCAAATTGTCTCCTCTTGACATTCATGATTTCATGCCTCCCAGTTTTTGTTGGGTATGAACTTCCAAAGAATTTAGAAGGCCCTCTTTAAGGGAAAAAAATCAGGCTTACAAATACAAAATTAGGGGGGTTCCTGGGTGGCTCAGTTGGTTAAGAGGCCAACTCTTGATTTCGGCTCACGTCATGATTAATGAGCTCAAGCCTCACGTCGGGCTTTGCTCTCACAGCATGGAGCCTACTTTGGATCCTCTGTCTCCTTCTCTCTGCCCCTAGCCCACTCATGCTCTCACTCTTACTCTCTCCCTCAAAAACAAATAAATGTTGGTGGCGCCTGTGGTTCAGTCCGTTAAGCGTCTGACTTTGGCTCGGGTCATGATATCATAGGTTCGTTAGTTCAAGCCCCGCATCGGGCTCTGTGCTGACAGCTCAGAGCCTGGAGTCTGCTTCAGATTCTGTGTCTCCCTTTCTCTCTGCCCCTCCCCTGCTCATGCTCTCTCTCTTTCTCTCTCTCAAAAATAAATAAACATTTAAAAAATTAAAATTAAAAATGAATAAATAAACATTAAAAAATTCAAATATAAAATAAGGTGCAAAGGTGAATACTTATCCAGAACGAGGGGGGAAATCATATCACAAACATCAAAAAAATTCGGAAAAAATAATTCTAGTAATAAATTCCCTGACACAATTCTAGAATACTTCTTCCACATTTTTACTGCATATGTTTTATGATCACCTCTTCACATGACAATGATTTTCTATACGGAGACTTTAAAAAGCTTCCTAAAGACTAAATTGTTATTTACATTTTAGAAGATAGTCTCTTAGGCTCACAAACTGTTACCGGTCCGTATCATATAAAATTTTGGTACTGTTGTCTACATTGGGAAATCCTATAGTCATTTCTTCCATTTACAAACTTTCAAAAGTATTTTCCCCAGACTAGCTTCTGGCTCCGTATATTTTAAATTGTGTTTCTCTTACCCTACCCACATACTTCCAGTGTCACGCACAGTAGAACATGTTCATATAACCTGTGATCTCTGGCCTGGCATCTTTGTGCCAAAATGCTGAATCAGCACAGAACATAACAAGAGTATTTCTAGGGGTACTTGGGTGGTCCAGACAGTTAAGCATCAGACTCTTGCTTTCCACTCAAGTCATGATCTATCTCACTGTTCATGGGATCAAGCCCCACGTTGTCGGGCTCCTTGCCATCAATGTGGAGCCCGCTTAGGAGTCTCTCTCTGCACCCACTCTCTCTTTCAAAATAAATAAATAAACATTATTTAAAGAGTATTTCTAGGTTTCATTCATATAGCAGAGAAGCTGGCAAAAATTTATATATACTTCAAAGTGACAATGAACCAAATAAATAGATGCCACCCAAACTAATTATAACTAAAATTCAATTTTCCCTTAGCTAGATCCCAAAAATGTCTGCAGTCACTTCAGTACTACATGAGGGTAAGTCAAGAATGGAAAGAGACAGCAATCGTAAAATAACTTACTTTTTTGAAATCCTACAGAAACACATGGCCATGTGAATATCTTTCTCCCAAAGTCTTGGAAAAAAAAACCTGCACAAGTGAGAGACCCTGAAGCTTGTTTAATTAGCTGTATGGTAAGTTCTCCACATGCTACTACTCTAGTTCTGTTTTCTTCACTAGTCTTCTATATCATGCCAACCACTAAATACAGGTACTTCCCATAATCTTTGCCTTTCTTCCCCAAACCTGCACAATATATAGATACTTCCCAAAGTCAATTTGTCCTTAATTTAATTCCATCTATACTCCTTTTTTTCCCCAATCTCATTCATCACCAAGCTTCACCTATGACCTTCCAGGCAAACAGTTCTCTCTCTAGAATCTAGTCATATAGACTATCAAATCCATGGGCCTGTAGTTTGCATGAACTCCAGGGGCATATAGCAGGCCTTCCATGAAATACATTGAGTAACTTCTAAAATCCACCTTGACCTAATTCTTTCTAAAGTCTAAATCTGTAATCTTAAACTGCCTACTAGATAACTAGATATCCACCTAGATAACTTCTGTTATCCCCCCACCAGGGAAACACAAAATCCCATAGTACTTAGAGAAGTCTGAATTTCATTTTCACACTCAATGACACATTTAAAACTCTGAATAAATACTTTTTATAGTAACCTTAAGGAAACTAAGGCACAATGAAATTATAGGCCTTGGTCAAGAAAAATCTAGATTATTTTACTTCTAATAGCTTAAATTTGTCTCTTAAAAACAAGTCAAGTGGCTCAGTCATATAGATCTAATTTTAATAACTTAGGTGGAAATATACTCAGTGTTCCATACAAAGACACCATAAGTAGAAATGCAAAGCCTACTGCTAGTTATCAGATATGAACAAATAAAATACTTTGGAGAAAGAAAATAAATACAGTAAGACTAAATATCAATAGCTAAATAACAATATGCCTGTATACATAAGTCTTAAAGTTTATATACAGAGTGTACTCAGACAATACAGAGTACATATTTAGTCATGTAGTCCTGCTCCACTGAAAGACCTCATTGTAAACACACTACTAAAACAAAAGAGTTCCCAAGCAAACAGAACAAACTGCTGACATAAGTGTAGCACTGACGTAACTGACGTATCTATTTGCCTTCAGTTGCTAGGATTCAGTGTATCCATTTTTCTCCAAGCTTTAAAACATGCAACTCTTTGATGTTATAAAATCAACAGAATGCTTGATATATATAAAACATTTCAAATTCTAATCTCCAATTTCTCAAAAACACTCATGTTTTCCCTACTGCAAAAAACAAATATAACTGAAAATTTTAATTTCTTTACCAAAAATAACAGCAAAACGCGATTTCAATAAAATGAACTAAAAAGGCAAACTGCATACTTGCAAGGTACTGTCACAATAAAATTCTGAGTGCCACTTTAAAATAATCTCCTATCTATTCGGAAACTTTTTGAATCTCTGTAATCATAAAGGGCATTTTGCAATATTAAAAAAAAAAGGAAATTATGTAGTGATCTGAGTAATAAGCTCCCAAAGCTGTTCCAATTAGCATCCATTTCACCTTCAGAATTATGATGCTAAGATATGTTCATCGATTAGATGCTAATAAATAAGCTGAATTACATGTGTGTGTTAGGCAAATAAAACAGAAATAGTGGCAACCTCAGGACTGTGTTTTATAATAGCTCCATAACTATCATTCGATCTCAAATTATGGGTCAGTGAGAAAGTTCCCCCAGGGACTTCTATCTGCTCTTGGTACAGCGCTGGTATGATGCATCATATGGGCTTGAAATACCTTTGGTTGACAGGAAAACCAATCAAATTTCCAGGAAAACCTTCAGAAGTTCAACATTTAATAAGAAACAACACAGCATCATTGTTTTCCTAACAGCATTGAACAATGTTGCTTCACATTTCCCACTGGTTTTCATTTAAATATTTTTCAACTTTTATATACTTTCGGATTCAACTTCCACAGTGTATTTCAAGATTCAAATATTTCAAATCAATTCAACATAACTTATTATAAGTTTATTATAAATTATTTATTCAAATAACATTTAGGAAGTCACAACTTAGTAATTTTTCTGCCTATACAAAATTTTAGATCTTTATTACCGAACAATTAATATTCTTTACAAATCAAAAAAAAAAAGTATTCTTCACAAATCAGAGTTTCATGTTAGTAAAAAAGCACCCTAACTGGCAATTATCTTAATTTTTGTTCCAAGTGTCTGCTTTTTCATTCTCACATCTGTAAGTAAAGCAAGGCTATTTGGGAGATACTTCAGTCAAATTTTACAAAAGCATCATTATCAAAAGGAACAAATATAAGTAATATTTACTTAAAATAATAACCTTGCATCCTGGGGGGTTTTATTTTAAAAATTATTTTTTTAACATTTTATTTATTTTTGAGACAGGGAGAGACAGAGCATGAACAGGGGAGGGTCAGAGAGAGGGAGACACAGAATCTGAAACAGGCTCCAGGCTCTGAGTGATCAGCCCAGAGCCCGACGTGGGGCTCAAACTCACGGACCGAGAGATCATGACCTGAGCCGAAGTCGGCCGCTTAACCGACTGAGCCACCCAGACACCCCTTAAAAATTATTTTAATAAAAGAATGAAACTTTCAGTTAACAAATAACATTGGGGGGCACTTGGGTGGCTCAGTCGGTTAAGCATCAACTCTTGATTTTGGCTCATGTCATGATCTCATAATTCATGAGTTTGAGCTCTGAGTGGGGCTCCACGCTAACAGCTTGGGATTCCCTCTCTCTTTCTCTGCCCCTCCCCACTTGCATGTACTCTCTCTCTCTCTCTCTCTCTCTCTCTCTCTCTCTCAAAATAAATAAATAAATAAATATTTAAAAAACAAAATACAGGGGCACCTGGGTGGCTTAGTCGGTTTAGCATTCAACTTCAGCTCAGGCCATGATCTTGCGGTCCATGGGTTCAAGCCCCGCATCGGGCTCTGTGCTGACAGCTCAGAGCCTGGAGCCTGCTTCCGATTCTGTGTCTCCTTCTCTCTCTGCCCCTTTCCCACTCATGCTCTATCTCTCTCTGTCTCTCAAAAATAAATAAATGTTGGGGCGCCTGGGTGGCGCAGTCGGTTAAGCGTCCGACTTCAGCCAGGTCACGATCTCGCGGTCCGTGAGTTTGAGCCCCGCATCAGGCTCTGGGCTGATGGCTCAGAGCCTGGAGCCTGTTTCCGATTCTGTGTCTCTCTCTCTCTCTGCCCCTCCCCCGTTCATGCTCTGTCTCTCTCTGTCCCAAAAAATAAATAAACGTTGAAAAAAAAAAAAATTTTTTTTAAATAAAAAAAATAAATAAATAAATGTTAAGAAAAAAATTAAAAACAAATACAAATATTGGCTTATTTTTTTTAAACTCTAAGATTCAAGTTTTCTTTTTTTTTTTTTAAGTAAACTCTAACACACTGGCTTATTTTTAAGTTAAACAGATATTAAGGCATTTTATTATTTATTACTCAAAATGTTTTTTGTTTTTTAAGGAAAGAGAAGAATCATTTGTTTTTTTAAGTTTATATTTTTATTTATTTTAAGAGGCAAGGGAGGAGCAGAGAGGGGGAGACAGAATCCCAAGCAGGCTCTGCACTGTCAGCAAACAGCCCAATGCCAGACTCAAACCCACAAACCTTGAGATCATGACCTGAGCCAAAGTCAAGAGTCACACCCAACCAATTGAACCACCCAGGTGCCCCATCAAGTTTTAATCATTAAAAAAACTAGATGTTTTCCTGTCATTTAAAGTTGAAAATACTGTGAGAATGCAAGCTGGTGCAGCCACTCTGGAAAACAGTATGGAGTGTCTTCAAAAAATTAAAAATAAAACTATCCTAGGACCCAGAAATTGCACTACCAGGCATTTATCCAAGGGATACAGGTGTGCTGTTTCAAAGGGACACAAGCACCCCCATGTTTATAGCAGCACTATCAACAATAGCCAAGTATGGAAAGAGCCCAAATGTCCATCGATGGATGAATAGATAAAGAGGATGTGGTATATATACACAATGGAGTATTATTCGGCAATCAAAAATAATGAAATCTTGCCATTTGCAACTATGTGGATGGAACTAGAGGGTATTATGCTAAGTGAAATTGGTCAGTCAGAGAAAGACAAAAATCATACGAATTCACTCATGTGAGGACTTTAAGAAACAAAACAGATGAACATAAGGGAAGGGAAACAAAAATAATATAGAAACAGGGAGGGGGACAAAGCATAAGAGACTCATAAGTATGGAGAACAAACTGAGGGTTGCTGGAGGGGTTGTGGGAGGGAGGATGGGCTTAACGGGAAGGGGCACCAAGGAATCTACTCCTGAAATCATTGTTGCACTATATGCTAACTAATTTGGATGTAAATTTTAAAAAATAAAAAATTAAATTAAATAAATAAATAAAATTGAAAATATGGTTGGGGCACCTGGGTGGCTCAGTCGGTTAAGTGTCCGACTTTGGCTCAGGTCATGATCTTGTGGTTCGTGAGTTCGAGCCTCACATTGGGCTCTGTGCTGATGGCTCAGAGCTTGGAGCCTGCTTTGGATTCTGTGTCCTTCTCTCTCTTCCCCTCCCCCGCTCATGTTCTGTCTCTCTCCAAAAATAAATAAAAACATTAAAAAAAATTTTTTAATCGAAAACATGGTCTCAATTTGAAGTAAATTATTCCCAAGAAACAAAGCATTCCTTCTATATCTTAGAAACTGACCACTGTTTCAATAATCTCAAATTAATTCCAGGAGCTAAGCAACTTCTAATCACTGATATTATTTTCTTTAAAGTATAGATGCAGCACTAAAAGTTATATAACCTGTATTGGGGAGGTTATAAAATATAGTAGATGCCCACAACCAGCTCTTCTATAAGGACAGGATTAAATATTTATCATTAGCACCTAAGTGTGGAGAATATGAATGATCTGTAGAATTCAAACAGAAGACATGTGTCACTGTCAGATAAGAAGAATGTCTTAAACAAACAAACAAAAACACAACTCAATCAATCAGTGAAAAGATTGGTGGAAGATGTTAGCTATAAATTTCATATGGGTGAAGAATTTCTCTACCTACATCCAACTAAAATAGTCAATCACTTAAATCATGCAGCCTTGAAACAAATATGGATGAAAGGCTAACATCATCCCAGGGTATGGACTTACATCAGCAACGATAACAGGGCTTACGATGCCCACCTGTAGCACACAGGTAGAATCACTCTGGCTACATGCAGCCCTAGGTCTTGTTTCACAGAGAAAAATCTATGATCAGTGAGAAACTTCAAGTTATTGAGGATGGTGACCAAAACCTACTTGAAATTTCAACCTCAGTATGCTTAATATGATAACCCTAAATTTAGGGGAATGTATAACCTCAATTCATGAAAGATGAGAAAAATATTTCCATAGCAGTTAGTTGTTCTTTAAGATGAGAAAGGTTTAAAGTTAAATGAGGGCACAATGAGTAGATCAAACACATAGTAGGTCTGAGGAGGATATAGTATATCCATATCCAGTTCTAGGGCAGGTACAGAGGGAGATGTTAGGGAGTGGTAACAGATTAGTACAACTCTTTTCAAACTTTGAAAAACTGTTTCACATTACCTAGCAAAACTGAAGACAGATAAAACCTACAACCTAGATATATAACCTAGCAAGTCCATTCAGGGTAAATACAACAGAAACTGAAACCAAATGAAAGTATGCTTTCTAACCATAATAAAATTAGACTAGAAATCAGTAACAAAAAGATAACAGAAATACTCCAGACACTTAGAAACTAAACAACTTCTCAATAAGCTATGGTTCAAAGAGGAAGTTCCAAGGGAAACTACAAAATAGTTTCAATTGAGTAAAAATTAAATACAACATATCAAAATTTATGGCATGCAGGTAGGATTTTGCTTAGAGGAAAAGGTAAAACATTAAATGCTTATATTAGAAAAGGAGAGGGGCACCTGGGTGGCTGGCTCAGTCCATTGAGCATCCAACTGTCAGTTTTGGCTCAGGTCATGACCTCACAGTTTCATGGGTTCAAGCCACACATCAGGCTCTGCACTGACAGTGCAGAGGCTGCTTGGGATTCTCTCCCTCTCTCCCTGTTTGCATTCTCTCTCTCTCTCTCTCTCTCTCTCTCTCTCTCTCTCTCTCTCTCATGATAAATAAATAAAAAATAGAAAAAGAGAAAAATCTAAAAATCAATAATCTAAGCTTCCACCTTAACAAACTAGAAAAAGAATGGGGCGCCTGGGTGGCTCAGTTGGTTGAGTGTCCAACTTCAGCTCAGGACATGATCTCATGGCTCATGAGTTTGAGTCCCGCATGGGGCTGTGTGCTGACAGCTAGGAGCCTGGAGCCTACTCCAGATTCTGTCCCTCCCCTGCTCATGCTCTGTCTCTCTCTGTCTCTCGAAAATAAACATTAAAAAAATAAATAAACTAGAAAAAGAACAAAATAAACCTAAAGCAAGCAGAAAAAAAGGTAAACAATGATAAGATCAGACATCAATGAAAGTGATAAGGGAAAAACAATATAGAGAAAATTAATAAAACCAAAGCTGATTCTTTAAAAAGATTTTTTTAGAAAGATAAACCTTAGGCTCCTGGTTGGCCTAGTCAGTAGAGCATGTGAATCTTGATCTTGGGGTTGAAAGTTCAAGTCCCAAACTGGGCATAGAGCCTACTTTTTAAAATTTTAAATGAATGAATGAATGAATGAATGAATAAATAAATGGTGACAATGTTAATAAGTGTGATTTAAAAAGGGGGGGGGGGTGCCTGGGTGGCTCAGTTGGTTAAACGTCCAACTGGAGCACAGCTCAGATCTTCATCTACACACCTGCCTTCCCCACTGTGCTGGACATGAAGCCTACTCAAAAAAAAAAAAAAAAAAAAAGATAAACCTATAATAAGACTGACAGAGCAAAATGAGAGAAAAGACACAACTTATCCACAGCAGGAATGAAAGAAGGATATCACTACAGACCCCACAGAATTTAAACGGGTAACAACAGACTACTACAAACAACACTTTCCTATAGGCAATGCAGACGAAATGGACCAACTCCTTGAAAACTGCAAACTATCAAAACTCACCAATAACAAAATAGATACCCTGAGTGATCCTATAATTATTAAACTTAATACATAGTTTAAAACTTTTCAAACAGAAAACAAAATTTCTAGTCCCAGATGGCATCTCTGGCAAATTTTTCCAAACATTTCAAAAACAAAAACAAAAAAACAATTCTACATACTCCCTTCAGAAAATAGAAGAGACAGCACTCTCCAACTCACTACCCTGATTATGAAAACCAGACAAAAACAGTACACAAAGAAAACTACAGACCTATATCCCTCATGAACACAGATGTAAAACTTAACAAAATATTACCAAATCAAATCCAGCAATATATGAGTAATAATACACTACAACCAAATGGGACTTACCCCAGCAATGCAAAGCTGGTTCAATATTCAAAAACCAATGAGTGTGGGGCACCTGGGTGACTCAGTCGGTTAAGCGTCGGACTGCAGCTCAGGTCATGATATCACAGCTGGTGAGACTGAGCCCCATATCAGGCTCTGTGCCGACAGCTCAGAGCCTGGAGCCAGCTTCAAATTCTTTGTCTCCCTCTCTCTCTGCCCCTCCCCTACTCACACTCTGTGTCTCCCTCTCTCTCTCAAAAATAAATAATAAAACATCAAAAAATTAAAAAAAAATGAATGTAATCCACCATATTAACAGTCTAAAGAAAAAAATATGACCATATCACATGATGCAAAAAAAGCATTTCACAACATCTAACTCTCAGCAAGCAATCTAATAACATCTATAAGGTAGAGTCGATACCATATTTAATGGTGAAAGATTGAATGCCTTCCCCCTAGATTTAGAACAAGGAAAAGAAAGATGTTGACTCTTCTTTAGCATAGTACTAGAAATCCTAACCAGTTCAAAAAGGCAAGAAAAAGAAATAAAAGGCACACAGATTAGAAAGGATATTAATATTGTTTACATAGGAAAATCTCAAGGAATTTATAAAAACTACTCCTATAACTAATAAGTGAATTTAACAAGGTCACAGGATACAAATTCAGCACACAAAACAATCATATCTCTTTTTTTTTATTTTTTTTTAATAATCTCTACACCCAACATAGGACTCAAACTCATGATCCTGAGATCAAGAGTCACATGCTCTTCTGACTAAGCCAACCAGGCACCCCAACAATCATATTTCTACATACTAGCAATCAACAATTAGAAACAAAAATACAAAAAAAAACACCATTTATAATAACTCCAAAAAATGAACTATGTAGATGTAAATCTATCAAAAGGTGTACAGGATTTCCATGTTGAGAATTACAAAACACTGATGAATGAAGTCAAAGAAGACCTAAATAAACAGAGAGATAATGCATATTCATGGAATAGAAGACTTGACATAGTGAAAATGTCAATTCCACCAAAACTGATTCTATAGGTTTAATGAAAGTATAATCAAAATCCCAAATTTTTTTGTCAATACAAACAAGCTAAGTCTAAAATTTATATGAGAAGGCAAAGGAACAAAACAATTTTGAAGAAGAAGGCAGTGCAGTATTATCAAAGGGAAAGATACATTGACTAATGGGATAGAATAGAGAACCCAGAAATAGACCCACATAAATATAGCTAAATTGGGGCACCTGGGTGGCTCAGTCAGTTAAGCAGCCGACACTTGGTTTCACTCAGGTCTTGATCTCACAGTTTGTGGATTGGAACCTCAGCATTGGGCTCTGCACTGACAGCATGGAGCCTGCTTGGGACTCTGTCTCCCTCTCTCTCTGCCCCTCCCCTGCTCGCTCTCTCTCTCTCTCTCTCTCTCTTTCTCTCCCTCTCTCTCTCTCAAAAATAAATAAATAAACATTTTTTAAAAAGTCTTTATGGCACAAAAAAGGACACTCAGATCAATGGAACAGAATAGAAAACCCAGAAATGGACCCACACACCTATGGCCAACTAATCTTTGACAAAGCAGGAAAGAATATCCAATGGAATAAAGACAGTCTCTTCAGCAAGTTGTGCTGGGAAAACTGGACAGTGACATGCAGAAGAATGAACCTGGACCACTTTCTTACACCATACACAAAAATAAACGCAAAATGTAAGACAGGAAGCCATCGAGGAGAAATCCTCGAGGAGAAATCCTCGAGGAGAAAACAGGCAAAAACCTCTTTGATCTTGGCCACAGCAACTTCTTACTCAACACATCTCTGGAGGCAAGGGAAACAAAAGCAAAAATGAACTATTGACACCTCATGAAAATAAAAAGCTTCTGCACAGTGAAGGAAACAATCAGCGAAACTAAAAGGCAACCGACGGAATGATAGAAGATATTGGCAAACGACATATCAGATAAAGGGTTAGTATCCAAAAATCTATAAATCAAAATCAACACCCAAAAAACACATTATCCAGTGAAGAAATGGGCAAAAGACATGAATAGACACTTCTCCAAAGAAAACATCCAGATGGCCAACTGACACATGCAAAAATGCTCAACTTCACTCATCATCAGGGAAATACAAATCAAAACCACAATGAGATAGCACCTCACACCTGTCAGAATGGCTAAAATGAACAACACAGGCAACAACAGATGTTGGCAAGGATGCAGAGAAAGAGGATCTCTTCTGCACTGCTGGTGGGAATGCAAACTGGTGCAGCCACTCTGGAAAACAGTATGGAGGGTCTTCAAAAAATTAAAAATAGAACTACTCTAGGACCCAGCAATTGCACCACTAGGTATTTATCCAAGGGACACAGGTATGCTGTTTCAAAGGAACACATGCACCCCCATGTTTATAGCAGCACTATCAACAATAGCCAAAGTATGGAAAGAGCCCAAATGTCCATCAATGGATGAATGGATAAAGATGATGTAGTATATATATACAATGGAGTATTACTCGGCAATCAAAAAGAATGAAATCTTGCCATTTGCAACTATGTGGATGGAACTAGAGGGTATTATGCTAAGCGAAATTAGTCAGAAAAAAACAAATATCATATGAATTCACTGATATGAGGACTTTAAGAGACAAAACAGATGAACATAAGGGAAGGGAAATAAAAATAATATAAAAACAGGGAAGGGGACAAAACATAAGAGACTCTTAAATATGGAGAACAAACAGAGGGTTACTGGAGGGGTTGTGGGAGGGGGGATGGGCTAAATGGGTAAGGGGCACTAAGGAATCTACTCCTGAAATCATTGTTGCACTATATGATAACTAACTTGAATGTAAATTTAAAAAAATAAATTAAATTAAAAAATAAAATAAAAAATAGTCTTCACAAATATATATACATATATACATATATATGTACACATATGTATATGTACACATATATATATGTGTGTGTGTGTATATATATATATATAGCTAAATTGATTTTTGACAAAGGCACCAAGGCCATTCAATGGACATCTGTATGTAGAAAAACATGAACCCAAACTTAACTCTTTATACAAAAATCAATTCAAAATAGATCATAGATCTAAAAGTAAAATGTAAAATTATAAATCTTTTAGAAGAAAACATAAGAGAAAATCTTCATGACCTGGAGTCAGGGAAAGAGTTCCTAAACATGACACCTAAAACATGACCCATGAAAAAGGAAAAACTGATAAACTGAACTTCATCAAAACTTAAATCTTTGCTCTCTGAAAAATAGTTCATAGAATGAGAAGTCAAGCTACAGAGGGGAGAAATATTGACAAATTACATATCCAACAAAAGACCTGAACCCTTAAACCCACCTCTCCAAAGATGATATATAATGGGAAAAAGAAAAAAAATATTCAAAATCATTAGCAGCCATTAGAGAAATGCAAATTAAAACTCTGATGAGACACCATTACACATATTCAAGTAATGAAAATGAAAAATGATAACAATACCAAGTGCTGGTGAGGGTGTGGAGCCACTGGAACCTTCATACATTACTGGTGAGACTGAAAAATGGCACAACCACTCTGGAAAACAACTGGCAATTTCTTACAAAGTTAAACATATACTTATCACATGACCTAGCAACCCTACTCTTAGGTATTTATCCTAGAGAAATAAAAACTTATGTTCACACAAAAATCTTTATATGAATGTTGATAGCAGTTCTAGTCATAATCAACATATTTGGAAACAACTCAAATATCCTTCAACAAATGAATGGATAAACAACCTGAGGTACATACAGCCAATGGACTACTACTCAGCAATAAAAAGGAGTACGTTACATACAACATCTTAGAAGACTCTCAAAGGCATCACGCTAAGTGAAAGAAGCCAATCTCAAAAGGTTCCATGCTGTTTGATTCTGACATTCTCAAAAAGGTAAAACTACAACGAAAGAGGGTTAGTGGTTGGCAAGGGTTAGGAAAGGAGAGAAGATATGACTACAAAGACATAGTACAAGAGAATTTTGGGGGGTAAAGGAACTATTTGGCATTCTGATCATTATGATGGATCTGCAAATCTGTATTCATGTCTATAGTATATAAACCATTACCATATAGAACTACATGCCTAAAAAGTCCATTTTATTATGGTAATTTACAATTTTTAATTAAAAAATATAAAAGGTAAGCACCTAAGGTCTGGGGGAAGGAGTAAATGAGACTGTTTGTAATAAAGCACTTTGCATAATGTCAAATACATAGGAAATGCTCATCATATAAGTTATTTCTATTAAGTCCTAACCTGAAAAGGTAAAGATCATGGGCTACCTCATCCTGTACCATGGGCCTCATAACAAAGCCTGGATTACTTCCCCAATCTTCAGAGTGATTTGGCTTTAGAAGAGACTTAAGATAAGAAGAGATAAGCTTCTTCCCTTTTTCAGACGAACTCAGAATGTATTCTCAAATGATAAGACCAAAAAACTATAATATATAATCAAATTTAAGTACCACCTTTCTTATCCTAGGTTCTACTTCTGGTTTTCATTTTATTAGGGTTTATATCAGAAAAAAAGAAAAATAAGACTAGAATCCTATTATGTAAACCCACAAATATATTACCAATGGGTTTTAGACAAGGGTGCAGAGACAATTCAATGGGCAAAGGAAAAGTCTTTGTAACAGTGCTGGAACAACTAGTTATCTACATGGAAAAAAGAAACCTTGACCTTCAATCCATACACAAAAAAATTAATGCAAGTTAGAACACAGGCCATAAAGCTCTCAGAAGAAAACATAAAAGAGTTATCTTTGAGATATTCAAGTAGACAGACAAAAGTTTCTTAGAATATAAAAAAAGTACTGGGGTGCCTGGGTGGCTCAGTTAGTTAAGCATCCGACTCTTGATTTCAGCTCAGGTCATGATCATCACAATGTGTGGGATCAAGCCCCACATCAGGCTCTGTGCTGACAGTGCAGAGCCTGCTTGGGATTCTCTCTCTACCTCTCTCTGCCTCTCTCCTGCTCGTGCTCTCTCTCAAAATAAATAAACAAACTTTAAAAAAAATAAAATAGGGGCACCTGGGTGGCGCAGTTGGTTAAGCGTCCAACTTCAGCCAGGTCACAATCTCGCGGTCCGTGAGTTCGAGCCCCGTGTCAGGCTCTGGGCTGATGGCTCAGAGCCTGGAGCCTGTTTCCGATTCTGTGTCTCCCTCTCTCTCTGCCCCTCCCCCGTTCATGCTCTGTCTCTCTCTGTCCCAAAAATAAATAAACGTTGAAAAAAAAAATTAAAAAATAACAATAAAAATAAAAAAAATAAAATAAAGTAACACAAAATAAACAGGTAAGAAAGACCTGTCAGCACAAATAAAATTGAGTGTTAAGAGCAATAACAGATGCACAGTAAGAGGGAAGTGACTCAATTTTGTCAAGACAGAAAGCAATGAAGAAGGTCTAATGTAGCCGCAGTTTTAAAATAATGTACCCTCCATGCAACTCTGTAAAAATTACAGTTGCAGGGGCGCCTGGGTGGCTCATTCAGTTAAGCGTCCGACTTCAGCTCAGGTCATGATCTCACGGTCTGTGAGTTCGAGCCCCGCGTCAGGCTCTGTGTTGACCACTCAGAGCCTGGAGCCTGTTTCAGATTCTGTGTTTCCCTCTCTCTTTGCCCCTCCCCTGTTCACGCTCTGTCTCTCTCTGTCTCAAAAATAAATAAACGTTAAAAAAAAAATTTAAAAAAAATTACAGTTGCAAAAACAAGGGAATGTAAGACTTAAAATATTGTTATGTAAAAGAAGTTGAGATTAGAAATGACTTTTTCTATTTTCATGATGAAAGGCAGTATCTTTTCCTCAATCCTAGGTTTCTATGAGGAGCAATCTTCCCTAATAACTCTGGCCTCTCTCTATTCTCTCACCGTTTTTTGTTTTTTTTTTTCCTAGAAGGGGAATAGGGACTTACATGATTGGGAAATTTAGACTAAAGAGTTATGTAAGGATAACTATATCCATGTATGTACTGTTGGGAGCCTACCTGCTACCTGGAAAGAGTACTCCAGTGCTCCTCCATGGTTAGGCTTCTCTACAAATAGGAAGGACATTCCTGGCCCTGTCCTGCCTGTGACCAGGTACGTCTATTTAACTCTGGGGTTCAGTATTAAAAAAAAAAAAATTTGCCTGAAAAGTAAGGCAAGTCTTCCAGTATAAACTTTATCAGGAATAAAGGTGGTATTCTGATAACTTATCTGTCATTCTTTTCTTAATTTGTTCAGAATTTGGGCAGGGAATATGGGTGCTATTTATTGAGCCCCTCTCAGACATTATAATATTACAACGTCCTTCTGTCTAATTTAAAATAAAATCTTCACTTTATCTTACAGTAAACTTCTGGGTGTTGTATCCTTACATGATTTTTCTTCATAGCCCTCATAGCTCCTGGCAGAATGCCTTAGCAGTGTCTGCTGAAGGAACGAATTTTCAGATATTAAAGCTAATTCTATATGGTGCTTATTTTTACAAGAGAAGAAAACAATAAATGACATATAATGATACATATTGGCATTTACTAATGTGTATGTAGGCACTTCTGCCCTTAAGAAAATTATTTCCCCGTATACTTGTAAAAATTCACACCCATACATATTTTTGTCCACTTTAAACCATTACCATTTACACAGTGGAAGATCTTCACAGAACTTCATCTAAACGCAGTACAGCACAGTGCCTAAGGCTGACTGGAGTGAGAAACGGGGTTAGGGGAGCTGCTCTACATACATCATTTCTCTTCCTTCTGTTCTCTTATCTTGTTTCCCTCTTACCATCCCTGGGGTGGGGCTGCATAGCTGTCAACATGGTTAGTAGTGAACTATGAAGCAACAGTTATGGGTGAAGTTCCAATATACCTCAAACTCCAAAATGACAAACTGGAACAAAAAATTATAGAGGATAGTAAGTTAGGGTTGCAATAACGGACAAATTCTTTATCTTGCAGACCAAAGGTTCTTAACCTTGACGTCCGAAACTTCAAAACATAAGAAACCCCCAATAAACCCTTTCAATCCATTTTTAAATCATTGTTAGTATCTTTTCTTTGTTGTCCTAATACTGGCAATTGCTAACAGAATTTCCCCCATATAGTCCCTTATACAAGACTTTTCTACTTAATACAGGTTGCAAGAGAACTGCGGGTGTAATAAAAAGGTATTGTTTGAAAGATCTAAATTTATTAGCCTTACCATTGATTTTAGAGTAATTTGGCATAAACTGCGAAGGAATTTGAGGATGAAAATTTTAACTATTAGTAACAAAACAACACCAACAATTAACCTATTGAGAGTTTGCCAGGTACCAGACACTGTTCCGGAAATTTTCCAGGCTATTAATTCATTTAATTCTCTAACAACACCTCACATCAGTGAGACAGATGTTATTATTACCCCTAGTTTTACAAAGTTTGTTAAATAACATGCCCAACATCCTTAAGTGGCAGAAATGCCATTTAAACCCAAGCAGTCTGAGGGGCGCCTGGGTGGCTCAGTCGGTTAAGTGTCCGACTTCGGCTCAGGTCACGATCTCGCGGTCCGTGAGTTCGAGCTCCGCGTCGGGCTCTGTGCTGACCGCTCAGGGCCTGGAGCCTGTTTCAGATTCTGTGTCTCCCTCTCTCTCTGGCCCTCCCCCGTTCATGCTCTGTCTCTCTCTGTCTCAAAAATAAATAAACGTTAAAAAAAATTAAAAAAAAAATAAATAAACTCAAGCAGTCTGGCTTTGACATTGTGCAACAGAATTTCCTATTAATGAGAATACCAAAGATTGGAACTCATCTCCACCTACAGTTCTTCCTTTACTCAAGGGTAACATGGAACTATGATAAAAAATGACAGTAAGAGTAAATACAGTCATAGATAACCACTGTGAACTCACAAATGTACTAATGAGAAACACAAAATAGAAATGTTGGAGCCTTGTTCTCAGGGAGCTTACATCCTAGGGAGCACACGCATACATAAGAAAACAACAAGCTGTTACCCGAGAAAGCCAAGCTTTTTGTCACTTCTCCCAAGTCAGCAACTTTCCATTCTCTATGGTAGCTACTGATACTAATGATACTACTAACCTTTCACACACCCAGACCTGAAATGCCTTCATACTGAGAGTCTCACTTTCCGAATTTTTCCTTCCAGGGTAAATGCTATTGTTTTCTACTGATTCAGTCCTAGCTCATTCATTCTCCCGTCGCAAATTAGGCACTGCTGGTAATGTTTTATAACATCACGGTTGCTTAGTTTTACCTATGTATCTGTTATCAGCATTTCTTCTTGATTTCAGTTCTTTGTGCCTGAACCATATGTATTTTTGGTGAGACAAATTCCCAATTTTTGCTGGTCTCAAATGATTTTAATTTGTTCTCTTCCCAGAAAGTTTTGCTGGACATTGATTTCTAGTTTGACAGTTGTTTTCCCTCAGCACACGAAGGATGACACTCTACTGCTTTCTGGGACCACTGCTGCTATTAATAAGTCACCTTTCAGTATAATTGTCACTCATCTTTTTTTGTAGTTGATGTCTCTTTTCTCCCTGACTCCTTTTAGTACTTCTCTTTTTTGTGTGTTCTGAATTTTGCAATGATACATCTGGGGTGGATTTCTTTTTATTTTGCTTAAATTCAGAGGGCTTTCTGGCTATCAATTGTATTTTTCATCAGAGCTATAGAATTCAACTTTACACCCATTATCTCCTCAAATATGCCTGTTTTCCATTTTCTTATAGCCTTTCAGAACTTCATTTAAATCCATGTTAAATTTTTTTTCTCCTCATTCTCCAAGTTGCTCTATTTCTCTTAACTTCCAACTCTTTTTTTCTCTGCAGAGTGTTTCTCTGTAGAACTTTCTATTTTATTTCGTTAAACATATTAACATTTCCTATACCTAGTAGATGACATTTCTGACCTCTGAAGACTTTCGGGGTGTGATTTTTTTTTTTTTTTTTGCTGTATACTTTTTTTCTGCATGTTCATACTCATTGTGCCTTGTTTCCTTGCATGTTTTATGGATATTTTTTAAAATGTTTTTTAAACTTTTTTTTTAACATTTATTTTTGAGACAAAGAGAGACAGAGCACAGGTGGGGGAGGGGCAGAGAGAGAGGGAGACACAGATTCGGAAGCAGGCTCCAGGCTCTGAGCCTTCAGCACAGAACCTGACGCGGGGCTCGAACTCATGAACTGTGAGATCATGACCTAAGCTGAAGTCGGACACTTAACTGACTGAGCCACCCAGGCGCCCCTATGGATCTTTGATGAATGCAGTGCTCAATTTTTATCTGTGGGAATTAATTTGAGGAATTTGAATTTACTCCTAACAATCACCTGGGACCACTTTACATTTTTCACTTGTGTTTTCTCAGTCTGCATATATAGCATTAATTTCAGTAAAAAATCTAACTAAGTACTTTATTATTCCAATTATAATTCTGGAAAGGGCAAAAGTATGGAACACAGTAAAAAGATTAGTGACTGCCAGGGGTGGGGAGTGGGGAAGGAATAAATACGTGGGCAGAGGATATTTAGGGCAGTGAAAGTACTTTTTATTTTCTGTAATGATGCATACTTATCATTATACATTTGTCTAAACCCATAGATTGTATGTACAACACCAAGAGTGAAACCTAGTGGAAAGTATGGACTTGGAGTGATTACGACGTGTCAATGTAGGTAGGCCCTCAGTTGTACCAAATCTTGTGGGAGATGTTAATAATGGAACAGACTATACCAGGTTGAGGGCAAAGTGTATATGGGAAATTTCTGTACGTTCCCCTCAATTTTCCAGTGAACTTTAAACTCCTCTAAAAAAAAAATCAAGTCTTAAAAATAATAATGACAACTTAATTAAGCCTTAGTTTTCAAATTTTTTAATTAAATGAGAACAATAAAGATTACACACACACAAACACAAACTGTTAGAATAAACAAATTCAGGAAAGCTGCAGAACACAAAATCAACACATATAAATCAGCTATACTCTACACACTGACAATGAGCAATTCAAAAATAAAATTAAGAAACAAGTCCACTTACAATAGCAGCAAAATAGATACTTAGGAAAAAACTTAACCAAAGAGGAAAAAGTCTCATACACTGAAAACTATAAAACGCTGCTCAAAGAAATTAAAACACAAATAAATAGAAAAACTAATAAATACAAAGATATCCCATGTTAATGGATGGTAAGATGTAATATGGTTAACATAACACTATTCAAAGCAATCTGTGAATTCAAAGCAAAGCCTATGAAAATTCCAACAATGATTATGCTGAGTGAAATAAATTAGTCACAAGAAGGTAAATACTGTAGGATTCCACTTCTATGAGGTATCCACCAGAAAACTATCAGAATAAATGACTTCAATAAAGTTGTAGTATACAAAATAACATACAGAAATCTGTAATGTTTCCATACAATAATGAAGTAGCAGAAAAAGATACTAACAAAACAATTCCACTTACAATAGCACCAAAAAGAATACAATACCTAGGAATAAACTTAATCAAAAAACTGAAAGATCAGTACTCTGAAAACTATAAAACACTGATGAGAGAAAGTAAAGATAAAACAAATGGAAAGATATTCCATGTTCATGGACTCGAAGACTGAATACTGCTAAAATGTCCATACTGCCCAAAGCAATCTATAAAACCAATGCAATTCCTATCAAAATATCAATAGCATGTTTCACAGAACTAGAACAAATAATTCTAGAATTTATATGGAACCACAAAAGACCCCAAATAGCCAAAGCAATCTTGAGAAAGAAAAACAAAGTTGTAGGTATCACAATCCCAAATTTCAAGATATCCTACAAAGATACAATGATCAAAACAGTACGGTACTGGCACAAAAAGAGACACATAGATCAATAGAACAGTACAGAGAACCCAGAAATAAATCCACATTTGTCACCTAATCCATAACAGAGGAGGCCAGACAGTCCCTTCACTAAATGGTGCTGGGAAAACTAGACAGCTACATGCAGAAGAATGAAACTGGACCACTTTCTTACACCACATACAAAACTAAACTCAAAATGGATTAAAGACCTAAATGTGAGACCTGAAATATAAAACTCCTATAAGAAAATATAGCCAGTCATCTCTCTGACATCAGCCTTAGCAACATTTTTCTACACATGTCCCCTCAGGCAAGGGAAACAAAAGTAAAAATAAACAATTGAGACTACACCAAAATAAAAAGCTTTTGCAGAGCAAAAGAAGCAATCAAGAAAACAAAAAGGTGGGCACCTGGGTAGCTCAGTCGGTTAAGCATCCGACTTCAGCTCAGGTCATGATCTCGAGGTTTGTGAGTTCAAGCCCCACGTTGAGCTCTGTGCTAGCAGCTCAGAGCCTGGAGCCTGCTTCGGATTCTGTGACTCCCTCTCTCTTTGCCCCTCCCCTGCTCACGCTCTGTCTCTGTCTCTCAAAAAATAAACATTAAAAAAAAGAAAAAAAAGTTTAAAAGGAAACAAAAAGGCAACCTACAAATGGGAGAAGATATCTGCAAATGATATATCTGATAAGGGGTTAATATCCAAAATATATAAAGAATTTTTAAAACTCAACATCAAAAACACACATAATCTGATTTAAAAATGGGCAGAGGACCTGAATAGACATTCCAAGGAAGACATACAGATGGTTAACAAACACACGAAAAGATGCTCAGCATCTCTAATCATCACGTAAATGAAAATCAAAACCATAAGGAGAAACCACCTTACACCTACTGGAATGGCTAGTATCAAAAAGACAAGAAATAACAACTGTTGGGAAAATGTGGAGAAAAAGGAACCCTTACACACTGCTGCTAGAAATATAAACTGGTACAGCCACTGTGGAAAATAGTATGGAGGCTCCTCAAAAAATTGAAAATAGAAATACCTTAAGACTCAGTAATTCCACTACTGGGTATTTACCCAAAGAAAATGAAAACACTAATTCAAAAAGATATATTTTTTTTAAAGATTTATGCACCCCTATGTTTAGTGCAGCATTATTTACAATAGCCAAGATATGGAAGCAACCTAGGTGTCTATGAATAGATGAAGGGATAAAGAAAATGTGGTACGTGTATACAATGGAATATGACTCAGACATAAAAAAGGATGACAACATGGTTGGGCCTAGAAGGTATTATGCTAAGCGAAATAAGTTGGAGAAAGACATATATAATTTCACTTACATGTGTAATCTAAAGAACAAAACAAATGAACAAACAAAAAGGGAAGAAACAGACCCATAAATACAGAGAACTGCTAGCTGCCAGAGGGGAGGGGGAAACAGGATAGGTAAAATAGGTAAAGGGGAATGGAAGGTACATGCTTCCAGTTATGGAATGAATAAATCATAGGGATGAAAGGTACAGTATAGGAAATACAGTCAATGGTATTGTAACAGTGTTATACAGTGATAGATGGTGCCTGTGCTTCTGGTGAGCACTGCATAACATACAGTTACCCAATCACTATGTTGTTTGTACACCTGAAACTAATGTAACACTGCATGTCAACTATTCTTCAATTGAAAAAAAAAAAAAAAACTGGGGGAGTGGGGAGGGGAGGGAGGATACCTGTCAGGTTCAGTTGATAGATCATACAACTCTTGATCTCATGGCCTTGAGTTCAAGCCCCACACTGGGCATAGAGCTTACATTAAAAAAAAAAAAAAAAAAAGTACAAGGGCCCTCTTGTTATATGTTACTATATTTTATTCCTCCTCAATTCCCTTGAGCTAAAGTCAACATAGGCATCCCATATCCACAGCCATATTTATTTCTCATTTACCCTTTCACTGGGGGAGTAACACTTTGGGTCTCACCTAGATTCCTGAGTTTGGACAGACTCTAGATTTTATCTCTTAAGCCTGGCCATATCTAACAGAAGCAAATGTTCAAAGTCTCTAAGGATGGTGAGAAACTCTTCCAGTGAAAGCTGGTTTTACTGTCTGCTTCCCTCTCAGAATTCCTACTGAAGGACAGAAGAATATGCCATCCCCAAATATGCCACTTTGGCATACTGAGTACTTTGAATTAGCATAGAAAATACAGTCAATAATACTGTAATAACTTTGTGTGGTGACAGATAACCACACTCATCATAGTATTTCATCAGGTATATTACTGTCAAACCACTATGCTGTTTACCTGAAACTAATATAATACTGTATGTCAACTACACTCAATAAAAAATAGAAATTTAAAAATAAATAAAAATAAAGGTACTTGAGAAGCAGCTAGTGCAAGATGGACAGTCTAACCCTCCTTTGTCTCCCCCACCCTCAAAGCAGGAGATAAATCTCCAGTGCGAAAGGTACCTCTCCCAATGCCAGGAGAGTAGAAAGCATCCTTATCACCAGAGATGGGAAATTAGAGCCAAGAAGGCTGTATAAACAAAAACTTGTTACTTCTTCATCAATTTACTACCCCAAGCCCAAACCTCTTTGTCTTGTCAATTCCTCACACATGTATTGTTTCTTTGTCTAAAAGGTATAAAAGATTCCTTCTTTGGTCACTTCTTTGAGTTTCATATTTGTATGGGACTCCCGCATATGCAGTTAAATTTGTTTTCTACCGGTAATCTGTTTTACGTCAATTTAATTATTAGACCAGGCAAAGAACCTAGAAGGGAAATGTTTTCTACCCTACACTACCTTCAGTTCTTTTTTGGGATCTGAGATTTTCTTACTCAGTGATTCCTTTCAAAAAGTATTCCATAAAATGTTTAAACCTGTAGTTTAGTTGTTTCAGCTGGGAGAGTTCTTAGGGGTTTGTTTACACTGGTAAATGGCACTCAGCATATTATGGTATTTTCTATGTACTAGCTAAGTGATTTAGAGCTAGTTAATTTGCCTTTCTGCTTTAGTGTCTAGCTGCAAAACAGGATCCCAATAATTATTTCACAGGGTTGTTAAGACTAGCACATAGTAAGTACTTGGTAATTACTACATCTTATGATAATCCCTCTTTTCTGATCCTGGGTTACATTACTTTATTGCCTATATTATTTTTACCACTGATATTGACATTTCTGATAAAGGACTTAAACCTCTTTTTTAGTTATTAGCATTGATTGGTCACTCAAAGTGAACAGTTTGCCTGATTTGACTATGTTTTGTGTGACTTTTCAATCTCTTAGTTGAAAAGAAGTTATTTATCTCCATACACACTTAGAGTAAGGTAGAAATCACACCAGAATAACTCTTTTTTTAAGTTTATTCATTTTGAGAGAGAGAGACAGAGCACATGAGAGACAGAGAGGGACAGAGAGAATCCCAAGCAGGCTCCCTACAGCCAGTGCAGAGCCTGACACGGAGTTTGAACCCACAAACCATGAGATCATGACCTGAGCTGAAACCAAGGGTTGGCTGCTTAACCGACTGATTCACCCAGGTGCCCCTACACGGAGTAACTTTAACACAGAGAACAAACTGAAGGTTGATGGCAGGGGGAGAGGGGAAAATGGGTGATGGGCATTGAGAAGGGCACTTGTTGGAATGAGCACTGGGTGTTGTATGTAAGCGATAAATCACGGGAATCTACCCCCAAAACCAAGAGCTCACTGTATACACTGTATGTTAGCCAACTTGACAACAAATTATATTAAAAAACTAAAATAAAATAAATTTTAAAAAATTATTTTTAAAGTCATAGGGAAATTTTTTCATAGGAGTGAAATTTTTTTAAATTCATTTTTGACTTATTTTATATCAAGAAGAAACGTTCTTTGAAAATTAAAGGTCAATTGTTAATTACTTCTTGAAGGCTTTCCAATACTCAGAGAGAGTTAGTTGTTCCTTCCATACTGTTCCCATAGTACCTTGTTTATACCTCTGCTATGTCACTTTCCACACTGAATTGTAATTATTTACTCACATTTTCTCTCTGCATTAGAGTTTGAGCTCCTTGGAATACAGACCCTGTGCTTAGTATCTCCGGAGCCTAGCATATATAAAAGGCAATTTGCAAATATATACTAACTCTGATCAAATTAGTTTTCCACTACTTTCCTACATTAACTCTTTAGACATTTGAAATATCCTTTCTCTCATGTATACCTTTTGTTGTTCCTTTGGTAAGTAATTCTATCTAATCTGAAAAGTTCTATTCTCCACCTATGTTCTCATGAATATGAAATGCAAAACGCAAACTGCAAACTATGAGGCGGAAACTGACAAATCTATCAGCAAAGTGAGATTTTTTTATTTTTTAATGTTTTATTTTACTTTTTTATTATTATTTTTTAATGTTTGTTTTTGACAGAGAGAGACAGAGACACAGACAGAGCATGAGCGGGGGAGGGGCAGAAGAGAGAGGGAGACACAGAATTTGAAGCAGGCTCCAGGCTCTGAGCTGTCAGCACAGAGCCCGACGCAGGGCTGGAACTCATTGATGGGGAGATCATGACCTGAGCCAAAGTTGGAGGCTCAACTGACTGAGCCATCTAGGCACCTCAAGCTTTTGTTTCTTAAGTTTATGCATTTATTTTTTTTTTTTTATTTTGAAAGAGACAGAGCACAAGCAGAGAAGGAACAGAGAGGAGAGAGAATCCTAAGAAGGCTCCATGCTGTCAGCACAGAGCCCACAGAGGTGAGGGTCGGGGGGAGGGGTGTCACCGCGGCTCGATCTCATGAACTGTGAGATCAGGAACTGAGGCAAAATCAACAGTAGGAAGCTCAGCTGACTGAACCACCCAGATGTCCCAGTAAAGTGAGATTTTTCATATTCTCTCCAGTTACTAATGGGTCAAGAAGATTTTTTTAAAAAGTCAGTAAGGATACAGAAAACATGACAAGAACATTTTACAACAATTTACCTACCAGACAGCCAACATTGTACCTAAAAATTGAAATATATATATTATTTTCAAGCACACAGAACAGTAATGAAAACTGATCATATGTTAGGCCACATCTTTTGCCCACAAGGCAATTAAATCAGAAAACAACCATAAAATAACTAGAAAACCTGCATGATTAGAAATTTTTATTATTTCAAAGCAACTTGTTAGTCAAAAGGGAAATCAAAATGAAAATGAGAAAATGCTTAGGGCTGAACAATAACACTGCTACACATCAAACCTTGTGAGAGTCAACTAGAGCAATATTTAGAGAAATGTATAATCTGAAATGAATACACTAAAAAGTCTCAAAATTAACGGGCTTAACATCTCAATTACAAAGTTAGAAAAAGAACAAGAGGGGCGCCTGGGTGGCGCAGTCGGTTAAGCGTCCGGCTTCAGCCAGGTCACGATCTCGCGGTCCGTGAGTTCGAGCCCCGCGTCAGGCTCTGGGCTGATGGCTCAGAGCCTGGAGCCTGTTTCCGATTCTGTGTCTCTCTCTCTCTGCCCCTCCCCCGTTCATGCTCTGTCTCTCTCTGTCCCAAAAAATAAATAAACGTTGAAAAAAAAAATTAAAAAAAAAAAAAAGAACAAGAAAATAAGCTCAAAGAGGGGTGCCTAGGTGGCTCAGTCAGTTAAGCATCTGACTTTAGCTCAGGTCATGATCTTGCAGTCTATGGGTTCCAGCCCTGAGTCAGGCTCTGAGCTGTCTTCCTTCGGATTCTGTGTCTTCCCGTCTCTCTCTGCCCCTCCCCTGCCTGCGCTCTGTCTGTCTCTCTCTCAAAAATAAATAAACATTAAAAAAAAATTTTAAGAAAAGAAACTCAAAGAAAGAAAAAAATAACAATAAAAGAGCTGGTATAAATAAAATAGAAAATAAGTACCAATCCAAAGAGTTGGTTTTTTAAAAAGATTAAAAAGCAAATAGAGACAGGTCACCTGGTGGCTCAGCTCGTTGCATCCAACTTCAGCTCAGGTCATGATCTCACGGTTTGTGAGTTCAAGTCCCACATCAGGCTCTGTTCTGACAGCTCAGAGCCTGGAGCCTGCTTCAGATTCTGTGTCTCCCTCTCTCTCTGCCCCTCTCATGGCTCACACACTGTCTCTCACTCTCTCCTTCAAAAATAAATGAACATTAAAGAAAAAAACTTTTAATAAAAAAAAAAGGAAATAGAGGCACCTGTATGACTCAGTTGGTTAAGGGTTCCCCTGTTGATTTTGGCTCAGGTCATGATCTCACAGATGGTAGGTTCAAGCCCCACATTGGGCTCTGCACTGACAAAGCACAGCTTGCTTGGGATTCTCTCTCTCCCTCCCACTCTGCTTCTCATCCACTTGTGCACATGTGCATGAGTGCGCTCTCTCTCTCAAAAAAAAATAAACTTAAAAAAAAAAAAAAGCAAATGAACTTCTAGCAAGGCCAATTAAGAAACAAAGAAAAGACATACAAATGATATTAGAAATGAAAGAGAGGGAGCCTGGGTGGCTCAGTCGTTTAAGTCTCATTTGGCTCAAGTCATGATCTCCTGGTTTGTGGGTTCAAGCCCCATATTGAGCTTTCTGCTGTCAGCACAGGGCCCGCTTCAGATCTTCTATCCGGCCTCTCACTGGCCCTCTCCTGCTTACATGCATGCATGCACTCTCTCTCTCTCAAAAATAAATAAACATTTTTAAAAAATGAAAAAGAGGACATTAATGCAGATGCTGAACAGACTAACCAGATAATAAAAAGATATTATGAACCAAGAAAATAAATTTGAAAAGTTACATTAAATAAATTCCTAGAAAAATATCACTTAAAAATTTCAATCAAAAGCAAATTCTTCTCTAAACTGTTCAAAAGATTTATTGCAATGCTGATCCCAACAGGATTTTTGTGAAACTTGACAAACTTATTCTGAAATTTATATTCAAAAGCAAAGTCCAAAAAACCCCAACATACTCTTTAAGAACTTTTTAAAGAGATTTACCACATATTATCTTATTATAAAGCTATTACAATTAAGACAGTGTGGTATAAACACAGAGTGCATAAACTAACCAATTAAACTTAATAAAGAGCCTGGGTGGTTCAATTGGTTATGTGTCCAAATTTGGCTCAGCTCATGATCTCGCTGTCCGTGAGTTCCAGCCCTGCATCGGACTCTGTGCTGACAGCTCAGAGCCTGGAGCCTGCTTCAGATTCTTTGTCTCCCTCTCTCTCTGCCCCTTCCCCATTCATGCTCTGTCTCTCTCTCAAAAATAAACATTAAAAATAAATTTAAAATAAATAAAAATAAAAAAATAAAGAGCCCAGATACAGATTCATACAGATACTGAATCTTCAGACATATATCTTGATATATGGCAGAGGTAGCAATGCTGATAAATGGAGAATAAATTTTTCAATAAATTGTGTTCAGATAATATCCACTGGATAAAAAAATGAGATTGGATCATATGAAGCAATTCTTTATGGGTAAAAAGTTTTGAAAGGCAAAACTTTAAAATGTTAAAAAGAAACATAGAAATCTATATTATAACTTCCAATAGGGAAGGGTTTCATAAACAAGACACAAAGAGTCTTAGCATTAGAGCATTATCAGGCGCCTGGGTGGCTCAGTCATTTAAGCATCCAATTCTTGATTTTGGCTCAGTCATGATCTCACAGTTTGTGAGTTTGAGCCACAAATCAGGCTTTGCACTGACAGCACAGAGCTTGCTTGGGATTCTCTCTCTCCCTCTCTCTCTGCCCCTCCCCTGCTCTCTCTCTCTCTCTCAAAGTAAAGAAATTTTAAAAAAATAAAATAAAATAAATATAAAGAAATTAATTTAAAAAAAAGAACTTCAGTTATCAAAAGACACCATAAAAACTGAAAGAAGATATTTGCAAGTCAAACAATTAATAAGGGATTAATGTCCTATGTCCAGAATACATAAAGAACTCATGATTTATTAAGAAAAAATAAACCAGCAAAATAAAAGAGCAAAAGATATAAACAGGTAAGCCCTGAATAAGAAATGTAGTCCACGGGTGCCTGGGTGGCTCTGGGTTAATTAAGCATCTGACTTCGGCTGAGGTCATGATCTCACAGTTCATGGGTTCGAGCCCTGTGTTGGGCTCTGTGCTGGCAGTTCAGAGCCTGGAGCCTACTTCAGGTTCTGTGTCTCCCTCTCTCTCTGCCCCTTCCCCCACTCGTGCTCTGTCTCTCTCTCTTTCTCAAAAATAAATAAACATTAAAAAAACAAAAAACAAAAATAATTTTTAAAAATGTAGTCCATAAATATAAAAAGTACTCGGCCTTATTAGTAATTAGGAAAATACAAATTAAAATCTCACAGAAATACCACTTCACACCCTCTAAACTAACAAAAATAAAGTCAATAAATAGGAGTCATTGGTTTCAGGGAATTCTAGCAAAAGTATAAAGGGTATACCCATTTTGAAAAACAATTCAACTTGCCACAGTGTCTTAGTTTTCTACCGCCACCTGTATGGGTTGAACTGTGTTCTCCCAAAAAAGTTGAAATCCTAACCCTCAGTATCTCATAAGGTGACTTTATTTGGAAATAAGGTCTGCACATAGGTCCTTAGGGTTAGGCCCTAATCATGTATGACTGGGTTCCTTACAAAAAGGGGAAATTGGGACACAAAGACAGGCACAGAGAGAAAATGAAGCAACACAGAGAAAGTGCCATGTGAAAGATGAAGGTCAAGATAGGGGGGATGCATCTACAATCCCAAAACTGCCTAACAATGCCAGCAAGCCACCAGAAGCTGCGAGGCAGCCTCTCCCTCTGAGCTCTTGCAAAGGAACCAACCTTGATCTTGGATTTCTAGGCTCCAGAACTGAAACAATGGATTTGTGGCTCAAGCCACCCAGCTTGCGGTACTTTGTTTCAGCAACCTATACAAACTGTTGCAAAGTAATACATTCCTGTAACAACTAAAACCTCAATGGTATAAAACAACACAAATTTATTATCTCACAGCTCTATGGGTCAGGCTGGTCTGACTGAGCTAAAATCAAGGTGTTGGCAGGGCTTCATTTCATTCAGGGAACTCTAAGGAAAAGTCCATTTCCTTGTCTTTTCCAGCTTTGAGAGGCTGCCTGCTCTCCTTGACTGCTGACCTTCTCCTATTTCAAAGCCAAAGGTGGATTAAGCGAGTCTTCCTCACCCTGTATTACTCCAACCGTACAGCCACTGTCACATCTCTTCGGTCATTGTGATCTCTTCTGCCTCCCTCTTCCACTTTTTTAAGGACCCTTGCAATTCCATGGAACCACTCAGACAATCCTGGCTGATCTTCCCATTTCAAGGCCCTTAACTTAATCTCACCTGCAAAGTCCCCTTTGCCACATAAAGTAACAAATTCACAAATTCCAGGAGTTAGAACAGGCACATGTTCAGGGTTCCATTATTCTGCCTAGTAAAATTGAATAGGAGCCTATCTTGCAACTTAGCAATTCTTCCTCTAGATGCACATATGCACCAGAAGACGTTTATAAGAATTTTCATAGCAGCATTGTATATAATAGCAAAAACTGAAAACTACCCAAGGGTCCACAAACAGTGGAATGGATAAGTAAATTTTACTATGCCCATATGATATTAAAATACTATAAAGCACTCAAAAATTAACTACAACTATCCAAATCAACGTGGATGCATCTCAGAAATCATCAGAAAAAAAAAGTTATAAAAAAAAAAGTTATAGAAGAATTCATACAGCATGATTCTATTTACTTAAAGTTCAGATGTAGGCAATACAACATATTATTTACTTAGGAATACATTCATGGGGATTATAATAGTAAAGCTAAGTAAGGGAATTAATACTGTGTGTGTGTGTGTGTGTGTGTGTGTGTGTGTGTGTATCTATATATACATATGTGTATATGTGTATATGTATATATATGAGAATACATGTGTTGCCTCTGAGGCAGGGAAAAGGAGATACAAAATAGGTTACACAGGGAACTTCGAAGAAAATGAGGGGTGAGTACATGACTTTTGTTTGTTTTATTTTCTTCTTTAAACCATACCAAAATATACATATGTATAGTCTTTCACGTATGGCATTTCTCATTTACAAATTTAAGTGCTGAGTAAATAAATGTAAGAAACCCTGGATGCAAGTTGTCTGAAATCTAGGGAACAAGTAGTCAATGTCCTCTAAGGGATGGAGGAGGGATAAAGATCTTTATCTTATAAAGATAAAGATACCTGCTAGGTATCAATATTGGAGGGAAAATTCTAGGTTGCAAAAGAAAAAGACAGCGGGAAACACACTCCTGTGCCCAAGTTTTAGGAACAAGCTTCCAACAATCACTTAAACAAACACAGATCAACTTGTATATAATAAGGTGAACAATGTTACAAACTGTCAGAAAGACTCAGACAGAACTCAGCTCTCTTAAAGTTTTGCTTGGCTAACATAGGAGTTCAGTTTGTTTTGTTTAAACTGAGAGCCCTCAGGCAAAGTAGGCAATAGTCAGTTCACTACCATTCTTCTCACCCTCCCCTCCTTTCTCAACATGTAACATAAATGCATTATGTGGCTGGCCTCTGAAGGCACCTGAGTTTGAGACCAGCTGCATCCTACAAGTCACCCTGAAACAACCACATCAGGTATCAAGTGTGTCTTCAAGGTCAACACAGAGGCTTTGCTATCTCTCACTCCTATCTCTCTCCCACCACTCCCCACCCCACCCACCTCTTTTAACCAAGGACGTCTTTTATCACATAATTGGAGACAGCTGGCAAAACTATGCATTCAGGCACTCTTTATGGAAAATATAGAGGGATTAGCAGTCCAGACCTAGACTCAAGTCCTTGTGTCCCAATATTTCACAGCATAACCTGGAGACGATATTATCTCCCTGGAGTTGAATTTCTTTCCTTTCTATAAAATGATATTTCAGGGTTACGTGGGTGGCTCAGTCAGTTAAGTGTCTGACTCTTGATTTGGGCTCACAGTTGGTGAGATTTTGCCTGGAATCAGGGTCAGCACTGACAGCACGAAGCCTGCTTGGGATTCTCACTCTCCCTCTCTCTCTGCCCCTCCCCCACTCTTGTGCAGGCTCATACTCTCAAAATAAACTTGAAAAAAATGATATTTCAATTAGATAAATTCTAAATCTCTTCTATCTTCTATAGCTATACAAATATACTCATGTTCAAATAAACTTGTTCAGCAAGTATAGTCTGTTCTTGTTTTGGCTAGGGGTATAGGAAAGAAGTAAAATGTGCTAGGGAAATGGGCTGACACAGTAATTGGGAATAAGGAAGGAGAATAAGAAGGGCCTGCCTGAGGAGGATAAAAAGTCAGAGGACAATGAAAACAAACTTCATACGGGTTTACTCATGGTTGACCCTATTTACCTTTCACTCAGTGTGGAAAAACATAAACTATGGAGATGTTATTATTTCATACGATATAATGAAAATATTCTATCTCAGGTCATGACTGCTTCGCGTGATTTATTTTTATACATGGCCATCTCTGCTATAATGGAGCTTTGTCCTCTGCTTATACATTAATTTGAGTATCACTAGTCTACGGCCATACCACCCTGAACGCGCCCGATCTCGTCTGATCTCGGAAGCTAAGCAGGGTCGGGCCTGGTTAGTACGTGGATGGGAGTATCACTGTACTTTCTAAAGATTCTTAATCCTATCTGTTCCTTAAAGGAAATTTTAACCAGTGTGAATGATAGAAGCAGAACAAGAAAGTCCACAAGTCAATAACAATAAGCAGTCCTCAAACAGCTAGCGCCAAGGATGGATGTGAGGAAGGGGTGTTCGTTCAGTAAGTCCCACGTGGCTTTTTAAAAAACAAAACAAACAAAAGGCAGATTATAAAGGACTTTGTAGGCAAGGGTCAAGAGCATGAACTCTATCCTATGAACAATAAAAAAGTCTAAGATTTTTAAGAGTGAGTGATTTGATTAAATCTGTGATTTTTGAAAGATAATTCTTATGGCAGAGGACATATTTACAAAATAGAGCATAAAATCATTACATAGGTTGATATTTTACTACAAAAATATTAACATGAAATGAGAATAAAATGCTCACTCATTAAAACCATAAAGTAAATTTCACAAATACTACAGTATGAGTAAAGAAATTCATAGTGGGGTTTGCCTTGCAAATTCCTTAAGGGGGTAAATAATCACTTAAACTTTAAAGTCTTTTTTAAAGGCCTACCTACTACATGTGTATATCTCTTTCATATAAAATTAACACTTTAAATAATATTTATGGGCTTTAAGGCCACAGAATTTTTAAATATTTACCTAACCATTTAGAAAGCACTTAGCATTTTAGGTATAGAAAAATATCTCACACAGTAACTTACACCTTTCAAAACCTCCTATTTAGCTAGTCTATCACACACCAAATCATCTGGTTGAGAAGCTGAAAACTACATTGTAGAATAAACAATTAAAATGGCATAGATGTGTAGTTTGTTATGCTCTGGTCAATGCCTCTATGTAGACAACTGATTTTTTTTTTCTTTTAGCTTCCTATTAGTTTCAGCTGACTGCTGGCAAATGCACCACAAACCGAGTGCTTCTTTCCATTAACCCAAGAGAGGACACAGTCAGCAGTAACTAGATTTAAACTTTAAATCTCTAAATGCTTTGCTAAAAACAACAAAAACCCTTAGCTAAGAAATGACACATACACAGCATTTACATCAAGTACTACCAGTCTAATTACGAAAATCAAGTGTCTTGCAAACATATGCCATTAATTTTCAACATCGTACCTAATATCCCAAAAGTTAAAAATTATTTTAAATAAACTCTGACACAATTAAAAGCATTTATATGAGTTTTCAATTGTTTTTCAAAGATGTTCATAAAAACATTTAAGTTCTTGAAGAAATCAAAGTATAATTTTGTTATCAATCCAAAAATGAATCCACATACACTTTTTTAAAGTGCTCTATTCAAAAAGTAGAATATCTGTTCATCTTTTCCAATTAGAAAACATAGCTTATTAGTATCAACATTCAACATTTAAGTAAAACTTCAAGAACTACTAATTTGTGACGTTTTAGTTATACTTTTATTTATACCTTACTAAAAGAAATGGATTCTAGAACTGAACGGTACTATAGAATTAATCTACTGGGATCCCCTAACTTGACAGGATACTGAGACTCACTCACTCACTTGTCCAAGATCACACAGTAGAGCCACGACTTAACCCTTGACTCTCTGCCTATGAATTCAGGACATTTCCCCCTGTATCAAGTTCTACTCAAAATCTTTTTTGCCTTCCTTCACTTTCTGAAACAAAAAGGCGACTTCACAATTGTCACATACAAAGTTCACCACTTTGAAAATCAGAAAAATCTCTTGGTCTTTTAGTTCCGTGAAAGTGCTAATTTCTCCTTAACTTCTTTAACCTAATAAACATGCAAACAAAAGCCACAGACCCACTGTTAGACTTCAGGAATTTAGCATAAGTAAAAATGAATGTTAATTATAATCTTTGCGAAGTTAAAAATATCTAGTAATTTGTAGTAATGCCAAAATAGTACTACTTTATGACACTGAATGTTAAATAGCCACGTATAAACCCTTGAGCTAACATCATATATTGAAGACCCCAAAAATGGTTTCTACTCATGTGAATACGGGTTTTCTGAAATAAGAAAATATGCCCTTTTTAAAAGTGAAATTGTGTTTTCCTCTAATACAAATAGTAAAGGAAGCAACCTAGCAATAACAACACCACTGCACCTAGCTGAAGGCTGAAAAAGGTTACTGTTGGTAAAAGAGGACCAGACTAGGATTAAGATGACCAGAGATCTTCAATTTACAAGAAAACAGCCATAACTGGCTATACCAACAGATTACAATTAAAATACATTACAGTGCAATACTGTTAAGTACAGGAAAATTGTTTACAAACGTGATGAGCCTGCTAAAACACTTTTCTGGTATGAAAAAATGCAACCTATTCACGTATAGTCAAGCCAACTGCCATTCCAGCCTGTGAAAAGAGCCGAAATGACTTTGCTCTGCAGCTTTTCTCCCAACAGTGTTTCTCCTGACACACATCTTTCTAAGCATTGTCTAGACAGCATCGCTGGCTGTAAACTTAGAAAACAAAAGGCTTTTACTTTTGTGTACATCGCTGGCTGTAAACTTAGAAAACAATAACACTTTTTGAACAATTCTTTCTAGCATGTGGCCCAGTAAGTACAGACCACAAAAGCGGCCTCTGAGAGAACGCTTTTCAAGAAAGCAAAGTGTGGTCTCATTGGAACCTTTCAGATCAGTGTTAAACATAAAATCAATGTGGTAGCTTGAAGACTATTAAAAAGAGAGCATCGGACGTAGTAAGAACAAGAAACTTCTGTTTCAAATACACTGGGTCCCAGTGTAAAACATAGCACTGGTCAAAAAGCCTGAAAACCAATGGTGTAGACTCCTACTCTCCTACTTAAAACCTCTACACTCCTCTTTCTAGCTGCTTAGAAAACAGCACTGAAAACTGAAACGTGTAGGTTCAAGTCCCAGCACCGCCACTTACTGGATGTGGGAAGTAGTTGGGTAACTTCTATAAGCCTCAATTTACTCATCTCTAAATTGAGGTTGTCATCCACCATACAGAGCTTTTGTGAGGATTTGAGAAAATATATGTAATATTTTGCACCTAGCAAATGTTCAATGAATAGCAACTATATTTGCTGATTTCTTGGTGACATAGGACAAGATTTCTCCAAACTACATAAAGAGCAACTTTTCCCTGAGGGTGATTTCAATTCCTTTAAAAAAACAAAACAAACAAACAAACAAAAAACCATGTAAACCTAGAGGGGGGGGAAATGGAAATACTTCTGGCATCTTTCCAGACATTACTAAGTTTAAAGGTTAAATTGTTACAACACTCTCCTAATTATGCAACAAATACCCATGGACAGGAGTTAGCCTGTAAAAGATTATGATGGCCTATACTACTGAAACTGGGAGAGGTGGGGAAGAATCCCTTAAAAATTATTCCCAACAATCTTTTCATCTACACTAACAAGCCTCAGTTCCACAGCTCATCCCTGTTCATTACAGGATCTCGAATTCGTCCTCTCGATTATCAAGAATGAAACCGCACTGATTAAAATTTATACACACACACGCGCGCGCGCCCACACACACCCACACACACACGTGTATTCAATCTAATTGCTATATGTGATCATTGGAGAGATACCATCATTATACCAGCAACAAACAGCACCAAAAAGACATAACTCAGTGTGTGCCAAAGTGGCGAGTCGTCGATCTATTAAACCGCAAATAACTCACCTCATTCCTCTGAGAACTCTGAGAACAAAGTCTTTAAAAGTTGCAATACGATCAGTCTGCGATTTCATTTCCATTCCAAGATAAAAGGTACTTCTGCACGTTTACAAAGCTTCCTGTAATTTAGCATTTCTTTCCAGAACAAACCTGACCCCCCCACCCCCACCCCCACCCCGCAAACCCTGGAAGCTAACGTGCTTTCGAGAACGCTAATTCAAGTTGGGAATCGAAGCGATAAAACCGCACTCGCTTCCTTCCCAAGCCGTGCTTTCTGGTACCATACCTGTTCGCGGGAAATGCAAGGCAACGAAGGTCTCCTGAACATCTTGGAACTGCCGGAGTAACCGGCCGAAGTTTCTCCGAACGACACGCAGCTGGACCTCCTGCGGGGTCTGATCACAGGCACTTTGTCCTCGGCGGTACTGGCCAAGCGAGGGTGATGAGGGGCTTCCCTGATCTGGAAGAAGTGATCCAAGCCCAGGGCCAGCAGGCAGCCGGCGTCCCCGACCAGGCAGGCGAGCAGCGGCCTGAGGGCGGCGGGCAGCGACCCGAGCCCGGTGAAGGAGACCCACCAGACGAAGCTGGAGAAGAGCAGCACCAGGATGCCGTGCCGGAGCCCGGCCGGGTGCGCGAGCGTCAGCAAGCCCACGCAGCTCAGCGCCGAGAACAACCTGCCCGCCACCGCGGGGGGCGTGTGCTGGGCCGCGGCGGGGGGCCCCCAAGCCCAAGTCCACGCCTGCCACGCCAAGAAGTCCCCCAGGTAACAGCAGGCTGGCAGCGCCAGCAGCCACCAGGCGCCGCCGCCGCCGCCGCCGCTCCGGCCCGGCCCGGGGCCCCGCTTGCTCCGGGTCAGGAAGCAGGTGAGGAAGAAGAAGGCACAGGCGATGCTGAACAGGGGGCTGAGGCTGTGCGAGCACACGCTCAGCACGGTCCGCAGCCGGGCGGCCCCGGCAGCCCAGCTCCCGGGCCCCGAGCCGAGCAGCAGGGCGAGGACAAAGGCGGCCAGGGCGCCCAGCGAGAGGCGCGCCCGGGCGGAGGGGGAGCCGCGGCGCGGCTGCTGGGGGGAGGCCGGCGGCGGCAGCAGCAGCTCCACGTTGCAGAAGCGGCAGAGGTGGAAGAAGAAGCCACGCGGAGGGTCCTGCCGCAGGGGGCTCACGCAGCTCTTCACGTAGCCGTTCCTCAGACTCTCGGGGGGCGGGCCGGCCCCGTCCGGCGCCTGCGGGCACCGCATGGCTTTGGCGTCTCGCTCGTCCCTCCTCATGGCCGGGACCCGGGCTGGCCGCGGGGCTCGGCACGCCCCTCTCGGACCGCGGCGGCCGCTCGCGCTCCCTCAGCACCCCCGGCCCCGCGCTCCGGGCGCCCCCCCGGCTCGGCAGCGCGTCAGGGTTGCGCCCGCCGCCGCGGCCCGGGGTCCCCGCCGCGCGGGCGTTGGAGCGGCGGGGTCCGCGACATGCTGGCGGAGGAGAGGGGCGGAAGGGGCTGCTCCCGGGACCGCTGCGGCCGCCCCCTCCGCGTCCCTCGGGCACCGCTCGGGACTGGAGACTCGGCGTCGCCTCCCAGCTCCCGCGGGCTGCAACAGTTACCTCCCGGCCCCAGCCTGGTCCGTTGGGCGCGCGAGCGGCGGCGGGCGGGCTGGCGCTCCTCCCCCGTGCCTGCCCCGGGCCGGCGCGCGCCCCGCCCGCCGCTCGCGCGCGCCCGCGCCCCGTCCAGTCGCTGTCGCGGACGCGAGCCGGGGATCCCGCGGACTGAGCGCGCCGGGACCCGGGAGAGCGCGGCCGGGGCCACCCGGAAACCGACCCGGGCTGGCAGAGGCGGGCGGGGTCTTCTCCGGGTGGGAGGGGGCAAGCCCGCTATCCTGGGACCCCAGGCGCGCGGGTTCCCTTTGGGGCTAAGTCACAGACACGCACCCAGGCTCCGACAGGTCACCACTGGGGTTTGGGGGAAAGAGGGCGTTTGCGGTCCCCAAGGGCAGTGCCTACTTGGGAAACCGAGTTGTGAGGGGTTGGGGGGAGCCGGACCCGCCTCTCACCTCATCCAGGTTCAGGGTGGGCCCCTTGGACTGCCCGAACTGTGCCACCGGGTAAGGTCCAGCCACCGCCAGGGGCATGGTGAAGGATCCCTGACCGTGTGGCTGGGTCTGCCCTCAACAGCAACGTGGAATCTTGAACCACTCAGTAGGCCCGGAATATTCACGGTGGTCTTAGGAAGGAGCGTGCACTTGGAGTGCTCCCCCAGAGCATCCATCTGAGTAGATACTATTGAGCTTGTCTTCCTCAAGAACCGTCTTCACGGGCAAGGAACTAACGTCCCGTCCTCCGCTTCCTACCCTTGCCATACATACTCATTAGTTCATATCTGAATCTCCCTAAACAAGCGTAGAAAATCTGCTGTCACACAGCTTTTTCCACACTGGAGCCTTTTTCTCTGTAACGGCGTGTTCTAGAGAGGAGGGATGGGAGGATTCGGAGTCCTCTCCAAGACCAGTGCCCAGTTTGGATCGGTTGGCCACAAAAGAAGCCAAATAAGATGCTATCTGTGAATTACTGGTGAAACTAGCAACATGGAAACACTGACTTGAAAGTGACAAGAACTTTGCTGTACCAAAGGGACTGCTCTGGAATCTAACCAATCATAACTGCCTTGGAGAGTGAACTGTGTTTCCCTCCGCCGAAACTCTCCCTTCAACCTCATGACAGGCCTGCATTTCTCAAAGAGCTAATTCCACATTTTTCCAGGGAGATGAGAAACCTTACTGTGTGGTAAATCCCACAAACAGGCCCATTTTTCACCAATTAATCTCTGCCCACAGCCATGACCTAAAACAGACCATTTTCGTATATGGCCATAGTTCACATACATAGCAAAAATCCCGAGAAATTAGCACAAGCATTTGACCCAGAGGAAAAAAAGACCAGAATTTCCCTTTCCATTTCTGTCTCTTGAACAAAAGAAGAAATATTTAATAGAGTTTTCAAATCGATTACTCAAATGCTTTCCTTAAAAGACCAAAATCCATGGTGTCTCTTTTTTCCACCATCACAATGGAAATTTTTGTTTTTAAGTATCCTCACAACACAGCGCAACAAATACCTTTTTTAAATGATATGCACAGAACTCATCACTACCAAAGTAGGAAACTGAGTGGATGCATTTGAGCTTTTACAGAAGAGCATGGCAAAGCTACCAATGGCATCCCTGAAATGCCCATTATAAATTCTCGTAAGAAATAATAAACCGATTTGAAAATTAGAACAAATTCAGATTAAAGATGTTGTTTTAAAACCTTGGGTAGTAATCTGAGGTGGGATAGGCGTGGAAATATTAATGGCCTAGAAATCCTTTTCATAGTTTGTAATCCTGGCCCAGCCATTCATGCCCTGGCAGTAAGCAAGTCACATAACATTTCCAGTCCAGTCCTCATTCTTCTCAATTGTAAAATTGCCAAAAGTTCATTTTGAAGACCTTTCACAAGTTCCTTCCGGTCTTGGGGCGCCTGGGTGGCTCAGTCAGTTGAGCCCCAGACTTCAGCTCAGGTCATGATCTCACGGTTCGTGGATTCTAGCCCTGCGTCGTTGGTCTCTGGGCTGACAGCTCGGAGCCTGGAGCCTGCTTCAGATTCTGTGTCTCCCTCTTTCTGCCCCTCCCCCACTCTTTAAAACAAACAAACAAACAAACAAAAAAGTCCCTTCCAGTCTCAAAATTTTAATATCCGTATGACAAAAATATATAGGCATCGTTAGGATCCATGTTCCAGATTGCCAAGAGCAACCTTTAAATTATTTGTACCATCAAACTAAAGCAAACTCTCAGTGTTGACAGATCAAAATAAAAGGCTTTGTATCAAAGAACTATTATCTGGCAAATAAAATTCAAAATACTCTTCATAGTTTCCAGTTCTTTCACCTTTTTTCAGCTGTCTACCCAAGTCTTTATAAGGCTGACAGCCCAAGTCTTTCAATAACCTATATTTGGCCTGCATACCTCTAAACACCAACCCAGCACCTGACAGGATTCTAAAATAAAATGTAAGGACGTAACCAAAGACCATCAGTTTACTTAACTAAAATTATGCACAAAAAGAATGAGCTTGCTATGTTTATAGCAACTCCCTTCTCTGTTTACAGTCCATGTCAAAGATTATTAGTAAGGCACATTTCTTAGAGTTCAGATTATTTAATTATTCTTTTGCCAGATATAAACAACCAATAGAATTACTTAGCTCTTGTCTTTAGGTTCAGGAATGTATGACCGTTATCTGTTGTGAAAAAAAGAAAAAAAAAGACCTAAAGTCAACGTCACAACATACCTTTGACTTTTCTCAGTACTCTACCCCACCCTTATTTTACCTAACTTTGCCTGTGCTCACATCTAGACCCCATGATCTCCTCCACCAGAATCATTCTCCCAGTTTGATGATCCTACGACATGGGATCCTAGTGCTTACCACCCAGCTCCCCAGCTGTCCTGGTGCAATGCAACCCCATATGTATTCCTCTATTCTAAATGGGGTCCTTGCTCTCAAGTTCCAGACACCCAGTTTTCCCAGGTTCCCCAGTTTGTAGGATGAGAATTTCGTTCTCCATTTTAGGTACCGACACCAGTAAGTTGATAGTGCCTCCAATTAACTATGGGAAAGCTAAAACCCTGTTTAGGTCTTTCCAATCTCAGAGCCAAAAACTCGGTTCCTAAACACTAGTCCACTATTCTAGTGGCTAAGTATCCCCCTTGACAGACCTTCTAGATGCTGTTGCTTACCCACTTGTCTAACCTTATAGGCAGCACGACTTTTACTTCCTCAATTCTCCCGTATACCATTTAATCTCTCTCCCATATTGAATGTATGTCCCATCACTGGGCTCAGCCCAGCGATTAGAACACTACCTCTTCATCTGGGACCCCTGGTGCTCACCATTGCTGCACTGGAAATTGCCTTCTCTATGAATTACCTTGTTCTCTCCTTAACCTTCATCTTCAGAGAAGCAAAATAACAATTGAGCCTCCTGTTAGGTCTCAGCTCCTCCTCCCCATCTGTCCTATCTTCTGATAAAGTGCAACTACCTGGCCTTATAACTTGTGCTTTCAACCTTTTTTAAGAAGGTAGGATTATTTTCTAACTTTAAAATCCAGATGTAAAGAAAATCCATTTCTAGGGCAGTGTTTCCAGAAATTCCCTTCTAAAATTAAATATTTTTTAATGAATCTTAGTAGCTACATCTATTGGTGACTCTTATAATAATTCTCACGGAATGTAAGTAGGAAGGGGTAGTAAAGAGGTCGGATGAGGAATAAGACTGGGTCCAGTCATTATCACTGTCCCATGGTCAGTGACTCCTCACAATGATTATGGAGCAGCCTTTAAAGATTTGCTAATAGCAGTTGAAAAGCGGGAAATGATTGGTTGCCAGTTCTTTAAGAGCTTTTTAGTACTGTTCCCATTCTGCATTGTTGCCTCTCAACCAGGGGTTTTAAAATGTTTTTCAAAAGAAATATTATGGGGTGTCTAGGTGGCTCAGTCGGTTAAGCGTCCAACTCTTGGTTTCAGCTCAGGTCATGATTTCACAGTTGGTGAGATTGAGCCCCGCTTTGGGCTCTATACTGACAATGTGGATCCTGCGTGGGATTCTCTCTCTCCCTCTCTCTCTCTGCCCCTTCCCTGCTCCCTCTCTCCCTCTGTCTCTCAAAAAAATAAATATAAACATTAAAAAATACATTAAAAAGAAAAAATATTATGCAAACAAACTGACGGTTACCAGCGGGGAGCTGTGGCGGGGTTGGGGGGGAGCTGGCAGGGGGAGATGGGTTAAATAGACGATGGGTATGAAGGAATGCACTTATTGTGATGAGCACCGGCTGTTGTATGGAAGTAACGAATCACTACATTGTACACCTGAAAGTAATATTACACTGTATGTTAATTAACTGGAATTTAAACAAAACTTTAAAAAAAAGAAATAGTATGCAAATAAAAGCAGAATGCTTTTACTGTAGTGGAGGTATCCCCTGGAACCTGTCAACACCAACCAAGCAGTTCTGACACCTATTTTCTGACCTGAAACCCCTCTTTAGAACCCTTGGGCAAAAAAAGGAAGGGAGGAAGGGAAGGAAGGAAGTGAGAAAGTAAAGAAGGGAGGGAGGGAGAAAGGAAGGAAAAGGAGGAAGGGAGAAATTTTCTTTTTTTTTTTTAAGTATATTTATTTTGAGAGAGACAGAGCATGTGGGAGGGGCAAAGAGGGAGGGAGAGAGAATCCTAAGCAGGCTCACACTGATATTGCAGGGAGTCCAACACAGGGCTCAAACTTGAGAACTGCAAGATCATGACCGGAGCCAAAATCAGGAGTTGGGCACTCAACTGACTGAGCCACCCAGGCACCCCAGAAAGATTTCCAACCTCTAAAAAATATACCACAAAAAATGGATTTGGGGACGCTTGAGTGGTTTAGTCAGTTGGGTGTCTGACTCTCGATTTTGGCTCAGGTCATGATCCTACGGTTCAGGCTCCACGTTAACAGTGTAGAGCCTGCACCAGATTCTCTCCTTCCCTTTCTCTCTCTCTCAAAATAAATGGATCAGCTTTAGAAAAATGGATTTGAATTTGATTTGGGAAAATGCTTAGAACTGAGTGCTCTTTCTAAAATGCATTTTTTCTGAATTCAGTAATAAAAACAGCGCGACTTTCTCAGAGATCATGATATAAAACAGTCTGACTAATTTTAAATATCAAAGAAACTTGTAAGAATAGCCAGTAAATTAACCAGTTTGAGATTTCAAATTCCTAAAACTAGAGCCATTCCTTAAGATACCTGAAAACCTTAAAAGATTTTGAAAGAATGAAAGAATTAGCATTTACAAATATACATTTGAAAATCAAATAGACTGGCTTTTCTCTGGTACAGAAAGGATCCCTGTGTTCAATGTGCAATGGCGACTCTATTGTCTACGTGTGTTACCAAAACCCATTTTCCTTCCAGCTGACATTCCCAGGTCTGGACCTCCCTTTGACTCACTCTTTAGTTTTAGTTCATCTCAACAAGACCACTCTATGCAGAGCACTCTGCTAGATAAAAATTATAAAATTCTTTAGAAGTTTCCTCAAGCTGTAGCTTTATGTCTATGCACATACTGTGACGGAGCACAAGAGAATATGTGATAGAAACGGTCGAGAACAGTGATTCAGAACTATTAAAGAAGAAGAGAATCATTCTTTTCCAGAGTCTCCCCACTGTATGGTTGTCTCCTCTTCTTTTCACGACCTGTTTCTCCTCTACCAGTTCCAGTGGTCTCCCCAGACTCTATCTGCCTAGCTATCTTCTTATCTCACTCCCCTCCCCTTGCCTTGTCTCTTTCATCTTTATATTTAATTCCCTCACTACTTTTACTTCCTCAGTTCTCCTATGTACATTTAATCCCTCTCCCTTATTGAATGCATTCATTCATTCAACATTTATTAAGTGCCTGGCATTGTGCTGGGCATTGTGCTAGCTGACAAGGACCCAGTGATGACAGGTATAGTTCCTCCCTTTAAGGGTTCAGAGTGCAAGCTAAGAAAAGTAAAAAGACTACTAGAGTTCAGTGTAATAGGCACTGTGATGTAGAAGTAAGTAAGCTCAGTGTACTATGGGAGTTCAGAGAGACGCCTAACCCAGACTGGAGTGGGAATATTGGGTAGGGAATAATGCTGTTGGGCAGTCAGAGAAAGACATTTATTTCTAGGCTTGGTATTGAAAGTTGAGTAGCAGTAACCTACATAAAGTAGGAAGAAATATAATCTGGGCAAAGGAAGCAAGAAAGTGCAAAACTGGAGGAACACAACCGTAGTGCATTTGGGAAATCTCAAGTATCCTGTGGCTGGAGTGTAAGGTATGCAGGGACAAAGAACAAAAATGAGGAGGCCAGAGAGATGGTGTGTTTCTCATAGGGAATTGGACTTGATTGTTTCTATTTGTTATATAAAAGTTTCCATGTCTGTTATCATATGTGTTTATTTACATGGCTACCTCTTCAATACACTCTTCAAACACAAGAATTCTGTCCTATTCAATCTTATCTCAATCTCCATGCCATGAGTAGCAGAGTTCTTTGTTAAGACCCAAAAACAATTTTTCTTAAGTAACCTGTACAGGCTTGAACTCACGTCCTGGAGACCAAGAGTCGCTTGCTGCACTGACTGACCAGCCAGGTGTCCCAATACTCAAAATGTTTTGAAGTATGTTTGTATTTTTAAAAAATTAATAAATCAGATTTTTTAGTTGTATGCCCTTGAATGTTTTTTATTGGTCGATGGATTTAAATCAAAACTCTTAATATATCATTTAATACAAAAAATGTTCCGTATTGTTATTGAAAAATGTTTTTCTTAACCTCCATTTTTTACCGACTCAGTAAAAGAACCTTTTCTATCCTAGGTTTATAGAAAGCATTATACATATGTTTATGTTCGGTTTAATTTCCAGTAAAATAAGTGTTTAAGATGGCGCGGGTGAATTTTTGTTTTTAATTCAAGTGATGATACCTGGATGCCTTTTGCTATGAAAGAATACATTCTACTACTTCAAGAATTTCCCTTTCTCTATTTCTAGTTTTCAGAGCAACAGTTGTATCTATGACACAAACCCACCATACTTTTACAAAAAAAAAAACAAAACAAAACTGATAAAGGTATTAATTATATAGCTATTTATCTGAAACTTCCTGGATTTTGTGTGTTAAGCCTAAAACCTGAACCTTGAACAATAAACAGCAATGCAAACCCCTTCCAAGTTTTCCTGTTCCCTCCTTAGACAAGCGGTAGTTTCTTCAGCTCCGGCTATCCCAGCAGATCTGAAGGATCACAGCCACTACGGTGGCAGCCTACCGTTGACACTGAACTTGTGGTTAATTGTGGAGTTCTGCCACAAAACCACCTCACTACCACAAGCTGGATTTTTGCCCAGGACAGTGACAAACTGCCAGGCCAAGCAATATACAGGAGCAGCAGGAGCAAACCGCCTTTTACCCCAGACAGCAGTCGTTTCTGGACTCCAAATGGAGGCGGCAGTGGGCACACCGAAGAAAAATGCAGAAGTATGCTTTCTGCACTAAACCTACTGAAAGTGTCCTTTTGTTGTTTTGCAGCTCAAAACGATTCATCCAAATCATTAGCATCACCAACAAATGTGAGACTATTCATTAGTAAATTTTCTTAAATGGGCATCGAGATGGGAAATAAAACTCTAATCCTATTACTCTTAACTACTAAGTGAGCCGCCTACATATGATCATTGCAATTAAGAGCAAATAATGTGTCTTTGTGTGTGTTACTAAGCTGCACGCAGCAGCAGGCCGCTCTGGAAACTTTATTTGACAGTCCCGGCAACATGCTGTGAGGGAAGGAAACTGGCCCGTCAGATCTAGTTACCACTTTGTAGCTGCATGACGTTGGAGGTTACTTAACGTCTCACATTGCCTACTTCACCTACAAAATGGGGATAACAGGGTCTCTGCCATCGGGTCGCTGTTATGGACTCAATTAAATTAATATGTAAAATAACTAACAATTACTAGATGCTCAGTAAATTTATGTTTCTTACATCCTACCGTGTTCTTTACCTTTTCGCCATCTTCTCGGGTCTTTTCGAGATTCCCTCGGTTCTGGGTTGTTCCAAGGATATCCTCAGATTACATATATCATCTGTTTAACTCATTTTCAAGGCTTTCTCTCAGGGCTATTTTGTTCAACTAAAGTCTAAAGTCTTTGTCTTCCTAACTATGCAATCAAATAGATAAATTAGCAACTCTCTTTCATCAGAAGACAGATGCTACACCGGGTTTAATGTTCCATTCTAATTATGTACTATAAATGTAAAAAACGTAAAACATTGGGGCGCTTGGGTGGCTCAGTTGATTGAGCAACCAACTTCAGCTCAGGTCATGATCTCATGGTCCGTGAGTTTGAGCCCCACGTCGGGCTCTGTGCTGACAGCTCAGAACCTGGAGCCTGCTTCAAGTTCTCTGTCTCCCTCTCTTTCTGCTCCTCCCCTGCTTGCTCTCTCTCTCTCTCTCTCTCAAAAAATAAACACTAAAAATTTTGAAAAAAAATTTTAATACATTAATGTTTAAAGGAATGACTGCATATTATCGTCATAATTTTGTGGGCCTTTTATCTTAGATTTCATTCTGCTGAAAGATTTTGATTTAAGGCCCATATGTGGTAACAGGGAGAAACAGAAAAAAAAAAATCAAACATCAACAACCGATTCCATCCGCAATAGCATTAAACTTAGTGAAGACAAGAAAATATTTATGTTTGTAAAAGTTTATTCATTCATTCAGCATGTGCCGGGCCTTGCCCTAGATACTAAAAATACAAATATGAATAAGATATAGTGCTTGGCCTCAGTTTGGTAGAGGAGAAAATATGTAAACAAGTGCAGCACAGTATGAAATGTCCTAATATAGCTCTTACCAATTACAGTGGTGGGACAGAGAGGAATTCATAGATAAAGACATGCTAGCTCCTGTATTGAATAGGGGTCCCTCGGTAGACAAGGAGAAAACTGAGCATGCCAGACAGAGAGCAGTATGTCCAAAGACATGAAAGCACGAAGCAGCATGAACATTTCTATAACCAGGTTGGTACGATTTGGGTTGGTTGGAGGATGACCATAGAGAAATGATACCAGATAGATGGGTAGAAGGGCTTCCAAATCCTGGGAAGCCCTATATGCCATCCTAAAGAGCTGGGATTTATTCTGTGAGTGAGAAGCAACCATTAAAGGTTTTAAAGCAAGGAACAGACATATCATTTTTTTTTCTTTTGCAGACCTATTTTAATTGTGCGTTTCAAATCTCAGTGCTGGAACTTCATGAAGAATAGTTTGGAAGAATGTGAGACCAAATCTAGAAAATAATTTAGGAAACCATTATAACAGGCTAAATTAAAGTTCTGGAAGGCAATGGTAGTAAATTTGGAAAGGAAGGACTGAATGAATAAATAGCAACCACAGAACTTTCTGATCAATTCCACAGGCAGAAAAGGGGAATGCGGAGAGGTTTCCCTAGGTCTAAGCTAGGTGACTACAGTATCGTGAAGCCATTAACCAGGATAAGAAGTCCTAGAGGAATAATTAAAATAAAGATGATGGATTTCATTCTGAAGAGGTTGAATCCAAGTGGAGACCCTCCTTGGCAGTTAGATGTATGAGTCTGAAGCTCAGAGAGCAGTCTGGACGAAAGAAATAGTTTGGAAGCCTGTGGTATATAGGCAGAAGCAGAAGCCCTGGAGGAAAATGGGCTATCCCCCAGGAGAATACACAGTGTGAAGTATACAGTGTGAGAAGAGAAGAGATTCTGTGTCTGTACTCTGAGGAATACCAACTTATAAGGGACATGAGAGCAAAAGAATTTCTCAAAAGGATGACTAAAAAGGAACTGGCAAAGTTAGAAAGATAATCAAGCAGGATAGTGTTACTTACTAAAATAAGGATGGGGAGCACCTGGATGGCTCAGTCAGTTGAGTGCCTGACTCTTGATTTTGGCTCAGGTCATAATCCCAGGGTCGTGGGATGGAGCCCTATATCAGCCTCCGTGCTGAGCATGGAACCTGCTTGAGATTCTCTCTCTCCCTCTCACCCTCTGCCCCCTCCCATGCTCACTCTCTCCCTCTCTCCCTCTCTCTTATTTTCATTAATTAATTAATTAAAATAAGGATAGGACATTTAAAGCAGAGGGACTGGGGAGCCAGGGTGGCTCAGTCAGTTGAGCGTCTGACTTCTGCTCAGGTCATGATCTCGTAGTACATGAGTTTGAGCTCCATGTCGGGCTCTGTACTGACAGCTCAGAGCCTGGAGCCTGCTTGGATTTCTGTGTCTCCCTCTCTCTCTGCTCTTCCCCTGCTTATGCTCTATCTCTCTCTCTTTAAAAAATATATAAACATTAAAACAATTTTTTGAAGAAGAGGGACAAAAGATGTTGAATGCCACATTTTAAAAAGACAAAGACAGGAAAATATCCATAGGAAGTCATTGCCAACCTTATGTGGAATAGTTGCCAAGGTAGGGGCAGAAGGCAGATTGCAGTGGATTGAAAAATGAATTAATATTTATGTTAACATTAGGAAAAGTTTCATTCTAGAAAGTTTAACCAGGAAAAAGCTTTGCCTTTAGTTTCATCATTATTTTTGTTAGTTTGAGCTAAAAATCATAATTTAATTTTTTGTCATTTGTTTAATGTTTATTTATTTTTGAGAGAGAGAGAGAGACAGAGTGCAAGGAGGAGAGGGGCAGAGAGAGAGGGAGACACGGAATCTGAAGCAGGCTCCAGGCTCTGAGCTGTCAGCACAGAGCCCGATGCAGAGCTCAAACTCATGTACCACAAGATCATGACCTGAGCCAAAGTTGGACGCTTAACTGGCTGAGCCACCCAGGTGCCCCCCAAAAAGCATAATTTAAATAGCTTTCCTGATACAATATAAAGACCACACACACACACACACACACACACGCACACACACACACTTTTCTACTGTATAAAAATAATAGCACTTCCCTTAATGGTGTATCTACAGTCTTCCCTACATCTTTTTTTTTTTAAGTAATCTTTACACCCAACATGAGGCTTGAACTTACAACCCTGTGATCAAGAGTCTCACATTCTACTGACTGAGCCAGCCAAGTGCACCCTTCCCTATATCTTTATAAATAGGTATTATAAACTAGCATTTATTTTGTGGTCATAGTGGTGTCCTACAAATAAATGAATAAAAAATAAGTGAGATCATGGATTTTATGTAATACAGAAGCTAATAAATGTTTAACATACCTATGAGAGTTTTTTTTAACTAAGTAGTTATTATTTAGCTTAGATGAATAGTGCAATCTTAGTCTGATTCTTTTTTTCTTTGCATCTCTTTGAAGTTGGTGAGAAATCATTTTTTTTAGAAGACACATTTGGTAAGATCATTTAAATGCCCTTGTTCAACATTCTTAACTTAAAATCACAATATTTTCAGCAGCTCTGCAAATAATAAACAAGCCACTAAATCTAATGAAAAACAAAAGGTAGGTTTGTACAGTTAGAAAATTTTTTAAAAAACATGTGGTCAGATAATTCAGACAAAAGCAAGCATATTTAACATCCATTTCCTGCTAAACAACCAGGACCTAGTGCAGTGTTCCAGTTGACCTACCATCAGTCTTCACTCCAATTTTGTTTGGACTGTTCCCAGTGACAACTCTCAAGCATGGTTTGGTGCTTTAGTAACTATATTAAATGTAAGTGCAAACTGTGAAAACTAACAAGAACCCTCGTATAAATTCAAGATTTTAATATTGTCTATGGGGATGGGGTGTGTAATCATATTTGGAAGGATGACTAACACTTGTCCACTCTAATATGGACAAGACTTTAAATAAACCAAAACTATGGGTTTTTTTTTAACCAATAAGCCCCATGGGTATGGCTGATATTATTCCTTGGTAACCTCTCCTTTTTACAGGTGAAAAGGTTTACATCAGATTTCCTCTCATTATGACCTTTCAAATGTTGTCTGGACCAGCAACCCACTCTCTTTAAACAAATACCAACCAACCAGGAAACCATGAGGTTTTATTGTGCTATAAAATAGACCAGACATTTCCAAGCCTTCATAGGAATGAACCTGACTAAATCATTACTAAAAATAGTTTCAAAATAAACTGTAGGCTCCAAGTTTCTCTAACAATCAAAATTCCTTCATCCTTCATCAACCTCGTTCTCAAGCTCTTTACTCTGGCCACATATTCATAAGAACCAAGCGGTGGTAGAGGCAGGAAAAACTTCCCTTCTTCCCTTCTAGGTTCTTTGGCTGCCCAATAAGTAAGTTGATATAAGACAGATTAACAAAAGAAAAATAAATTTTGTACATAAAACAGCCCCATAAAAATATGAGATGCAAAAGACTGCCAGGTAACTGAAGCTTATACAACATCTTAAACTAAGGAAACCGAAGGAGAAGAAGGCAGTTCGCAGGAAGGCAGAGAAGATGTTTAGAAAACAAAAGTTGCCTTGTTATGCAGATAAATGTATCAGGTAAAAAGGTGTCTCTGGTAATAGCTCTCTTCCTTTTCCAATGTAAATTTTGGCAGTTGAGGCGAAGGTAAAGAGTTTTTTCTGAAATCTTCTGGGTTTTGATTGTCTTTAGCTCCAAACAATCCTATGCGAGAGTATTTGGGGATGGCAAAAACTACTCCCATTTAGGATTCACTTCGATTCGATTACTGGGATATAAGAATTGAGAAAAATGTGAGCTTTATTCCCTGAATACATTTGCATTTGTCAAAATTCTGTTTCCAGTTTTTCTATACACTACCAGACCCTAAATCACGGCTACTTCTTCCAGTATATGGCGGGCATACAGTGAATTTTGCAAAGAATTAAACCAGATCTTCAGCTTAAAAAAGTAAATCACCACTGATTCCAAATATTTATTAATTTAACCTATTTCAATTCCCTCAAAGGAATACACGTTGTATGCGTGTATGTATGTTGCACATGTGTATGTGTTTGGGATGGAATCAGTTGTGTGAGAAGTAAAGGAGATGATTCATTTTCAGAAATACCGAATAAAAGCTGTATTGTCTAGTTAACAGTAGGTTTACAACCTATAGGAAATATGTACGAACCCCCCTCCTCAACAACGGAGTCCCAAACCTTTACACACTTAACCTACTGGTTGTTCTTCCCCTCTCTGTTTTGAGGGCTTATTTTTTGCAACAAGCATGTGCCAAGAACAAAGGGAGGAGGAACTGAAAGTTCCTCCTGAGGGAATGTACATTTGTTCCAATCAGACTACTTTTTGCCTTACATGGGCATAGGCGATGTCCCGGTAAGGCTGTGACCTCTGTAGTACTCAGCCAATGAGGAACAAGGGGAGGGACTTGCATGCTAGGGAATAAATTGTCTGCTGTAACTGCCCTGAGTGTGCCTGTCCATCAGACACCTGCTCTTGCAAGAACATTGGTTAAAGCCTCACTTGTGCTCTGAGTCTCCACACCCCTCCTTTGATTGGGTCGGTGGGCTTGTTTCTCATGGTTGTCAACAGCCAGTGGGGAACACAACATATACGAATAATTATAATGCAAAATGGAATACACAAAGAGATAGCCAGATTGTAATGGGGATCAAGAAACATGACATGAGATAGGTGGGATTTAAAGCCCGCTTTAAGGGGCTTGGGTGTCCCAGTCAGTTAAACATCCAACTATTGACTTTGGCTCAGGCCGTAATCTCACAGTTTGTGAGTTTGAGCCCCATGTCAGACTCAGCCCAGACAATGTGGAGACTGATTGGAATTTTCTCTCTGTCTCTTCCCCGCCTCTCAAAATAAATAAATAAATAAACTTAAAAAAGAAAAGTCCACCTTAAAGGTTGTGTAGGATTAGAGATGAGAGAGGAGACAATAAAAGATGAAAGGAAAGGTAAAAGAAAAAAGAGACATTGCAAGGAAGAAAAAAGTGAAGAAAGTTTCCATGGACCACTATGTACCAGAACATAAAGTTGAAGAATGGTAAAAATGTCTAAATTATGAAGCATCCTCTAATCCTCTATCTCTATTCCTCACAACAATATTAAGGTAGTAATAATATTCATTTTACATATAGGTAAATTGAGGCATGGGGAAATGAAGTATTTTGGCAAAGATTCCCAATCTAGTAATTGATAGAACAAGGATTCAAATCCAGGCAGTGTGACTACAAACTTCTATGTGCTTCCCATTGTATGGGTAATTATTACACTTTGGTACCCAAAAATCACCTAAACAACTTTTACCCAGTTGGTAAAAATGCAGATTGTTGAACCTCAACAGTTCTGATTTAGTAAATCCAAGATGGAACTGAGGAATCTGCATTTCTACCAAACACCTCAAATGATCCTGGGGCAGAGGTCCAGGAGCCACACTATCCTGAGGTATGCCACAGCAGTATTGAGCAGGACCTAGAATGGCCTTGAACATATTTAAATGATTAGTGTTATGGACTGAACTGTGCCCTCTCCCTGTCAAAAAAATTCACATGATGAGGCCCTAACTCCCAATGCAACTGTATTTGGAGATGGGGCCTTTAAAAAGTTAAGGTTAAGCAAGGTCATAAGGGTGGGGCCCTGATCCTTCCGGACTAGTGTCCTGGTAAGAAGGAAGAGACACCTGGGGTGTGCCTGAATAGAGAAAAGGCCATGTAGGGACACAGCAAGAAGATAGCCATTTGCAACCCAAGGAGAGGGGCCTCAAGAGAAACAAACCCTGCCAGTACCTTGATCTTGGACTTCCAGTCTCCAGAACTGTGAAAGCATAAATTTCTGTTGTTTAAGCCACCGGGTCTGTAGTATTTTGTTACTGCAGCCCTAGTAGACTAGTACAATGAGTTAAATTAACTTCCTGTTTCTCTTAAACTACGTGTATCTGTCACATATCAGACACTGTGCCAAAGAAGATCTTTAATTATCATCACTCTCATAAAAGCTCACTTCTATATGGCATTTTATGATTTACAAAGCCTTTTCACATGCTCTGTTACACTTGAACTTTGCAACAAGCTTTGAGGTAGGCAAGACTCAATAAGGCAAACAGCACTTACCTGGGGTTTCTTATGAGATGTAAGGCTGAGTTCAGGTCTCAAAACCCAAATCTTAAGCTGTTTTTGCTATACCACACGCACACACACACACACACACACACACGCGCGTGTGCATCATAAAGTATGGTTATTATGTAAAAGACCCACGTGCACAAATATCTTTCCTTAGCTCTAGGGAGTAAGTAGCTTTACCCTTATTTTCTAGTTAAGTAAGCTATGGTTTCAAGAATTCAGGAGAACATTAGTAGCAAACATTAGTAGCAAAGATGAGCTCAAAATACTGTACAGATTCCTAGTAGCTAGTTCTCTTCTTTTTTTTAGGTTTATTTATTTCTTTTGAGAGAGAAAGAGAGCATGAGCTGGGGAGAGCAGAGACAGAGGAAGACAGAGAATTCGAAGCAGTTTCTGCACTGTTAGCGCAGAGCCCCAGTACAGGGCTCGAATTCAAACCCTGAGATCATGACCTGAAACATGAGCTGAAATCAGACACTTAACTGACTGAGCCAACCAGGCGCCCCGTGACTAGTTCTCTTCTTTTATTTTTTAATTTTTTTAATGTTTATTTATTTTTGAGAGAGAGAGAGACAGAGTGCAAGCTGGGAAGGGGCAGAGAGAGAGGGAGACACAGAATCTAAAGCAGGCTCCAGGGTCTGAGCTGTCAGTGCAGAGCCCAATGTGGGGTTAGAGCCCAATGTGGGGTTGGAACCCACAAATCGTGAGATCATGACCTGAGCCAAAGTCAGGGGCTTAACTGACTGAGCTACCCAGGTGCCCCTGACTAGTTCTCTTCTTAAACAATTGACTAGGCAGTAGTCGATGGGAGTAGTTCTCCCATTTATATGAACTAAGATTATGCCTTTGGTCCTTTAGGAATAGTTTTGCTCCAGATCCCAAGTGATTAAGTCTGCAGAATGCTAGAGTATACAATGGGCTATAGCTTGAGTAATAAGGGAAACTGTAAAGGGGGGGGGGGGGCCGCGGTGGTATGAAAGAGCAGTTAAAGATAGAGGAAGTGATTCCTTTACTTTCATTTTCTTTCCTTTTGCTAGCACTTCCTTTTTTTCAGTTAGCAAAATAATAAAGAAATTGCAGATTAGTATTTGCAAACAACAATATCAACACTGTATGAGTAACTTCTAGAGATCCAGTATAGGAAGGTAGATTTCTAAGTCTGTCTTCTTCATGCCCTACATTTGCCTGTTAGATAAGGTCTCGTTTCCCCAGCTGCGCTATGTTAGTTTGTATCCTCTGAGAAGCAGATGCCAAAATGGAATTAGACATGCAAGGGATTTTGAGGAGAACATGCCTGTGAAGGATACAGGAGAAAAAGCCAGAGAGCCTTCAGAGCATGACGCAAGTCTGACATCAGTGAAAGAGAGCAGGAAGGAAAGAGGATTAGGTAGAAAGAGCTTTACACTACGGCACAGTTCTGAGTTCCAACCAGGCCAATATGGAGGCCTTGAGCCAAAGTCACCTGTTAGAGGAGCCCGTTTCTCCCAGAAATGGGCTTCCATTAGCACCCCTGCCATACTATCATTGGCTAAAAGAAGTCCGAGGGAAGTGTTAGCTCAGTGCAAAAACAAGGGTGGATCCAGAGGGCAGGATTAGGTTCAACAGTCCAGTTTGCTTCCCACAACACTTTGAGTGGCACATTTTTGTGGTTGCCAGAGCACCCCAAGCTATGGACAAATCCACTTCTCTATGCAGAGTTAGGGAACAGATACTCCATGATTCCTATGAGTCTTTCTTCCTGAGAGAAAACTTAGAAAAAGGAAGTTGGTGAAAGGAATCAGAGCCCCCATTGCTGCAGTTGTTCTTGGGGCTACAACTGGTACTCATCCTCCACCTCCACGGGATTCTCAATTCCATCACTCTCAGCTACCACTTAGGCAGGCCTAGGTAGCTTACTTCATGGGGTGACCCACGCCTTCATTTCTCTTTTTTTAATTAATTAATTTATTTTTAAGTTTATTTTTTTGAGAGAGACAGTGAGCAGAGGAGGGACAGAGAGGGAGAGAGAGAATCTCAAGCAAGCTCTGCAGTGTCAGTGCAGAGCCCAATGTGGGGCTTGAGCTCATGAACCATGAGATCATGACCCGAGCCAAAATTAAGAGTCAGATGCTCAACCAGCTGAGCCACCCAGGCATCCCTATTGCTTTTTTTTTTTTTAATATTTATTTATTTTTGGGAGAGTGCAAGCAGGGCAGGGGCAGAGAGAGGGGACAAAGGATTGTAAGTGGGCTCTGCATTGACAGGCTGACAGCAGCGAGCCTGATGTGGGGCTCAAACTCATGAACCACGAGATGGGTGACCTGAGCTAAAGTCAGATGCTCAACCGACTGAGCCACTCAGATGCCTCCAAACCTTCATTTCTGATGAACCTCAGCTCTAGGCAATTGTACCCTGTTCAAGTCAGTGTTGCTGCCCATGTCCATTCATAGCTACAGTGGATCAAGGGAGTACCAGGAGGCTTCTAAGTAGGTCACCTGAGTTCCAAACATTTTCTTATCCCCGTTGTGTAAAAGCAGCACTATCTTCTCCTGATGATCAGAGTTGATTACCCCTGCCAAGATAAGAAGGTTCTCTTCTCACCTGTTGGTCTTGGGTGCAAGGAGTCCAAAGTACCCAGGGTGTATCCATAGCATATGGTCCAATGAGATATTTACTCTATCCCCTGACAAGAGCACATCCCTTTTGGGCACAAGAACTGCCAGAATTGAAGGTACAGGAAGCACAAAATCTCCCAGTGAATTTTGGGAATGATGGTAAGTGGTGCCATTATGGATTCTACCCCCTTGGTGTCCATTGTGTTCTTCCTACTGGGGACCATACAGAGGTCTCTGATGTAGCCCAGATCCCATTTCAGCCACTGCAGTTGCAACAACACCCCTCCTCTAGCTCATACCGATAGTTATATGGGCAAGGAGGAGAGGGTTCTCATATAACCAGTGAGGAAGGAGGAAAAGCCTGAGGAAAGATGGCACTTCATCCTTCCAGGGTGCTGCTTCTGAGCTGGCGTTGCAGCTGTGCCTTTAGAAGCATCCTGATAGATGCTTCAAAATGATGCGGGATATGATATGGCATGACATGATATAATATATGATGATATGATATGATATGATATGATAGTGCATCCCCATGAATCCAATCCTACATCTCCTTCACAACAAAGTGGATCACCTGTTCAGATGTTTGATTGTGTGGGATTCTACACCCGTGGATCAGGCATTCTGCAAGTCCCTGGGATTGTGGTGCTGACTGATGCACTGCAATTAGGAAAGACAAGACTGGACCCAGCATTTGTATCCATCCCTGTAAAGACAAACTACTAGTTCTTGTAGTTGGCTTTCTACCAGTTAACCAGTTGGTCTCATCAAGAAATAATTATATTGGTCTCTGTTGCTCATAGGCTGGACATTCAGCAACAGCAGAAGCTAGATCAGCTTTGGGAATGGGATGTCCACACTATTGAATTCATGCATAGCAGGTCTCTGCCACCTTGGCAACTTTGTCCATGTGCCATCATAGCTGTTCCATGGTGGCCAATGACAAAGCCTGGTCTACTGATCTAGTTATTATATTTACTTGGCTATTTACAGTAACTGTTCCAAGGTGGATGCTTTCTATTAGGCTATAATGTGTGATACAAACTCTTCATGTTCATCGACATGCCTCTATCTTTTTGTCTCCAATTTTCTAATTTTTTTCTCTCCAGGCCACTTCCCACATCTGTATATACTGGGCCAGTTTTCACCACACAAAACATAGATGTGCAGGTGCACCGTTCACAGCTCCACCCTTTGGGAATATTTTCCCTCCCTGCTGTTTCTACCAATGTAGCTATAATGCAGCCATGGTCCATTTTCAGCTTGTGCTCACATGTTGAACACACCTATGTATAAATCAGGCTTTGGCTTTTCCTTCTCCTTCAGTTGGTCTTACAGGAACCTTATATGGCCATAGGAGCAAGCTGAGGAAGGATAGAGCTGCAACTGTTGTGAGCCACATGTAGGTCTGAGCTACTTACCACTTGAGTAGTTTACTGTGTCCTCTGTTCTGCTTGGGCTCATTCCCACAAGTATCATTTCCATATTACCACGGACTGCTGCTGGATCTATCTGACTTTATAACTTGACATATTTAACAAAACCTAGTTCATAATGGGCAGCTCTGGACCCATGGTCACTCGGTGCCCCATGAAGCATTCTGCCTCTCCTAGTCCCAATAACTCACCAAGCACTATTTCCCAAAAGGCATATAATTTTATGTTACAAATGGAATCCCAGAAGCCTGCATTATTATGCTCCCAAAAGGCTTGCCATAAGACACTGTATCTTTTCCCACCACAGACACTTCTAACACCTTAAGATCTGCTGGATTTTATGGCCCAAGTAATGGGGCTATTCGTACTGTAGAATGGACCTCCCCACACAGACCTGCAGCTTTCCGTGTCACTAGGTATATGCATCATTTGTAAATTTGGAATGTGTTGTGTCTAGAACCCAAAGAGCCCTACCAGGAATGATTTTTTCTTCTTTGTGTTAGCAAATGCAAGATGCGACAATTCTCTTTTACTTGAAGAAGGTATCTTGTCATGCTTCTGACTACCAGAACCCTAAAAACTTCACTGAAGTGTCAGATCCCTGGATATCCATAAAATTATCTCCAACCTTCTGGAACACTGTGTCTTACTGATCCCTTTAGCATACTAGTCACTTCTTGCTCATCCTAAACAATTAGCATGATGCCATCAATGTAATGCCTCAGTGGGATGTTCTGTGGGATATCCAGGCAGTCCAGATTTCTTTTTTTTTTTCATAAGTCCAGATTTCTTCAGAGTATCTCTTCAGAGGGTAGGAGAATTAATGTAGCCCTAAGGCAAAAGCTTAAATGAATATTGTCACCTATTCTATAGCATTATGAACAGTTTCTGAATCTTTCTTCTAACTGGAATAGAAAAGAATGTGTTTGCCATATAGATTGCACATACCATGAGCCTGAAGCCTTATTAATATGCTCTATCAATTACACAATGCCCAGCAAGTCAGATGCAATTAGGGCTATTAATTGCTTGACCCTGAACTCCTAAAAGGCAGAGTGGGTACCCAACCTTTTTTGTTCGTTTGTTTCTATCTAGAGCAACTAGGACAGTACCTAGAACAAACATTCTATAAGTAATTTATAAATGAATTAATACATTGGGGATGAAATTCAAGAATATGGCTACTTAAATTGACTTGATAAACTGACCTTAATTCATAGGGTTATCATGAGGACTAAATGGTTCCCCACCAAATGTAAAGCATTGACGACAGTGCCTAGCACCTAAAAAGTAGCCAGTATATCTTATTAATTTTATTTTCCACATCATAGAGAACTATCAGATGATAGAGATGTGACATTAGGCTAACTCCTGGCTCAGGCAGTAGAGTATGTGACTCTTGATCTCGGCCCATGTTCAAGGCCCATGTTGGGTGTAGAGTCTATTTAAATTTTTTTAAGTTTACTTATTTTCAGAGAGAGAAAAAATGCATGAGCAGGGGAGGGGCAGAGAGAGAGAGGGAGAGAGAGATAATCCCAAGCAGGCTCCACACCAGCAGCCACAGAGCCCAACAAATGGCTTGACCTTAGAACTCATGAACCTGAGCCGAAACCAAGAGTTGGATGCTTAACCAACTGAGCCACTAAGGTGCCTCTATTTTTTTTTTTTTTTGATAGGTTAGTGTAAGAGCCAGTACAAGAAAATGAAAAAGTATACCAGAACACACACACACACACACACACACACACACACACACGCACACCTAGTCTTCATTAGGAGAAATACTTTTCTTGCATATTACTGTGATTGAGACAACTTAAAACTATTACCCTCTGGCATTAGCTTAGAAGTCAAATTTAAAATGATTTTAATGATTATCAGGAAACTGCCAAGTCTCATTACACTTTCCCAACAATTGTCACAGTGAAAGCTGTGACATAATTCCAGGGTCTCTAAGAAGAGATCCACACTTGCTACTTCTAAGAAAGCTAGGAAAATGGTACCAGACAAAACCTGAACAGGACTTCTTTCTCCTACAAAGAAAGCTTGGCCACTTTGACAAGTCTTCAGTACCTGCTCTCAGTTATCAATATACCATCCCACAACCAGGCTCGGATGACCTTGAAACTTAGGAAGTTGTTTTGTTGTTTGATTGCCAGTATCTCTGTTGTTACACAGCCTTCCAGAACAGAATCACCAGACTGAATGTATTCTGCCAGTGAGTCAGTGGCTTGTTAGCACTTTTGGCCTCCAGATGGTTTGAGACAAAGGCTAGACTAAGGGTAACTCCCAAGTGTAACCAGTGGAAAGTCTCTTTTGCTGAGGGACTCTAGTCTACTGGGCTAGGGGCCAGGACGTGGGTTTCTTTCGCAACCTCCCAGCACTGCTCTGGCCTTTTCTATTACCCCTGTAAGTCGAGTCACCTGAGAGGCCAGGAGTTACACTGGCTGTACAGTCTGAACGGTGAAGGTTGGAAGTAAATCCTGATGGACCAATAGCTTGGATCTGTTTCATGAATAAACAGAGGAGTTCAGACGTGGGTCAATATTAGTTATAGAGGAAATCCTACTGGTTTTATTCTTTCTTCTGTTACAGTTACATTTATCAAAGAACTCAAGTAGAGCTTTTTGCTGTGATATAATGCTAAAAACACCATTTAAAACACACACACACACACCCTAACCAAGAATGTTTGTAAACAAATAGGATATCATTGTCGTTTTTACTATTAGGTACCTGAGAATTAAAAGTATTTTCCCAATATTCTTCACTTATAAAACTTAAAATGTCCTTATTTATGAAAGGGAAATACTCATCTGGGTTCTGATGCCTTGTAGTAACCTTATCATAATTATTAAGATAAAGATAAGTAAGTGATTGCTATTAAAACCCTTTAGTTCTGCTTATTTGGCACAAATTTTGCTCCCAGTGCTCATTGCTCAAATACTAGAAATTACATGTAACAAGATTTGAGTAATCTAGCATTTAAACTTCTTGTGTACCAGTACAATGATTTCTAACCTCTTTGAAGTTGTGACAACTTATCTTGTTTGAGAGATTTCACAACTATCCTTCCTGTTCTGCTGTTTCCCACACCCTCAAGAAAAAAAATATGAATCTATTATATGGAATTTTTAAAAAAAACACTTAGATACATTTAAATTAATCTTACTTTGTTTCAGGGTTTTATTTTGTTGTTTATTTCTTTTTTTTAATAGTTTATTTATTTATTTATTTATTTATTTTTGAAAGAGACAGAGAGAGTGTGAGCAGGCTAGGGGTAGAGAGAGAGGGAGAATTCCAAGCAGGCTCCCTGCAGTCAGTGCAGAGCCTGACACAGGGCACGAACTCATGAAAGTGTGAGATCATGACCTGAGCTGAAATCAAGAGTCAGATGCTTATCCAAATGAGCCACCCAGGCACCCCTGGTGTTGATTTCTTAATATGTAATTTCCTCTTTGGAGACTGAGAGTCCCTAAAGCTTGGGCTGGAATGAACCTCTTCTCTTGCTGTATTCTTTTAGCTGTTTATATAGATGTGTACTACAGTATTTGAACATCATATTTTTGTTGATTATTTTTTTTTAATGTTTGTTTTTGAGAAAGAGAGAGCATGAACGGAGGAGGGGCAGAGAGAGGGGGCAGACCGAGGATGCACAGCGGGCTCCACGCTGGCAGCAGTGAGCCTGATGAGGGGCTTGAACTCACTAACTGTGAGATCATGACCTGAGCAAAAGGTGGACACTCAACCAACTGAGCCCCCCCCAGGTGTCCCTTCGTTGATTAATTTTAAATCTCTCTTCCAGGCTTAAATGCAAGGACCATGTCTTTTTCACTTTTTTCCAGAATTTCTAGCACAGTACTTAATACAGAGGAAGAAGATTCAATGGATGTTAGTTGAATGAATTAATGAATGAATGATCAGTGGCCTTGAGGCAGAAAAACACCCAGAATGTCAAAAATACAAAACAGAGGATCATTATTCTGGTAGTTTAAACATGGACCATGCAAGACCCTCTGTTCAAGAACTCAAATCCACTTAAGAGAATGGATGTGAAACCCTTTGTAAACTGTGAAATCCTACATGAATGTGTGCAAATATCACTGTTACTTATTACTCAGCAGCCCTCAGGGAATAGTTTCTGAATTTGTGAATCAACAGTCTGTGAAAACAACAATGAGGTTCGCTCATTGGAATAGGAGGACCATGGAGGGGTTAGTAAATGAAGCAAGTTGACAAGAAGTTGTCTCATAATGCAGTGCGAGTCCATTTTTGGAAAACTGGGTCTTGTTGAAGTCTTTCTCGATTATTCATTTCTGTGACTTGGTTTATAAATGACCATTTCTTTACATGCTTAGGACTTGGATAATTCCACATAGCATTCCCAGAAATATGTGTTACCAGGTACAAAATACACAGGCTTGATTGGTCAAGGAAACGTGTTACATTTGGATAACTCTGTTGAGATGCTAAAATAACTGACGCATTTTGAAGTGACCATTGGTAGTAAGCTTCAGTGGTTCTTGAAGATGCAATAAAAATATCAAGGCAATTTGACAAGCTACTATGGTTCAAGTAGATGTTAGTGGTAGCCAAAGTTCACAATTGTGTCAATGAAGCTGGATTCCATTAAGTCAATCAGTAACCAAGGAAATAGTTAATTGAGATACGATCACAAACCAGAAAAACAGGATAAATTAAAGAAGTAAGAGAAATAATCACATTTCTCGATAGTCACATGCTATCAGACAGCAGAATCTGATGTCTGGAAGATAAAGCAGGCAGATTTTAAAAATGGAAAATGAGACCATGGGCCAGGGCATAATTCCATAAAAGCGGTCAAATGAGAATCTTTCTGAAAAGCAGATAATGTCCTCACAGAAGGGAATTGCCTAAAAACATGTAGAACATAGCTCCTATGCTACAAGAATAATCTGCCCAAGGTCACACAGGTAAGTTGTAAAGTGGGTTTTCAAAACCAGGTTGAATGACACCGAAGGCCTTATCTTCTTTCTGCTAGACAGGGATAACCAAGATATGTGTCAAGACACTACTCTGTTGTTCTTTACCATCTTTTCTGATTCCGGGTTCAGAAAAGTCATGAATAGCAGCACTGGTAAGTAGGAAGTTTTCAACTTGTCTGGCTCACCTGTTAAGACTTTATATTTAAAAAAGGGGGGAGGGGTGCCTGGGTGCTCAGTCGTTTATGTGTCCGACTTTAGCTCAGATCATGATCTCATGGTTTGTGGGTTCGAGCCCCATGTCGGGCTCTGTGCTGAGGGCTCAGAGCCTGGAGCCTGCTTCAGATTCTGTCTTCCTCTCTCTCTCTGCCTTCCCCTGCTCATGCTCTGCCTCTCTCTGTCTTAAAAATAAATAAACATTAAAAAAAAAAAAAGCCAGGAATTAAAGAAGTTGAGAATGAACTCAAACTAAGGCACTGAAGTCTAAAGCAGCTAATCCCATTTCTGAGCTAACAACTAATCCTAGGGTGTATTAAATTCTTACTTCTGTATTTTCTGGGGGTTAGAGAAAAGTATCTCTTTATTCATTCTTCTGTTTAATGAGCTATTAATGAGGGTGTACCATGTGCTAAGCACTGGAGATCCAGAGATTAATAGAAAAGATTTCTGCCATTAAGCAGTGCATAGGTGAGGGGCACTTGGGTGGCTCAGTCAGTTAAGTTTCTGAGTTCAGCTCAGGTCACAATCTCATGGCTCATGGGTCCGAGCCCCACATCGGGCTCTGTGCTGACAGTGCAGAGACCACTTTGGATTCTCTGTCTCCCTCTCTCTCTGCCCCTCCTCCTCTCCCTCTCTCCCTCTCAAAAATAAACATTAAAAAAAAAAGTGCATAGGCAAGGAAGGAAGTGGGTGGTAGAGACAGACACGTAAATGATTACGGTACAATGTGCATGGATATTAAGAACTAAAAAGGTAATAAAAAGTAATAAATATAGGGACATTGCATTGAGGGAAAATACCTCTTCCCAATTCCTGATGTTTCCTTCCTGGTGGAGGGGGATCCACTAATATAACACCACAAACCTTCCTCCACCCCTCAACTCTTTTCTCCCAGGAAAGGAGAATTTACCGGATCGATGAGCATGAAAAAAAAGTGGGCTTGCATAGGCAAGTCCCCCATTTATTGTCTTTCTCTCTCTTTCTCCTCACAGGCAACCTGCCTGCAAAGAAGCCTGCTCTTCCATGTCTAAGTTTTCCAGAGACAGGCCCCATGCGGGGAAGCCTGCAGAAGACCGGCACTGTCTGCGACCAGGCGTTCGTTATTAGAAATCCTTCTGTTCATGGATGCAAATCACATTCTCCAACATTAGTTTTATCCAAAATAAACATTTATCTTAAGAGGCAATATTGCATAGTGGTTAGACACTGGAGCCAAACTGGTTAATACCCCAGATTAGCCACTTAATACAGCCATGTGACTTTGGGCAAAGTTACTCAACTTCCCTGTGCTTCCATTTCTCCACCTACAAAATGGGACTAAGAGCCCTCTGCCCCTCCTCATAGAGTTGGAGCCACCATACTCACAGACTTGGCCTGAAGACTGAGGTCATACATACAAAGCACTTAAAACAGTGCCTATGACAAAATCAGTGCTCTGGAAGTTTGAGCTATCATTACTATTATCATTATTATTTTTTTACTCTATCTGTCCTAATCTTTATTTCTCAATTTTTTGAAAACTTAGGCAGAAAGGAGAAATGCTATATAGGGGTTCTCCGACTCTCACTTCTAACAGCTATGAAAGTTCTTAGAGTCATTGTCCTTTTGTTTATACTTTTTGGTCTTCTTACTAGATGAGGTCTAGAAGACTCTACAAGTGAATCCCAAATGTCAGACCAAGGATCTCTGATTTTAGCTCAAGTTGGTATTGAGGTTGACACAGCTAATCAGTTGGGCCAGAGTGTTTAGTCCTTGCTTTCTGATTTTCCTTTTAATTATTATCTCCCTTTTCAACGAGATTGACTCCTTGGGTTCAGGCAGGCAGGCAGTTCCTTACCTGATTCTCAAAGATAACTCCCATGTCCCCCAGGTTTTCTGCACATTCTGGGGATTCCTCCTTTCTCTGGCCTCTGCATGTTCTACCCTGGTCTTTGCAAAGCCCTCGTAAGAAATGAAGGTTCCTTTCTACCAAGTCACATGGACTCTTTCCCTGAATTCAGACCTTTTCTAAGGAGTTTAATGGGAGAAATGGACAGATAGGCAAAAATAATTAGAATGCAATGTGTTAGGAACAGTGATAGAGCTATCTAAATGGTACCACAGGAGTGCACAAATCAGAACAGGCAACAGATGGCATACCTAAAAGGAGTGAATAAAGGAAGTTTAATAAAGGACTTTATTTACTGAGTTAGGGACAATTACGTATTAGCATTGAGAAAAGGCCCCCACACCTAGGCCTGAAGAGGCCAAGGAATGGAGCTATTACCAAAACCCAGAAAGAAAGCTTGAGCTACAAGAAGATCTACCCAACAGGAACTCTTCCAGTAGCCCCTGCCAGTCCAAGGCCCAGGAAGAAGGGAATTAGGGAAATATTACTATAATCTCACTCTCTTCTGCCCTCTGAACTTCTTCCAGGGCCTCCCATTATTCAAATCCACCAAAAAGTCAGAGGGCAAGAAAATCAGGTTATGTTGTCCAAAGAGGTGAGCCTCCAATGGCACAGGGCAGGTAAACAATGGTGGACAGGGAATCTAGAGGGGCAAACAAAGAATAGCCCAGCGCGGAGAGTAGAGGTACTGATATTTCCAGGGGATTTCAAAGATGACCTTTTAAAGAGGCAATATTTGAGCTATCTTCTGAATGGTAAGTAGGGGTTTACCTAGTGGAGACATGAGTAATGACATTCTGGGCAAAGGGCATATTCAATAGCTCATAGGTATAAAAAGAGCATGCATGGAATATTTAGCCAAGTGGTCCCATTTGGCAGAAGTACGCAACACTTGTGGAGAAATCGGCCTGAAAAGAAAATCTAGGACCAGACTAGAAAAGTTCTTAATTCTGTGTTAAGATGATCCGACTCATTCCTATAGTCAAGGAGAATCCACTGAACACTTTCAAAGAGAGTGTCATGAACATATTTAAGTTAGAAAAAGATAACTTTAATGGCAGTAGAGAGGATAGACTAGAGTATGGAGAGACCAGAAGCAGAAAGATCCTTTGGTTGTCTTTCTAACAGACCAGGCAAGATAAAGGTGAGTGGCTCTAAAGCAGTGGCACTGATGATGAAGTGAAAATTCTAGACCTATTCTGAAGATAAAATGAACAGAACTTGATGACCTAAGAACTATGATGGGTGCCAGCAAAGACAGGCTCTAGATTTTTTTTAATGTTTATTTTATTTTTGAGAGAGAGAGAGAGAGAGAGAGAGAGAGAGCATAAGCAGGGAAGGGGCAGAGAGAGAGAGAGAGGGAGACAGAATCTGAAGTGGGATCCAGGCTCCCAGATGTCTGCAGAGAGTCCATCGTGGGGCTTGAACTCATGAACTGTGAGGTCATCACCTGAGCCGAAGTTAGGCGCTTAACTGACTGAGCCACCCAGCCACCCCAGGCTCTAGATTTCTAGTTTGAAAAACCAGGTAGATGGTGGTACTACTAAGTATGAGAGAGAATTCAAGAAAACTGGACAACATAGAGTTCAGCTTTATATATACTGAGTCCACAGTACCTGTAGAGCACTAATGGGGAAATGTCTGGTTGGCAAAGGATAATAGACGGCCAGGACTCTGGAGAGAGACTAGAAGCCAGAGATACACTTTGAGGAACAATTTTCTATTTTGTAGCCTATGTCAGATATACCCACCAGATTTTGTTCAACCTCTGTAACTAACAAAGGAAAAAATGTGACTCATCATATAATGAAATAAACCACAATGAGAGTCAAATAATCCATTGCTGATGCTCCTTGCCATGAGGAGGGTTTTTCATTTGTTCATTAGTAAAAGAAACTTGTAACTCAGAACTGCATGGTCGTTTAGGAGTGTTATTAAATTTTTTTTTAAGTTTATTTATTTTTGACAGAGAGAGAGAGTGAGCATGAGCTAGGGAGGGGTAGAGAGAGAGGGAGACACAGAATCCGAAGCAGGCTCCAGGCTCTCAGCCGTCAGCACAGAGCCTGACGCAGGGCTTGAACTCAGGAGCCATGAGATCATGACCTGGGCCGAAGTCAGATGCTTAACTGACTGAGCCACCCAGATGCCCCAGGAGTGTTCTTTAAAAACAAACAACCAAGCACCCTAAGTTTTGAAAAAACTGAGTGCTACTTGCTCCTTAAATTGAAGCTCATTTATTTTGTAAATAAACTCCAAGTTTCCCGTAGCAGCTTCATTTTATTATTTAAACTCATATCTCAGTGACATGTGAATATTCTTCAACTGAGGTATTTGGTAATACCCTGTCCAAAAAAGTGCTATCCCTGGTAGTAGGTACATAATAAATATTTACTGGATGAATGGATGGTAGACAGATGGATAAATGAAAACAACAGATTAAAGTAGTGGTGATTTTGTTAGGAGTTTGATATACATATATAAGTATATAAAAAATATGATCAAGGGAGAATTAGAAACTGCCTGGTTTTGCTGCATCAGTGGAAGAAAGCCAGAATTAGACAACTTCCAGTTTCTTCCTTATGCCCAGTTGCCTCAAATATCTTAAGAACCGAAATACTTTTCTTCCATTTTTTTTTTTGGCTATGTTAAATGATCATAAATACAGGATCTCACAGCTTTACTTCTTTTGTATCGTTCTCAGCATAATTACTTACAAATATTAAACACAGTTCTAATTATCTGAAATCAATGGAAGTCTGCCATTAATAGCACAAAAAGTCAATTGATTTTGACTGCACATTTATACAGGATCAGTAGGTGTCTTACTATGCCTATTGAAAATTGTAAAACTCTTGACTAGACTTTATTTTGTTAAAACGCTCTTTTTCAAAATTTTATTCAAAATAGCTTTAGAAAAAAACATTCTGCTTTGGTGGTTGACCTTCTTGTGAAATGTGGAATGAGTCATTAATATACTGGGTAACCATGTCCCCTTTCTACCTCCATCTTAAAGTAGTTTCTTTGTCTTCAGTGGGTACCTTTTATCACTCTTCCTCCCATCCCATGTAACAAGGAGAAAGATTTCTTTCCAACTGCTGCTCCTCTAAAGAATGAAGTGCAGATACATGCAATCTAAAGAAGACTGGACCTCAAGTTCAGTCATGATACAGCCCAGGCTCCCAGGGATCATGTGATCTCTCGGTAAACAGAGCCTACCTCCAGATGAGTGAGTTAAAGGTAACAGGAAAATTCTGAAATACTGCAGATGCTTGACAAACTTAACCTTTCACTGTCTTAAAAATACATGTATTTTATTTATGTCTCTCTCCTAAAGGGTACAGTACATGTCCTTGTCGTCGATGTATTTTTCTCAGCACATAACACAGTTATCAGTTGCCAGTAGAGTGAATTAAGAAATTGTCCCATATATAATTTCTTCTTCTTTCTAATTTTTTGTATTATCCAAGTTTCCTTTAATGAATAAAAATTGTGTACATAGGGGCACCTGGGTGGCTCAGTCAGTTGAGCATCCGACTTCGGCTCAGGTCATGATCTCATGGCTCGTGAGTTCAAGCCCGGTGTCGGGCTATGTTCTGAGAGCTTGGAGCCTGGAGCCTCCTTTGGATTCTGTGTCTCCCTCTCTCTCTGCGCCTCCCCCACTCACACTCTGTCCCTCTCTCTCTCTCAAAAATAAATGAACATTTTTAAAAAATCTTAAAAAATTGTGTATATAATAAAAATAAAATCCAGGGGTGCCAGGCTGGCTCAGTTGGCTGGGCATCCAACTCTTGATTTCGGCTCAGGTCGTGTTCTCACAGTTCACAGGATCAAGTCCAACATTGGGCTCCATGCTGACAGCCTGCTTGGATTCTGGATTCTCTCTCTGCTCCTAAGTAAATAGACAAATAAATAGGACTCATGGGAACAATATACCAAGTTCTCACTTGTTAAAAAAATTTAAAGTCCAATATTTTGTTTGTGTTTAATGTGAATATTTTTATATAGATCTTGATATTGTACATATATGTATATACATAGTCATGACTGAAAGAAAGCAAGAAAATAGCTTCAAGTCTGTTTGAATCAGTACATAATACAATTTCAACATCTTATATTAATTTGTTAATTACAATACAGAAAATTTAAATACTGAATGTGTGTGTTATTCTAAAAGATGGTTAGCAAAAACTGAGATGACTGTTTTGGCTGTTTTCTTATGACACAACTGGGTGAAAAGCAGAACTATGCAGAAGTTTCATAATAAAACTCCAGACCACATTAGACTTGTCTACTGTCAGGTTTTGTTACATTCTCCCTAACTCAACCTAGACTCCCTGAGGTTGGCAAACAGGGCAAAGTTTGAGTCAAAATCATACCCTTTCTTTGAGCTTTAGGGATGCACTTAGAATTCTGTGAAAAACCAAAAGAAACAGCAGCTTCCTCCAGATGTGACAAGTCTGTCACTTTCAGTGTTTATTCAAATTTGAAACCCAGCCCAACAAATAAAGACAGTTGCCTGGGAGGGAAAGGAGGAGAAGGGCAAAAGAGTCCAAAAGTCCTATTCCATTCAGAAAGAGGCGTTGATGTGGTAAGATTCCCTATGAGGGGGCACAAGTTAGTAAGAAGGAGGGGCAACAAGGCAGGGAGGAAGGGCAGGAAGGGAGAGAAGAGGGTGGGAGGAAGGAAAGGGAAGGAGGGAGAGAGGGAAGAACCAATGAGGAGAGTGTATCATAACCAAAGATTAGTATTAATCCAATTCTATGGTCTTGAGATCCAAGGAAAAGAAATTCACCACTGACCTCATCATGTTTGTTTGTCTGGAGGCTGTTTCCATGTCTGAAGTAGGTTGTATTCATAGACGATCATTAAAAGGACACTTCCAAATATAGACTTTTACCCTTAAAAAAAATCTGAGAAAAAAAATTCAACATTATAGAATTTGCTTGATTGTCCTACTCCTGTAAATAACAAACTGGAAATAATTTTCATCTTAGTTTTTCAACTCCTTTTCGATTTATAATAGCCAACATTTGAGTACTAATCTCTTTTCAGTCACTGTGCTAAGTATTTCACATAACTTTATGGGGAAACACTTACACCCCACTCCTGATATTTCCTTCCATACGGACTACATTTCTTTCCATGAGCATATGGTAGTCCCCGCGATCTGCAGAGGATATGTTCCAAGACCCTCAGCAGATACCTGAAAATGTATGAGCCTTACATGGAAAGTACTGAGCCTTATATGTAACTGTGTTTTTTCCTGTACATACATATCCATGAAAAAGTTTAACTTATTAATTAGGCACAGTGAACTAGAACAATTATAGCAATATACTGTAATAAAAGTTATATGAATGTGTTCTCTCTCTCAAAATCTCTTATTCTCCTGTATTCCCCCTTCTTCTTGTGGTGATGTCTGATGCTAAAATGCCTCCGTGATAAGATGAACTGAGGTGAATGACATAAGTGCAATGACCACTGACCTTCTGACAAGACGTCAGAAGGAGGCTCATCTGCTTCCAGATTGCAGTTGGTCTCAGGTAACTGAAACCACAGACAGCAAAACCATGGATGAGGAAGAACTACTGTAATCTTCCTGGTCTATGCACTTACTACTTCCCAGGAGAGGAGAACCAACTTTGATGAGTTTGGGATGAGGGCACATGACAAAGATCAAATATAACCAATGTTCACTTCCCCTTCACCATTCTCTTTCAGATAGTTCAGCCTGCAAAAAGCACGTGTTCTTGTCTGCTCTGGAAAGAGCCAGGAGCAGAGGGTAAAGGTCCTTCCTCTGCATGGCTGAGAAAAGACTATGGTAAGTCAAGTCCAGGCCTGGATTGGATATTGACTTATTAAGAGACTATCTCCTGGGCATAGTATGCAGCTTAGAAAAGAGAATTTCTTTGCCTTTGGGAAATACAAAATGTATAGATTTCATATATTTCTCTATGAAAGACCCCAAAAAAGGGGCGCCTGGGTGACTCAGTCAGTTAAGCATCCAACTTCGGCCTAGGTCGTGACCTCATGGTTCGTGAGTTCAAGCCCTGCGTCCAGCTCTTTGCTGACAGCTTGGAGCCTGGAGCCTGCTTCGGATTCTGTGTCTTCCTCTCTCTCTCTGCCCCTCCCCCACTCATGCTCAGTGTCTCTCCCTCTCTCTCTCTCAAAAATAAATAGCCATTTAAAAAAATTAAAAAAAAAAAGAAGAAGAAGAAGAAGAAGAAGAAGAAGAAGAAGAAGAAGGAAGACCCCACAAAGCAAAAACCTAGGGGTATGTGTAAGAAAAATGCATGTCTGGGCCAGGAAACAAAATGAGAGACAAAAAAAAATGTGTAACAAAGCAAAAGAAGGAAGACTATTCAAATCTAGCAAATGGTACTAGCTTTCCTATAAGTAGAAAAAGAAGGGGATCAAGCTAAAAAAACAAGTTGAAATGTTATAAACTCAGATGACTTTTGATGAAAAATAGCAGTGGAACAGGGCAAGGAAATATAACACCAGAGGCCTAATTTCTTGCTGTAGAAAAAGATGTAGCTGAAAGAAATGCTACTCAAAGCCTGTGACGTTCAAAGTGAAAGACAAGGTCTTAAGTAGTATGTAGCACATGGAATAGAACCTCACCAGGCCCACAGGGGCACAGTTTTCAAAAGCAGCATTAATTCAGGTCTCTACTGAAAGGGATTATCCTGTTGAAATAACTTTGGGTGGCAGAGGGGAGTCATCCACAGGAGGTAGGTGTCTTAGCTGTGGCAAGAAGTAAAAGCAGTAATCTCTGTGGCTCAGGATTCAAATGCTGTTCATCAGACTTCATGGAGGCCATGTAAGTAGACAAAGTCCCACTCTTCAGCATGGCATGTTGGAAACATGAGACTCAGTGGGAAAAGTGAAATGAAGAGATTTTATGTGCATTAGGAAGGGAAGGACCAGCACATTAAGTAAAACCCACACTACTCAGATCCCCTGCTGCAGGAGCATAATGGCTTTTGATCCATCATCATGTTCATACGAAGGCCCCCCTGTCTGCTCACTGGTCCTAGCCAATGACTGAGGATGGCTGGGGTAACAAAGCAGGCCCATTTCAGTGAGGCGTAGCCATTTCAGTGAGGTAGAACTCCCCCAACAAGAAACTTTGGCTCAAGGATTCCCCATAAACCAGGTTTAACTTTTCTAGGAACTACACTATAGTCTAAGAGTCTTCCTATCCAGGTGTAGGAAAAAATCCTTTCCTTCTCTTCTTGCACAGGGGTCAGACCAGCACTGTGGTTTGAGAGCTTTTCTCACCTTCTACCCCCTCTCCCAGTAAATCTCTTACATGTTTGGTCCTTTCTTGGACTCTGCTTCTTAGTGGACCAATGTAATCCAATGTGTGCAGTTGACCCTTGAACAACACAGGTTTGAACTGTGAGAGTCCACTTAAAGTCATATTTTTTTGATAAATACAGAACAGTGCTGTGAATGTATTTTCTTTTCCTTATGATTTTCCTAACCTTTTCTTTTCTCTACCTTACTTTATTGTAAGAATACAGTAAGTAATACAGATAATATGCAAACCTGTTAACCGACTGTTTATGTTATCTGCAAGGTCAACAGTAGCCTATTAGTAGATGGGTTTCTCAAGAGTCGAAAGTTATACATGGATTTTTGATTGTGTGTTGGGGGGGGTCAGCATCCTGAACCTCTGCATTGTTCAAGGGTCAACCGTAATTGGACAACTTGGCTAGACATAATTTAGGCTGGGAAATAAAATAGGAAATTTATTTTCAGCCTTGGGCACAAGGTTGCCTCTGAGTTAATTTAGTTAGTGTACTCATCTGGCCTATTTCAGACCATTCTGAACGCAGAAGCAACATTATTCACCTGCATTATATCAGGAGCATGATTAGTGTTGGAGGAACAGCCTTATGAAAGTGAGAATAGGACGATCCTGATAGTCTGCTGATCTCTTCCCCATGAGGATATAGACACAGCCTGGTTGAATACAGGCTAACTGGTCTAGCCCTATGGATTAAGAGAACAAAAGTCTAGGAAATTTCCCCCCATGCCAATGTTTATAGAAGGAGCTTCACTAATGTAATACTCCTGTCAACTCTCTGACAACCCCTCTCAATACTCCCACAGGGAAAGAGGAGTGACTTCTCATCTTGATGAGTTAGAAAAAAGAATTTTAATGGGTGCCTGGGTGGCTCAGTTGGTTAAGTGTCCGACTTTGGCTCAGGTCATGATCTCACGGTTCATGGGTTCGAGCCCCATGTTGGGCTCTGTGCTGACAGCTCAGAGCCTGGAGCCTGGTTTGGATTCTGTGTCTCCCTTTCTCTCTGGTCCTCCCCCACTCATGCTCTGTCTTTCTCTCAAAAATAAATAAATATTTTTTAAAAATTTAGAAAGAAGAATTTTAAAATGCTTATCTCAGCTCCTGCTTACCTCATTTTAACCCAGGATCCACAAAGAACATTCATTCTATCCTGCTTCTCCACTCCGTACATTTTACAGAGGCAGGCTCTTGCCTGGAGAGACGAGCAGTTTTAGTGCTACTCAGTGTATGACCATGGTTCTACATCAGGATGCCTATTGGTACCATACATCTAGGCCACATCTTCAATTTGAATCTTTATCAGTTGAGCAGGTGATACTTTGATCACCATCTATTTTCTCCTCTTCTGTCTCACAATTAGTCCTAAACTCTCATGGGGGGGAAAGTTCTATTATTCTCTTTTTACCTAAGAAGAAACTGAAATATGGTAAGCCAAGCAACTCTCCCAAGATCATGTAGTTAACAAGTGGTGGAATTAATTTTTTTTTCTTTTTAATGTTTTTATTTATTTTTGAGACAGAGAGAGACAGAGCATGAGCAGGGGAGGGGCAGAGAGAGAGGGAGACACAGAATCTGAAACAGGCTCCAGGCTCTGAGCTGTCAGCACAGAGCCTGACACAGGGCTCGAACTCACGGACTGTGAGATCATGACCTGAGCTGAAGTTGGATGCCCAATGGACTGAGCCACCCGGGTGTCCCAACAAGTGGTGGACTTAGAATTCAAGAAGAAACTGAGTGCTTCCATGCTTTTTAATTTAGTCATTTCTTATTATAATTCTATTTTCATAAGGAAAGCTTTTGACATGCACAAATTAGAAACATCCAGCTGGTGAATACATTAGTAGTGTCCATAAAGTTTGGTTCTGTAGTCTTGCATTTATTTATCTTGGATTTCTTTTAAACTTTTAAATGGTCACATTTGAAATCTGTCACCAAATGTCTTGACAAACACTTCAAAAGAGGTGATTTAAAGGAAAACAACTTCTAACTATCTTAGTCTCTCATGTGTACCTCTAGCACATGACAAGGAGTGATCCAAAATTGTGTTTGTCCCAATATTTTCATCTTTGTGTTGGGAACCTGGAAAGGCTTGAATCTAGATATCTGAAATGGCCTGAACATAATAGTCAAAGAAGTAGAATTAACATGATTAAGTACACATCGCAAAAATCAGGTAAAATTTACCAAACTTGCAAATCTACTCCACACCTTCTAGGAAGGGAATTCATTCCCTGAGCAAACATCTATTGAGCATCATGTTTCTAGATACTAGTGACCCTCAGATGAATAAGACCCTGACACTGTCTTTGGACATCGTATAACCCACTTTTTATATGCATAAATTGGGATTCTCAAACATTTGCTGATTAGTAAAGTTTTCATGATAGTGTCTTTAGCAATTGATCGTATTTTGTCTGGGCTGTATTATTATCTGTAAAGCATTGTTGGTGTATGCAATGATTTGAATATTTTGTTTGAACCTAGTTTATAAAAGTGAGTGGAAGGCAGAAAAATAAAAATGCTAATACTTATGGCTGAGTAATGAAAGATGGAAATTATTAGGGATGCTAAAAGCAGCAAATATGTGGCCTCAGTTACATTTCTATTGGACTTAGCCTGGTCGACTATTTACTTACAAGTGCAAGAAACAAATATGCTCAAAATGCATAGATGTAGCAACAGAAAAAATAGATCCATAAAATTATGAATTGGAAAACAGCATCAAGAAATGCCCCAGGAATCCAAAGGCAAAAAGAAGCTTTAGTTCCATAGCTTTGTGAAGACGGATATATACAGCTCGTGGCTTGATTCCTATATGAGGGGGAGGAAAGAGGCTGATGCTTAACTTTCTCTTGAGAAAGTCAACATACTATCTCATGTTTGATTCCCTACAAAATCCCCCGAAAAAAGCACCCTTTGCAAGCCCTTTCTAGCACTAAAATACATTTCTTCTGGTTATTTTTTTATTAATTTTTTTAACGTTTATTTATTTTTGAGACAGAGAGAGACAGAGCATGAACAGGGGAGGGGCAGAGAGAGAGGGAGACACAGAATCTGAAACAGGCTCCAGGCTCTGAGCTGTCAGCACAGAGCCCGACACGGGGCTCGAACCCACGGACCGTGAGATCATGACCTGAGCTGAAGTCGGATGCTTAACCGACCAAGCCACCCAGGCGCCCCTCTTCTGACTATTAAATGTCCTTTCCAATAAGCGGAGAGAAACAGAATTTGAAGTAAGACATTACTTTAGGAAATTCATTTTTGTATATTTGGTATTTAATTTATGCACGAAATATTCACTATGGTATTAGAACATTTTCAGTTTCATATAACAGAAAAATAAGTATGGCAAAACACTATGGCAGGTACTTTGAATCAACACAGTCAAAAACAAGTTTCCCTTTTCTTCACACTGCCCATCCTGAGGAGCTAGTCCTTCTCTTGAGAGAAGGCCAGACCAGGACTCTCCTAGATAATAAAAGTCTTCCGTGGGGGCACCTGGCTGGCTCAATCAGTAGAGCATGCGACTCTTGATCTCGGGGTTGTAAGTTCGAGCCCCATGTTGTGTGTAGAGGTTACTTAAAAAAATAAAACCTTAAAAAAAAAAGTCTTCCAATTATATCTAGTCATCTGAATAGTCCTATTTTGTTAATCAAAATGTTCCATAATTTAAATGTAATAGTTTGAAGTTCAAATTCCATTTAAAGTTAAAGTTTCTCCCCTTGACAAAGTGCTTGCAGTGAAAGAGAGGTCTTAGCCTCATCTCTGTTCCCCTACTTGATGCTTCCCCTCCTCCGTCCCCACTTGCCCCCAGGCTGCCTCTGGATCCTCCAATATTAAAACAGAGAGAGGAATAAGAACTGAAGGGTAGGAAATGTCTTACCTGACTGGCACCAAGGTACTTTGGCATTGGTTTCCTCTGCCTGTGGCAAATGTTTAAAGCTGTCTTTTTCTGGTGGATGTTCAAAGCTGACTATTCTTCTTGTGGGTGGTTTCATGGGTACTTTGGAGGCTCCCACATTGAACTGCCTGTACTGTGGGTGAAACATTTACCTCCCGCTGGTCACTTCTATTTCCTCCCACAGCAGTGGGAATCAGGTGAACCAGCCCTTTGTTGGGGTCACTTCATCTTTTTGAGTAGGACTCTTGAGTGAAATTTGAAATGGCTCCAGGTTGGCTGTCTTCTGCTGAGCCCACATCTAATCCACAAGAAACACTCACTATCTTTGTCTCTGCTTTCAGCGTAAAGGCAACTGGCACTCAGTGCAAGCTGGGTTCTATCTTTCTCTTTTTCTCTGTACTTTAGCTCAATTGCCACAGCTCTTGTCATGCCTATCCAAGTTCATTTATTTAAATTTCATTACCAGTTCGTCCACTGTATCACCAAGAGTCTTTTTTAGTACCTGTCCAAATATGGCTTCTCCAGGACTATCAGCGTGATTTCCATTCTTTCTTATAAAAAAAAGGGTCAAATTATAAGCATTTTTGAGATTATAAACTTATATGATAATTATTATTTTATATGTTATTATTATATATATAAACAAGTTTCTGTAACTATCATTCTTTCATTCCTTTGAAGGTCTAAAAGGAGCTGGAAAGCCTGGCACAGAGCTCTCTGCTAATGAATGAACACATCAAGCCAAGGAAGAGAATACAAAACACAGTCCACTCTTAGCTCTTAAACAAATGTCCCAGAGAGGTGATGATGATAGGACAACTTTCCTTGCTACTTCCAATAGCTTGATGATAGCCCAGCCTTTTCACTGCCCCCGGCAGCTTTGCCCAAGTGCTCAGTTCTGGAAAACCATCTCCATTATAGTAATGGAGATTGCCTCTTCAACCAAAGTTTAGTGGTTCATGGGTTTCTCCATCCTGCTGGATCCCCTTCCACTAATGGGAGGAATCTGAGAGATTCCTGAGCTTGAGATAGGACCATATACCTATTTGTGCTATGCTTGGTGTGAAGCATGAAACCGTGCATATATGGTGAGGAACCAGTGCTCTATACTGAGAGTGAAAGGCTTTGCCAAATTTTAGGTGGAAGTGAAAGGTGGGGACTGGTGGCAGGTCAGAGTGGGGGTCAGTCTCATTATTTTTTTTCTGACTACAAGCACTTCACAGGATTTTCTCATGTGTGAAGTTACTGGGCACACACTTTGAAAGTTCTCACTTAGTCATGGTTATGTGCACAGATGTTGGGACTTAGAACTTGGATTTTAATCTTCATTCTCCCACAAACTAAAAGTGTTGCCTTGGACAAGCTACCTGAGCAAATTCATGGGATGAGGGGTAGAAGTGCTCACTTTCACTTTTTTTGAAAAAATTTTTAAAAAATGTTTTATTTACTTTTGAGAGAGAGAGGCAGAGTACGAGCAGGGGAGGGACAGAGAGAGAGGGAGACACAGAATCCAAAGAAGGCTCCAGGCTCTGAGCTGTCAGCATAGAGCCCAATGTGGGGCTCAAACTCATGAACTGTGAGATCGTGACCTGAGCTGAAGTCGGACGCTTAACCAACTGAGCCACCCAAGTGCCCCTACTTACTTTCATTTCTTAAAACATCTGAAAATCTGTTGAAAACAGAGTCTGGAGCCCATGGCTATCTTATCTTATGTAGACAGGATTATCTGGCCAGGGAGAACCCCCTACTCTATTTTTATGGAGTTGCCATGCCCCTAGAGTTACCAACAATTCAAGATGAGTCTTCCAGAAAGGAGACTGAATCAGTAATCAAAAAACTCCCAACAAACAAAACTCCAGGACCAGATGGCTTCACAGGCAAATTCTACCAAGCATTTAAAGAACATTTAATACCTATTCTTCTCAAACTATTCCAAAAAATAGAAGAGGAAGGAAAACTTCCAAATTCATTCTATGAGGTCAATATTACCCTGATACCAAAACCCAAAAAGACACCACCAAAAAAGAGAACTACAGGTTAATATTTTTGATAAACATAGATGCAAAAATCCTCAACAAAATACTGGCAAACAGAATCCAAGAGTAGATTAAACAAATCACTCACCATGATCAAGCGGGATTTACTTCCTGCATGCAAGGGTGGTTCAGTATTCATAAATTAATCAATGTGATACATTGCATCAATAAGAGAAAGGATAGGGGCACCTGGGTGGTTCAGTCAGTTAAGCATCTGGCTCTTGATTTTGGCTCAGGCCATGATCTCATAGTTCATGAGATTAAGCCCCCTCGTCAGGCTCTGAGCACACAGAGCCTGCTTGGGATTCTCTTTTTCCCTCTCTCTCTGCCCCTCCCCCTCCACACTCTATCTTTCTCAAAATGAATAAATAGACTTTTTTTTAAAAAGAGGAAAAGGATAGGGGCGCCTGGGTGGCTCAGTCGGTTGGGCGTCCGACTTCAGCTCAGGTCACGGTCTTGTGGTCTGTGAGTTCGAGCCCCGCATCGGGCTCTGGGCTGATGGCTCAGAGCCTGGAGCCTGCTTCCCATTCTGTGTCTCCCTCTCTCTCTGCCCCTCCCCCGTTCATGCTCTGTCTCTCTCTGTCCCAAAAATAAATAAACATTAAAAAAAAAAAACTTTAAAAAAAAAAGAGGAAAAGGATAAAAAAAATCATATGATCATTTTAGTAGATGCAGATAAAGCATTTGACAAAGCAAAACATCCATTCATGATAAAAGCCTTCAACAAAGTAGGTTTAGAGGGAACATACCTCAACATAATAAAGGCCATATATGAAAAACCCACAGTGAACGTCATACTCAATGGGAAAAAAACTGAGAGCTTTCTCCCTAAAGTCAGGAACAAGACAAAGACATCTATTCTCACCACTTTTTATTTAACATAGTGCTGGAAGTCTTCACCACAGCAATCAGACAACAAAAAGAAATGAAAGGCATTCAAATCGGCAAGGAAGAAGTAAAATTTTCATTATTTGCAGATGACATGATACTCTGTGTAGAAACCCCTAAAGACTCCACTAAAAAACTACTAGAACTGGTAAATGAATTCAGTAAAATTGCAGGATACAAAATCAATGTGCAGAAATCTGTTGCATTTCTTTTTTTTTAAATGTTTATCTTTCTAAACCTTTTTATCCTTTTATACTTAAAAAAAATTTTTTTTAAATAATTTAATCCAAATTAGCATATAGTGCAACAATGATTTCAGGAGTAGATTCCTTAGTGCCCCTTACCCATTTAGCCTATCCCCCCTCCCACAACCCCTCCAGTAACCCTCAGTTTGTTCTCCGTATTTATGAGTCTCTTCCGTTTTGTCCCCCTCCCTGTTTTTAGAATATTTTTGTTTCCCTTCCTTTATGTTCATCTGTTTGTCTCTTAAAATCCTCATATAAGTGAAGTCATATGATATTTGTCTTTCTCCGACTGACTAATCTTACTTAGCATAATGCCCTCCAGTTCCATCCACATAGTTGCAAATGGCAAGATTTCATTCTTTTTGATTGCCAAGTAATACTCCATTGTATATATATATATATATACCACATCTTCTTTATTCATTCATCCATCAATGGACATTTGGGCTCTTTCCATACTTTGGCTATTGTTGATAGTGCTGCTATAAACATGGGGGTGCATGTGTCCCTTCAAAACAGCACAACTGTAACCCGTGGATAAATACCTAGTAGTAAAATTTCTGGGTCATAGGGTAACTCTATTTTTAACTTTTTGAGGAACCTCCATACTGTTTTCCAGAGTGGCTGCACCAGTTTGCATTCCCACCAGCAGTGCAAAAGAGATCGTCTTTTTCCACATCCTCGCCAACATCTGTTGTTGCCTGAGTTGTTAATGTTAGCCATTCTGACAGGTGTAAGGTGGTATCTCATTGTGGTTTTGATTTGTATTTCCCTGATGATGAGTGAAGTTGAGCATTTTTGCATGTGTCGGTCGGCCATCTGGATGTCTTCTTTGGAGAAGTGTCTATTTGTGTCTTTTGCCCATTTCTTCACTGGATTATTTGTTTTTTGGGTGTTGAGTTTGATAAGTTCTTTATAGATTTTGGATACTAACCCTTTATCTTTTTTTTTTTTTTTCAACGTTTATTTATTTTTTTTTGGGACAGAGAGAGACAGAGCATGAACGGGGGAGGGGCAGAGAGAGAGGGAGACACAGAATCGGAAACAGGCTCCAGGCTCTGAGCCATCAGCCCAGAGCCCGACGCGGGGCTCGAACTCACGGACCGCGAGATCGTGACCTGGCTGAAGTCGGACGCTTAACCGACTGCGCCACCCAGGCGCCCCACTAACCCTTTATCTGATATGTCATTTGCAAATATCTTCTCCCATTCTTTTGGTTGCCTTTTAGTTTTGCTGATTGTTTCCTTTGCTGTGCAGAAGTTTTTTATTTTGATGAGGTCCCAATAGTTCATTTTTGCTTTTGTTTCCTTTGCCTCCAGACAAGTTGCTGCAGCCCAGAGCAAAGAGGTTTTTGCCTGTTTTTTCCTCAAAGATTTTGATGGCTTCCTGTCTTACATTGAGATCTTTCATCCATTTTGAGTTTGTTTTTGTGTATGGTGTAAGAAAGTGGTCCAGGTTCATTCTTCTGCATGTCGCTGTCCAATTTTCCCAGCACCACTTGCTGCAGAGACTGTCTTTATTCCATTGGATATTCTTTCCTGCTTTGTCAAAGATTAGTTGGCCATATGTTTGTGGGTCCATTTCTGGGTTCTCTATTCTGTTCCATTGATCTGAGTGTCTGTTCTTGTGCCAGTACCATACTGTCTTGATGATTACAGCTTTGTAGTATAGATTGAAGTCTGGGATTGTGATGCCTCCAGCTTTGGTTTTCTTTTTCAAGATTGCTTTGGCTATTCGGGGTCTTTTCTGGTTCCATATAAATTTTAGGATTATTTGTTCTAGCTCTGTGAAGAATGCTGGTGTTATTTTGATAGGGCTGTTGCGTTTCTACACATTAATAAGGAAGCAGCAGAAGGAGAAATTAAGACAACAATCCCATTTACAACCGCACTGAAAATAATAAGATGCCTAGGAATAAGCCTAACCAAAGAGATAAAAGACCTATACTCTGAAAACTATAGAACACTTATGAAAGAAATTGACGACGACACAAAGAAATGGAAAAACATTCCATGCACATTGATTGGAAGAAAAATATTGTTAAAAGGTCTATACTACCCAAAGAAATCTACGCATTTAATGCAATCACTGTCAAAAAACCAATAGCAAGGGTACCTGGGTGGCTCAGCTGGTTAAGTGTCTGACTCTTGATTTCAGCTCAGATCATGATCTCATGGTCCTGAGATCAGTCCCTGCATCAGGCTCCACGTTGTGCATGGAGCCTGCTTGGAAGTCTCTCTCTCTCCCTCTCTCTCTCTCTCTCTTCCTCTGCCCCTCTTCTGCTCTCCCTCTCTCAAAATAAAATAAATAACTAAAATTGCTTTAAAAATAACAAAAAAACCCCACAAAATACCAACAGCATTTTTCATGTAACTAGAATAAAAAATCTTGTAATTTATACAGAACCACAAAAGACCCCAAATGGCCAAAGCCATTTGAAAAAGAAATCTTGCAAAAGAAAAGCAAAGCTGGAGATACCATAATTCCAGATTTCAAGTTATATTATAAAGCTGTAGTAATCAAAACAGTGTAGCACTGACACAAAAAATAGACACATAGATAAATGGAACAGAATAGGAAACCCAGAAATAAACCCACAATTGTATGGTCAGTTAATCTCCAACAAAGCAGGAAAGAATATCCAATAGGAAAGAGTCTCTTCAACACCTGGTGTTGGAAAAACTGGTCAACTACATGCAAAAGAATAAAACCGGATCACTTTTTTATACCATACACAAAGATAAATTAAAAATGGATTAAAGACCTAAATGTGAGACAGGAAATCATAAATATCCTAGAAGAGAGCAGAAGTAATAATGTCTCTGACATTGGCCATAGCAACTTTTTTCTAGATATGTTTCCAAAGGCAAGGGAAATAAAAGCAAAAATAAACTATTGGGACAAAATTAAAAAAAAAAAAAAAAGCTCTGCACAGAGAAGAAAACAACCAACAAAACTAAAAGGCAACCTACTGAATGGGAGAAGATATTTGCAAATGACATATCTGATGAGGGGTTGTATCCAAAATATATAAAGAACTTACACCAACTAACACCCAAAAAAATAAATAATCCAATTAAAAATGGGTAGAAGACATGAACAGATATTTCTATGAAGAAGACATCCAATTGGGGGCACCTAGCCAGCGCAGTTTCTTGATCTCTGGGTGGTGAGTTTAAGCCCCACATGGGGTGTAGAGATTACTTAACTAAATAAAACTTAAAAAATATATAGCCAGTAGATACATGAAAAGATGCTCAACATCACTCATGATCAGGGAAATACAAATCAAAACTACAATGAGACACCACTTCACACCTGTCAGAATGGCTAAAGTCAAAAACACAAAGGGTTCCTTGGTGGCTCAGTTGGTTAAGTATCCTGCTTTTGATTTTAGCTCAGGTTATGATCTCATGGTTTGTAAGACTGAGCCCTGAGTTGGGCTCTGCATTGATAGCACGGGGCCTCCTTAAGATTCTCTCTTCCTCTCTCTCTCTCTCTCTCTCCCCACCTCTCTCTCTCTCTTTCTCTCTCTCAAAATAAAGAAAATAAACTTTAAAAAAAACACAAGAAACGAGTGTTTGCAAGGATGTGGAGAAAAAGGAACCTCTCACACTGCTGGTGGGAATATAAAATGGGGCAGGCACTGTGGAAAGCAGTAGGGAGTTTCCTCAAAAAGTTAAAAACTAAGGGGGCGCCTGGGTGGCTCAGTCGGTTGAGCGTCCGACTTCGGCTCAGGTCATGATCTCGCGGTCTGTGAGTTCGAGCCCCGCATCGGGCTCTGTGCTGACAGCTCAGAGCCTGGAGCCTGCTTCGGATTCTGTGTCTTCCTCTCTCTCTGCCCCTCCCCCGCTCATGCTCTGTCTCTCTGTCAAAAATAAATGAACATTAAAAACAAAAAATTTAAAAAAAAAGTTAAAAACTAAGAACTACCCTATGATCTATTAATCACACTACTGGGTATTTACCCCCAAAATACAAAAACACTAATTCAAAGGGGTATATGCACCCCTATGTTTATTGCAGCGTTATTTACAATAGCCAAATTATGGAAGCAGCCCAAGATATGTGGAATTTAAGAAACAAAACAAATAGCAAAGAGAAAAAGAGACAAAGAAAGGGAGGGAGAGGGACAAACCAGGAAAGAGACTCTTAGCCACAAAGAACAAACTGATGGTCACCAGAGGGGAGGTGGGTGAGGGGATGGGTGAAATAGGTGATGGGGATTAAGGAGTGCATTTGTCATGATGAGCACTGGGTGATGTACGAAATAGTGGAATCACTCCATTGTACACCTAAAACCTGAAACTAATATGACACTGTACATTGGCTAAACTGGTATTAAAATAAAATAAATTGGGATGTCTGGGTGGCCTAGTTGGTTAAGCATCCGACTTTGGCCCAGGTCATGATCTTGTGGTTTGTGAGTTTGAGCCCTGCTTCGGGCTCTGTACTGACAGCTCAGAGCCTGGAGCCTGCTTTGGATTCTGTGTCTCCCTCTCTCTCTCTGCCCTCCCCCGCTTGCTCTCTGTCTCTGTCTCTGTCTCTGTCTCTCTCTCTCTCTCTCAACAATAAGTAAACATTAAAAAAATAATAAGTAAATAAATTTTAAAAAAGAAGAAAGAGAGAGATGGGTCTGACCTGGTCTACATTTTCTCTCGGCTATAGCCAGAGGACCTCAGACAAGAACTCAGGCAGCCAGCCCCCTGTTTTAAAATGGAAGGACAGCAGACACTGCAGGTTTCAAGTAGGAATTTCAAAAGACCCAGGGACAGCCACATAGCTGGGTACCCGGCAGATGAGAACTTAGTTTAGGAACGAAAGGGAAGAATCCCTAAAATCCTCAACCGAAGTACTTTGGGGACTGTTACTCCAGTATGACACCACTGATCTGATGGCCTCTCCCCTCATGCTCACTTCTGACACCAGTCCTGCTCTTTCCAATTTAAACAGCACCCTTGAGCTGGCAGCGATCCACCCTGGTTGCAACACCCTGTACACACTGCATGCGTAACTGGGGCCCAGCCCCTGCTTCCTGAAACAGTCAACTGACAGTCACCTGAAATAGGGAGTCGTGGCTAAAATTCTGAAACAGAAAAACACATGGCCGTGAACAACGCTATTCGCTGGTGATGAATGATTTACTTCCTTACCTACAATTTAATCCCTTGAATATGCCTCTCAAGACATCTGGCTTACAAATAAATAAATAATAAAGCACATAAGAAAGCTAAAGAGTTCATATACCCTTTTTCTGCTTTGCCATCTCATGGTCCATGTTAGCCCTGTCTAGTTCTGGGCATCACATGATACAACACCCCTACCTATGCTTGGCTCTTCAATGAACAGGCCAATCTTTCCCAGAAGTCCCCAGGCAGACTTGCCTTAATGTCTTGCTGACCAGAAATGTATAAGGTGACCTTTTCATTTCTACACCATTCAGTAGCAGGGAGATAAGCATGAGGCGGCATGAAAGAGGGTGATTTACAAGGGCAAACATGGGGTTCTATTAGAAAGGGAAGAGAGAGAACCATGTTGAGTAGACAATACCAATGTCTACTCATCCACTGAAAATCTGCAGGGTCCTTTGTGCTACAGGCCAACTTAATTTTCTGCTGCCTTACTTACTCAGGCCGACATACTGAACAGTCAGATTTTGCTGAAAGAAAGGTGATCTTTGTGCCATACTAGCATTACCTTTATTTATTTATTTATTTATTTATTTTTGGGTCTCTTTCACTTAGATACTTTTCCTCTTCCATTGCTTTTTTTGACAATAACCCTGGGCTCTCTTTTCTTCCCCATTGAGAAGACCTTTATTCTTTCATCCTACCACACCTCTTAGATGTATTAGGCTACATGGGATTACAGTGGAATTATGTTATTGACCCATAAATAAAACTCTATGAACTTCCTAATCAAATGGGTTAGAAATGTTATAATGGCATTTCGAAAACATATCCATAAAACTCTAAGAATATTCCACCAAAAAAAGAGGATTCTGTGGTCACATAAGTTTGGGCAATGTTGCATATGCTTTCTTTCCTTCTCTTATTGATTATAGACTCAGAAGGTCTGAGAAGTCTTGCAGTTAATAAATTAACTCAGAATTAGTTCTGAAATCAAACTGCCTATGTTCAAATCTGGTTTCTACCACCTTCTAGGTTGTGTCAGTGCTGTAAGCCTCTGTTGCGTCATTTGAGAAAAGAGGAGTCTGATGGTATTATTTAACGGGGGTTACTGTCAGAAGGTAAGATAATCCATGAGAAGCTGTCAGCACAGCTTTTTCTCCTTCATTTAACAAATATTTAGTGACTACCTACTATGCACCACAGTCCCAGGTCTCATGGAGCCTGCAATCTAATGGAAGAGCAAGAGGACAGACAATAAACAAGTAAATAAACAATAATTTCAGGTAGTGACAAGTACTATGAGTAAAATAAAATGTGGTGATGTTATATAATAACTAGGGGGGGCACCTGGGTGGCTTAGTCAGTTGAGTGTCCAACTCTTGATGTTGGCTCAGGTCATGATCCCAGGGTTGTGCGATCGAGCCCTGCATCCAGTCTCTGTGCTGAGCTTAGAGCCTGCTTAAGATTCTCTCCCTCTCTCTCTCTCTCTCTCTCTCTCTCTCTGTCCCCATCCCCTGCTTGTGCTCTCACTCTCTCTCTCTAAAAGAAAAAAAAAATAACTAGGATGGAAATGGCTGGTTAAGATGGGAAGATTGGAGACCGCATTTCTGAGGAAGGCATTTTATCTGAGACCCAAGATAGAATGAGACAGGAGTTATCTCTCCACTCATTCAGTCATTCATTCAACAAATGTTTATTGAGTACTTACCACATATGGCAGGACTGTTTTAGGCACAGAAGAACAATAAATAAAATTAGGTAAGAACCCCTGTCCTAACAGAGTTCATATTCCAGAGTGGGAAGACAAAAATAAAAAGGAAAATATATAGTGCACCAAAATGGTATTAAGTGTCATGGGGAAAAGCAGGGGGAGACTATCTAATTTTATTTTATTATTTTTTAAATCCTTTAAAAATTTTTAAAAATAATTTTTAAATTTTATTTTTATTTTTAGAGAGTGATAGATTGAGAGAGCACAAACAGGGGAGAGAGGCAGAGGGAGAGAGAGAGAATCCCAAGCAGTTTCCACACTTGGCATGGCACCCTATGCTTGATCCAACCCCAAGAGTTGGAAACCAACTGAGTGGAAAGCAAGAGTTGGATGCCCAACCAAATGAGTCACTCAGGCGCCCCTTTGTAAATTTTCTAAAAATGTTTATTTATTTTGAGAGAGGGAGAGAGTGTATGTGTGAGCAGGTGCAAGTAGGGGGAGAGGCAAAGAGAGAAGAGAGAGAGGATCCCAAACAGGCTCTGCACTGGCAGTGCAGAGCCTAATGTAGGGTTCCATCTCATGAACCACGACATCATGACCTGAGCCAAAATCAAGAGTCAGATGCTTAACCAATGAGCCATCCAGGTGCCCCAAAACTATCTAATTTTAAACTTTACAGTTTAAATAGGGTTGCAGGCATCCCTCATTGAAAAGGTGACACATACCCAATGAAAGACCTGAAAAAGATGAGGAAGTAAGTCTTACAGAAACCTAGAGGAAGATAATTCTAGGCTAAAAGAAGTGGCAAATGCAAAAACCCTGGAGCTAGAGCACTGATATATTCAGAGAAGAACAAGGGGAGAGAATGCTCAAAGGAGAGTAAGTAAACAGAGAGTGGTAAGAAAGTGCCAGATCATGGAAGGATAAGCAAAGGTCTGGAGGAAAATTCTTCCAGGCAGATGGAATAACAAGTGCGAAGGCCCCGGATCAGGACCGAGGTTGGCCTATCTGAGGAAGAGAAAAATGGCTGAAAACTAGAGTCTACTAAGCAAAAGGAAGAGTTGAGCTCCAAGATGTCATTTGAATCAGATCACGTAGAGCCTTATGTTATAATGACAGGCCAGTGTGTGAAATGTTTATCTCTACATGTTTTTCTAAAGACATTGAAAAAATAGCTATAACTATTGTTGGTATCCATGAGACATTATTCTGTGGCACAGATTGAGAAATGCTGCCTTAGGGCCAATTTTAACTAACCCTCTTCCTCACCCCCCATATCAATCAATCCCCAAGTGCTGTGAATCACACCACAGTAGGACCATCGCAGGAACTTGCGAACAGGTCTCCCCAAACTCCACTTTTCTATTTCTTGGGTTGCGGAAGGATCAAATCACTCCTCTCCTCAAAAATTTCCTGATTTTTTTACTTGCACAATCAAGTTCATGTTCAGGAAGTAGAAAGGATTTCAAGGTCTCCCTCTAGGTGTCCTTCCACAGGTTCCTGTTAAAGGAGAGGGCTGGACAAATTGTGTTCTAAGCATACATGCATGATCAGAGCCCTACCATTAGTTCACGCCATTCCCTCAGCCTGTGCTCCCCTTGTTTGCTTTCACTGCTTGTTGGAAGTCTTCTCTTCCTTCAAAGTCAGCAGAGTTGATGCTCCTTTGAAGTTGGGCTTGATATTCGCAGGCAGAGTCAGTCCTCATTCTTCCAGTCATGTATCCATCCATGTTACATGTGTCTCAGTTTGCTGTGTTTGCCTTTCCATAGACGTAGTTGTTATCACGTCTCTTATTCCCATTACATTGCAAGCACATTGGAAGCAAGGCTTTATTTTTGTCATGTTTCTTAGAATTAGTGCCTAAGACAACTGCTAGCACAGAGCAGGTGCTCAATAAGTTGCTGCTGAAATAAAATTTTAGAGGCAAGAATGCGACAAACAGCTTTACATAAAGCACTGGGACACAAAGAGAGTAATATTATAGTCATGCTGTCAAGGAATTTATAAATCAATAATGGTAGCTACCATTGACAGAGTCCTAGCTACAGCACAGGCACCATCCCTATAGCATGGCTGGGCTTGTATGCTATTTAATACTTATAACAGCCCAATGAGGCAGGTGTTGTGACCCCCCCCCCCAGTTTACAGAATGAAGTTAAGTCACTCGTCCAAGTTCATAGAGTAAGCAACACGATTTAGTTTTACGTCCCTCCAGCTTCCAAGCTTTTGCTCTTTTTTACTATCTGTTGTAGCAATTGCGAATCTATCCTGGAGAATAAGTAGGTCTTTCAGGGGAAAGGAATTTTTTTTTTCCACAAAGGATTCATTACATAGAAGAATGGAAGAATGAAGAAGCCAAATAGGGAATGGAAAAGCAACCCAAAGATTTAGCAAAACCAAGAGGCTTCTCCCCTTGCTGCACAGGTGACACTGGGAGAAGACAGTGTTACCAGAGCCCAGAAACCTGGGCTGTCAGGCAGAGGAAGCCAGAAACACTGGTGAAACTGTCCAAGGGAGAGCTGGGGCCAGGTAGGGAGAGGCTGTCCGGTGGGACCCTGCCAGATTCCACAGAAAGCAGGGAAAGAGTGAGGAATACTCTGGCTTCTCCCTTCTGTTTCCAAGCCTCGATGGTGTGTCCCATGGCCTTAACTATCAAGAACTCATGGGAGGCAATACAAGAGCAGAGCACAAAAGGGTGGGGTTGGATCGAGACCAGCACAAGCATGCTACCTCTCTACCTGAGACGAAAGGACCAGGAAATGACATAGTACTCAATTTAGAGTTAGGAAGAATGGCAAAAATATTAAGCAAGTTCAGAAGAAGGGGAGATTTGTGGTAGCTGCAGTAGTGAGGGAGAGACTCCACATACCTTTAAGTCAAGAAAAGAGAGTGGGTGTTTCTGGTAGAAAGAACATCTAGGTATTTTCCTGCAGGTAAAGACTACTACTCATTGTTCTTAAAAGTCTTTCTACTCAGGAGATAAAATGGAATATCTATGATATAGGCGCACAGAATAAAGAATAAAGAAAAGTAAACACGCACACACTATCCAAGCTCAGGAAGCAAAACATCATTATCTGCAATTAGAAAATTTTTTTGTGGTTAAATAAATACATATTTACAATATATACAAATGTGTGCATACAACAAAATATGCCATTATGACCATTTTTTAAGTTTTATTTATTTATTTTTAGTAATCGCTATACCCAACATGGGGCTCAAACTCATGACCCCACTATCAAGGGTTGCACACTCTTCTGACTGAGCCAGACAGGTGCCCTCATTATAACCATTTTTAAGTGTATAATTCAGTGGCATTAGTTACATTCACAATGTTGTGCCCCGTCACCCCGTCATTACTCCTTCTGACACTTTTCATCACCCCAAAGAAACTCAGTTACCATTGAGCTATAACTTTCTATCCTCTCCTCCCTAATCACACTGGTATCAATTTACTTTAAAGTTTTTTAAAAAATAAGATGAATTAATGAATGATTAGCAGAATGTTAATAGATACATAGACATGCAGTAATAAAATGTTACCAGATGGAGAGACATGTATAATATAACAGTGAAATCTAAGTGGTGGGTATATAGGGGTCAAATTTCTCATATGTTTGAAATTTTTCTCAGTAAAATGTGGGGGAAATTCTACCCTTAGGCACCAGCCACAGAGATTTTGACTTAACTGGACCTGGACATTAGAATTTTTAAAAAGCTCTCTGGATGATGCCAGGGTGTGACCAGGATTGAGGACCACTGCATTAAAGTATGCCATGGGATGATAGAGTAAGAGTGGGTACAACAGGGCATGGGGTAAGCAAGAGGGGTGCAAAGGCAAGGAGGCCTCCAGGCTGGGCTCTGTGCGCTTTCTGTAGCTGGACAGGCAGATGACCCAGCTACCTGTCAAGGAGGCAAGAAGCTACTACCGAGCAGGTAACTGAGAATGCGGAATTGGTCAGGGTTCTCTGAAGTTCTAAAATGAGAATGAGAAGTTTATACTTAATTTAAGCATTTAATTTGGCATGATTCATCCTTGGAAATGTTTCCTATAGCTTTTAAAAAGAGTGTCAGGGGCACCTGGATGGTGCAGTCGGTTGAGTGTCTGACTCTTGATTTCGGCTCAGGTCATGATCTCATGGTTCACGGGTTCGAGCCCCACATTGGGCTCCATGCTGACATTGCAGAGCCTGCTTGGGATTCTCTTCCTTTCCCTCTCTCTTGGGTCCTCCCCCACTCATGCTCATGCTCTCTCTCTCTCTCTCTCTCTCTAAAAAATAAATACACTTTAAAAAAATTTAAATAAAAAGTGTCTATTTTTTTAGAATGACAGTTTTATCATATTAGCTCCCTTTCATCTTGAAAACGGTTCAAGATCCACTTTTGACATGTATATACATACATTTTCATGTTTTTCTAACTCATCTTAAAACCATTTTGGGGGGCGCCTGGGTGGCTCAGTCGGTTAAGCGTCCGACTTCGGCTCAGGTCACGATCTCGCGGTATGTGAGTTCGAGCCCCGCGTCGGGCTCTGTGCTGACGGCTCAGAGCCTGGAGCCTGTTTCAGATTCTGTGTCTCCCTCTCTCTCTGACCCTCCCCCGTTCATGCTCTGTCTCTCTCTGTCCCAAAAATAAATAAACGTTGAAAAAAAAATTAAAAAAAAAAAAACCATTTTGGGGGGATGAAGAGATGGGCCTGTTGGAGCAGAAAGAAAATACTGTAACCTGGGTGGCAATGGGCTTATGTGTCAGCTAGGAGAGAACAAGCGAAAGCTAGGCCTGGGTAAAGCAGGGGCCGGCAGTCAAGGTTAGCTGTCAGGCTTGGAAATTCGACAGTGCAAAGAAGCATCTGCAACCCATCCAGTAAAATTGGTGACTGATGCTCCCCAGAGAAGTGATATCTATCCTGCCCAATCAAGATATAGGACACTACTCTGCTGTAAGTGCAAATATCCTCTGTAACCCTTCTTCCGCCCTCAGCTATTTTAAACTTTTACTCTGGGGGTTATGAGGGTTTGTAAGGTTGTTTGTTCCTGCAGTAAATGATCCCAGTTCGTTTAACCATGTGAAAGGAGACAGGAACATTAACATCTGATCCCTTGTCATGGGACCCTCACCTGGCTCAGTGCAAATGCCAGCTGGAAGCAGAACAGGGCCCAAGGGCAGAGGCAGAATGGCACATGAGGAAGAGGACCAAAGGTCAGCCACAGAGTAGCTGTATCACAGGTGAGATCTAAGGGGAAACTGCTGAACTAAAAGCAGGAAGCAAACAGAAGTTCGGGAGCCAGAGGAATGCATGAGCACACATCAGGAAGGGGGTATGAAGATGGGAAGGGAATCGGGAGTGTTGTCTATGAATGAAGCTCGCTCTTGCTGGGGGCTCTCCCTGGAGAGCTGGGGGTGAGCAGGAAGGATTTAAGAAGTGCGTATTATCACATAGCCTAT